>NC_141148.1:116212621-116812621 GCF_053477565.2 Lygodium microphyllum
ATAGCTATCAAGATATTGATATGTGGTAATTGAAATGAGTGCTTCAATATGTGCTAATTGAAAGGAGTAGTAATAATATCACCAATAGTAAAGTATATTGTTTGTATTACGAGTTTGAGTACAAGTCTTTATTAATACTACACAACTACAAGTACCATAGTCTAAATTCATTCTTGGAGTGTGAGGAAAGCCTCTAACCCATACAAAAATAAATGTTTTATTGCGTGTACTTACTATTTGACTGTGAATGTAAGTCTTGAACATTAGCAATAGAAAATCTAAGAGAGTGTTTTGTTTGTGTTGTGAGCGTGAGTGTAAGCCTCCAACAAAACACAATACAAATGATTAATCCTAATATCTCAAATATGGAGTGTGAGGCAAGCCTCTAGCACACATAAAAAGAGTGACCAAACAAAAATTTAATTTTGATGTGTGATGTGATCTTCTAATATTAAAATTTTATTAAAAATAAGAAACAATTTTTAAAAATTAGAAAATACTTTTGAAGTGTGAGATAAACCTCTAAGACAACAAAATTATTTAAAGAAACTAATAAGAGTTCAAAATAAAAAATACTTTGAAAGTGTGAGATAAGCATCAAACATAGCAAAATCATTTATAAATAATAAACAAGGATGCACTATCATGCACATTGCCCTTTTCTTCTACATGAGAGAGAGAGAGAGAGGGAACACTTTTTCTTTCATTTTCTAAAATAATTCTTGAAAAACAAGATATCCTCATAACTCTAGGTTAAGTGGACCACTCTACTAAAGTTAACAATAAGTAATCTTTTTGGGAGTTGCACCACCTTGTCATCACTACATCATTGTATAAGCATATGCCCTAAAGGGTAATGCCAATAAGATCAATATGTTAAAATAGGCAATAAAATATTACCTATAAAGCAACAATCATCAATGAGGAGGCCTCTACTAAAAGATGCTACACAAGAATGTTAGTGAGGCAAATATAGTAGTCGAAAAGCTTTCAAAATGAGATGAAAAAGCTTTCAACAACTCTTTTATACCTATGGACTTTTGCTAGAAAATCTTTTTGATCAAAAGGTGTTTTATTTGGCTATTAGCCCACTATTTGGAAAATGCTAAATAATAAAGTAAAATATTTTGAAAATTCGTTATTCAAATCAAATAATGCTACCTAGAGCAATTCCAATGGATGGATAATCTCAAGTAGTTAAATTATTTTTCTTTAAGGAGTCAAGGCTAAACTCCATTCTTTTCAGATAGGATTTGTGAGAACCACTATATCTATGCTTGGCTACTACTTGAAGGAAGCTATTACAACAAGTATTAAAGGTTATCTTCATCTATTCTTGCCATCTCTTCTCTTCCATGAAACCCCAACAAGCAAGGTAATCATCTTGCTCATTTTGGACAACAAGATTTGGAAACTTTGAACCCTCTTCTTCATTAGAGATTCCTTCCATTGCCTTCTTAAATCAATGATTCCACCATTGGAGCTTGATCAAAGCATTTTCCCTCTCATTATAGATCAATTTTCTTCAAGCTTCAACTCTTACAAATAGGGTAGCGATAGATTTTGCTTACAATCTTATTCTACTTTGTCATGCTCTTGGGAGTGATCTTAAGGCCAAGCATAAAATCATTTCTCCAACATTGAACCATTCTCCTACCATTCAAAGCCTTTCTCTTCTCTTATTATCATTGGACAACAAAATACATTCTTGGACACTTTAATACTTGAAGATATACCAAGGTTAGAATTTAATACCATTGCAAGTGCAAGCCCACTACAACTCCATAGGAAGGATGCCTTTTGTAGGACTATGCAGCATTGGATGCAACAAGGTTTGTGGTATTATTGTGGCTACCTAGAGTATATGTAGTGCAATCTTCTCTATATGAAAGGATGTGATGTGGTTGATGTAGGGAAATAAGGAGGTGACAACATTTGGGAGGGGTTCAATTTTTATGTATGACATATCAAAATGGACACCTAGCCTCATCTTGAGCCCATTCACCCACTCAGAGATGAATGTGGTGTTGGACATGGTCATATAGACAGCCACATTTGTAGAGGTGAGGGTCGACCCAATTGGTCTTTATTGGCATGTCCAACACATGTCTTCCATGCATGGGGAGTTCACTCTTAGTAGAGGAGATTCATAGTCACTTTTAGGCATTTTAAGCTTTAGGGAATATTCCATAAGGTTAATTGAGGGTGAGACTATAGTTACAAAACTTTTCAAATTACTTTTTGGTTGGGAGACCATAACTTGAGTGTATAAACTCCAAATTTATTGAAGATTGGTGTGTTAGAATTCTCTCATCAAGAGCTTTCCAATAATTTGTTATATGATATGGTTTTGAGGTGCAATGGATATAGTTATTTGTGGACCTTTTTTAATAAGACAATGACATGCAAATCTTATTTTGTATTCTATTCAATTTCTCATATTAACAAAGTTTGAAAGACTAGTATATCTTTGACACAAAAATTACACGTTGTAATGTTAATGAGACATGATCTTGTGCCTTCTTTAGCATGAATCATTGAGACCAAGGTTAGCTTGATGGTGATGCAATGTATAATAAATGATAATGCCTATGAATTTGTTAGTATAAAATCTCAAAGAAAGGACTATATTAAGTATGGTAATCTATATGTAATTGCCCCCCCCCCCTTTTCCTAGACTCCTTTTAAAGTTAGAAGGGAAAATTAATGGGGGACTACCCCTGATATATAGGATTATGCGCATTTTGGAAAAAACACCCTTCCTTCCACTTAGGTGATTCCATAAGTTACACATGGTGATCTACTCAGGCTCCCACCTAGAGGCCTCTTCATCAAGGCCTAGGAAGTGTGGGTGAGACTACTATCAACCCGGCCTTCAACACTACCATTGTGGAAACCACTCCTATTTATATGAAAAGATCTTTCTCACCATCACCCAAAACTTCAATGTCAAGCCATCTCCCTAAAACTCCCAATCCTGGGGCATCATCATGCACATCCATGCTAAATGCCATGTCTAGGCCCACTATTCAACTTTATTTGAATAGTGTTATTTTGGATTGTGGTTGAATAACAAGTAAGGCCTTTATTTTCTCTCATTTTAGAGAGAGAGAGAGAGAGAGAGAGAGAGAGAGAGAGAGAGAGAGAGAGAGAGAGAGAGAGAGAGAGAGAGAGAGAGAGATCTCAATAGGTAGGCAAATTGAATCTACTTAGATTCTACTTTCCTCTATCTTTTTGCTATGCCCGAGATATAATTCAGAATCCATTATTTACTTTCAAAAGAAGTCCTCTTTAATGGCTAAGTGTGATAATTTGATGATGAACATATAAGTAGAGTTAGGAAAACATGATGTTGCTCTCTTTCTTTGGTATTCAGACTTTTCAAGTGTATATTTCTATGCATGTTTGAAGGTGAATTTATAAGATGTCTCTTTGTCTGGTCTCTAGAAAACATGGCGTTATTCTCTTGGTGTGTTTTTTTTCATATTTGAAGGCATTTTTGCAGGCTTTCATATATTGACAACTCAAATGCAAGGCACACCATGTAAATCTTGCATATGAGAGTTAGAGGTGTTCATATTTTGCAACTCACATGTAAGACATTACCTCCACCTCAGTGTTGCATAAGAGAGAGTAACCTTTATTGATATCCTTCAAGGTCTAAAGCTCCTTTAGGAAAACCCAAAATGATATATCTCAAATGCAAGGCACACCATGTAAATCTTGCATATGAGAGTTAGAGGTGTTCATATTTTGCAACTCACACTTAAGACATTACCTCCACCTCAGTGTTGCATAAGAGAGAGTAACGTATACATATATATATATGTATATATATGTATATACATATATGTATATATATGTATATACATATATGTATATATATGTATATACATATATGTATATATATGTATATATATATGTATATATATATATATGTATATACATATATACATATATATATATATATATGTATATATATATATATATATGTATATATATATATATATATATATATAGAACATTGTCAAAGCCTATGGAGCCACAATTTTCCTATACAAACCTATTATATGTAAGCACATGTGCACACACATGCACACATATATCTATCAACTTGTTGGTGTGTTTTGAAGTTAAGAACTATGGCCTTAACAAGCATATCATGTGGACTTGGGTTGTGTTTACACCTCTATAATGAAAGAAAGAAGGTAGAGATGTGAAAGATGAGTGCCAAATATAAGACCACATGCTATTGCTATTGTTGCTTCTATGGTTCTTGTGATAGAATTAACAATAATATTTGTGTGTATGCATGTGTCTATGTAGAGATATAACTTTTTTTATAGTAGTCAATGGTGGTTTGGTCAACATAGCCCAACATGAGTGTTTTTTCACACAAAGGATCAAAGTACATTCCTCCAAAGAAATGTGATGTGTCAAGGAGTACGTTCTATGATTTATCATGGTAATTTTGGTGAGTTGAAATTGCTCCATAGTAATTTTGAATGCACACTTTCAATTATTTTGTACATAAGCTTATGGTATGGATTGAAGCAAATACATTCACTATCTATGAAGGAATACAAAAATATCATATGAGTCACTTAGGTACAAGATTGAGGTGTACATATAATGATGACAACATATGCTGTGTATGTCAATATGTGATATTTAATCTAATAAGAATATAAAAGAAGACAATCATTAAGCACATTTATACAATTACTTGTTTAATTGATGAACTCAAAATGCTCTACCACTTGGATTTACAATGGACAATTATTTATACATTTAACTATGTGCGTGCGTGCGTGCGTGCGTGCGTGCGTGCGTGTGTGTGTGTGTGTGTGTGTGTGTGTGTGTGTGTGTGTGTAAAGAAATAAGTGGTGTTGACGTTTGATGAATGGAGAAAGAACTGAGGGGGGGAGGGAGCACTGACATCAACATATCACAAGCTACCAAGCTCATGGAAATCCACAAAAGAAATGTATATATAGCTATAGATCACATGGCAATGGTGAGTGAAATTGATGGTTTTTTTCTTGCATTTGCATGTTGTAGACAAGATGGATGGAGAACCCACATCTTTCAAATTGTCAAAGACTTAGTCTTTCAAATTTGGAGGGATGAGACAAGGGCATCCCCCAACAAAAAGGATGTTTGTAGTAAAAGACTCACTAGATGTTTGTTTATGTAAGATATTGAGTCCACCTTCTAGAGAAGCCTTAGCTAGTGATTTGTTTTGTATATATCACTAATCATTGGTACCACAACCTGGTTTGGTTGTTTTAATTCACTTGTTAAGTATAATAATTTTTGAAACATTTACTATAATAGCCTCTTGCAATTTCAAATGTAAATTTTGAGTTAGTATGTCTTTGTTTTTTGAAGCAATGTTGTTAGTGAATGATGAAATTGGTGCAAAGCTTTGACATAAGCATAAAATAGGCTACCAAACTTGTGGAAATCTAGGAAAGCAACTTATATACAACCAAACATCACTTAGAAATAACAATTCAAGCTAATGGTTTGCTATTTACATTTGACAATTCAATATATTGGTTGATAATAATTTATAATATCCTTTACCTTTAATATTTCTAAAGCAATTATCCTTATGCTTATTTACCAATCCTTTCTGCCATTGAACTAGTAATTCATTTTATTAGAACTAGTCACAAGTGGTTCACCACAACTCTTTTCTATCTCTAAACAAGTATTTTATTTCATAAACCTATACAATACAAGAGGACTCTACCACTTGCAATTTTTACCCTAACCCTTGAAAGTGGGGCACAACCATTCATAAGTGATGTGCCATCCCATATATGTGGTCCATATCCCTTGCAAGAATTGCTCACCAAAACTATACAAGATGTCCTCTGCCACTTGCAAGTGATACCCCCACCACTCGGATCTAGTCCTCTATCACTTGCAATCAGTCTCATACCACTGTCAACTGGTGTACTACCAATCACATCTCATCCCCTACCACTTAAAAGTGGTGCACTACCACTCATAAGTGACCCATATAAGTGGTTCCCTACTATCACTTACAATTTCTCCTCTAAAATTTACAAGCTTTCCCCTACCACTTGCAAGTAATTCCCACCACTTGGAAGTAGTACTCTATCACTTGCAACTAGCCTTCTATAACTTGCAACTAGTCCCCTTCCACTAGCAAGTGGTGTGCTTCCACTTGTATCTAGTCCCTTACCACTTACAAGTGGTCCACTCTCTAGTTCCCAAGTGCTTACATAGAACTTGTAATTAGATCATTAACAACTTCAAGGTGCTGATGGCTGACCATTTGCAAGTGATCTACTTCACCTTACAATTGGTCTCCTACCACTTAAAAGTTGTGCATCAACTTTCAAGTGGGTTGCCACCACTTATAAAAGATTCATGCCCATTATCCAAGTTTCCTTAGTACTTATACACTATGCAGCATCACCATTTGAAAGTGGTCCTTTACAATCTACGTTTGGTACCCTACCACTTGCAAGTGGCACAACACCACTTGTAACTAATTCCCTACCACTTACAAGTGGTGTAGTAACGCTCTCATGTATTCCCATAGAACTTATAGTTGGAGCACAACCGTTTCTAGGTGGCGCTACACTTTCCAAGTGGTCTACATCATATTACATATGGTCCCCTATCATTCAAAGTGGTGCATATATCTTTCAAGTGATTTGCTACCACTTTCCAAGTAAAGGTCATCATTTCAAGTGCCTTGCTACCACTTACAAGGCCTTTAAGTCCATTGTGTAAGTTTCTTCACTAGCTACATGTGGTCCACCACCATTTGAAAGTGGTCTTTTACCACTTGCAATTGGAAGCCTTCCAATGGCAAAGAGTGCACCACTATTCCTAAGTGGGTTACCACATTCCAAGTTGTTCTCTACCACTTCAAGGTGGTGTATATCACTTCTAAGAGGTTTGCTACCATTGACAAAAGATTTGTCACCACCAAGCAACAATAGGACAAGAGGTCTACTACCATTTGTTTGTGGCCATCACTTTTTCTTTTTATGCTACCATAGAAAAGCAAGCACAATGACTAAATTACAAGTTAAAAGTGGTGAATCAACACTTTCAAGAAATGATCACCACATCCAAGTGGTGGCAATCCCCTCTTTAATGGTTGCTTTTCACTTACAACAATTGGTAGCCATCTCTCACAAGTGGTAAGTCCCAAAATTTAGTAATTATTCACCTCTTCCTAGATATTCGTTGCTCATTACTTCGAAGTGTTAAAAAACACTCAAAATCCATTTATTTTTAACTAAGGAGTGGGTTGCCACCTACTACATATGCTCAATCATATTATTTTGTTGATTTGTTGCATCGTCCCATTGATCACTAAGCACTTTTCATATGGTCAAATCATTACTTGAGAACAAAAATATGTTCTCTTTATTGGCACTCAATATTTGGATACAATTGTGAAGTCATCATTATGTAGTTTAACTTGTTGGTAAACACTAGAAATAATTTTTGACACTAAAATATGTTAGCTCTTAAGCACCCCATCAGTCTCAAGGGCTCATAGACCATTATTTTTTATCATCACCCCCTACCATTTCTGAAGCTTTTCGAGGTGATGCCCACCTCTATGTCATCTATTGATAGCCTTCGATGTCATCACCAAAAAGGCTAAAAGATTTGAGATCTTCATTAACAAATCATTCACTTTATCCAAAATCTTTATGCTATTGCATCTAAGTTGTACTTCATTTATATATATATTTATTGGCTATTGTGAATGCTTGGCTTGGAGCTATAAAAGTCATTGCATATGTTCTTTCATTCAAAAGTCTTAGGGCACTTGCAAAAAATGCATGCAACACATAAGGGTCTCATAACTTAGTTCATGTATGATGATATATTTGATTCAATAAAGGTGCAAAAGGGTGCAATTCGGGTTCTTAGGAAAAGGTGGTTGAGGAGGTTGGAGCATGGATGATTTTGTGGTGCCTCTTTAACTTCGATCTTCCTTTTTTCTCAAATTCTCTTTGTCCATCCTTCTTCTTGCTCTACCTTACTGCAAAAAACTATGGATCTTGAGTGTGTAGAGGAAGAGGAGGAGCCACCTAATCTTGTCTCTTGGTCAGCGTGGGATTGTCCTGAGTCTTTTGTGTGTGTGCATTTTTAGTGCAAGAGAGGTGTTTCTATAGGTTTCATGGTGAGGAGGAAAGCTCCAATCATGTATTTTACTGCCTAGTTACCTTGTTTTGTGCCTCTTGGTGTGAGAGTCAGTCATTTAGAGAAGAGGGAAGGATCAAAGCTCTTCTAGGAATGATACGGTCAAGACATCCAGATGTTCTTGCACAGATTGCTAGGGGCACAACAAACTTTGTAAACTGATCATTTTGGATAAAAATAAGAAATCTATTAGTGGTGGAAAATGATGTATATTCATCAAGAAGATTAAGGTAATTGGAAAGAAATTTTAAAATGTTATGCTTAGAGTTTCCTTAAATTTTTGAGATTTTAGAGAAAGTGGCAATAGTTTAAATGTATTTCTTAAGGAATTATTTATATAAAAACCTATTATCAACAGTTATACACTAAATGAAAGTATGTGTGTAATTTCATTTGTGACACACAAGGATATTGGAGCTGAGTGATAATTTCAAATGAACATTTAAGTAGATATGAGTTTATCATTTTCATACAAAGGAAACAATCCCAAAATAGTTAAGTTGCAAATTGGACATATATTTAAAAATAATTCCTTTATTTATATCAATACATTAGTGGTATGGGGGTTGAGCCTCAATGCTAAATTTAAACTTTAAAACTATATATCAATTTATTTGATCAATGAACATGACTTTATTAATTTTCCAATAAGACAAGGTAGAAGAGGAGGGTCACTAGTATAAGTTATTAATTAAAGGAAGGGGAAATCTAGGTTTTGAAATGAACTGTGTATCTATACATGTGAGAGTGAGAAAGGAAATTGTTTTTATCTTGTTTTTTATTTAGTTTAAAGAGCAGAAAGAAGGATGTCTCCATCAAAAACGAAAGAAAAATAACTATTTAAACATTAAAGAGCAACAAAGTGAATCGCATTATGCGAGAAGATGGGGCTGCGTTTAAGAAAGAAAAATTAAATTCTATGGGTTTTTGGAATGTTAGTTAATTTTTTTGAATAAAAAAATGAAATAATTATATGAAAGGTGGAGAAAGAACACAATTAAAAATAAACTTTGATGGAAGTACATCGATAGATCTACTGGATTTATATTCTGAAACCAATTTCTCAAATTCAATCAAATAAATCACATGATAAACTACCACAAGTTTGGCAAGGAGCAAATTATGAGGAGCCACCCTTGAGCCATAGCTAGCTTAGGATAGAATTGTAGTGCCTAATCTAGAGACCTAGGCGTGAGTATGATATTAGTTGGACTACTACAACAAAAGAGTTTCATAAATATCAGAAAGACTAGATAGAGTTATAGAAATTAGTAATTAATCATCCCAATAGAGTGCGACAACTCTCATGAGTTGGCTTGAAACCATGGCTAAAAGTGGCATGGTCTTTGGCTGTGGGTCTTTGGCTGGTCATTTGCATCAGTTTTAAGTACTGTGATGCTACTTTTAATGTTACCAAATCACTTTTCTGGTGTCAACCACTTGGTAATTGTATCACAACACTTTTTAGTGGTGTCTCAATAACTTTTATGTTGTGTAGTTTACAAGTTAAGCATCTCTATTGAATGTATTTCTTAGAGGTGTTGACTTCTTTTAGTTGGTGATACAAAATCAGCTACTGCTAATTTTATTGCTAATAGTAATGTACTTGTATATTGCAAGTTGAACTCTATATTAGATTCAAGGCAAAGTATACAAATATCCAAATTTCTTAACATTATTTTGAGTCTTTGAAACCATTCTTTGTCTTGAAATTGAGGGATCACTATAGTGTTTTTATATTATGTATGTACATATGATTTTTGTTAAAGAAGTTATAAGTCGAATGTAGGCTAAAAGTTTTGGTCTTCATGGTTCCTACTACACATGCAACTATTTTTTATGCGATTGCCAGCAATGGATGTCTTACAACCAACAATACAAGTATCACTTTAGTTTGGGAGTCTATCCCGTATCCTCTTCCTTCTAACCATAGTTTCCATTATCACAAATGCTTAATGGGGACATGTAATGTATGTGGATTGAGTGAAATTTAGTTCTATCCAAGAGAAGATCTCAAGTAGAGTAAGCAAATAACTGTTGATCTTTCAAAATATAGCAACTATTGGTGGATTAGAAAATGAAAGTAAGGAGAGCAATATGAAAGACATTCTCGAGAAGAAAATGCTACCTTTAAAACTTTAGCAAGTGTGTCAAGACCACTTGAAGTATTATATCATTCATAATTTCATATTCAGGTGGCAAGCATAATAGTTCAAGGATTGTATTTCTTTATTTCCATATGAGATGGTGGTCTCTATCATAGACTTTGCAAATAACTACTTATTTAAGGAGCAAAACAAGCTCCAATCAATGCACTAGTACACTATGCAAGCCACCATTGTGGTCATGATTACTTATTTTCACATTGCATTGGATGCAATAAAGAAGACCATCCATTTTTTTGTCTTAGATGATAAACAACATCGTAACTTGTTTGTGTAGTATGCTTTTCTATTACATGCTCAATGGCTAAGAGATCAAGGCCTCACCTTTAAAAAACACTGGGTTTGGTCAAATGGTGTAGCTTCACAATTCAAAGCAAAGTGGCCATTTTACTTTGTTGCTAGATATTGGAGTCTTACTCGCATGGAAATTGCTTGGATTTTTTTCTACTTAAGACATGGGAAGGGAGAGTATGATGGGGTTGACACAATCATGAAAAGGGATTTGACTCATGAGTAGTTGAAGCAAAATAGTGTCTACTTGACTTGCATTGATGAAGTTGTTGCTTTCTTGAGAATGCACTTAGTATAGGGGCAACTACTATATATGACAAACAAAAGAGGGAAGTTAGAAAAGTCTTCTAGGAGGTTAATCTTGGCAATGTTCAACAATCCCAACAATGGGACTGAAAACCATTTAAGGGCTCAAGAGCAATGCATTGTGTGAATGGGCATTCTAAGACCAATACTTGTGCATTTTGAACAAAATAGTTGTCATGTTTTTATTTTCCTTGAAGGAGAAGCCAATAGAGAAGGTGCAAGAACAGATCACATGTAGAGATTTGGCTATACCACAATTTGGATCAATTCTTCCCAAGAAGGCGGAGACTTGGAAAAAAAGGCCCAAGTTGCCACATATGCACATCATTATCATTCCTTTGGTGATGGTCTCTCACTTGGCAACAATTTCAATGTCCCTTCCAAAGATAATAATGAGCAAGTTGTTGACTTTAACATTTTTAAGTGTATTGTAGCCAAGGGTCTTGCAACTCAGGAGTAAATTGATGCCTGGGCGACAAGATAGAGACCCAAACTTTCATGGTGACAAGTCATTGGTATAAATATCTACAAGCAAACTTATATGAGATACGGGATAACAAGTCAATAACTTTCATATATTCCCACTTGATAAGGGCAATAAAGTTCCCTATGGAGCTTGTAATGGTCAATGGCATAGGCAAAGTATTTAAATTTACCAAGGAAGATCATGAGGCTATATACAATAGCATGACCTTTGAATTGTACGTCAAGTTTATGTTTTGATAATCATGAGGCAATTCACAATAGAGCCTACTATGAAACTTTTCAAGATTAGAAATATCATTTGACTTGTTTTACATAATTAAGTTTTGTTGTCCTATTTGACCTGTTCAAAGTTGTACACCACTTTAAACTATTGCATTACCATGTTAAAATGGTGCACATCATTTAGTGAACCATGTGTTTGCAAAACTTACTTTAAACTTTAATGCCTTAGACTTACTCTTGACTTTGCTATATTCACTTTAACAACTAACGATGCTACACTAGCCAAGTTTTGTGTTGAACCACTAGAAAGTGGTTCTGCACCAATAAAAAGTGGTGAAAAACCATTGAAAAGTAGTCAAAATTGGTATAGTATTGTAGTATTTCACTAATAAAATACAATTTAAAGGTTGTTTTGAATCAATAAAAAGTGGTTTCGCAATAATAAAAAGTGATTAAAAGTGGTATAGTGTTGCAACATTCCATTGATGTAGTCACATTTGCAAAGAATTAATGTTGCACCATTGAAAAGTTGTTGTGCACCACTTCGAATGAATTAATACTACACTATTGAAAAGTGATTGCACACCACTTCAAAAGAACTAATGTTAAACCACTGAAAAGTGATTGTGCATCACTAAAAAGTGGTCAAAAGTGGTATGATATTGCAATATTCTAGTGGTGCAATATCACTTAATAGTGGTTGTGTACTACTAAAAAGTGGTTAGGAGTGGTATAACATTCCAGTGATACAACACCATTTAGAAACAATTAATGTCACACTACTAAAAAGTGATATTATATCACTTTAAAGTGGTCAAAAACACTAAATGTGTTTAAAGTGCCATCACACCACTCAAAAGTGGTGCCTAGCAACCCAAAAGTGGTTTTAAATATTTAGAGTACCCTAAACTTGGAACAGTGCAAAAACTATATAGCTTAAAACTAGCAATGTTGTAGCATTCTAGTGGTGGAGAACCATTTAGAAAGAATTAATGTTGCACCACTAAGAAGTGGTATTGTATCACTTAAAAGTGGTAAAGAAAACCAAATGCTTGTAAAGTTCCATCCCACCACTCTGACATATAACACTTTTGAAACACCTAAAGGTCTCAAAGATGTATACATTCACAAAAAATTATATTTGTCCAAATATCATGGTATATTTCAATTATTCATAAGTTCATTTATCATCTTTTGTCAATACAAGCTATTCAGAAGTGCATTCACTATCTTTTGTCAACACAATGATTTTATACGAAAGGAGATAATTCATTCTTGGATTTTTGAGGGGGTTTCTCCTTGTGTATTGTAGGGAATCTAGGGCCACTGCCCATTGCCACAACCATGGAGCATGTGGGTGAGGTAGTATGGGTCCTCCTCCTCTGCCATGGAATCAAATATGGGATAGGTGATGCAATTGTCCCGCGAGGATTTTGTACCTATAGTCATCAACTAGCATTGAGCTATCGGCATGGTACTGAGGGAATTTATTCCAATTTCAAGAAAGAGGCATTTAAAAAACTCACTTATCTCCAATCTTCTTTAGAGCATAAGGAATTTCCTCAAAAACTTCCAGGTCTCACACTGCAACTATGATAATATATCTGGAAAGTAATAATCCATGTAATAAAAAACATTTTGCAAGCATGATTTTATGATAAATTCAATGTTATCCAAAAGAGCAAGTGCTCCATATTATAACATCTACAAATTGTCCCAAATCCCATAGAAACTATTGCACATCCTATCTTTAATAAATCTAGAGTACCTCGCCACTTTGATAAATAGAATGTGCTTTGAGATGAGGGATTTTGGGTTTGTAATTGGTCCTATTTCTTCTTCTTTTTTTGGAAGATTCTCTTTTGAAAAGTAGCAAATTTAGATCTAGGATGATAAATTTATTGACCCTGCTAAAATGTAGAACTATGTATAGCCATCCTAGCCAAGCCAGTGAGATCTCCTTGATCTTGGGGAAATTAGCATCTTCATTCTCCTTCACCTCATTTTCTTGCATGTGTCCATCTATTTGACTTTCAACCACTTCTTTACCTACCTCATCATTGTTTGGTTCTTCAATCTCTACTGTCTAATCTAGTTTTGTTGCGTTCAAGTTACATTTGTACAAAGGCTTGAGAACACGAATATAAACTTAGTGTAAACTTAACTTCTAAATCATCAAATTGAATTACGTTCAAGAAACAAATATATAGTAATAGAATCCTAGATTTATACCTTTTATACAATTGTTATCTATTGCACCTAGTTTGTGCACTACAATATCAACAACTGTCGACCTAGGAGATCTTCCCTTTTGTCTTCAAAATCTAGAGGGAAAAAAAAAAGCTGAAATGTACACCTTGACCGAAAATCAACACCAATACAATAGTTACTAGATGAAAATCAAAATGAACACTAGTCTAAAAAATACAATATTATTATTCCATTATAATTCAAGGCACAAATAAAAAAGGAGGTTATAATGAAGCCAGAGGTGAAAAAAATATTGTGGAGTGTTAAAAGATTTAGAGAGGGACTACAATCTATAGGAGTTTCTTCAGAGACCTCAATTTGGGAGGCTTTATGTAAGGAACTCCAAAGTTAGTGCTCCTTTGTGGTGAATGGTCACTAGTTTCTTTACCACTTGAGTTGCATGTTGGAGACTTTGTGGTAGCTTTCATCATCTTCTTTAGACTAGCATGCTACATAGTACATTTCTTCTTCCTCTTTCTTAGAATTTTAGTGTAGACCTCAGAGATCATTTCAATCCCATCATTAGTCATCTCCATAGTTTTTCATTCGACTGGCTCTTTTACATCTATCATTTTAATTTCATGTAGCTACTACCTCACCTTAAGTAGTACAAGCACTTTAGGCACTTCGTTCTCTAGCTCCTAGCTTGGGTCCTCCAATATAGTATCCTTTCCCACTAGATTTACCGGCCCTACTATCCATTTCTCTACTATGTTGTTGAGCTTCTTGCCACCCTCTATGGTACCATGCACTTTATCTACCCTCCCACCACACACACTATCAATGCCTAGCTTTCTAGAGGAGTGTGCCTAGTAGTGTGATGTAGAAATGATGAAGCTATAATATATATCATTAAAGTTCTCTGAATTGAATTGCAGAATCAAATTTCTAGAGAAGATTTGTAAAATAAAATTACAAAGTATTACTAATGCCATCCAATGATGATCTAAATGTAGCTTTAATAGGTTCTTTTTTGCTTTATTTGCATGGAAAAAATAAGGAATTTTTTGAATCACAAAACAACAATGAGAAATATACTATTTAGAGTACAAACATGTATTACTTGCATTATGGTCATCTGCATGTGTAGCACGCTCACAAAGCAAAGTGGATGGTAGGGGTGTAGACATTGAGGCATATACACATCCATCACAACACTTTGCATAATTGATATTCCACAACTTGGCACAATCACCAAATGGCATATGGCTATAAGTCATGCCCAATTGAAGAGGACCTAGTCTAATGGGTAAGACAAGCATTTTTATCTTAAACAAATTCATAGTCATCTCCACAAATTTGAGATGCACGATTGCATACTAGATTTTCATGTTGAACCTATAATGAAAATGATATAACATACTTTATAACAAATTAAGGGCTACAACTATTAATATTATTACTAGCTAGAAATCAAGCTTGCAAACCTATAACTTTGCCAAATTAATCAATGTCTAGTGTGTAGAATGGGTGGTCGAGGAGATATTTGAGATAGATCCAAAAGCACGCTTGTTTAGAAACTCCACAACATGCTCTAAAAACATGTGTGCACCATTGTCTACAAGCTCATCACTAACTATGCCAGTTGCACCACTGTAAAGAGACATATTTTCAATAAAGGGTTTCACTTAAGCTACCTAACTTGGCCCATTTTTCAACCTCAGTTTCTCCAATTTCCTATCCAGCTTGTTCTACTACTGTATCATCCTAACAATAAACTTTGCAAAATTGGCCCATGCGACAAGACCAAGGCTATCGTCTATTCCTCTACATTTCTACCATCCAAATCCATGTGTGAAATGCAAGCCCACATCATTTTTTCGAGGTGCTCCTTGATATACCACATGGTATAAAATAACGCATTCCTTGAACAATTTTTGCCTTAAGGCCCTTAAGTAAACCTTCTGTCTCTAATCCCATTGATACACCTAGATTGTCAACCATTCTAAGTCCAAAAAATCAACATTGCAAAGAAGTTTGGAAACCTCCAACCTAGCTCATCCTATATTCCAATTCAAAATGTTCCTTTATAAAACAAAACGTGGTTTGAATTGGTAAAACTATTCATCGTGCTGACCACCTCCTTGTAAAAAAAAAAGTACATAAAATCAAGTATGCAATTAGAATACAAATTAAAAATTTTGCAAAAGATTGAAAACTTCATTTTCTAATGTATGCAACACTGCAATGGTGCTCCAGTGGTGAACCATTCCAAAGTGATATTCAACCAATTTTTAGCTTCTTTAGCACTCAATTACCATGTATGCAACTACTAAATTTGCGATGGTGGAGCAACACTTTTGAGGTGCTAGACCACCACTTTTCAAGCATGTGAAGCACTCTAGTTTGAAATGCTTCTAAATCACTTTTTAAGTGGTGGAGCAAAACTACAAAGCATTCAATTGTGCAATAAGAATGCAAAGTAATACTACACAACTCGCAAAATGCCAAAACTTCAAACTAGGATAGAATGATCATAACTAATTCAAACTTTATTTCAGATTGGGAGTAATTGAAATAACTTTCAAGTAGTTGATGTCCACTTTTTGTCATTGTTTTACCAAAAATGTGAAAATTTACCACCATAAGAGATTGGCTAGCAATCAATTTAAACTAGAGAAACACCACTTATTTCCATTCAAACAAAAGTTTCACAATAATTTCAAATGGTTTTACTCCACTTTATATTGGTGATTACCACAAAAAACTAGAGTATCACCTCATAAAAGTGGAATTAAAAGTTCTTTAACACCATTTCTAAAATAGAGGTACAATGGAGCACCACTTTTCAAGTGGTGAATCAATATAACTTCAAGTGCTCCACCACATTTTAATAGTTGTTATAAACCACTTTGGAATGCTTCTACACTAGTTTAAAGTGGTGGAGGAAAAGTTCAAAGCATTCAATTGGTGTAGTGACAATGCAAAGTGATACTAAACCACTTTCAAATATACTAGAACTTTGAACTAGAATAGAGTAACATCAACTAAGTCAAGCATCACTTTATTTCACATTGGAATTGGAAGTGGTTGAAACAACTTTCAAGTGGTTAAAGTCCACTTTTGTCAACATTCTAACAAAGAAGTGGAAATTCACTAGAAATGATTGGCTTGGAATCACTTTAGTAACTCAATATCATTTGTCAAATTAGTATAGATGGAGAAATTTTTGGATGTCATTTCCCAATTTTCTTCCCATAGATTACGACCACTAGTGAGATCTAGCTCTATAGATTTGTGAAAATAGGTCAATATTTTATGGGGACGAGTCCCACACCAATCAAGATGTATGAGAATATATTTCATGTATTAGATTAGTGGTCATCTTGATTAACATCTTAAACTATTTGTAATGAATTGATTAAATCCTTCTCATTGGTAAACCTTCTTATTTCTATTTTTGATTTTCCTTGGGGTCAATTATTCATAATGTATAGAACTTAGAAGAATCCAATAGATCTAGATTTTTGGTACAATATTTTTTTCAAGATGAGGTCATATATCTATATTTGATTTATGTACTAAGGGTACGCAAGTTTCATATACAAGGCTACTTGTACTAACACTCAAAAAGAAACTTTGTACATGATTTTGGATTTTATGGAACCTAGCATACATTCCTACATAGAGATTTTGAAATAACTAGGAGGTTCATTCATAGTGTTGAGTCCTAAATATTCCCAAGGTATTTCAAGAAGCCCTTGTATTTCATATTTCTTGGTATGAGCTCGACCTAACTATGACTATATGATTGGGCTACACAACCCTAGTAATGTGGCAATAAGCCCACTACAACAAGATCATTGATTTGCCCACTCTTTGTATCGTAGAATTTGTTTGACCTAAGTAGAATATGAGAAATTGAGCTAACTACAAGTGCTCACCCCACCTATCCTCCATAAGTCATATTCTGTATTTCTTACTAAATCAACATAAATGGAGTAATAAACATGCATCACACTCTTGCTAAAGAGCCAAATTAGTCCTGGATCTCGATAGATTAAAAGCTGATAGGAGTGAAAATATTCTCGATGATCTGAAAATTTTCATGATCTCTCAAATAAAAAATAAACTAAGATATTGACTAATATACTTCAGAAAATAGCTCATATAACACTTACAGTTTTTCCTACATACAATCTGCATAGTGAGTGTGAGTATCACCACCGCTAGGTAGAGTGCAGTTACACTTAGAATAGGCATAGGTGAACATCAATATACTAGCATACAATTAGCATTTGGGCTAAGATAGACATAGGCAAAATAACAAAGAGAAAGGTGATGTACTGAGATAAAACTCCCAAGTGGATTGATATCAAATACAATAGTCTCATTAGATAGCAATTGACCTCAATTGCTATTAGCTCAATGTGGAGCTAGCAGAGTGGGGAAAGCATTTAAGTCTCTAGCGTGCATCCATTGGGCTTGCTCTACAGGATGGTTCTTAAATTTTACTAGATATCTAAAATATCTTCGGCTAGTTCTAGTGGTCATAAAGTCAGTATCTATGATAGCTTCAGATTCAAGTATTTCAGTCTCTTCCTCTAACAAATGTGGGTTTTCATAAACAGGGTATACAGGAGAAAGCAAAGGAAACTAAGAAGGAGGGGGAAGAAGGAGAAGGAGAAGAAGGAGAGGGAGAAGAGAAAGGAGGAGGAGGGCAAGAAGAAGGAGGAGGAGGAGAAGAAGAAAGAAGGAGGTCGGGAGGAGAGAGAAGAAGAAGAAGAAGAAGAAAGAGAAGAAAGAAGAAGGAGAAAGAGAAGGAACCAATTGTTGGGGTTTGTATGTTTTTAAAAAAATGATAAACAACGTGTGGTGCTCTATCCTATGCATAAGTGTGGGATGGGGTAAAAAAATTAACACTATCAGGATCAAAGGGAAGTATAGAGGGCATAGGCAGGGGTTGAATAGGACAAGGCAGACTCAATGGTGTGCATCATGAGATGAAAATCGGGCGTTTAGGTGGCATGCAAGGATATCAGCAGATGTAAAAACATGAAAATTTTAATTGCGGCCCAACCAAAGGTTGGATGAAGAAGCCAAAAAAAGAAAAAATGACGATTGGGAAAATGGGATGGATAACTCAAACGATTCTTTCAGTAACAAAGAGAAGCGTTCACATGGAAAAATACCAAAAAACACACACAAGAATCCAATCAGAAATTAATAATGAAATTTGTTTCTATCAAAACCTAATGCAACAAGAAGAAAAGATGTTTAGTTTGATGAGTTGCACATGGCTATCAAGGTAGAACATAGTTCTAATGAGAAAGAGGGGTGTTCACATGGAACAATGATCAAAATACCAAAGAAAAATATACGAAAATACAAAACAATTAATAATGGCCAATTTGTGCATTAGAATGATAGGCTGTGGAAAGCAAGAATGCTGGAGAGAAGGGGAGAATTAGGACTACAATATCAAAACATGGTTCCAGAGTGAAAATGACAAGTTCACGTGGAAAGACATTGGATTCATGTGAAATCCTTAAAAAATTAATAGCTTATGAACTAGGACTCGAAATAGAGGATAGTGAAACAAAAAAGCATCCAATTCAAAGGGAAAAACAAGGCTTTATGGTGGCCAAATTGTAGTTCTAAGATGATAGGGAATGTGCCCATGAAAATATGTTCGAAGAGCGTAAAATGGTAAAAAATAAGTAACAGATGAACCATAAGTTGGAGCAACGGATTGTAAAATGAAAAAATATCCAGTTGGAAGGGACAAACAAGGATGTAAGGTGTAGTTTTGGTGAAGAAAGTGTACATTCACATGGAGAAACATGGAAAATAGATAAATAGCAAAAGGGGGAAGGAAAGACCCCAAGAATGAGGTAGAACAAGATGGATGTGTGGGAGAGGGACCCCAGTAGGGCATAGAAAAGACATTGTATCATTTAAAAGAGCAAATAGAGAAGTGTTTTCATAAGTTTATGTAGAATAGATATGCAAGGATGTGTCCTCACAATTAAAACCTTAACGAATCAGTAAGGGCCTAAAACTTGTCAATCAACCAAACCCTTACATCCCCACACTTAAACCATGATATACACATATAAACACAAGAGGTAGGGTTTTTGGCCTATTTAATTGGGGGTCAATGTGGATAGTTGTTGATGTACTAGGGATTGAAGTCGACAACAGGTGATACCACAGCTCACCACAGTGCACTTCAATTAGGGCAGGGACCATGCAGTAGTACCAAGGGGGATAGCATTGTTGATGAAGGCCTATTAAGTTATCGAGGATGAAGAATACAACACTCATCTCGATAGCCACTCATGTGGGAATGATAGAGTAGTCTCTTAACCCCATAGCTCACGTCACTCAAAGAGAAATGAAGGGAATCCTTATCTCATTCTTGGTTTAGAAATCAAAAAGAGGAATGGCTCAGAGGGAGTATGCCACTATGTACAAGTGATGCTGTATCAATGCGTCCCATCCCATCTAGCATAGGCACAAGAAGGAAGGCCAAGGAGTCAGATAGTGTAGTGTACAAAATAGAGTGACGTGCCCTAATGTGGTGACAGAGGCCTGTCCCATGCATGTAGAGGGAAATAAAAACATATCTAATTGCCAATGTTAGAATGTCCCTCAATGTTCACCTCTCAATTGATTGAATGAGAGATTACTCGCACTCAGTTCCTCCTTTGTCTCACGCTCTATTGGTAGATATAGAAGGACAACTCAGTTCCTCAAACCCAATGATGTAATCCTTTGTCTCACGCTCTATTGGTAGATATAGAAGGTTTGCATGCCTTGTGCGCAATTGATAGTGTAATCATGCATGTTGCCACCCTATGCCAACATATAGTGTAAGAAGAAAGGCTAGGGAGCCTTATAGTATTATGCACAAGGATAGAATGCATTGAGAGGCCCAACCTGTGCATGTAATGGTCCATTCACACATCTCACCTCTCATTTGGATTTTAAGGGCAAGAATTGGTCACTCATCCCATCCTCCATCTCACACTCTATTGATGAATATATAGGGCAGCCCTCCATACTCAAAAACCCATCCGATTAAGATGAAATCTTATGTCACTCAAGAGGTTATCAATGTGAAGATCAGCTTGGGCTTGTTGTGATGATGATGAATATCTATTAAAGAAGAGGTGTATCCAAGGAGGTAAACAATAAATTAAAAATGTTGATTGTATGAAGATATTTTGTCTACTATAGGAGTCAGACATTTTACAAAGTGATAGGACATAGCACACCAAGGGAGGTAGCTTTGGGGCTGCATCCTCAAGAATTTGATGAATGCGTTAGCTAATCTGTACTGCCGCAGGTGTTATCACCTTTTTTGCAGCCAGCTTCTCGCCCAAGGGTTTTCTTGGAGCAAGGCATGTTAGGAAAAAAACTTCTTCCTTTTCTCCCATAAAAGTTTATTATTATTTTTTTCATTTTCTATTTTTCCTACTAAGGAGGGTATTGCCACCTTTTCTAAAGAGTAGGTCGATATGGCATGGACCGAAGTCCTTTTCTCCCATAAATTTTTTTGTTTTTTTTGTTTTCAATAAAAGAAATCCCAAGATTCAAAATCAACCCCACTACATTTGTTGGATTCGAAGGAATAAAAATAGAATAGGGACATGAGCTAAAAACAAAGGATACAAAAGAAATCAATTGCTTCATCATAGAATCCACATGATGATGACTATCAGAAGCAACATGAGAAGCATTAAGAGGTGATGTCAAAGGGAAAAAGGGACTATTGATTGTGATTGTCAAGATCCCTAAGGAGATTAATACTTCTTTAGGAGATAGCCATTGATTAGAAAGATATCATCAAAGGCATCTACAACCTAAATTTGAATAGAGCCATTAGGGTTGGCTACAAGAACCTTGTAAGGGCCCATCCAACACTATTGAAGCTTTCCAAGAGATTTGCCAAAGTGTGAATCATAGGCAAGGACGAGTTTACCTTCTTTGAATTATTTCTATTAATGAAGCTATGATGGTAAGCTTTGTGTCGAGCTTGTGTGGCTTCCATGCACTGTAAGGCCATCCTTCAAGTCTCATCTAGATTTTTTACGTGTAGGAGATGACATTGTAGGGGCTTTGTATCTCCTAGATGCTCTATGATGGCCACTCACAGAGAGGGAAATTCCATATCAATAAGAAAAATGGCTTTTGTACCATAAACCAACCAGAAAGGTGTCTAGCCTGTTGTGGCCTTATGGGATGTTTTACCTAGTGGGCTTCTGTAAGTCAATCATCCCAATCATGGAGATGTGTGGAAATTGTTATTATCAGGATCGAATAGAGGATGCAATTGGTGACTTCGACTTGGCCATTGGCTCTGGGGGTAATAGGGTGTCGACTTGTGATGGTGGACCATATAAATATATATTAGCTCTTTCATGATCTTGTTTAGAAAGTGATACCTCTATCTCACTAACAAGCTCTAAGGGACTGCCAAAGTGAGTGATAATGTTCTTGTATGGGAATAGAGCCATGTTGTTTCCATCGACTTGCTTGAGAGCTTTGGCTTCATACCACTTCATCACATAATCAATACATACTAGAATATATTTGTTCCTCTTCCTTTTGGTTGGAGGGTCAATGGGACCCATGAATCCAATGTCCCATTTCTCAAATGGCTTTAAGGGAAGGATCTACTGTGGCATCATTGCATTGGTTTTTGTAGGCTTCCCCATTTGTTGATAGGCATCACAATGCTTACAATACTATATTATGGAATTTGGAAATTTCAATGCACTTTGGGAATTCCCAATACCTTTATTATTTGATCACATGGTCATGTTGACTTACTTAAAGGTGGAGTCTATCCTAAATGCTATATAAGATACATTCCCAAATCCCACTTTCAAATATAGATCAAGATTTAGCCACATGGTTAAATATTTATCATTATTTTAAATTGAGACCTGGAAAATTTCCAAATTCTCTAATATGGTGTTTTATAGTAATCATAAGCATCTTTGTAGAGGGTTGGCCATCACTATCCTATGAGTAGAGGTTTACAACCCGTTGCTTCTTCTACAAAGTGTCCACCACATGGCTCATCATGGCATGCTTTCATGATCTCAATCTCAATTCCTGCAACACATCTTTGCAACACTTTATCTTTTTATTTCTTGTACAAAGCGTTGCCTAGCAAGGTGTAAGGGGATGATTCGAGCAAAAGCTTCTTCTTCTCTCTAATAGAGATTCTAGGAGGATATTGATATGTAGCCAAGAGGTTAGCAATGTCTACATATCATGGAGTCACAATCTCTACTAGAAATAAAGCTGTATCAAGAATGTATGGATCATCTTGCTCCCCTTTGTTACTCTAAGGGATTCATGATAGATGATGAGCTAGGACATACAAATGACTAGGTTTAGTTATCACTTCAAAATTAAACTCTTGGAACAAAAGGAGCCATCCCATCATTCTACCTTTGGCATCTTCCTTATTCATTAAGAAGGATAGAGCTTCATGATCCACATAAAACTTGAAATGTATTGACAGAAGGTAATGGACAAACTTCTCCAAAGTGAACACCATCATCAAGCACTCAAGCTCTATCACTATATAGTTCCTCTCTCTATCATTTGACTGAATTTTCGGCTTGCATAATGAATTGGGTGGTCCTATCTTTGAGGAACCTTTGTGATAGACAACTATACCTAGCCCTTTGACTATTGCATTAGTGTGCATATGGAACACCTAGCATCTAATCAGGAGGTTGTAGGGGGGCTACCTTAGTTGTGAAGTGGGTGATGAATCGCCTATACTAGGGAACATGACAAGAAATCCTCTCAACTATTTTAAATTAGTTGGTGCAATTAGGGTTGCAATCTTTTCAATCTTGGCAATGTTTATTGATATCCCCTATGCAAAGACAATGTAGCCCAATAGAATGGTTGAAGAGACTCCAAAGATGCATTTTTCAAGGTTGAGGGAGATCCCATACTCCTAACATTGATCAAAATACTACTCCATGTGTCCCTAATTCTTACATAGCCAAGTAAAGACATAGAACCCATCTAAATATACCTTAATGAAATCATGCAAGTGGTTTTGGAATGTGACCATCATGACTCACTAAAAGGTAGCAGAGGTGTTATAGAGCCCAAATGGCATCACCCTATAGGAATACATATCCCATTTTGTTGTGAAAGTCATCTTGGACTACCATTCATTTGCAATCTACACCTAATTGTATCAACTAAAACCATGCAGTAAGGAATAGAGTTCATGACCTACAACTATGTCTAATAGTTGGTCTGTGAAGGGGATAGGGACATGATCTTTCTTTGTTTTTGAATTTAGCTTTTAGAAGTCTACACAAATCTACACCTTTCCATTCTTCTTAGCTATGAACACCATGGGA
Source organism: Lygodium microphyllum (assembly GCF_053477565.2). Taxonomy (NCBI): domain Eukaryota; kingdom Viridiplantae; phylum Streptophyta; class Polypodiopsida; order Schizaeales; family Lygodiaceae; genus Lygodium; species Lygodium microphyllum. Next base: position 116,236,896 of record NC_141148.1, read on the forward strand.
AAAACCCATTTATTGTTGGCCATGATTGCTTCTAAGAGCTTAAACAACTCTACTTTCATTTTAGGGAAGAGTAATTTGGATTCATGTGCCTCTATTGTTGTTGCCATACTATAGGCTTAGCATTAGGCTCTAGGTCCATGTGATATTGATATATAGTGGGATCAATCCCTTGTAAGTTTTTGCAAGACCAAGAAAAAACGTCCAAATTCTGTCTCAATAGATTATAAAGGGTCAACAACTCCTCTTTTGGAAGGCTATTGTCCACTTTGAGAAAACTTTCCATTACATCTGCATCAATAAAAGTCAACTCCTTTCACCTTCTACTTCTCAAATGAAGGTCTCACAGACTACTTCTGGAACTCCTTCAAGGGAGTGACTTCTTTTTCTGATGCTCCACTAGAACCAACTTTGACCTTCAAATGGAATGCTAAAATCTTATCAAGGCTAATTTGGATTTTTTTAAAGAGTTACTTACTTTTTTAGCCAACTTTGACCTTCAATGGGGACTCATCTAGCTCTTTGGAACGCTAAAATGTTATCAAGGCTAATTTGGATTTTTTTTAAGAGTTACTTACTTTTTTAGCCAAGAGATCATCTTCTAAGGAAGCATCAAAGAATGTCACATAATAAGGACCATCTAAGTCCTATTCAGGTAATGGATTAGTGCTTGTTGGCAAGGTGCATCATCAATATCCTTTCTCGATGACAAGAGTAGATTAGGGTGACAAGAGCCACTACCAAAGGAAGGTGTATTTTGCTTAATCCACTTCTTATAAATCTTTTACATATGATGAGATTCATTTACCAATCTAGGGTACCATAGTCATTCTATCCTATAGTATGGGATCTTTAGCTTCTATGGCCTTTGGGACTTCCTTCTCATTAGTATCCTCTTCTACATGGATAGCTTCTTTCATGTTGCTTTCATCATCAGCATCTTCACTTTCATCATAGTCCTCTTCAAACTCTATCTCTGCCTCTATAGGGGCTCTATAATAGAAGAACATGCTCTTTGTTTTTTTTTCTTCTTTTGTCTTTGCCTCTATCTCACTATCAGAGGTAATTTCCAAGTTATTCTTCATTTGATAGGGGGTATTCACCTATCAATAAAGACTTTGCATCTTTTGGGAGTTGGCTTTTAGTTCCCACTATTAGGGTCTGTGTTTCAAGTTTCTTTTGGAAAAATTTCTTAGAAATATCTTATTTAGTTGCCATTCAATCCTCTACTTCATTGGGATGCTTCTATGAAGGCGGATTTGTTTCCTTTCTGCAAACCATAGAGCTTTAGCACCACTTTGTTGGATCCCCTGTAACATCGCATTGTTAGGTTTCCTTTAAACCAATCCACCCTTACTCATGCTTCAAATAGCCATGGTCTTCCGAGTAAGAGAGGGTAAGATGTTTCATAAGAGTTGGGCTTTACCACTAGGTATGTCATCTAGTAATCTCTACCAACAACTATGGTCTTGATGTAAGGAAGGATGCCTAAATGCTTGATCCTGCTCTAATTACCCAGTCTGATGAGCCACTGAGTGAATTGGATACCTTGTAGGCCTAGATCTTTCATCTTCATATTTGTCATCATGTTCATTGAAGAGCCTCCATCTATCATTGAGCTTGCAATGAAGCAATCTTCTATCCAGACACTAGTCTCTAGAGTACCAAGATCCAAAAAGCCATTTGCCACCTCTACTCCTTTCACAAGCTTTGGGGCCTTACTCATTTTTTACATAGATGTTTGTTAGTAAGCCTCAAGCCTCATCTTCATGTGAGAATGCTTTTGAATCTCCTTTTGTGATTGGGTGATAGCATCAATAGTTGTCAAAATGTCAAATTAGGGTGAAAGGTATCCAACTCCTTCACCAAGTCATACTGCTTAATATGGTCCACTGGCTTTTCCAACTGTGTAGGGAATGCAGCTATCCCCAATTTCATTTTTCCTCTTTCTTTAAGCAAGGGTTGCATCACCTCTTCATCTATCATTGGAGGTATATCCATCTCTTTTGTCTCCTGGTCCTCTGGCTCTACATTTTGGATAGTCTTTATAACCTTTTGTGGCATTAGATTGTCCTATACAGTACTACTCTGTGGCTTTGTTGGAAGCTTGAACCTGGCAACTTTTGTAGATAAAACGTTCTCTTTTGAAACTGTTGCCTCTCTTTTCTTGGCACGTGTAACCGAATCTACTTTTGTTGATTGTGTGTGGCATTAACCTTAACAGGGATTGGACTAAGATTGAACAAAAGAATCTTGTGTTTAATTTCATCACATCTCTTTTGCTCTTGCAATATTTGATATGCAAGCAGTATTCACTTTAAGTGTTTGCAGCTATTCTATAATCACATCCATCAACTCTTTCTTAATGCTTGCAACTAAATTGGACAAACAGTCCTTTAAATTTTCTCCTCCTAGAGTACTGGAATTAGGGTTTTGGGAAGTCTCTATAATCATCACATCAACTGGTTAGGTTGGCCTAGAGGGTCCTCAGCTAGTCTAATTTTGATTCAGAGCTCTTGTTGAGACTATTGGTTGCTTCCACTATTGTTGTTAAGATTCCACTAGGAGAATTGTTTGAGACCACTCTTGTTGTGGATGAACCATCATTTGAGACACTACTGTTGTGGCCATTATGGTTTGGTACACTATACTGTGGCATTGTTTACATCTAGGATAGGGGTAGGGAACAGCCCCTTGGACTACATTTGGTGGGCATATCATTTCTGGCATTGGAGAAGCTAGGACTCCTCTTCCTGAGGTTATATATAACCTTGCTTAAACTTCATCATAGAGTCTTGCACCTTCCACTATAGCTTATAGGTTGATTGGTCTTCTGAGCTCCACAAACTTACAAAGTTCTAGTTGTAGGCTTGTAAGAAAAACTCCCTTCTAGATGCCTTCATCCAAGTTATGGTTGGTCTATCTCTTTAATATGGATTCCATTATAGAGACATACACTACCACCCATTCTCCAAAGGATTGACTTAAGTTCATGAACTTTTCTAGTATCCGCTCTACAAATTTTGCACCTGAATTTAGTAGGAAAGGCCACCTTCAGGTTATCCCATGTGCCAAAAGTTTTTGTTGCTTGTCTCTCACACCACCGAAATATTGTGCCTTTGAAAGTGATGGGGAATATCACCATACTACAATGCTCTGATTTTCTTGCATTGTTGGCACACATGCTACCATGAACTCGGCTACATGAAGATCGGATTGTATTCTCCCTTAAATATTGGCAACATGACTACATTTGCTAGCATATCTCATCAACATTCCTAGGATAGATCTAGCTTAGAAAAAAGGGACCTTAGTTCACCATTGAGACTCATGTAAAGAGTGTCGCAAGGGCATCAAAGGAGGCTTCTACTACTAGCTTGTTCTTGGCTTTGATTTTCGCCTTCTCTCTTTTCATGTATATTTGGATTCATTCTAGTGCTTGCTTCTTGATTGGGTCATTCATCAAGGAGTTGGCTCCATCCAATTTAGTTGTACTCAACAGAAAGGAATTAGTATAGCTTCTCTGCAGGATTCTCTTGCCAAAATTTGTTCTACTTCTTTTCAACATCTCTGAATTTGGATTTCATTCCATTGCAAAGGGAAATATATTTAGTTCTGAAGGTATCAAAATTCATTCTTCTGAGGATCACCATAGTGTTATTGTCCTGATAATACCAACTTTGGAGGGTTTTAATAGCATAGGTTGTGAAAAACAATCTATCTACTAGCTTCCAATGGGTTTCCAATTGAACAAATAGAAGATTATCAATACACCAAGTATCCCATGTATCTTATTGTTGCCTATCCATGAATAAATTGTAGCTCTTTTCCTTCTTATTCTTGTGAACCTCCAGTGAACATGACTCCTGAAGCTTCTTGATGATCTCTCACTTGATGATGCCTGAAAAATTTTCAATGAAGGACAAATCTTCCATTGATACTCTTTTTTTTTTTTGCTCTTTAATTTTGTGGAAAGTAATTGGCCAGAGTGATACAACTTTTTGTGGCTTCAGAAGACAATGGGATCAGTCTATCACATAGAGCTCGCATCAAGATTGTCACACATTGTCAAGATTGTGGGAGAGAAGGAAGGAGTCTCACTTGTAGCTTTCTTGCTTGCACAATGGGGGAATACACACAGAGGTGGAGGCTGAAAACAGTTTTCCTCTTCTTAGTTGTGTAAGCCAAAAAGAACTCTAGTACATAGAAATAGAAGAACCCTATATGTGGGTCTCAAACCAAACTCAACTAACTAAGGTGGCATACTAACTGAGCCATGAACTAGAGTAGATAAGGATAGCTGTCATCTAGCTATTATTCATGGGTGGTGTACCAACTACATCTGCAACTGACAAGTCGGTGACATAAATGCACAACGGTCACCCTGGCATATCACGAGTGGAGCTCGATATCTCAACCCTCCCCCTCGAGCTCAATCCCAATTCCTGCACACCAAGCAGGTCTCTGAACTTGCGCAGCTTCTCTGCACCCAATGCTTTCGTGAATATGTCAGCTACCTGATCCTCTGTGCTGACATAAACTAGATCAATAATACCTAGTAAAACCCTCGCCCGCACATAGTGATAATGCACCTCAATGTGCTTTGTTCTAGCATGATAGACTAGGTTATTTGCCAAGTGTATACTACTCATGTTGTCACAATAAATGAAAATTGGTCCATGTGTAGACTGATGCATATCATAAAGTAGCTTATGCAACTAAGCTACCTCACATGCAGCCATTGCTGCACCCTTGTACTCAGCCTATGTGCTCGACAAGGCAACTGTAGGCTGTTTCTTGCTGCTCCAAGTGACTGCAGCACTCCCAAAACAAAACACATATCCACTGGTAGATCGTCTATCAGAAATACTACCAGCCCAATCAGCATCAGTGTATCCATACAATTGTATCTGAACCCTAGTCTCATAAAGTAGTCCATACTGCAATGTGGACTTCACATACCTGAGTATGCGTCTAGCTGCATCCAAATGCGGTTTCCTTGGAGCCTGCATAAACTGACTTACCAATCCAACAGCATAGCTCAAATCTGGCCTGGTAATAGTCATATAAATCAAACTTCCTACTATGCGTCTGTACATAGTAGGGTCTTCCAGAAGCTCACCTGCATCTGTGCTCAGCTTCACATTCTGCTCCAAAGGAACTGAAATAGGCTTACAGCCTATCATCCCATATTTGGACAACATGTCCAATCCATTCTGCCTCTGCAAGAGCTGTATCCCACTTGGTGATCTAATCACCTCGATGCCCAAGAAATAACGCAGCTCTCCCAAATCCTTCATCTCAAACTTCTGCTTCAATAGCATTTTCACATGAAGGATATCTTCATCACTGTCACCTGTCATAATCAAATCATCAACATAAATGATAAGTAGCATAATACATTTCTCTGTTTTTCTCACATAAAGTGAGAAATCTGCCTTGGAAATCTGAAAGCCAATAGTGACAAGATACTGTCCCATCTTGTCAAACCATGATCTAGGTGCTTGCTTCAAGCCATACAATGCTTTCTTCAACCTACAAACAAACTCAGGATGAACAGCATGCACATAACCTGGTGGTTGCTCCATATATACCTCTTCTTGCAAATCACCATGCAAGAAGGCATTCTTTACATCCATCTGATGTAAAGACCATTCCTTTGATGCAGCCATAGCAATGACTGCTCTTATGGTTGCCATCCTTGCAACCGGACTGAATGTTTCTTCATAATCGATGCCATATGTTTGTGCATACCCCTTGACTACTAATCTTGCCTTGTATCTATTCACAGAACCATCTGCATTGTGTTTCACCTTATAAACCCACTTACAACCAATTGCATGCTTATCTTTAGGGAAAGGTACCAATTTCCATGTAGCATTTGCTTCCAAGGCATCCATTTCTTCATCCATGGCTTTCTCCCATTTTTCTTTTCCCATGGTTTGCTCAAAAGAAGTGGGTTCTGGTTCCTGTATCACTTTGACCATATATGCATAGTGAATGGCTGTAAATCCATCGTATTTCAGCCTATCCACAGGATACCTAGCTCTGGTAGACCTGCACAAAGTAGGTTCACTCCCAGGTTCTCTCAAAACATCCCTGGTCTTTCTTACTCCAGGTGTAACAATAGAAGGAATACCCAACTCATCATCAATGCTCTGTTCTGAGCCACTGGATTCACCATCCACATACGAGTGACCTGCATTCACATCAAACATGGGCTGATCTACCTTCTCTTTTCCTTTTCATGATACCTGCATACCACTATCTGCATTGCTTTGAGAAGATTCTCCTGATCCCAATCTGCCTGTCCATGGCGAAGAATGTGAACCACTGCTAGAGGACGCTCCAGGTCCACTGATATCTTGTGACTGCTGCTGTGAATTTTGTGCAGCATTACCATTTTGTACATCTACATTATCAATCACATTTACTGGTTTTACCAGCTACTCATCTCATCAAAAACAACATCTCTGCTCACTCTAAACTTACGAGTAGAAGGGTTATAGCATCGATACCCTTTCTGCTGCAAAGAGTAACCAATAAAGATGCACTTCTCAGCTTTTGGATCCAACTTGGATCTCAACTCATCTGGCACATGAACATAGGCAATGCAACCAAAAATTTTCAAATGAGAAATATCTGGTTTCCTACCAGTATACCTCTCCTCTGGAGTCACCCCATGTATTGCTGCAGTGGGAGTCCTATTCATTATGTAGACCGCTGTAGCAACTGCCTCGGCCCAATAAAAATCTGGCAGGTCTTTTTCATTGAGCATGGCACAAGATACCTCTCCAATATGCCTGTTTTTCCTTTCTGTAATTTTATTTTGTTGTGGGGTATGACTGCATGAATATTGCTGCTTTATGCCATGCTCCTGCAGGAACCTTGCAAACTCATTTGAGAGGTACTCTCCCCCTCCATCTGACCTTAGGCATTTTATTTGCAGGCCTGTTTCTTTTACAACCATAGCTTTAAGAGTTTTGAAATGCCCAAAAACTTCACTTTTCTTTTTCATAAAATACACCCAAACTTTTCTGCTATAGTCATCAATAAAAGTGACAAAATAATAACAGCCTCCAAGAGATGCAGCTTTAGCAGTCCACACATCAGAGTGGATTAATTCCAATGGCTTTTTACTTTCTTGAACATGTCTAGGAAATGGTTTCCTTGCCTGTTTTCCAAACTGGCAGGCTTCACATACCTTATGCATTTCTGTAACCTTGAATTTTGGCAATCGTGCAATAATATTTTGGGCTTGCATTGATTTAAGTCGCTGTACATTAACATGACCAATGCGTTTATGCCAAATATCAATATCTGCAACTACACCGGTCCCATGTGCAAACATTACTGCACTCAATGGAGGCATGTCTGCATCCAACGTAAACATTCTGCCCTTCTTCTTTCCTTTTGCTATCAAGCGACCTTTATTTTTCATATCCTCAACAAAGCATCCATGAGGATTAAATCTGACCTGCAAGCCTTGCTCAACCATTTGACCAACAAAAACCAGGACCTCTTTGTGCACAATAGGAATTTTTCCAATCTGCACAATAGGATGTGCAGTATCATCACCAGTCTCCACAAATCTTGGTTTTTCCATTTTTCTTGCATCCTCCATCCATTCTGCATGACCTGTCATGTGGTTTGATACACCTGAGTCAACATACCACACATCATTGCTTTCTTCTACACTTGTCACAGAATTGTTAATGTGCTACACCATAAACAAATGCTCATTTCTGTCATCACCCTGTCTACTAGAAGTTGCATAATTCCCTTATTGCAATTTTCCATTCATGATGTCATTCTGCTTTTTATAGCAGTCTTTAGCCATATGACCCATTTTACCACAGTAGTAGCATTCAACATTACTATTTGCATTTTGGCCACTTTGCCATCCACCACAACCTCTTTGGCTCCCCTGCCTCTAGAGTTACCACGTCCTCCTCCATAGGACTGGTTTTCTTGAGTTTGCTGCATATTTTGATTTCTACCATGGCCTCCAGATTGGCCTCCTCTACCTCTGCCTCTACCTCTTCCAGCATTTGAGTAGAAGACAGCTTCTTTTGAAGTTCCTCCTGAAGAAGAAGCACCACCATTTCTCTGCTCCTCAGAAATTAGAAGAGCAATCAACTCCTAAAAATCATGAAATCTTTCACGGATGGAAATGGATGTTCGGAACTGTGCATAATCCTTTCCTAGACCATTCAAGGTCACAGAAACTAAATCATCATCTTCCACTGGCGACCCAATGGAAGCAAGTGCATCTGCAATCTTCTTCACCTTCATGTGGTAGTCATTGATGCTCATATTTTCTCTTTGCACATTATGCAACTCTTGCTTGAGCTGCATTTTCCTAGCTTGCGTATTTGTCCTTTACATTTTTGACAAAGTATCCCATGCCTCCTTTGGCATACTAGCATCCTGAATATGCACAATCATAGAGTCTGAAATACTGATAGACAGCCAGTACATAACTTTCCTGGCTCTCTCATGCCATGCTTTAAATGCATGCATTTGCTGTTGATTGGGAACATCAGGAAGAACTGGTTCTTCTTCATTTCCTGCAACAAATTCCCAATATCCTTTTCCCATAAGGAAATTCGTCATTCTAAACTTCCCTGCTTGGAAGTTGTTCTTGTCAAGCTTTTCAGTGACAATCTGTGAGAGAGAATCAGACGCCATTACAGAACACTGCAAAAAATTATGTCACTGCAAAGAACACAGCTTCAGCCTCACAAGGGCAAATCTGTAAAACTGACGAAAGTGGTATTTGACCACACAGTCACTTCCTAGTGACGATTTTGCATCAACAGACAACAAGGATGATTCTGTAACTTCCAATGTCTCTGCGCACATGCATACGATGCAATTTCTACAGTAACTTTTCACCGACCTGTAGAACAGTGGTCGCACAGCATAAAACTGGGTCTTTTCCTGAGTGCGTGCAGAAAACTTCCGCCTCCAAAACATGCCCCGAAATGGCCTCAAATAAAAAAAACAGGGTCGCCAAGGGCTATAGCCCTTTCCCGCAGCATACACTGCCCTCTTGCTTCACCGTGAAGGGCGTCTCAACCTGAGACAATGCACTCTTGCACTTTCCGGCTATGCTACCTGCTGTAGAGACTTGCTCCCAAAACAGAAGAATGAAAGCAACAATGTTCCTCTTACCAGAACACTGCGAACTTGGCTTGCTTTCTTGAGCTCCTTACCACGAACAAGGCTCTGATACCATGTCAAGATTATGGGAGAGAAGGAAGGAGTCTCACTTGTAGCTTTCTTGCTTGCACAATGGGGGAATACACACAGAGGTGGAGGCTGAAAACAGTTTTCCTCTTCTTAGTTGTGTAAGCCAAAAAGAACTCTAGTACATAGAAATAGAAGAACCCTATATGTGGGTCTCAAACCAAACTCAACTAACTAAGGTGGCATACTAACTGAGCCATGAACTAGAGTAGATAAGGATAGTTGTCATCTAGCTATTATTCGTGGGCGGTGTACCAACCGCATCTGCACAACTGACAAGTCGGTGACATAAATGCACAACGGTCACCCTTGCATATCACGAGTGGAGCTCGATATCTCAACACACATTTCCTATATTGAAGAATGCACTTCTTGTATAAACTGGATTTGGCAACAAAGACCTTCAATTCTTCAATAAGAGCAGGAATTCTACAATATTTCATTGACTTTCTTTCTCCTTAATAGTGCCACTCCTTCCATTTTCAGCCTCTATTGGTACTGGTTGATGGTAGTTTCCTTAGTTGTACACCAAAAATATAGTCCCAAGAGGAACACCAAAAAATAGGAAAACTACTACAAGAAAATATATCTTATCAATCCAATAAGTATGTTATTCATACTTTAATCAACCATAATGAGAAAAAGAACACCAAGGATCACCAATCTTCATTATATAGTGAATCTCCTATGGATTTATCACAAAAAAACTTCAACATATTCTTCATAGAAACTATCAAAGAGCCAAAAAAACACAAAGGAATGCTCAACTTTGAATGAAATTAATCACATAGTATTCATATTTTATCATCTTTATAGTCTTCATAGTCTTTCTTTCAATTTCTCTCATGTAGATACAATTTTTCTTCATAGAAATTAGCTATGACCATTCACACCTGTCTACCCTTATCCACTCCTACATAAGGAGAGTTCATATGCCGCCTATACTCTCAACATCCCCCCTCAATGACAAGTGGCATTGGAATAAAAAACATAAGAGAATGCCCCCCTCTAACCCTAAATAGGATGCCTTTATAGATCAAGCTACAAGGATGGTTATAGGTAGAAAGAATTCATACTCAAAAGAGTCGAACTTTGGTGGATTGGGAGGCAAAATTAGCCTCCAATTCGTTAGATACTTCAGGATGGTTAGGATATTTAGTGATAATATGTCCTGTCTTCTTGCATTTATTACATTTCATATTTTTTGGGTATTTTTTCCAATAGTTGTTTACAATATGCTCTTTCTTCTTACAAAACGTACACTTATTGACAACTATATGCACCAAGACTTAGTCACGTGATGTTGAAGTAGATGCTTGACTGCTAGTGCTTCCTTCTTTGTGATTCCTTTTTTCTTCATCCAAATAGGATTGGATGGACTTACCAATATAGGATTGGGAATATTAGTAAGAGTTGTTACAAGTGTGGGAAAGACCTTTTTCACAGCTTTTAAAAGAATAGCAATAGCATCCTCATCATGGATTGGTGCTTGCATTGAAGAAAGCTGTGCCACGAGGCCCTTCATATGAAAAGTACTCCTTCTTTATATTCCAAGATAAAGAATTCAATCTTAAGGAAAATCTTAGTGCTTTTACCTATAGCACCATAGATATTTTCAAGCTCATCCCATTTCTCCTTGACAGTGGAGAGCTGATCAACATGATGAATTAAGGATTCATCTAAGTGTAACATGATTATTGCTTGAGCACATTGATCATCCTCCACATCAGTTGGATTTGTAGAATCAACAGCTCTAATCCCTTGAATGAGAGGCCAATAACCTCTCTCCATCATTTTGTACTTAATGAGTACTTGCCAGGGTGTAAGTCTTTGCCATCAAATTTACGAATTTGAGGATGAAGGTCGGCATAGAATACGGCCATAGGAAGGTCTTACTACTTGCTTAGTGCAAGTAGTAGTGTCTAATCCTTTACAAAGGGCCACTAGTGTAAAAATGAAAACAATAGATTTTACAATTAAAAATGAAAGGATGAGAATCACTGAAAATCATACATATGGAGTATTTCAAAATAGGACTTAGGTGGTCCTTGCCTTTGAACAACCCCCTTTTTATTGGGGATTTTATTTTTGCGAGCTTTCATTTTCGTTCTTTTGTAATCGATTCTTTTTTTTCGTGCTTTTTTGTGCAATGTACCGAATCTACATATAAATATCTCTATGCAATATAACCCCACATGGAAGTATCCTAGGTCATGCATGATTTGGATGCATACATTCATAGCATGATTACTAATTCATAGTCATACAAACTATAGACATGAAGTGGCACAAAAAAGAAGAAGCAATTCTTCACTATTACTAAAAGAGTATGACTCTTTGCATTTACATGAACACACATCAAGAAAACAAAACCAACATGGTATATTCTCAACATAACCAACCAAAAACTAATAAAACATACATACCATATAATCACAAGGTACACTCTCTTAAGCACAAATTAAATATTCTAATGCATGCAATCTCTTAGGTAGAGTCTCCTTTGTGCTAGCAAACATTTTTCAACATAATAATCTCTTAGTTAGTATCCCACTTTGATCAATAGGACTCTCTAGAAACATTGTACTCTCCTCTAGGCAAGAATGTCTCTCATGGGTGATCCAAAACAATGGGTCCATTGAGAGGAGATACTCATGGTTGATGCTCGAGTAATGATGGCTTGAATACACCAAAGGTAAGGATGTAGGATACAGTGAGAGAGAGAGGAAGGGGAGAGTGGGTGGGGTGAAAGCATGCATGTTTGCGAATCACTCTATGAGTTCCATGTAGGGTAAGAGGTGGATTTGTAGATTCATGAATTTTAGTATAGACTGCATAAATTAATTCTATACTAGCATTCCTTGCATGTTTCACATGTGCGGAAAGCAAGGTGTGAGGGAAACAACTTTACTTCCCTATCACACTACATTGTCTCCCCTCACTTTTTCCACCATACATTGTGTTTCACTTTTCTCAACTTCACTCTCCTCACCATAGATTGTATTGCCTTGGCATAAGAGCAAGGTAATAGGTGCCTAGGTCTCTCTCTCTCTCTCTCTCTCTCTCTCTCTCTCTCTCTCTCTCTCTCTCTCTCTCTCTCTCTCTCTCTCTCTCTCCCCTTGTTCTTCACCGAATTTGTATTTTTTTATTGTAACTTAGAACCCTAAATTCTCTCTCTCTCCACTTTCTTTTTTATTTTCATTTATCTCTTTTTTTTTTCTCTCTCTCTCTCTATTTTTTTATTGCAACTTAAAACATCTATCGAAGTACACAGTTAAAATCTCTCTTCCCCACCTTTTTTCCTCCTTCCCTCTCCCTCCCTCCCTCCCTCCCTCTCTCTCTCTCTCTCTCTCTCTCTCTCTCTCTCTCTCTCTCTCTCTCTCTCTCTCTCTCTCTCTCTCTCTCTCTCTCGTGAGAGAGAGATGTGTAACATTTGTGTTGGTACATTTGATGTTCGAGGGGGGGGTTGGGATCCAAAAATTGGAATGTGTTTTGAGACTAACTTGGATGAGAGTTTACTTCTATCACCATTTCAAAGTATTGGTGTTGCTGCTACTGGTATTAGGTATGAGACAAAGTTGAGCAAGACTAAATCTTGGAGACTTTGGCAACTTCCTTGAATGGTCACCCTAAAAGCAATCTGACAATTTAGGAACAATGTGGTCTATGGTAGACCTAAGAAGTTTACAACTCTTTTGAAAGAATTTGCGGGCATCAAACCTCTTATTTGGCCCATCATAGATCTAAGAAGTTCAGAGCTCTTTCTAAAGGATTTGAGGTTATCAAGGAAAATTTATCCCCCTTTTAAAAAGCTTAAGTCCAAGAGGCTTAAATTCATGATGACATTCAAAATATAGATTAATATATCTATTAGCCCCTTTTCATTAAAAAATAAATCTCAAGCAAGAGATTATTTGGTGCAACTCAAAATGCATGAGATTGTAGATTCATTTATGTCAATCCTGAGAATGTCACAAACAAACTGTGTAGTTCTTAAACATTTCTCATTGAGTTTTATTACTATAACCTATACAGTTTTCAACATCTCTCTCTCTCTCTCTCTCTCTCTCTCTCTCTCTCTCTCTCTCTCTCTCTCTCTCTCTCTCTCTCTCTCTCTCTCTCTCTCTCTCTCTCATATCATATTGCTTGTATTTGATCTTGTGTATCCACTATTTTAGATCAATTTTCAAACATATTTGGCAAATGACACTAATACAACATTTTTCTCACATTACACAATCACATTAGTCTCTAAATATGAGTCACTCATTTTGAGCACACGATCAATGAAGAGAGCGAGTCTGATAGTTTAGTTTTTTACTTCACAGCATCAATGGGACTAAGGCAATTACAACAATAACAGTAGTCGGAGGCCAACAGGGCAAGTGAGGGAATGATGTGATACAAGACAATTGATCATGGCATTGCATATGTTGTCCTCCATGGATCAACTAGGAATTGCTCTACCTAACACTGCATATCTAACCATTTTCAAGGTGTTTAGCAAGCCTAAGGCCCTTATTCATACCAAATATGCTTATTTTCATTTTTTCTTACATATACTAGAGCTCACAAGCATCGTAGGATAGAACTTGGTGCTAGACCTAGCTCACTCTGGTGCTCTTGAGGATGCATATCATGTGTTTTTGTCCCTGCCCGGTCGATTTTTTTTTTCATGGATAGCCATGATATCTGGCTAGAGTGACTATGGTCAAGGTCGAGAAGCACTGCAAATGTATCACTCTATGGAAGTTTGTGGTGTGGTGCCAAACAAATACACTTACATTAGTTTGTTTAAAGTATGTTTAACTTTGTTGGACTTGCAAGAAGCCTAGTATCTATTTTATTGATGTGGAGATGTAGGACCTTTCCGATAAAGTTTTTATTGGAAGTAGCTTAGTGATTTTTTATTCCAAATGTGGAAGCCTTGTGGAAGCTGAGGTAGTGTTTGACTACTTGGTGGAGCAGAATGTGGTATCATGGAATGCAATAATATCATCATATTTTGAACATGATGGAGAAGTGAATGCTTTGCTATTGTTTAGATGAGGTAATGGATTTGGATCAACAAGCCTTTTTTATGACGATTCAAGCATGTGGTACTCTTGCAAAGAAGGCTCAAAGTTCCATTTGTGAGGACCGATTGAACTTTGTCATGTGTATTGAAATTGAAAGGATTTACATGGCGATGCCCAAAAGAGTGGATTTACAAATTTCTTTGTTTGTACTAAACTTTTAAACATGTACAACAAGTGCAAAACATTCTAGAGGTAGAGAATATGTTTTATAGATTGTCAAAATGCAGTGTTGTGCCATGGAATATAATCCTCTCTGCATATTATGAGTAAGGCCAACAATAAAATGCTTTGCCATTTTATAGACAAATGCAAGAGGAGGGGGTGATCATAACTCAAGAGATAGTTACAATTACATTTTCTCAACACACAAATGAATAAGCTATTGGAGTAAAAATTCACAACATCCTATGCCAAAATGGGATTTAGTTAGGTCCTACTATTATGCAATGCCTCAATCTTCTATCTCTTACAATACACTACCTTGAGCTTGAATGAATACACTTAATATTGGAATCAATACATAAGCTATGACAGTCATGAGAATAGTTAGGGAAGATGCACGTAAGATCATAGACTAAATCTAGGCTCATAAGTTTATATAAGATCAAGCTTATGACATACATAGATACTTTAACACCATCCCATGAGGGTAGCATCTTCCCATACCATGAACTATTGTATTTTGAGTACTAAAAACTCATTATCCACATGCATGAGCTACATATAAGTTGTGAAACCTACATAAGTTGTCAAATCTACACCATTAGAGCATAAGTAAGTCATCCATCAACATTAGATGAGAAGCACAACCAAAAGATATGCTAGGTGAATCAGAAGCCATATCAATTAGAATCAAAAGATATTTGTTTTGTCTTCTCTCTTTTTTCTCATATCATTAATATTAACAATAATAATCATGGAATGATTATGATTTCCCATAATTATTGCAAATTTTTAGGCCACCCATTTCTTTCATTTATCTTTTTTGTTCTTACCTTTGAGAACACTAATTATGACTTGGTTATGATCACCTGCATCACTTTAGACCTTGCAAGGCATTGGGCCGGTCACTTCTCTCTTTTCCCTCATAGAAAATATGAATGTTTCTTTCCCCTTTCTTTATCTATGTGACTACTAAGAAGGCTTGTACATGCACATATGCTTTCAATTTTCCAAAGTTACTGAGATTCATTTTCCAAAGAACACTAATCTTCATACTTCCTCTCTTGCTAATTGATCTAAGGTTCTTCGAAATTTCCATGGGAAGTCCCAAAATATTCTTGACAACTAGGTACTTGACAATTTCCATTATAGTAGAATATCTATATATTTAGGCCTAATCAAGCATTCATAATCTAAATAACACTTCAAAATAGATCCGACATCACCCTCTCCTCAAAAATCAGTATCAATACCACACTATTTGATCAATATGACCATATAATTAAATTGATTATTGCCAACACATTAGGCCCATCTAAAATTATTATTCTCACACTAGCAGTTGTTGGGACTCGTTTCATGCTATGATCACATGCCAACAATGAAGCGCATATGTCTTACTCACTCTAAGTGGATAATTAAGGTTTATCGATTAATCTATAGAAAAAAAAGTGGGGGGTGGCAGCCGCCCCATCGTCCGCGTGCACGCGGACGATGGGGCGGCTATGAAGTGCATATGGCTTACTCACTCTAAGTGGATAATTAAGGTTTATCGGTTAATCTATAGAAAAAAAGTGGGGGGTGGTAGCCGCCCCATCGTCCGCGTGCACGCGGACGATGGGGCAGCTTCCACCTCCCTTTTTTCTTGGCGTGTGGAGCTTCTTGGGTCCATAGGGTAGTAGGGTCATGTGGAGACTCTTGGGTTCGTAGGGTAGTAGGTAAGCAATGATTGAATGATACGGAAGCGCAACGTAAGGAATGAGCAATGAGCAATGCACAAAGATCAAAACCCATTGTGAACACAATGCGCAACATAAGGAATATAAAAGTGCTTGACAAACCTTGTAAAAAAATGAGCACCACAATCGTGAAAGCTCCCTCATTGTCTGCACGTGCGGATGATCCTGTAGCTTGATGATCATGATGAGGAGGATTTGTGGCTTGAAAACTTGCATTTGACCTAAGAGAGAGAGAAGGAATATAAAACGATTCAACGAACATTGTAAAAAAATGAGCACCACAATTGTGGAAGCTCCCTCATTATCTATGTGTGTGCGGACGATCTTGTAGCTTGATGATCATGATGAGGAGGATTTGTGGCTTGATGACTTGCATTTGACCTAAGAGAGAGAGTGTGTGTGTTTGTGTGTGTGAAAGAGTGAGAGACACACACAGAAAAAGGCTCAAAGGCTGAGTTGAGGCTTGGATACTTCACAGATACATTCTTACAAATATGGTGTTTCACTTACTAGTAAGGACATTGTCAAGAGTTAGCACAGCACAGCATCAGCCTCTTTTAGCTAGAACCCAAACATGTATGGTACCAACACTCCAACACACCAACAACAAGGCAACCAATAGCACTTTAGGAAACCCATATCTCATCTTGATCACCTAGCCAACCAACCCAAGAAATTGAAAAGGGCACCACCCTTGAATATTGGCAAGGGACCAAACCTAAATCAATATGGATTCACAAGACAATGCATACAAATGAGGCAAGGTTTATGGTCTCCCTTCCTTATTTTACAATAGAATTTTACATCATTTTGATCATCATGGCAAGGTAAGATACATGATACATACTCTTATCTACATGGACTTAATTTACATCAATAGTTTTGGTCTACATTGAAGGAAACATGCATATGCTATAGTGTTACACATGATCCTTATAGTTATCATTAAGAGAGGAAGTCAAATAGAGAAAGAAAACTAAAACAAAACAAAACCCATCCATGTAGCTCCTTGAAGATACAAAGGTAGAACTGATCAATAGCTTCCAATCTTTAAAAGCATTGTTTGGTTTATCACGAACATGGTAAGGTCTCCAAAAGTGATTGTCATAGCAGCTTGAGTTTTTGTCTTCATAGTACTTTGGCACATTTTCTCCCTTAGTGGGTTCGATGCTCCAAAAGCCTTCATGAATCTAGAAGGGAAAGAAGGATAAGGACAGCCCATGCCCATTTTCATTGTGGTTGGAAAGAGAAAATGGGTGTTTATGTGCCAAGGGTTTGTGTCAACCTTACGAGGTGCTTATGTGCCTATGAATAGTTTTGGGGCTATTGTGCAGCTACATGCATGTTATTGGCTAAGTCTTAAGGAAGGCATGCTCCTAAACTAATGCTAATGGGAATAGTCTAAGGTAAGTGGCCAAGGTTTGTGGGTGTGGCTAGGATTAGAAATAGGTGACTGGAGTTTGGTTAATTATTTTGAGTTATGGGATGGTTGTAGTGTTGGAGTACGTGTGGTTAAGTGCCTAGAACTTATCAAGTATGGAGGTCATCCACTTAAACTAAGAATAGGATGTGCAGCTTGTAAGGATGATAGCTAAACCTAATGTAGTTCCTACCATGTAGGTTAATAGCCAAGTGCACGATGCTTATTTCTACCTTGCACCTAGGTGTAGGTGGCTCGTGGCAACTGTAGCTAACCCAAGGTTTTGATGACATTTGGAATGTACATCCTTGAACTAGATTGTGCGTGTATCCACCCTAAGTGCACTTATGCAAAGAGTGTTAATGTGCCTATGAAAGTCAAGAGTGGCATCTAGCCATGTGACTTAAAAAAAAGTGGATGTGAGTCTACACACTAATAGGTTTCCCTATGCAAGGGATGAGTGTGTGCATTATGTTATGATTGAGCATGCTAGGGATTTTTACCATTTTAAGAGAAAGGCTAGCTACTTCTATTTTAGCATTCTTGAATGCATTGTACCCTTGGATTTTGGTGTGGATTTCACTTTTTCTTTTTGTCTCGTTTTATTTTGGCTTAAGTATAATACTACATTTAAATGAATGTCTTTATATCTCTGACATTTTGGATTCATCTCGAGAGGAAATCAACACAATTGTAACTAGCACACCTAGTGGGAGCAAGTCAATTCAAGTGTGTGTTGATGGAGAATCTCATTGAATGGAGGTAGATGTCAAAGAATTGGAGGTGCATAAGAGAAGTTCTTTGGAGAAAGCTATTGACGTACTACATGTTGATAGTCAAAATGAAGAAATACCATTTTAGATAGAAAATTAGTTATTGATTGGATTAAGAGAAGCCTAGGAGCTAGTTGAATAAAGAAGTTATTGGATATGTATAAACTCCTAGTCTAAGTTGATGAACTTCCTATTGTATATAATGGTACTATGTGTTTTGAGCTACTAGCTACATTTGGAAAAAAGAAATGGATGGTTGGAATGCAACAAAAGTTTGATAGTCTTGTTTAGACTAGGCCTTCACAATCAAACATGGCCATACAGTTTATTGTGCACTTGCGCTATTGTTTAGGTAGTCTCAAGTGTCACAGGGTAACATGCCTGTATTATGCAAATAAAAAAAGATATAATGACACTTATTTTCATGGCCACGTGGATAGACAAGTGAGCAAGGGGTATTGTGTAGCTAAAGGCAACATAAGCATTACTTGTCACTATTGTCAAAAAGTTGTGTCTTGCATTGCATTTTGTAATTGCATGATCTAATATGTCCTACCATTGGATGATAGCATGATGTGTTTGGCTATACATGTTGGAGAGCATTCATAATGTCCAACGAGGAACACGAAGGGAAACTATTGAGAAAGAATGAAAGCTTGTAAGCATAGTATTGAAGATTGAGAAGTGAGGTCCTTTCGTAAAGTTCAAATGTTGGTTTCCTAGTTCGTGAGGAGCAGATTTCCAAGTTAGAGAGGAGCTAAGGACAAATGTTATTTTTTTTAAATGTCTACAAAAGGTCCTACTTCAAGGGTGGATTTAGTTAATTGCATGCAATGTATAGGCACAAGGGATCTAGAAATGCTTGGATGCACTTTGATTGCACTCACCATATAAATGGTTGGGCAACAATGTTGTGCTTAGTATAAAATCCTTGGTGAGTATCCCTTAGGCTTCTTTGATTAGTACTATCATGCAGATAATATCTTTTCCTATGAACTAATTTGTAATTGTTTATATTATGAGACCATTACAAGTAATAGAAATATGTGAGATAAGGGAGGATTGTGAATCTCAAGTGTTGTTTTGGAAGACTCTAAACAATATCATGGAACAATGTAGGCATGACCCTCCCGACTTTGTTGGATGAGGTAGGGGCAAATTATTTGGCTATAAGGATAGTGTATAATGAGGGGCCTCAAAATGTAATGGAAGGGAGAGAGTTGTCTTATCTTTTTCATTGGGAGTAAACCCTATAGAAATACACCAAGAAATTAGTTCCTTCAAATAGGTAGAGATATCATATAGCCTTGTGCAAATCATGGAGGCATGCAAGGATGACTCAACAAACTACTTAGTAGGAAAATGTAATTGAAAATTGGTGGGTTAGCCATGTGACTTTGTAAAACATGAAACCCTTACAAAGATGGTTAAAATGGTGGGAGCAACCAATTGCATATTGGGGAGGCATCAAATTGGATGTAAATTTGTGTGCTGGAATCTCATGTTATGCATTTGATGTATGCATTTACATAACATAAAATACTAGACCTCCATACAAGCTAACATAAGTCCCTAGGATCATTCTCAAATTCCAAGTATTAACCTCTCTAAGAGTGTCCATGCTAGTTGGTTATCCAGTGAGGGTGGAAAGAGGAAGATATTGATGTATGATGTATGTGTCATAGATGTTTTGATTATGGTTAGATGGAAGAGAGATATATCCATGATGAGGAGGAGGATGAAGAGATACTAGTGAAGCTCTTTGCAAGTGGAGTAAATGCGCCAAATGCACAAACATCAACCTATGTAGAAGAGGTAGAAGTGGCATGGGAGGAGTGGACTTTATGAAGGATGCCACCTAATTATGTGAGAAAGTGTTATGGTGTGGAGAGTAGAAAGAGTCATAGCACCAAATTACAAAGTTGGTGAGTGGGGCTAGTCATGCCATGCTTTTGGTTTGAGAGAGCCAATAAGGACAAGGCCATTGTACAATGGACATGGTTTGGTAATCATGACATCAGGCATACAAACGGTGTGTAGAAGAAAGTGATAGTATCACCAATTGTTCCATCTTTGTGGCCAGTTGATACATTGAAGAACAAATATATCAAAGGAAGAGTGTAGTAGCTTAAAAGAGGCTGGTTTCAAGTTTTCCTACTTTGCAACACCATCAAGGAGCAAGAAGAGCAAACCTCCTACTTCTAGAGAAGATGGTTTAAATGGAAGGAGACTCAAGTGGAGGCATGGAATCTCCAAAGATACACAAAAGAGAATAGAGCCAGCTCTTTGCATGGTTGTGACCTTCTTGGAGGAGATGGTAGAACTTGAGAGGTAGCATTCAATATTTCAAGTCTTAATGAATAGCTAATATGATGAACACATCAAAGAAGAGCCCAGGTGCACTTGTCTTGATTTTCAAAAAAGAGAATCTACCCAAAAGGCATTTCTTTCCTGCAAACATATGTCTTATGTGTACATGCACATACTTGGCCTTCAACCCAAGGAGTACATGGTCGTAAATCAGCTTGTACTAACTCCCACTAACCACCTTGCCTTTGTGTTAGGTGGCAAACATGTAAGATATGCTCTATCATGTAGGAAGGCAAGACTCGTTCATTGTTTTGGCCCACTCATCAGCATGCTCACATCAATAGCGTGTGGCATGTCAATTTTTATTGCAAGAAAATTAGGGTGTAGCAATCTTGGAAAATTTCTAGGTATTGTATTCTCTTTGGGTGATGTAGAAGTTGAGAATATTTTATTTTGTAGTGATAATTTAGTACCACTACTTCCTCTATTTTGGATATTATATGTTTTGTTGGGAGCTCACAATGATGCATGTATGATATTTTGTATATCTTCATGTTTAAAAAAAGCAGTAGTGTGTGGCATTGTGAAACTATTGTATTTGAATTATCATTGAATTAGCATTCTACCTTTATCTGGTGAACAATAATGTTGATGGCATTTGTAGAAAAAACCCAAGGTTGTTTCAAAAAGCTTGAAAAATCGATTTCAATTGCCAAAGCACGAAATCGAAAGCTCACAAAAATAACACACTCCTTTTTATTATGTTTGATTGATTTCCTTGGCTTTAGTGAAGTGAACTTAGACTGCACTTCTAGCTCATCTTGGTGATGTGGCTTATTAGAGAAGTTCTTGGTGGAAAAATGATAATCAATCAACTCTATGCTATGGGATGAATCAGAGAGGAGAGTACAATAATACTCATTTCTCTTATTTACCAGCAACAAACAGTAAGAAACACCAACTAAATACATCAGTAGTGCTAAGAAGCACTTGTACAAACTTCCATTCTTCTACTCATAATAAAGGTTGAAAAGAACTTCATGAGCTTAGTAGTGCCCATGAGATGAGAAAAACCTCTGCATTTGAGCTCCACAGGGTAGTAAACTGATCTTATCAAAGGTTTTTCAATGATTAGAATCATTTTTTATCATGCCTAGATTAAAAAATAAGTCAAATGCCCAAGCTTGCAAGATTTTGGCTATGGTAGACTATGACCCACAATTAGCGTTTTTTCTACAAAGCAAGCAGTAGGAAGAGAGTTAAGACAAACCCTCTTAGGAGGAGATGGCCTACTATAGGGGCTATAAAAGCCTTATAATGGCTTTTGAGATTGTGCCCCCTACAATGGATACTGTTGTACGAATCCTCTCACTACCAAAGAGTATGCCTGATCTGTGAAATGAACAATATGAGGCTGAGCGCACACCAATGTTGGGGTCTGATACAACATGTAGCTGTGTGTGGCCTAAGGTGCTAGACACCTCTCTAGAAGAAAGAAGGAAGAGACACAGCCTGTTTTGTCCTTCCAAAGCCCTCCAAGGTCAGGGATCTAACAAGCAGCTATGGTAGAAGAAGAGGATAAGATGACATGAACAACTCAGGTGCACTTAGTGGAGTAATGAGGCTAAGGGAAGCTAAGGATCAGAGGTGGCTCTGATACCATGTGAAGAAATCAAAGTGCAAGCCAACATTGAAGTGTGTGCACAAGAGGGAGAGGAGGCACAAAGTACAAGAACATGTCTTGCTTATAAAGTTGCTTATGAGTACAAGTAGGGTCACCTCACTTGTAATATCCTATCTCGTCGCAAGGCCCCCCCTCAAAAGAATTAATATTAAAAATGATATCTTTCTAACATCACCCCCTGTCAATGCCATCGGGCTGGTAGAGGGAGGGGGAGTAAAACTCCGACTCGACAAGAGTGAGAGAGGAGACGACAGAGGTAAAGAAGGATGATGACACCAAAAGAATCATAAAAACAAGGCATAAAAGAATCCAACCATGCATCATATTTTTATTTTTTTGTCAAGAGAATAATACTAGATTATTCCAAAATCACTAAAATACACACCTACATGAGGGGGCCACATCCACATCCACATCCACATCCATCATAAATAAATGGTATACACAAAAGTGTTACGTGCATGCATTTGTGAAGGGTAGGAATACTCAAAATTAAAGGCCAAAGGTCTTATAATATCAAATGTATCAAAGTTTCAAAGAAATAATAAAAATACGAAGGGGTGTGCTTTTTGGGGAAGAGGTGGGGTGGAGTGCACGAATGGTTATGTGCCTCTTTCCCTTCCCTCTCTTGTCCAGTCGCATATTCTCCTTTTTGGT
The DNA here is from genome assembly GCF_053477565.2 of Lygodium microphyllum. Lineage (NCBI taxonomy): Eukaryota > Viridiplantae > Streptophyta > Polypodiopsida > Schizaeales > Lygodiaceae > Lygodium > Lygodium microphyllum. The sequence goes on from NC_141148.1 coordinate 116,259,968, forward strand.
GGTGCAAAAAGTTGTTCTTTCTCCTCTCTTCTCTGCCTTTTGTGAAAAAATTCCTCTTTTCCCTTTTGTTCTTGTATGATGGTTGAAGCTATGGATGAAGATGATAAAGATAACGAATCGGTTCATTATTAAGTGGAAGATTTATGGTTTCTTTTCAGTTTTGAGATTAATGGCTCAGCCATGTGCATAGATTTTGCACGCTTCTACCTTGGTTTCATGTTCATTTTCTGCCGTGGGAGGGTTGCTGACAAAGGAAGGGGAGAGAGCTAAACATGTAGTTGAAGTAGGAGAAGAGGATGATGAAGATCGCAGAGTTGTAGTGGGAGTCAACACCGAGAGAGGGCAAGTGGATGATGAAGAATTCAATGGGGGGGAGGAGCACACATGTGCCACCTCCAACACCCCCCACTATCTCTCCTTCTCCTCCAGAAACTACTACATGGCAGGAAGGCCGTTTTGGCCACCTGAACCCCAATAATACCTTTCTCCTCCCCTATAAAAATCCTCCCCTTAAGAAAGGGCATCAATCCTCTTCCTTTTCCCCCCTTAATTATCACCATATTTCCCTTATAAATCATTTCCCCCCCTCCCTTTCAACAGACACGCTATTCTTCTCCCCCCCTTCCTGCCAATTTGTGAAGGAGAGAAGGAGAGGGAGAGGTAGTGAAGGAGAGAAAAGAGAGAGAGAGAGAGAGAGAGAGAGAGAGAGAGAGAGAGGAAGGGGAACCTAGGGTAAGAGAGGAAGAGAGAGAGAGAGAGAGAGAGAAGAGGCTCAAGTACAATTCCTTACCTGGACAAAGCCTCGAGAACCCACTCTCCCCATCAACACTTCCTGAGATCCCTCCATCGATTACCTCTAGTTGACAAGGAGATCACGAAAGTTAAGACAATGAGTAGGGAAATCCGACATCAAGGAGTCCTCTGAGAGGAGTGTAATACCTTTCTTCTCCCCTATAAAAATCCCCCACAAGAAAGGACGTCAATCCTCTTCCTTTCCCCCCCCTTACTTATCACCATCTTTCCCTTATAAATCGTTTCCCCCCTCCTTTTAACAGACACGCTATTCTTCAATCCCCCCCCCCCCCCCTTTTTGCCAATTTGTGAAGGAGAGAAGGAGAGGGAGAGGTAGTGGAGAGAGAGAGAGAGAGAGAGAGAGAGGGGGGGAAGGGGAACCTAGGGTAAGAGAGGAAGAGAGAGAGAGAGAGAAGAGGCCCAAGTACAATTTCTTACATGGACGAAGCCTCGAGTACCCACTCTCCCAATCGACACTTCCTAAGATATCTCCATCGATTACCTCTAGTTGACAAGGAGATTGCAAAAGTCAAGACAAGGAGTAGGGAACTCTTGCACCAAGGAGTCCTTTGAGAGGAGTGAAGGACACATTCCAAGAACATGATGCTAGAATGCTGTCAGGAGACCTTGACCACTTAAAGCCTAGATTTCAAGTCGATCCTAGTGGGTTCAGCCATGAACGTTCTGCTGTGAGGCGGACTCGCAAAACCCTAGGCCCGACAAACCCCAAAACATTCCATGGGGGTGCTAGGCACTGACACTTAGATTCCTTTCTCGATGGACTGCTAAAACGTGCTTCGACAGTCGATATAGGGGTGCACATTACACTTGGTATTAGAGCAGACCAATGAATAAAACAATTCAGATAGGAATAAATTGGAAAGAGAGAAGTGATGTTTTTTACTAGAAAATATTTTTTCTATTACTCATTTATGGATTGTTGCCACTTCCAAACTTATGAGGCATGGAGTAAGTTCCTTGTATTTCACATCATGTTCAAGATGGCTATGAACTCTTCAAGTTATCACAGACGAACCGACATGATGGGGATCTTGGATGGACTCTACAACCCTTCACCGCTGTATGTGGAAAGGCATTGGACTTGGAGTGCAGGATACTGCTACATAGATGACAATCGACTCGCCTATCTTCAAAACAATCTAAAGAGGCTAAAATGGTTAGAAGACTTGAAGATTACCAAGTTATTCATCTTCCATGAGGCTCGTGTAAATTTGACCCTACACATCAAATGCCATCAAGTAGAACAAAATCGCTATATCTATGATGAGGTATTCAAAGTCTTGCCAGTAGATAAAATTAAAGTAATGGGGCAAAAAAAAAAGTCGTGGCTATAAAAAATGGAGACTTCCCAAACTTCCCATGACTTGCTGCTTCCCGAGAAACCATTCTCCCAATCCATATTACTATTTTGTCCATGTAGCTAAATTTAATAGGGAATTATTAACCAAGCATTGATGTATCTTTTGAAAAGAAAATCATCCCATCCAAACTCTATCTATTCCCGAATAATTGTACTTGAGGCTTATGAATCTTTATGGATAAATAAGAATTTTATGTTCATCTGATTTGTTGCATAGTGTTGATGAAAAATAAATTGTGCATTGAGAGAAGTGTGAAGAGATGTGTAAATGTAGTCTTAACGCGAAAGTTTTAATTGAAATCCAGATACAACCCCAAGCACAAAACCAAAGTCTTGTTTCCGCACTAAGCCTAGTGGATGCACAAGAGAAGAAGTTTCTTCTCAAACAGATTAAACCACCAGAATTTGATGGAAAATGAAAGTTTGTTGAAGCTGATGCCGAAGTATGGATTGAATCTATGGAGGATTGCTTCAGTGTAGTAGGAACAACACATGTGAACTAGGCTATGATTTCCAAGCTCAAGCTTATAAGTGAAGCTAGGCTTTGGTGGAAGCAATGGTGTAGAGACCAAGCAGTCATCACTGAAAGCACAATAACTTGGGATAAACTAAAGGAAGTAGTGCATGGAAGGTGCATGCCACCTGCATACAGAACTCAAAAGATGAATGAGTTCTTCAAGTTGAAACAATTGGGCCGTCTCTAGAGGCGTACTACCCGCGATTTGTCTACTTGTTGAAAAACACTCCGACAATGAGTATTCCCCAACAAGTCTCAAAGTTCTATGATGGGTTGAACCCACCAATGAACACTCGGTTGAAATCAATGCATCCTTTGGATTCGCAAGATGCATTGATAAGAGCAGGACCTATTGTCCAAGAAGTCTAGCCAAAGCCTAGGAATAATAGACCATGGTCTCACAAAGACCAGAATCTAGGATGTTGGGAGCTAAATTCAAAAGGGCACAAGGACAGAGTCAAGGTCAATGGAAGAAGCTGAGGACTAATGCAATTAGTGACTTTGTCCCCACTCAAAGAAGTGATCAAAGCCTGTGACGTTTTCACTATAGTGAACTTGGACACTTCAAAAGGGAATGTCCCAAAGTTGGTAGAGATCTTCGCCAAGGAAAATTCAGTGGCCAAGCCAGAGCTACCCGTGGCCATGGACATACAACAATGGGAAGGGCAAAAACTTCCAATATCTCCACTAAGGGAATCAATGAAGAAGAAGACCCATCCAGAAAGCTGAGATTGAGAGGGCATCCATTCATGCCGCTCTCCATAAAAATGGGCCAAACTGCCAATTTTTAGTGATCCAAACACCATGGGATTACCAAGGTAAGAAATTCAAAACCTTGATTGACTGTGACATCACTCATTCTTTTATTTTACCATATTCTATAATAAGATTAGGGATAGCCACTGTAGTTGCACCTACTTTGCTTGTCAAACTAGCAAGTGGGCGAGAAATCACTTGCATTAGACAAACTCCTAAGGTGGAATTCCTACTCGAAGACGAGCTCACATATATTAAGTTTAGGGTAATGAATTTAGAAGTCCATGAGTGCCTACTCAAGATGGATTGGCTAATCCCCAATGACACTCACATCCACTATTGGAAAGGACAAGTCTCCTTTCAAAATCCTAAAGGTGAGCTAGTTACTACACAAGGAGAAGTAGGTAAACCAAAGATCTAGCTAGCTAAAGCAATGCAAATAGCTCAAGGAATAAGAAAAGGATTACCTGTCTATCTAATCAAGCTAAACAAGCAGAAACAAGTAGATGACTCTATTGAGGAACCATCATGGCTAAAAGAGTATATGGATGTGTTCCCAAAATAATTGACTAAATTACCACCACCTAGGGAAGTGGATCATGAGATCAAGCTAATACTAGGAGGTACACCAGTCGCAAAAAGGCCTTATAAGATGTCCATTCTTGAAGCTATTGAGTTAAAGGAACAACTCAAACAACTATTGGACCAAGGATACATACACTCCAGTAGTTCTCCTTGGGGGGCTCTAGTCTTGTTCCAAAAGAAGAAGGATGGTACACTTCACCTTTACATAGATTATAGAGGCCTAAACCAAGTAACCATCAAGAATAAATATCCTATCCCTAGGATAGACGAGTTACTTGACCGATTGCAGGGAGCAAAGATCTTCTCCAAGATTGGCTTGAGATAAGGATACTACTAGATCCAAATCATCAAGGAAGAGGATATTCCTAAGACAATGTTCAATACCAGATATGGTCATTTTGAATTCCCAGTAATGTCTTTTGGATTGAATAATACTCTTGCCACCTTTAATAGGCTAATGCAGGAAATTTTTAGACCATATCTTGATGACTTTGTGTTTGTCTTCTTTGATGACACCTTGGTTTATTCAAGGAAGAGGAGGATCACAAATACCAATTTTGCATCATCCTTGAGACCATGACACCTTGGTTTATTCAAGGAAGAGGAGGATCACAAATCCCAATTTTGCATCATCCTTGAGACCATGAGGACTCATAAGCTCTATGCTAAGAAGAAAAAGTGAGCCTTCCTCAAGGGGCAAATATCAAATATCTTGGATTTATGGTGCCAAATGAAGGAATCCCTGTAGACCCTACATAGATTAAGGATGTCCAAGAGTGGCCTCCACCAACTACTGTTAAAGAAGTGTGTAGCTTTCTTGGATTAACAGGTTGGTATATGATTTTCATTAAGGACTATGCGTTCATCATAGCACCCCTCACAAATTTGTTGAAAAAGCAAGTTGCCATAGTGTGGACGCCCACTAAACAATCAATTTTTGATCAACTCAAGCATAGCTTAGTGATAACACCGATTCTGAAACTCCTCGTCTTGGGCAAGGAGTTTGAAGTTGTCACAAATTCTAGTTCACTTGCACTACGCTGTCTACTAATGCAAGAAGGTCATCCTATAGCCTATTCCTCAAGGAAGCTAAAAACCCATGAAAGGAATTATGCTACCCATGACCTGGAGCTACTAGTAGTTATTCATGCTCTCAAGATTTGGCGGCACTATTTGCTTGACAACAAGTTCTCTTTGGTCATGGACCATAAGAGCCTTTAATGGTTCTTCACCCAGATTGACCTCAATATGAGGCAACGTCGTTGGATTGAGGTTTTGCAAGAATATGACTTTGAGATCAAGTATCGGCCTAGCAAAGAGAATGTAGTCGTCGATGCCTTAAGTCACAAATCATTCCTCAACTCTCTTATTATGGACGAACCCTCGATGTAAAAATCATTGGCAATGATGTTGTCAATGCCTAGCAACTCTATCCTTGAATTAGCAAAGGAGGAAGCTAGCCATGACCCAGAATACCTGAATATGATGAAAGAGATTTTGGAAAAGAACTGAGACCCTAAACTTAAGGTCAAGTATCAAGAATTTTCAGTTAATGAGGGACTTTCCTATTTCAAGACAAGATTATGCATACCCTCAAGCAAGACACTCAAACAGAGAATACTTTGGGAAGCACATGAGTCCCCCTTTTTAGGCCATCCCAAATATGTCAAGACCCTCAACACAGTCAGGAGAAGAGCTACCATTAGGAAAGTCTTAAGGGAGACGTGCTCAAATATGTCACGGAATGTTTGTCTTGCTAGTGCATTAAGGCAGAACATGTCAAGATGCCTGGGAAGATGGAACCTCTTGAAATTCCCCAAATGAAGTGGAAATTTATTAACATGGACTTTGTTGTTGAATTACCTTCAGTCCAAGGAGGATACAACTCAATTATGATTATGGTAGACATGCTCATTAAGGTGGAACACCTCATTCCAGTCAAGAAAAACTATAAAGCTTCAGATATTGCCAAACTATTCGTCAAGGAGATATTGAGACTCCATGGGTTTCCTAGAAGGATCATTAGTGACTGTGATTCCCTCTTCACATCTCATTTTTGGAGAGGGATATTCAAGGCCATTGGAACTCAACTCTGTTTCAGTACAGCCTATCACCCTCAAAATGATGGCCAAACAGAGAGAGTCAACCAAGTCATTGAAGACACTCTTAGGGCATATTACTATCGCAAACCCAAGAAATGGATCCAATACCTACCATTGGTAGAGTTTGCCTATAATGATTCCTTCCAACAAAGCATTCAAATGACACCTTATTCAAGCATTGTATGGGCATGATTGTCATACTCCATTGAACTTTTCAGATCCTACCTTGAGGATAGAAGCTTCCAAGAAAATGCTTGAGGAGATGGATGAGCAGATCAAGGCCATCAAACAAGACATTAGAGCCGCCAAGGATAGGCAAAAAGCCTATGTGGATCTAAATAGACAAGAGAGACTCTTCAAAGAAGGGGATATGGTTTTTATTCGAGTACAACCCAAGAACAGTTTCTTATCACTAGGAGAATTTAAGAAACTGAGTCCAAGGTATTGTAGACCCTACAGGATCCTCAAGTGTATAGGGCCTAGCGCATACAAACTCCAACTCTGAGAACGTAAAAGTTCACAATGTATTCCATGTTAGCCTACTAAAGAAATATGTATCCAATCCTAGCCATGTCCTCAATGATCAACAAGTTGTAATGCCAACCTAAGGAGTCCTTGAGCTTTGGCTAGATAGAATCCTAGACAATCGGGAAAAGAGATTGAGGAGCAGAACCCTCAAAGAGTATCTCATCCAGTGGAAGGACTATCCAAAAGAGGATGCCACGTGGATTGATGAGAGTACTCTCAACCAACAATACTCCTAATTCCTTTCGAGATGAGAACATCTTGATTCCTTAAGGGGGGAAGGATGTAATATCCCGTTTCACCGAGTAGAACTCCGAGTCAACGTGGCAGTGAGAGAGGAGACAACAGAGGTAAAGAAGGAAGGGGAGGAAGCTGAACTTGTAGTTGAGGTAGGAGAAGAGGATGATGAAAATCACAGAGCTATAGTGGGCGTCGACACCGAGAGAGGGCAAGTGGATGACGATGAATTCAATGGGGGGAGGGGCACACGTGTGCCACCTCCAACACCCCCGCACTATCTCCTCCAAAAACTACTGCATGGTGGGAATGCCATTTTGGCTGCCTGAATGGAGGGAAAGGGAGGGGGCCCCATGTCACACCTCCCCAATAACACCTTTCTCCTCCCCTATAAAAATCTCCCCCTAAGAAAGGATGTCAATCCTCTTCCTTTTCCCCCCTTAATTATCATCATATTTTTCTTATAAATCATTTCCCCCCTTCCTTTCAACAGACATGCTATTCTTCTCCCTCCCTTGCTACCAATTTGTGAAGGAGAGAAGGAGAGGGAGAGGTAGTGAAGAGAGAGAGAGAGAGAGAGAGAGAGAGAGAGAGAGAGAGAGAGAGAGAGAGAGAGAGAGAGAGAGAGAGAGAGAGAGAGAGAGAGAGAGAGAGAGAGAGAGAGAGAGAGAGAAGAGGCCCAAGTACAATTCCTACCTGGACGAAGCCTCGAGCATCCACTCTCTCAATCAAACCTTCCCGAGATATCTCCATCGATTACCTCTAGTTGACAAGGAGATTGCAAAAGTCAAGACAAGGAGTAGGGAGATCCGACACCAAGGAGTCCTCTAAGAGGAGTGAAGGGCACATTCCAAGCTCCAAAATAGCCCCAAAGCGTACATGCAACTATGGAAAGAGGATCGGGCAAAGCTTCCACCATCAATACGAATGGGTTATCAAGCATAAACGCTAATTTGACACTCCAAAACTAGGTATTGTTATCGTATCTAGTACTTGAATTCGAATATTTAAGCATGGACATCACTAGGAAGAAGACATACTTCGCATTGTGTAACTTGTATAACTCGAAAGGTAGTTGAAAAGGCTTAATAACCATGAATTTTTGTGAATAGATTGAGCATCTACAGGGTGTTGTAGTAATTAAGCCAAGTATTAGGTTCGAACTTTTACAAATGCATCATAGATTGCCAGTGTACGCAAATATTCCATATAGATCAATTGCATCATGTAGACCTTTGGAGTGAATTAACTCGCATTTACAATGAACTCATGTACACTCGCATTTAAATAATTAGGTCACACCTTATGAATTTCATAAATGCACTAGAATGAATTTTCAAGAATGGGAATCCGGCATCGTATCATCAACTCAGGAAAGACTTGCATCTAGATTTGCATGGCATCATGGATAGTCTCAATTCCACCACATAATAGGGATGCATCTAAAAAGGTAGATTGAATATGCTCATGTGAAGTGCTAAGCTTAAATGCAAGGGCAAGTTTGGTAAATGAAATCCTACATGATAAGTGAGGCTAAGATTTAATTTGACTCAAATAGGGTTCTAATCGAAATAGGTCAAGTTGCCCTTACAACCATCTTAGAGTCAATATGCTCTTTGGTCTCTACCCCAATAGTTAACCGTGACCAAAATACTCTTGTGTATATCATTTCCAAAATATAATACATCTCGAAGCTAACAAAAGAAATCTCGAATGTCATACCCACAAGAAGAATGACTATTCACCAAGTTACATTCGATGCTTGCAACTATTTCAGAATGGTAAATAGACTTAGTTTATGCTTGACTTGCGAGAGAAGTGAACAAAAGTTCCTACTATCTTGAGGGAAGGAAAGCCTATGGTAAACTTAGAACCCCGATAAAATTCTAAGGTGGGAAAATGGTTACCAACTAACCAAGTTGAAATCCTAGTTTGAATCATGTAGATTTGGACCTTAGGATAAGAACCAAAGGTTAGCAACTTAGGGAAGCTACCATCTGAAAACTATCAAAAAAAAATCCAATACCGTAATTTCTCGCTCCTATTACATAGGAGTGAGGTCGAAAAGAGGGCATTCTCTATCCCTTAGAAGATAATGGAAATTGACGCCAAGGCAAGAAAGACCCAAGAGAGGCATCCCTAAGCATTTAAAGATGGGAACTCCATCTTAGCAGATGACCTGAGCACTCGCCTTTATTATTGTTTGTGCTTGTAAATCTAGATTCAATGTCTGTGAAAGGAATGTATGATCCAAGCTCACAAAAGAAATTTGAATAATGAATCAGGTTGAATTCATGGAGGGTGTACCAAGCTACCCCTAGCTGGCTGCCAACCATAGCCAAGGGGGTTCCAAATAATCGTGATGGGAATGTGGACCAAGCCTGGCATGAGAGGTCTCTCCGTGGATTAGTTTGTACGTAGGAGGATGCTTGGATGCCAGGGATGTTGAGATGGCAAGCTCAACATGCGCAGACATTGATGATGGACCGCCTGGCTAGATGAGTCTGCACATCTACACTTAGCACATTGGTGGTCATTATGATACTCACATGGCCACTGACTTATCACTTATTATATTTAGTTTGTTACACCTACCCACAACTGGCAAAGATATAGCGCCAGTCGATTGGTGTAGTCTGTTATGCACTGTTTGACTTAGTAGGCCACTTTCCTTTATGTTGTATCTTATCTATACATTATGTACATTATATAGTGTGTGGAAGAAGAAGAAAAAATCAACAAGAAAACGTTTTTTCCTCCATCTCTCTTCTTGTTTTCTTGAGTGAGCTTCCTCTTGTGTATACAATGTGTGTTTGATGTAGCAACTCAAGCAAGTCCCCCCTAGACAATTCTTGACATGGTATCAGAGCCACACCATTGAGAGAGGATAATTTTGAAGGTTGAAGTGAAGGAGAAGAAGAAAGGTTCGAGCAAGCAAGCAGTGGGTATGAAGCTCTTCCACTCTCTCTCTTAGATAGTGCCTGTGGAGGCACCAGAAGCAGGTAGAGTGAAAATTTCAAACTGCTGTGAGATTTGGTGTGCAAGCAAAGCACTAGATATTTTGTAAATGAATCCTTTAGGGCTTTCCCGCAATTCTTTTTGGGATTTGAGGCCATTTTAGGCCCCGTTTTAGAACCGCAAAGTTGCAGACAACAGTTTCAAGGTACATTGTGTATTCGGTTGTATTGACTGAAAGTAGATGCACATGTTAGAGATTTCGAATCTATAATTTTTTAGGTGTTTTCCAGGAAGCAAACATAAGGTTCATTTGCAAACAGGTTGCAGATTACATGTACTATTGAGCAATCAGTGAAAAAGGTTGCTTGGTGTATTGCTGTGCACTTGTTGTGAAAGGCTGTAGAAGACTAGCTTGTTGTGTTGTATCCTTTTTTGTGATAATGGCAGAGAAAACTGGAAATTCCATTATTGAGTAGCTCGACAAGAACAACTACCCTTCATGGAAGTTCCATGTGACAAACTTCCTCATTGGAAAGGGCCTTTATGAGTTTGTTTGAGGTGAAGAAAAGGGGCCAGAGCTCCGACTGCAAATGAAATAAAAGCATGGAAAGAATGGAATGCAAAAGACAAAAAGGTGATGTACTGGCTATCTACAATCATTGATAATACGATGTTGGGACTTATAAGGAATGCAAAAACTTCACATGCAACTTGGACAATTTTTGAGAATGTTTTCAGTAAATACAAAGACACGGAAGATTCAACTTAAGCAAGAGTTGAATACCTTGAAGAAAGGGAAAATGTTTGTCAATGAGTATGTTTTGAAGGTGAGAAGCATTGCAGATGCTTTAGCAATGATTGATGCAATGCCTGATGATTATGATTTGTTTTCATCCACATTGAGTGGCCTTAATAATGAGAAGGCATGACAATCATTTGTTACTTCAATATAGGTACGGAAGCCATTTCTAGATTTTGATGAGCTGATCTTTCTCATGATTACCGAAGAGATCAATATGTAGGGTGACTCATTTGAAAAAAATGGTGAATAGGTCCAAGCATTTTACTCAAGTTCAGGAAGGGGACATGATAGATCCTCTTCAAGAGGCCATGGTATGGGATGTGCTAGCGATAACTAGCAAAACAGGTTCAATCAACAATTTGGTGAAATGCAGTTTCAGGAGGCTGAGGAAACTTTTGAGGTAGGGGAGCTCTAGAGGAAGAGGTGGATTACAGAATAGAGGTTTTGGAAATTCTGCTATTGTTTGCCATTATTATGGCAAGATAGGTCATATTACAGCCCATTGTTATGCTAAGAAGGATGATATTCATAGTGGTAAATTGCAATGAGGAAATTATGCATTGTCTTCACAACAAAATGAAGACAAAAATGAGTGTATGTTTGTTATGCAGTATATGATGAATGTAGTTATAGGAAAGGGGACACATGATTATATATGGTATGTCGATTCAGGTGTATCTAATCATATGACCAGTCATGTTGAATGGTTTGGAGAGATGCAGGACTTACAAAATCTAGGTTATGTGCAGATGGGTAATGATTCATGCCACCCAATTTCACACATATAAAAGGTTCCCTTATCCTTGTATGATGGCCAGACAAAGAGTTTGACAAACATATTACATGTGCCATCAATCATAAAGAATCTAGTGTCTATTGGCCAAATGGTAGGGCAAGGGTTGCAAGTTCGATTCAATGCAAAAGGTTGTTTTGTAGAAGACTTTAACGATAAGTGCAGGTTGGTCGCAAAAGGAAGTAGAGTTGGCCGCATGTTCAATTTAGATGTTGAAATTCATGCAATGGATGCTACTATGTATGCTAAAGGAAAAGGAGTGGTTGTAGAAATTGAAATATGGCATAAATGTATTGGGCATGCAAATGTGCAAAGGTTGAAATTAATGCAGTCCAAAGGATTGGTTACAGGTTTGCCTTCTTTTAGAGTTGCAGAATTTCATAAAGTCTGTGAAGCATTCCAGTTTGGTTAGCAGGCAAGACAACCCTTCTCGCATGACAAAGAAGTGAGCAAAAATATACTTGATATATTGCATATAGATGTTTGGGGGCCTACATAGAATGTATCTCTTGGTGACAGCAAATACTTTGTCACATTTATTGATGATTGTTCAAGGAAGCTATGGGTATATTTTATGGAGGAAAAGAGTGACGTATTTGAGTACTTCAAATCTTTCAAGGCAGTTGTTGAAATAGAAACAGGCTTGCAAGTGACGTGCTTGAGATCAGATGGAGGGGGAGAGTACCTCTCTAATGAGTTTAGTGGCTTCTTGAGAACTCATGGGATAAAGAGGCAATTTACTTGCAGGTATACCCCACAACAAAATGGGGTTGCAAAAAGAAAAAATAGGCATATTGCAGAAGTTGCACATGCATTGATGGCTGAAAAGAATATGCCAAAACATTTTTGGTTTGAAGCTATCCATACTACTATCTATATTATGAACAGAACCCCCACAACTGCAATACATGGGATGACTCCTGAAGAATGCTTTACTGGCAAGAAGCCTGACGTATCACACTTGAAGGTATTTGGATGTGTTGCATATGTTCATATGCCAGATGAGCTATGGAAGAAGCTTGATCCAAAGGCTGAAAAATGTATTTTTATTGGATACTCTTTAGAGCAAAAATGGTATTGTTGTTATAACCCTGTCACGTGTGAGTTCAGAGTGAGCAGGGATGTTATTTTTTATGAGATAAACAGTTGGTATGCACTTGCTAGTGATGTATTAGATGATGATAATGATCATGATAGCTATGTGTAGAAAGAAAAGCAAGAATCATGAAGTCTTAGTGGACCCTTCACCTACAGTGAGCCCTTGGTCTAGGAGACTAAGGAATAGCCCCACATCTTCAGGTGTATCTATAAGTGTTGCAAGCAAAGACAAAGGAAAGAAGAAAGTGTTGGATGGTAATGATGCATCTACTAGTCATTTGGGATTTAAAAGAGATTCTAGTGGTTCAGAGAGTTTGGATGATGATCTTGGTATTCCTTTAGTCAGGACACCAGGTGTACAAAGAACTTATAATAATGTAAAGGCTCCATTAAGTGATCCAGTGGTACACAAGTCGAACAGGGTCAGATACCCTAGTAAAAGGTTTGGCTTTGTTGAAGGTTATGCAGCTCACCATTATGCTTATATGGTGAAACTAGTTGAGGATGTTGAGCCCACTTGTTTTGAGGATGCTGTTGGTCATGCTATGACAGATAATTTTTGATGGCGAGCAATGCTTTAAAAAAACCAAAAATTTTGAATTTCAAGGAAAAATAGACTTCGTTGAAGGTGACAGCTGCAATCAGTACAATTTTAAGCGGCAATGCCCAAAAGTGCTTTAAAAAGCCATGGGACGGTAGTTGATGAATTTTCATAATGTTTTGACATGTCTGGGAGATGCCCAACAGTGGGGGACTTCAAGACGAATGCCGGGATTTTTTAGTGGCCGAATCAGAGGCCGGACGATTGGTTGGGAGTGCTCGGGAGGCCAAGGCCAAAGTGGGCCAAGTGTAAATGATCTCTAGGTCAAAGGGGTGTGCCTTTGGGGGCTTCCTTTGGGGGCCCCTAATTTCTTGAATTTCATGGGGGGGGGTTGTTTTTTTTAGCGCTGATCAGAATGGAGGCGCCATCTTCACGCTTGATGAAGAGGGGGGCTATGGTTGCTAAAAGCAACCCCCCAACTGATCTGATGCATTATCTTCTTGCTATCTTCACTCTCCATCGCTTGTCTCTGCTCCTCCAATGGCTGCCCAGTTATACTGAGATCCAAAAATAGTCTTTCTCTCTCCTCCATCTCTCTCCCCTTAAGAGGCAGTTCATGCCCATGAAGAAGATTGAAGACCGCTTGTCTACTGGATCCTGAATTTGGTGGAGGGCTAGAGTTTGCTATTCGGAGGTGGGCTGAGCCTTGAATGAGGGCTGACCTATAGTCCCGTGGTAGATTTTAAAACTCGTAAAGAAGGAAAAAATCGGTAATTCTATTTTACAAAGGAAAATTGCTTGTTTTTTACATTTGATTGAGCCAATGTTGTTCTTATGGAGTGAAAATTAGTAGAAATGATTTTCACTATTTTTTCTATGCTTCCATTATGAAAAAATAAGAAAACATAAAGTTATAATGCTGGAAATAATTTTTAGAAACCCGTAAAACACAGTTTTTATGAGAAAAATGGAGTTTTTTGTGTTTTCGGATGGGATAAACCAATACACATGGAGCTATGGTGGATGGAAGAAGAAGAATGAACTCATGATGATAAAGACAAAGACATTGTTTGTTACACAAGTGAATTAGGCTCCAAGATTCAGACTTGGACTCATAAACACAATCTTGTATATGATTGACAATGACAAGACACTTAACTGAAAGTACAAAGCATCATGACATTGTATTCATTCCATATGAAAAGTGGTAGTCTTTATAGTTGTTGGATGGGTAGAAATCTTCCCTCTCTGTGCATATGGGATTATTGCAACATGCATATCCTAAGCGCAGACTGCCTCGTACAAAGAGGCTACATTAGGTGTGATTGCAAATATCTCAACACCCCTCCTCAATCACAACCAAAAAGTACAAAGTGTGTAGAGGCTTTAGTGAAAGTAACACCTGCAAAGTGTGGGCACACCATAAACATGGCAAAACACCAGAGGCTGTCTCGCAAAAAAGGCTAAGTGTGGGTACCACAAACATGATGGTCATCCAAAGGCTGTAACAGGGGCCTTACAGAGGCTGTAGTACAAGGCTACATGAGGAGTTTTACAAGCTTATGATAAAGACATTTGGGCTAGACATTACAAGGCTAAAGAAGTCAGTAAAATTTTTTTGGATCAAGGACCGACAGGCCCTTGCAGGTCTTAGCATAGATCTTCAATTCATTGTAGGTCTTCTTACTCTTTTTTATCATGTACTTGCTCTTCACTTTGCTTGTCGCTTCAGAGTCTTCATGATTTTTCTGCTTCTTCTTCTTATTCTTCTTCTCTTTGATCTTTCCTTCATGGTCATCATTTTCATGGACTTTGCTTGCATTAGTCATCTAGTTCTTGTCTTTATGGTCCCCTCAAGTAAAGGTACAATCTTTGAGGTAGCGAAAATGTCTTCAAACTTTTGCACTTCCATGTCTTGAAGGTCTTCAAATGGATACACTGATGGCATTTGGATATAGGTAGCTCCATGTCTTCTTGTAGGTAGAGTAACATCTTCTACATAGTACAAGTGAGTAATAAGAGCAGTTGTGTCACCCTTGATAGCATGTGTCCATATGAAAAACTTCATTTTGGTCACTGAGTATTAGCTTCAAATCAGAGATAAATCAGTAGTGAGTTGATTCTTGAATGTGTTAAAGAGCAAAAAATGCCAAGAAGCACTGAATTAGTATCAAGAGATACTAAGGTTTGAAGATGATGATTCTTGAAGCTTGTTGTTGCTTTGCTTGATGAACCGGTTGCTTGAGTCCTCTCCTTGCTTGTGTGTGATGGTCAAATCTTGCGGGTAAAACACTTGAATCCTTGCTTGAAACTTAGTTGGGAGCTCAGATCAGAGTGGCAAAATTTCAATGGAGTGAGAAGAGTGAGATGGAAGAGGAGCTTGAGCTTGATGTTGAATGCTTGGTCTTCCTGTAGAAAAAGCCAACTGGTTTGAGATAAACATCAAGCCTTGTAATGACTAGTCATTACAAGGCTTGATGTTGAATGGCTAGTCATTACAAGGCTTGATGTTTATCTCAAACTAGTTGGCATTACAAGGCTAAAGAATGCTTGGTCTTCCTGTAAAAAATTTGGAAAGGAGAATTGTATCACTCTTCATAACTTTGGATCTTCACATTAATGCCAACTGGTTTGAGATAAACATGCACAAAAATGAAGACCGCTATGGAAGCAGATATGATAAAAAAGGACTGTACTATAGCAAAACAACTACTGTAGGTCACAGATAGAATCAAATTTACTCCATAGTTCTTCTTTAAGGCTTTTCTCAAAAGATGGCAAACTATTTGCTTGCACCCTGGTTTCTATCAGCTCTGCAAGGTCGAGATACACTCATTTGAAGATTGTTATTGCAATTGGTGGAGAACTCAGGTGTTGCAATTCAGACGATCCATCTAAAATCTGTTCAAAAATAGGCCTGAGTAGGAGATATTGATGGTGCGATGCAATCTGCGAAAGGCCAGAGAGCTGGAGTCCCTGGTGATTGACTCTTGGAGAGACCGCGCTGCTGATGCCATGGAGTGGTGCAAGCAGTGAATTCATGGGACACACAGGCTGCGGTGGATCTGCCTCTGTTATCTACGATGGTCACCCTGGCAAAGGAGGAGAGTCAAAGGAGGTCAGTTTTAAGATCCAGGATGCAGTCATGCAAGCTCCAATCAGCAGGACGACGTTGTAGATGTTTGAGTCCACAAGAGGAGAACGATTGCTCTCGGCCAGCAAAAAACGATGGACGATGAAGAGACAAATGGGAGAGAGAGAGCGGAGGCTATGGCATAACCCGATTTCAAGGTGGTGCATGTGGCCTAGAGGGGTTCCCAATTTTTTTGAGAGGAATCAAGAGAGGCTGGAGAAGCAATGCCATGCTCGACTGGGCTTTGATACCATGTCGAAATGAGCGGGATCTAGGACATGGCAGTGAGCTATGGTGGATGGAAGAAGAAGAATGAACTCATGATGATAGAGACAAAGACACTGTTTGTGAAACAAGTGAATTAGGTTCCAAGATTGAGACTTGGACTCATAAACACAATCTTGTGTATGACTAACAATGACAAGACACTTAACTAAAAGTACAAAGCATCATGACATTGTATTCATTCCATATGAAAAGTGATAGTCAAGTACAATGCTTTATAGTTGTTGGATGGGTAGCAATCTTCCCTCTCTGTGCATATGGGATTACTGTAGCCTGCATGTCCTAAGCCCAGACTGCCTCATACAAAGAGGCTACATTAGGTGTGATTGCAAATATCTCAAAAAAAATTTCCCTTGGTAGTGTAGGAGTTACATGGAGCAGCAAAAAGCAACCTACAATTGCTTTATCGAGTACGAAGGCTGAGTATAGAGGTGCTGCTATGGCAACATGTAAGGTGGTATGGCTACAAAAGTTATTAGGTGATTTGGATGTGTAGGGAGATGGTCCAATTGTCATTCATTGTGACAACATGAGCAGCATACAATTAGCTAAGAATCTAGGGTTCCATGCTAGGACAAAACACATTGAGGTGCACTACCACTTTGTGAGAGAGAAGGTACTTGCAAGAGAGATTGACTTGGTATATGTCATCACACATAGGATTAGATAGCTGACACTTTCACAAAGGCATTGGGTGCAGAGAATCTTCAAAAGTTCTGAAGCTTACTTGGAGTTGCATAGATAGAGTTGAGCTTGAGAGGGAGTGTTGAGATGGCAAGCTCAACACATGCAGACATTGATGATGGACTTCCTGGCTAGATGAGTCCGCACGTCTACACTTAGCACATTGGTGGTCATTATGATACTCACATGGCCACTAACTTATCACTTATTATATTTAGTTTTTACACCTACCTACAGTTGGCAAAGATATAACGCCAGTCAATTGGTGTAGTCTGTTATGCACTGTTTGACTTAGTAGGCCTCTTTCCTTTATGTTGTATCTTATCTATACTTTGTGTACATTGTATAATGTGTGGAAAAAGAAGAAAAAGTTTTTTCCTCCATCTCTCTTCTTGTGTTCTTGAGTGAGCTTCCTCTTGTTTATACAATGTGTGTTTGGTATAACAGCTCAAGCAAGTCCCCCCACCACACGATTCTTGACAAGGGAGGCTTTGGCTATAGATTCCCTGCGTCCTACTCAAACAATCTACGTGACTTGGGATAGATTCTTGGGGCCCTGTTACTAGTACAAGGATAGAAACTTGGAAGAAATAAGATGCATCCTCAAGGATTGAGGGATCCGTCCTTTTTGGATGAGACTTATGTTTTAGTTAATATGCTAATATAAAGTTTACTTCCAAGGAACTTGTCTAAATTATTTTCGTGTCAGTTCCATAAGTTATGCAAACAAACCCTGTTCCCTAAAAGGCTTAAGAAGATGATTTTAAACATCACACATAAATGTGATAGGACCTAATTAGATAACTAAAGAATGCCTATCGAGGGAAATGAGTGGGTGGAACCCCAATGTGTCCATCCTACAATAGGGTAGTCCTAGAGAATTGGGAGGCTTCTCACAAAGTTTTACCGACATTGAACCTTTAGGTATCGTTTACTTAGAATATGATTCATGCCATTTTAGGGGACCGAAATGGGACTATGCCCTATGGGCAAAGAGGTTGAATGGCGCATCCCTCTCATTTCCCATTCTCTTTGAGCCAAGTGTGGCATGGGTCTGCTTTGACTTGGGTATCTCTGCGTAAAGTAGGATACCTACTAAGATCCAACGCTAGAATGCTCTCAGGAGACCTTGACCACTTGAAACCCAGATTTTAGGTCAATCCTAGTGGGTTTGTCTGTGAACGTTCCGTTGCGAGATGGACTCAAGAAACCCTAGGGGGCACGACAAACCCTAGAACATTCCGTGGGGGTGCCGGGCGGCAATGCTTATATTTGTTTCTCGATGGACCGCCAAAACATGCTTGGACAGGCGATAGGGGGCACGTTACATCACTCTATCAGTTTGACGTAGACCCATGGGCTATTTATATTGCCCCAAATAGCTAGGGTTAGGGTTTTTCCTTCCCCTCAGGACCATTCACACCTATCCACTCCTACATAAGGAGAGTACATATGCCTATACTCTCAACACACACATGAGAGATGACAATAGCTAAGACTATAGCTGTCAAGGTAAAGTTGGTATCGTTGATCATGAGCTTGAATCTCAACACTCTCCCTCAAGCTCAAAAAAATTATTGTACTCCAAATAGCTATCTAAAATGAACAAACTTATCTCTACCAAGTGATTTGGTAAAGATGTCTGCTACCTGGTCTTTTGTCTTCACATCAAGTAGATCAATCTATCAAGCAAGTATCATTTTCCTAATGAAATGGTAATGAACCTCTATGTGTTTAGATCTTGCATGATAGATAGGATTTCTAGCCAGCATCATGCTACTAAGATTGTCACAATGCAATGTGACTTTGTTGTCCAAATGAATACCTGAGTCATGTAGTAGTTTCGAAAGCCAAACTACTTTGCAAGCTGCTAAGGTTGCATCCCTATATTCAACCTCTATTCTAGACAATGCAATGGTTGGTTGTTTCTTACTACTCTAGCTAATCATATTGCTACCCAAGCTAAAATCATAACCACTAGTTTAACTTCTATCATAGATACAACTAGCCTAATCAGCATCTGTATAACTTGTCAAGTCAAGTGATTTCCCATGCTCATAAAATAATCCATAATCAGCAGTACCTTTGACATACCACATGATTCTCCTCACAGCATCTAAATGTGGCTTATGAGGTTTTTGCATGAATTGGCTAATCATCCCCACTGCATAATAGCTTGTCAAGATGAGTGATAATGAGGTATATCAGGCTGCCCACCATCTATCTATACATAGTGACATTCTCTATTTCATTCCCAACATCGACTGTAAGTTTGACATTCTAATCCAATGGTGTTCCATGGGTTCATCATCCCATATTTCTCTAGCATATCATGAGCACACTATTTTTGGAGCAACCATATACCATGAGGTGTAGACACAAACTCAATCCCAAGAAAGTACTTCAATTCTCCAAGATCTTTCACCTTGAACTCGTCCTATAACATTGCTTTAATTTTTGTAATCCCATGATCATCATCTCCAATGATGATTAGATCATCCACATAAACCACTAGAAAAACATAACCATTTTCTATCTTCTTCATAAACCAGCTATATTCTGCATGACCCATTTGAAAACCAAGCTACTCCAAATACTTGCTAATGTGAGCACTACATGCTCTTGGTGCTTGTTTCAACCCATACAAGGCCTTTTTTAGCCTGCATACATGTTTGGGATAGTTAGGGTGTACATACCCCTTAGGTTGTTCCATATAAACCTCCTCAACGAAGTCACCATTTAGAAAGGGATTTTTCACATCCATTTGCCAAAGCTTCCATCCCTTTGAAGCTACTAATGCAATTATTGTTCTAACTGTGGCCATCTTGGCAACAACTGGGCTGAAAGTTCCCTCATAGTCTAATCCATATTGATGTGCATATCCCTTTGCAACAACAGTCGGGATTTATACCTTTCTAGTGTACCATTTGCCTTACACTTCACTTTGTAAACCCATTTATAGACAATGGGTACTTTGCCCTCAATTAGTGTGATCGATTCTTGGGTGCGTTGTTTTCAGTCCATGATGCATGTTCCTCATCCATGGCAGCACATCAATATTTATCTCTAACTGCCTTACTGAATTTCATTGGCTCTATGTAGCCTGACACTTTGGTCATATATGCATAATGTTTGGCTAAATACAAATAGTATGTCAGCCTATCAACTTGTTTCCTGACCCTTTTAGATATTCTCAATCGTGATTCACTATACGATTGCCTCTCATGAGGTGATACATACATGATCTACCTTACACTAGGCATCATAACCGATGGTATGTCCAATTCACTGTGAAGGTTGTCACTGCTAGGTGACTCATATCCAGATGTAATTAGGCCACTAACATCATCAAGCTTTTCCTTTCTTTTATCCAATCTCCCCCTCACTAAAATATTTGTGTCAATGGATCCAACGTCATAACTGCACATCCGTCTTATCTAAGGACTAAAATAGATGAACCACTATCTAAAGGACCATTGATTGTAGTGCTATTAACTGAAGGGTAATTTTCAACATTAGTAAAGTTGGTTGATGCATCAAAAACCACTACATTTGGAGCACCATACCAAGAGGCCAGCTCATCAAAAACTACATCTTTGCTTATCAAAGAGTCTTGAGTAGATAGATTATAGCACTTGTAGGCCTTTTGGTCTTGTGTATATCCAAGAAAGACACTCTTTACTACCTTGGGGTCTAATTTCCTTCTCTTTTCATCAGGCACATGAACATAAGCTGTTGGGACCTAAAATGGGCCTGACATTGACTCTCTAGCACTAGCCATACCTCTAAGACACACAAGACATCCCACACAGCCTCTCAGCCAGGAGCGTCTAAGGGACATGCTACACTAAACTCTAATATTGATCTTTCATTTGTAATAGGACACAATCTAATGTTTTCCCTCCCCTAATCCTTAGAGGGAGATCCCATACACATTAGTATAATATACCACATATCACATACATAGGAGGCAACTTCTTTGTTGAAACATCGTGGCCCCACTACAGCTCTCCTACATCTTGAGGATTGGCCCCTTGATGTGATGCTCCAACACATAAAGAACAAACGTACAAGCTCCACTATTTTGTATATTGAATGATCCAGGAGTTGATATTTCCTCACTAAGCTTATCCCAAGGAACCGCTCGTCTATCCTATATCATAGGAATCCTCACAAACTCCACGTTGGTCATTTATTTAGCAATCAAAGTGTTATGCATCCAGGTTTTATACCATGTGATATGCATAATGTAGAAGTGTATGACCATTGTGTGAAAGTATTTTATGATTAGAAATCAGACACGTGGTGTGCAAAAAAATCCTTTAATGATTTATGATCTACTTGTTATTGTTGCGTTGCTAGAGGCTAGCACTGAGTTTCCTCGTGCTACTAGTCTCCTTAAACTTATATTTTTATTGGCCTATATGCTGTGCATAAACCAAATTAATCAAAATTCTATTTATTTTCAAAAACCTCTCACTCTTATAATCCCTCTTTTCCCTAGTTGTTTAGGTTTTGCAATGTTACATAGGTGTACAGTTCATTTTTATGTCATTTTTCATGTATAAAGCAATAAAACCTCACTCTAACATTAAAAAAAGGCTGACCTGAGGCTTAATCCTCATGCCTCAGCCTTGTTAAACATTCACAAACATTAATCATATTTTTTCTTACTTTTTAAAATGCACAAATCCATTTTTCTCTTATTTTTCCTATTTATTTATTCATAAAAATAGGATAAATTTTTATCTATGATTTTTTACTAATTATGATAGTTGAAAGATAGTTTTTATCAAAATTTTATCCTATGTGAATTTCGTTTCCCCACCCGAAACCAACGAAACCTTCATTTTTTCTCAAAAAATTTGCTTTTTGGGTTTGAATTTAATTATTACAATCATATATCATTACAGGTTCCCATTTTTCCATGTACGACCCTCAATCATAATGCAAACAAGATCCA
The DNA here is from genome assembly GCF_053477565.2 of Lygodium microphyllum. NCBI lineage: Eukaryota > Viridiplantae > Streptophyta > Polypodiopsida > Schizaeales > Lygodiaceae > Lygodium > Lygodium microphyllum. The sequence continues at coordinate 116,282,120 of NC_141148.1, forward strand.
TGTAAATTATCTTTCCATGTGCACACCATTTCAACCATCAAACATAAAAAAGAAGTAGATTTTCTTTATAAAAATGAAGCATACCGCTTATTCGTGTGTTGTGGGTTTTTTTTGTCAATTACTATGGCAGCCAACTAACCCAATTGGCAATCATTCTTCTGTGCTGAACATCTTTCCTCAGCCTCCTCTTTGTCATTAATGAAATAACAATAAATATCACGAAATAAACCATAATTAAGATATTTTCTTAATGATAGCCATATAATCCTTTTCCAAGTGAAAGAGTCTTTTCACTGAATAGCTAATTATTATACTACACCTGCTACGGCCCTTCCTCCTGTTGCCAAGGCCTTTGCCGAGGCCTCAATCGTCCTTCTCACGAACCCGTTGAGGTTCACCTCATCCAATGCCTGAGCCGTGATGCTTTCGAGTAGAGGCACATTGATCCTGGACATGATGCTATTGTACCGCTGACTCGAAAATAGGACATGCCTGCAGTTGAATCTCTGGATCAGGGATGTCTGCCAGGTTGACTCCGTCGTTGGTGTGGACCTTCACTTTTTCCATTCCCAACATGGCGTAGATGTCCCTTTTTGGTTTCTTCTCCACCTTGTTTGGAAGCCCCAGTGCCCTTTCTATCAGTTCAGGGGTCAGTTCAACCTGCACCTATCTGGTGGCTTCCTTGTTCCACACCGTGACGGTGCCCCTGTTTTTATTGAAGGTGCGCAGGAACTCGGCACACAGGGTGTAGTTTATCCTCTGGCCCACTGCGTCCAGATACCTTTGTAAGTGGCATTGCTCTATGATCTGTCGTACCACTGGTTCCTCAATAACCACGTCTTCCAAGTTGAATATGTGGTGGAACTTCAGCTGATTGAATGCTCTGGTTTCCACAGTGAGGCCGTACCGCACCTGTTCTTCCTCCGAGAAAGGGAGTTTGCCAGCTTTGTCTTGACCTACCATGGTCACCACCTGTACATTCAGTCAATTCACTTCTTAGTATTTTTGGCAACCAATTTGTTGGACGACCATAGCAGATTTTATCGTTCATAACTGTGATTTTTCCTTTCAAACTTCTATCACCTATTTCTGCATGGCATTTCAATTTGGAGCCTTTTCATGCTTGGTTCACTTTTTAGTTTTGACTTTCATGCTTGGTTTACTTTTTAGTTTTAACCCCGTTTACTGCCCCATCCCCCTTGTGGAAAAGAAAAATCTGTCCTAGGATTGGAGGTTGTGGGTCCAAGGCATTCATGTTTATTTGTGGAGGAGCCAATCGTAGAAGTTGGGGTTATATTCTAAGTGTGCAGAGTAGTCCAGGTCACAAGGTCGGATGCCTATGTGGGTGATGTATGTGAGGACATCGGTGAGGAAATCACCGGAGTTAACCCAACTTGCGATGTGGAGCTCTTCTTTTGTCAGGATGTGGTCGAGATAGGGGTGCCCTAAGATATGATCGTCCATGGTTCGACCTCGAAGAGTGGTTAACACTCGATACGAGGTGGGCGCGACGTATGTGGGATCATACTCGGCCGTCTTGATGGCTCGGCGTTGTTCAGTATTGGTCATTATGCGGCATCCCTCAATTGCCCATTTCAATCAAAGAGCGTACCACTGCTTCAAGAAGGGTGACTCCGTGTCGGCCAAGTGGGACAACCTTGTTGTTTCTTGGCTAGTGAGGCCGAACGTTGTGCGTGGGTCAAATGATGGGATGAGGCATTGCTTAATGGCTTGCTCTTTGGAGACCTCGCGAGCGAGCAGCTCAGCGGCAAAGCGAGAAGCTTGTGCAAAGGCGAATTCAAAAGTCTCCCAAGAGCAAGGCATAGTGCGCACGTCAGTTGCAAGGGGTTCTGCTAATAGTCCCAAGTCCAGGCGATCATACCTGAGGGCCAGTGCAACAAAGGTGGTGTCCAGTTGTTTGATGCAGTCCACGACATCATCCCCCGTGTCCTCGGCAAGGTCAGCGGCCAGCATTAGGAATGACTTCTATTCATAGGAAGGCTTAAGGCCGGGTGGTTGGGGTTTGCTGGAGTTGGAGGTTCTATCAGTACAGAGCTGCAAGCGGGGGGCTTGTTTGAGTCAGCAACCCGGGCGTTGGTTGGACGGATGGGTCAGGTTTGATCTTAGGGGCGATGCTACTGCGGTCAGCAGGGTTGCTGAGCTGCGGGTTGGGTTGGTTGGGTGGTGCCTCCTGTGGTGATGGCCGTTGCTTGGGTCGTTGGGCGTGTGTGACGCCCGTGGGTTGACTCGCAAAGGAGTCGGATGACTGGGGTGGACCCTACGATTCGTGGTCTTGAGGTGTCGGAGGACAAGGCCTTGAGGTTGACATAGAAGCAAGGCCTGTATCAATTGGGATTTTGGGGATCCACAACGAGGCATTCCCCTCATAGTAGCCTTGTGCACGCAGGAGGATTTTAGGGACCCATATTTGTTTAATCACGCGGCGCTTGTGATGATGGCGTTTTGGTCTCCTAGGTTTAGGTTTGTAGGTGCTCCGTGGACACGCGCGTCTAGTTCTAGGCTGGTCTCGAGGCTTCTTAGGCACCCATTGTAAGCGAGTCGGTTGGGGTTTTGCTTTGGGTTTGGCGGGCTGCGGTGCTTGGGGATCTGGGTGTAGTAGATATGCACGACCCTCTTCCTTAGTCCTAGGTGCGGCTATTTCTATCGGTGGCCTCGTGAGCGGTGCTGGGGTTACGAGGCCCTTGCTAAAAGTCGTGAAAATAGGCACACTCCCGATTGTTAGGTGGATGCGTTGCGACTCATAATCAACATTGCAACGGGTCTTCTTTTTAAAAGTTCGCCCGAGCAATGACTCTATGTTTGCATTCCTGGCATCGGGTAGGACATAAAACAGCATGGGAATAGTTTCAGTCTCGATAGAAACGGCAACTCTGCATGTGCCGAGGATCCGGTAGGTTTGGGCCCCGTATGGGTTCAATCTGGCTGTTGTGGGATGAAGCATTGGTGCGCCAAGTTGGGTCCAATGCTCGTGCATCAAAATGTTAAAATCCGCCCCCTCGTCAATCAGGGCGTTGAAGGAGCACGTCTGCTTGGCCGTGACCATGATGCGGAGGTAGGCGGGTTCTACAGGCTCCTCCTCATTCTCGCAGATTTTCGTAAGTGTCGCTACTCATATTTTAACGAGCATTTCCACCATTGGTTGTTCATGCAGCGGGTGAGTGGGCGGATAGTACTTCTTGATTCGACTGACGTTGAAGAAGCCCATTCCCTCACCATCCAGTGTTTCCAGCTCGACATTACTAGTTCGGCTGATTGTGCGGACCTTAAAGGGTCCGAGACCTCTAAATTTCATCTTTTGTTTGTGTCCTTTAACTGAGTAGAGGAGCACTAGGTCTCCCAACTCAAACTCTCGTTGCTTGACATGTTTGTCAAACGAGCTTTTGCGTCTGGCTTTCTCACAGATAAGTGCATGGGTGGCTAGGAGACGAAAGGCATTCTAGCTCGACCAAGCGTTGCGTCCATGCCTCCCTCCCTTCCCATCGTTCTTGGAGTGCTATCCACAGGCTAGGGACGAAGAATTCTAATGGAAGAATAGCTTCAGTCCCATAGGTTAGCCTAAAAGGCGTTTGTCCGACGGCCGTCTTATAAGCTGTTCAATAGGCCCATAGGGCTGCCATCAACTTGTTATCCCAGTCACTTCGTGAGGCTGAGACTACTTTGGTTAGGACAATGATGAGAATTTTGTTGGTTGATTCAGCCCGGCCATTAGCCTAAGGGTAGTATGGTGAGGATTTGCGATGGATGATGAGGAAGGTGGATAGGAGATGGGCTATCACTTCATTGATGAAGTGCGTTCCTTGGTCGCTGACCAATTCGATTGGGCAACCAAAATGCGAGATTACTTGCTCCCATAAAAACTTGGCAGTTGTCCTAGTATCGTTTTTCCGTGTGGCCCTCGCCTCCGCCCATTTGGTGAGGTAATCCGTGGCCACCACGATGTATCTAGCCTGTGAATATTGTGCCGCGGGGCTGATGGGTCCTATGAAGTCAATTCCCCATTTTTCAAAAGATTGGCGAGCGATAACCAGGGTTAACTCCATCTGATCTTTACGGACCGGGACCCTTGTTTGTTGGCACTCCTTGCAATGTTTGACAAATTGTGAGGCATCGCGGAAGAGTGTGGGCCACCATAGCTGGGACTGTAACACCTTCCGTGCTGTAGTGTCCTCGCTAAAGTGTCCTCCTGCAATACCGTTGTGCACCTCTGAGAGCACATCCTGCATCTCATGCTCACATACGCATCTACGTAGTAGACCATCTTGCCCCAGCCTATAGAGCTGGCCTGCAATCAACTGATAGGGCTGGATTTTCAGGATTAAGCGCCTAAGCCATGCCCGTTCTATTGGTCGTTCGGGCAGCCCATGTTCGAGCACTTGGACTATGTCGTCTGCCCAGTTTGGTGTCAGGTCGGCCCTGAATAGGTCTTTTTCACTGGATACGTGGAATAAGTGGCTGTCTGGTAACTCGTCCACGATACCTTGTCCAGCAGCTTCTCCTGTGGGTATACGGGACAGATGGTCAGCCATGTAGTGTTGTTTTCCCTTCCATACCACCACTGAGAAGTCGAACTCCAACAGTAGGAGAAGCCATCGGGCTATACGTCCTGTAGCGCAAGGTTTGTTGACTAGATAGAGCAGGGCTTGATGGTCTACAAAGAAGGTGAAGGGGGTGGCTAGTAGGTAATGCCGAAACTTCTTCACGGTGAATACCATGGCTAATCCCTCCCTTTCCGTTGTCGAATAATTCATCTCTGTCTCAGTGAGCTGCCTGCTAGCAAAACTCACTGGGTAATCTAAGTTATGCTCACCAGGTTGGCACAGCACTGCCCCCACGGCAAACTTAGAGGCGTCGATGTGTACGTGAAAAGTCATAGTCCAATCTGGGGATCGTAGGATAGGTGTCATTGTTAGGGCTTTTTTCAGTTCCTTGTAGGCTCGTTGGCAGGCTTCAGTCCACTCGAAGACAATTAGCAGTTTGTACAATGGCCTAGCGATCATCGCATAGTTCAGTACAAACCGCTGGTAGTATCCTGTGTGACCTAAGAAGCATTGAACTCCCCTGTAATTACTTGGGGGTGGAAGGTCCACGATGACGTTGACCTTTGAGAAGTCCGTGGCAATGCCGTTCTTGGATACCACGTGTCCCAAGATGCATCCGTGCTTCACCTAAAACTGACATTTCAGGGGGTTGAGGGAGAGTCGGTATAAACGACACCGTTCAAAGACCGTGCGGAGTTTTTCGAGATGTTGGTTCCAGGCCGAATGGACACACAGGTCATCGACGAAGACCTCTAACTCCTTGCGAAGCATGTCCTTGAATATGGTGCACATGAGGCGTTGAAAGGTAGCGGGGGCATTGGTTAGCCCGAATGGCATGACTACGTATGCAAAGACGCCCCACTCAGTGGCGAAGGCGGTCTTGTGCCTATCCGCAGGGTGCACTTGTACTGATTGTACCCCGAGAAGCCATCCAAAAAACTGTAGGCTTCCTTACCTACCACCCTCTCAAGCATGTGCTCGATGTACGGTAAGGGGTAGTTGTCTCTCTTTGTCGCGGCGTTTACTTTCTTGTAATTGACGCACACTCGAATCTTGCCGTTTTTCTTCATCACAATGACTATGGGTGACACCCAGTCCATGTGCTCAATTTCGTAAATGAATCCGGCTCTCATTAGCTTGTCAATTTCCTCCTTGACAGAATGGGCGTGCTTTGGATTCATGGGGTATGGTCGCTACTTGACCGGCATTGCATCCGTTGTCATGGGTATGTTGTGAGTCACAACACTCAGATCTACCCCTCGTAGCTCATCTAAAGACCAAGCAAATACGTCCCGGTACTCCCGCAAAAGAGTGACTGGATTCTTCTTCCGTGGTCAAGTCCTCGGCAATGAACATTGGTCGGGGTGCTTCCCCTTCCAGGGCTAGGTTTACCTCCTTGACCTTGGCTGGCCCTTCGATTGGTTCGCGGGTTTGCCCTTGGCGCTTGGCACTTAGCAGAACCACCACCCTGTCCCCTCTTTTGAATTTTGAGAAGCGCTTAGGGAGGTCTTGTGGCTTTTTTTGTTCCTCTGATCGCGCATCGTTGGGACGCTTAGCTTCATTCTGCCGTAACCGTCTGCGCCTCAAGTGGATGGGTAAGTCTCCCTTGGTGCGTCTGGTCATGGGTGGCCTAGGGATTTCTGGGTCATCATTTGAAGTAACTTCAGATTCAGAGTCGAATTTCCCATTTTCACTAGAGGAGGTGGTCTCCCCTAGCGGCCGCAGTTCGAATGGCGACTCGGTTCTAAGCATTGCTGCCGTTCCTGGTTGGCTCAGGCCGGCTTGCTTAAAATCCATAGCTCCCATCTATTCCAACCAAGTACGATCACATTTCGCACACATGACTCCTTGGTCCATTCTAAGGGCTGGTCTTCGCTGCGGTTTAGCATCTGCTCGGATTTGCTCAATCTCTCGCCCTTCGGTGTCATATTCTACGGTGTCTATCTCACCCTCACTTCTTCATTGAAGGGTTGGCAATCTTCGTATTTGTCACCGGAATCTGTCTCGCTAGATTGTTCATCGTCCCCCAAGGCCTACTCTGCCTCGTGTTGTTGGTCGGGGACCAACGCCCAATTGTATGTGAGATTCAGTTTGTGTACCCTGGTCCACTTCCACTCGGGTTCTTCCAAGAGTTCTTGGAGAGGCTTGAGATTGGCGGCTGCGTTGCGTGCCAGTCGGTCTGTTAGGTGCCCCAGTATTCCCTGGAGTTCTCTCCTGTTGGTAGGCACTTGGAAAGTGACAGGCTTAGGCCTGTCATGGAGGCTTGCTGCCATCATGTAGACAGGTGTAGGCAGTGTTTCTCTTGGCTTGCCAACTGTTTTGACAGCCTGCTCGTACGCCTCATGATCTGAGAACGGCAGGTCGAGTGTAGCGAGAACGTGCATCCAATCCCGCTCATCCTCTGGGCAAGGGATATACTTCGTTAAGGACCCATAGGGTTCCTCGTTCTAGGTGTTTCCCTTGAGTAGAGTAGAGATGGCATCTAGGTCGACTGGCGAGGTCTTTCAAGTGTCCATCTCTATTCTCACAGCGTTAGTTCGGTTGCCCAGGAAGATCAGGTTGTTGCCCCAGTCTTCGATAACTCTAGCATTGCACATCCAAGGTCGACCCAATAAGATATCATAGTCCACTCCCTTCATGACGATTAAATCAATAGAGAACTGGACTCCTGCAATCTTCATTGGCCAATTCTTCAAGACCCTGAATGGTTTCACTCGCATACCATTTGCTAGCGTGACGTTAAACCGAGCAGCTTCGACAGGCGGGTTCCCCCACTTCTGTAACACTGCGTGGTTAAGCACACTAAACCCAGCTCCTATGTCTACAATCCCCTTTCTTGTTGTGTCTCCCAGGGCTAGGACTGGTAGGAGTGCGTGCATTTCTGAGCCCTCCCAGAAGGTGTTAATGTGCAAGGATTTAGGGCCTGAGTGTAGCGTCAAACTTGGTAAGTGCGTTTCCGCATCCTGGTCTTGAGCATCTGTCGGAGCTTGCTCATGTGGTCTCTCGACCCAATGTTTGAGGTCCTGCCATAGGGTAGAGTGCTGCCTGAGCAGCTCTCCTAGACCAACCGTTACAGGGGTGGTCACTAGTGTGGTTAGGAGATTGCTAAACACTCGTCCTTCCCTTCGTTCAGACTGTCTGGGCCAATGGCCACGGCTATCCTGCGGGTCTGTTATGTCTAGGCTTGGCCTTGACGGCACTGCCTGTGGCATAGCAGCCTTGACAGACTTAGGTTGGGGTAGTGATAACGGCGCACTCATGCTGGAGAGATCATCAATCTCATCCTCCGTGATGGGTTTGACATCCTTGAGGTGCTATTGAGCCTCCCTCACCCATTCCTTCACCTTTTCTATGGCTTCCAATTGCCGCTTGGGGTGTGGGTATTCCTCTGCCTTAGCGCTTTCCTTTTGGGTAGTTTTAGGGGCTGAAGTCTCTGCCTCTACGTCCGAAACTTTCTTTCCATGGGGTAAGGTCGTAATGCTGTCGGTTTTTAGTGGGACCTTAGCCTCTGATCTCTTCTTTTTCCGCCTACGACTCTTCTTTCCTACTGAGGTCGCGTCGAGATTGCTAGGTTCTGGCAGAGAGACGCGGGCCTGCTTCGTTTGTGCTCGGGTCATCACTCGTAGGGGGATAGGTGTGGCCTCCCCATCGGGGTTTTCAACACCAAACAGTCCCAGTGAGACGGACGGAAAATTAGCTGAACCAGAAGGCGGCTTCCGTTTTGGGCAATCTATGAAAAGATGAGTGATTCCGCACTCCGCACACCTTTGGTCAGCTTTGTCCCTACTTTGCTGCTCTCTTTCTGGGCAGCGTGATGAGACGTGACCGGGATGTCCACATGTCCAACAAGTGACCGGATCCTGTGGCTGCCCTCCCAGGCCTCTACCCCATCCTCGTCCTAATGCCATCACCGGCACTGGTCGGTAATCCATGAGGATTGCATTGCCCTCATCGTCATGCGAGACGTAAGGGTATATGTAGGTTTCTTCGTCACTGGGCTCCTCTACTAGTGCACGGGAGCATCGCTAGGTGGGTGGGTCACATAAGGACCAGGCGGTCTAGGAATACCGGTAGGATTTATGTCCAGCCTAGGGACTGCTGGCTTCATGTCGTTAGGTGCTGGTAGGGCTAGCGGGGCTCCCCTTCCGAAGAATGGATGTGGCCTGTTAGCCGGGTAGAGCTGGCCGTAGGGTTGCGTGTATGGTAGTCTTCATGGTAGTCTACAGTGTGCGGCATCGTGGCCGAACCTTCCACAGTTAGCACAGGGTCTTGACCTAGGGTCCTGACATTCTGTTGGCAGGTGGTTTCCTCCACAGTACACGCACTGGACGTGCAGACGCGTAGGTCACTTCAATATGTCTTGTATTTTGGCCAGTTCCGTCTTGACCTCGGCCAAGCCATGGTCCGTCTCGGCGGCCTTCCCCTTATCTTGGGACGATGCGTTGGATCACTCGCTAGAGGTTGGCGTTCGTTCTAAACTCCGTGGGTTGATTTCTTCTGGGTTTGAGCTCTTGGAGCTCCACTCTTTCAGCTGGTCATCAACCCTAATGGCTTCCTCAAAAACCCTAGCCACCACGTCCCGTTGGAAGATCGAGTTGCCTGCTAGTGCCTTGTACAATTCTTCATCCCGAATCCCGCTAATGAATACGGTTGACACTGCCCTGTCAGTCGATCTTTCGCCTAAGGGGATTATCTTAAGGAGGCTTCTCACGTGGGTCACATAGTCGTGGATGCCCTCCCTCTCCTTCTGCTTGACATTCATCAAGCGCACTAGCAGGTTGTCAGAGTATCCGGGTTTGGCAAACCTCTTGACAAAAAGGTCCTTGAGGTTATTGAAGTTGGCTCATTCTATAGCATCTAGGCTCGTATACCACGTCCTACCCTTATCGCTTAAGCAGAGTTCGAATGCTTGCGAACGTTGGGCCTGGTCGTTGAGGCCATTGGCTTCGCAGTCCTGCTCAAACTGCTCGACAAAGCTGTACGGGTCGTCCGGTGGCTGGTACTTGTCGAGTTGCTTGGCGAAAATAGGTATTTTGGCTTGGCTCTTTGAGCCTTGGTTTGCCCCTAGTCCTGCAAGTAGTGAGGTTGCTAGCGCAGTGGCATTCTGTTCCACCGCGGTGTTATCGAGCAGCCGTTTCATGAGGAGCTCGCCCAGCGTCAGGTCTTCCTCGAGTGCTCTTTCCTGGTCTGTCCAGTTTTGGCCAGCCAAGTTCAGCACTCGCTGCACCTTATGCAGCTCCATACTTTGCCTTAGGCTCCTGGCTTGTTGGTCCCTATTGTACTCGGCTATGCCCTGCAATGCCTTGTGGGCTAGCCTCCTCTCCTCCTCTAGGTCCGCAATGATTGCCTCTGCCGTCCTTCCACAGTGTTTGTACCTGGCATGCACATCGTAACTGCTCACCATTTGTTGTATGGCTTCTGGAAATGCGCTAACATCTAGCTCCCCTGTAAACCGATGATCTGAGCCTCCCTCTGTCATGGTGGGATTCTTGCGCCTGGTTGTAAGTCAGATCCTTGTCGTTGTCGCTCCTTGCTTGATCCTACCTTGCACTCTCCGTGTTTTCTTACACCTTGGGTCTTCTCCTAGTGGTGGGTTTTTTGGGCGATTTATATGAGTGAGTTCTTTTTAATTTTTGAATGCAACGCTCAACTTATGGTCACTCGTGAGTGTGTTGTTCCTCGTGCACTTGTGCTCAATCAGGCTTTCGGCTTTCCTAAGTGTTCTTCAAGTGCGAAAATTATGTCAGAGTGCTGTGAGTGATTCCCCGGTGTCTTACTCACTCTTGCTCGTTTTGGACCTGACAGGCTTTGCTACTCTAGTCTTGGCCGCTCTACGGGTCCCAGGGTCCTATGCTGCTTCCTGTCACTCACGTGGGGGTGGGTCGCTGGGGGAGTGCCCCAGTGTGTCCCTGGATGGGTCAGGTTTTGTTTTGGTTTGACTCTGGGAATCGGACATCCGATTTACCAGTGGTCGGATTGTGGGAATCGGACCAGGTATGTTAGGGCGGAGTGGTCGTCTTAAGGTCCGCGTGTCCGATTCTCAAGAATCGGACGGGCAGTGTTCGAGGAATCGGTTCGATTCTAGGCGGTCCGATTATGGATGGGTCAGATTCTCGGAATCGGACCGGACAGGTGGTCTGACTGGTGAGTGTATTACTTCGTCCGATCGGACAAGGTGGGTCCGAGTTAGAGCGTCTGAGTGGTCCGAGTGTTTGAGTCGAACAAGTGGTCCGAGTGCCACGTGGCATGTCCGATCGGACCAATTGGTCCGAGCCTAGTAATTGGACGGGTCGTTCTGATCGGATGGTTGTCCGAGTGTCCGATTCTGGGAATCGGACACTAGGTCGGACATCCGATTTCGCCGGTCCGATGAGTTGCGCACACACAGATTTGCTCGATTTCCACTAGGTGTTTTATCCTATTGGTCATGCGATTAACCAGCGACGGAGTTGAAGTGGGGCGGAGGAGATCAGTTACCTGGGAGTCGCCGAATGTGATGTCCTCCTAGCTCTGGTCGATCGGACGACTGCCCAACTCGCTTACTCTCTCACTCTCTATCTCTCTCGCTCTCCGTTGGTTGGAGATGGGGTCCTCTTGCCCTCCCAGAGTTTATACCCTGCTAGTTCTGCCCTACACACTACAGATTCCTTCCCTGGCGTTTCCTATGCCGTTACCTTTGCATTTCCTCCATTTTTTCATTTCGTTTCCTGTGGTTTTTCCCCTGTTTCACAGCAGTAGCCCTCTGCCTCTTCGTGTGTGATTTCCTACTGCTAATCTATCCTAAACACATCCTGAATCGAAAGCAAAACACTGAACTAATTTCTCCATGTTTTCCAGTCATTAATAACCAGATTGTTCCAAAATACTTACCTGCTCTAAAGATAAAAAACACCCGACTTCCTACCTATCTCAAGCTCCGTTTCAGGGTGAATACCCTACTTCGATGCTCGATATGAGGCGCGCGAGTGCTCGAGCTTGAATCCGTTGGTCCCGGCAATGGAACCAAAATGTGGGAGTCTTCACTCAACCCCCAAGACCCACGGATCGCTTATTGTTTCAAGCGTTCAAAGCGAGCTCTCATGGCTATCTCTCACCTAGCCGACGTGCCGTCGATCCTACAAATGCAGTGAACTTACCTTGATGCTCGATCGAGTACCCTCCTCTCTCTCACACTCCGGTAGCTCCACGATTCTCGATGCTAGCTCAAGCATCCTCAAGCCTCCTCCATCTCCAAGCTCCATCCTCCATAGCCGCGCGCGCAAGCAAAGAGAAGAGAAGAGAAGAGAAGTTGGGGAGAGGAGATGGTGAAGAGCTTCACCCTCTTGATTCCCCGCTCTCACACACACTCACTCCCTCACACTCTCACACTCCCTCTCTCAAGAGCATACACAAGCAAGAAGGAGAGAAGAAGAGAGGAAGAAGAAGACTAGTTTTGCCACACCCAAGAATGAGCTCTTCATTCACTTTTCAACTTTATATACAAAACCCTACTTCCCTTTTGGGCGGTCATCCCCTTTTTCCCTTTTTTACATGGCCGCTAGCCTAGGCCCTGTTTTCCATTGTCCTTTTATCTTCCTTGTTTCCTTTTCACTACCCTTCTATATTTACAAATTTCACGGGTGAGAACGCGGCACTCTTTTACAAGATTTTAGGGTGTGCTATTTATGCGTCTTTCCCTTTTCATGTTTGCCTTGGCCTTTTAAGATTGTCCTTGCGCTTTTGGCCTTTTCTCCTTTTTTTCCTTCCATCGGGCTACCTTTTTTCTGCCTTTGCCCTACGTCTTTTCCACTTTCTTTCGCTCTCTTCGTGTTGGGGTTAACAGTGGACTTGCATAGCTCATCTGATTCATCCCAATCCTCAGTCGTAGTGTTTTTTGATTTGATATCTCCATTTTTTATGGTCTAACCTGTAATTTTGAACTAAATTTTACCATATCTGGGTCTTCAAATAGCTATAATTGGTCCCGTCCAAGTTTCAATATTGAAGATAGTACTATTGTGAGAATCACTAGCCATAATGAGACTAAGCAAGTACAAAGAAGAGCAAGACAAGTTGTTGTAATACCCAACAAATGAGTCCCAAAACCATTGCTAAATCAAGTAGGAGACATGAGATACTACCAAAGTAATGAGCTATCCACAAAATATAAGTAAAACACTGTCAAGTTTAGGTAAATATCCTCAAATATAATGCATAAAACTAAAATGATAGGCTACTATAATAAATTACAGCAATATGCCAACAAGTAATTGTGAGGAACCAAGAGGAAAGAAGCTAGGAATAACCAACACTGAAGACTATCACAACTGTAGTGTATCAAAAACCATACATGCAATAGGCATAAACATCATGCACCAGGTAGGTCTCAAAGGTAAATGAAGAGAACTACGAGATGCATAACCCATTGAGCAAAGCTCAATACATAACCCTAAAGCACATAAATACCACTGACAACACCTTGACAAACATAAGTACTACATTCAAGCCAAGAGAACAAATCAGCCCATGATAGGGTAACTGCATCCAATAAATATCAAGAGAGCATGTACATATCACAATGAGTCCCACTATCTCAGTGTAATAAGCTCAAGCTCAACTACATAAATCAAATACTCTATAGTATATACAAGGGCCAGTGTGGATTAATGCATAAACATGGATATCTCCCACCATTGAAGCAAAAGTAGAATTCTAAATGAGCAATAAAATCCCAAAACATTATCTAAATGACATCTTGATATCCAAGATCCTGAAAGCATGCATCTAGAAGCTTAAAACCCAATATATACTTCAAGTTGTAACTACATAAGCCATTGAAATAACAAAGATATATAACCATAGCCAATATCAATGTAATAGAGCTCAAATCTTAGCTCAAAAGTATACCATAGCATATTAGAAAGTATATATAGCAATCAAAATAGCAATATATCCACTAAGTATCGTGTAAAGCATCAATGATCATTAGGCATAAGCTTTTCCTAGATAATTGACATTCAATCCTATTATTATAGTAATGAAACTCTAGGAAAATTGAGCCAAATGTGTACTCAAATTAGCCCAAAAGTATAACCGTAACATCCAAGTACCAAAATAGCATCCCTAAAGCATCAAACATGCATTATGGAATCAACTATTTGCTATCCAAACTAAAAAATTTCTATTCTATGTGAAATATAGAACTAAAAACTATAGAAAATCAACTTTATGAGTGCCATATTTCTAGCTCTCATTACACTCTTTGTTTCTAGCTATAGAATGCCTAAATCCGATACTGTTTGCAAAAGTTATGTCATAAATACAAGAATGTTGTCAAGCCATCATAGTTGTCCTTTACGACTTCTACACAATGCTCTATATCCACTCAAAATGGATAAAATGGCTGCTTCTCAACTTAGTAAGCACTCAAAGGATCACCCAAGCCTTGAGAAGCTCCTCAACAAGCATGGAGCAAGTTGGAAGAAGTTGGACGAAGGAAAGACTCAATGCATATCTTGAGAGAAAGACACAGTGGATGCCATGAAACCTTGAGTTGAAGCTTTGAATCTGGGCTAAAAAAAAGGATGAAGAAGCTCCTTGAATGGTTGGATCTGATACCAATTGAAGGGAGTGAGCCTGAAGTGGAAGCACATGAGAAGAAGCAAGAGCTATGGTGGAACGAGAGAGAGAGAGAGAGAGAGAGAGAGAGAGAGAGAGAGAGAGAGAGAGAGAGAGAGAGAGAGAGAGAGAGAGAGAGAGAGAGAGAATAGTAATACATAAGAGACCAGGCACATACATCTTTACCTACAACACAAAGTAAACATAAAGGACAAACAACTTTAGCTCAAGTTGGAGTTGAACCGAGTTAAAAGAAGAAACCTATACATTAATGATTATGCCTTGAAGATCAAGAGGATTGTGGAAGCTATCGAGTTCAACAAGCAAGGAGGGATTGTACCTATTATTCATCCTCTCTCTCAGTTTGACATTGATTATCATAAGTACAAGTGAGCTAATCAATATGGCATGGCCCTATCACTGAAGATTGGGTCTATACCTTGTATTTTGACGGAGCTTCTAGAGGGCCCGCTAAACATGCGAGTATTGGTGTGTTCATTAAAGATCCCTGATGTAGGGTTGTTATGAAAATGGGAGTATATTTAGGACCCTCTTTTACTAATAATATGGTAGAATACAAGGCCTTGATTATGGGGTTGAATGTAGCCTGATATGGTGGTATCCGTTGATTATTAGTGAGGTGACTCATAGTTAGTGATCAATCAATTGAATGGGACCTATAGTGTGGGGGATCCCACCTTACAAATGTTCTGTCGTGCAGCCTTGGATATGTTGCATATTTTTGAGATGGTGACTTGTCAGTTAGTTCCTCAACATGGTGGAATAACTTTGCAAATTCCTTGCCAACTATGCTCTCATTGAAGATGTCTTTTTCAATTGTGGTCCAGGGGAGCTTTCACAATTACCTTCCAGCATTAGCCCAAGACTACATTCGGGTCTTCTAGCTAACATGTCCTATTTTGGTTGTCGATGGCTAGTTTAGGTTATGATTCAGGTCACAATTGAGCATCTTTCTATTCTGTGATGGATGGATAGGATTGTTTATCATCATATTCATCAAACACCCCTTGCTATTTATGTAGGGGGTTAGCTAATAACCTGATGCATTTAGTGTAGGGTGTGAGGAGCATTGTACTGTAGTTGAGTTATGTTAGGACCAAGGGTGAGGGCTGCTTCTATTGGGTTTTTTATGTTTTAGTTTATAAGGCCAAGAGGGCTAGTTTTTTGGTTTTGAGATGCTATATTTCATTAGGCCAAGACCATGTGTGTGTTTGGTACGAGTGCATTTAATAGTTTTCTATTTTAGTGATTGCATCAGACAGGTTTGACAAAGGACCTAGAGGGAGCCTCTTGCTAGGTGAAAGCTTCTTATGGCCAAGTCGAATTTATATTCTTCCTTTATGAGTACTTTTCTTTTATGATATATGTGTTTATATACTTATGGAAGAATTATTCTTTTGTTGGGGACCGGCAATCAAGGCATGAAGACCTAGGGTTAGGTTAGGTATATCTAGGGGAGGTTCAATTAGTTGTCTACTACCTCCTGTAAAGACATTTTCAGGCATTGAAGACCTATTTTAGAAGACACTAATAGTGACCTTGTTCTACTAGTGGGCCTCCAATTACAAAATACGTATGTCGTAAGGCACAATTTCATGAGCAAGTCATCATAGACTTCATTGTTTTATGATAAATTTTGGTTGAAAATGGGTGGAAATGATTATATTTAGTTGCCAATTCTCTAATTTATCAGCAATGTTAAAGTAATCAAGAAAAATAAATCATCTAGTAATTCTATGCTAAACACGCAAAACTCACAACATTGTTGTTTAAGAGAAATTATGTGGTTTTTTCGATTTTATCATGCTTATGTTGTTTCTATGGGTTGAAATATGATAAGAAAACCATTCTTAGTAAGACCAATCAATCTAAAGTAGTAAATTAGTAATATTAGTAATTATCTATAAATAAATATAGAAAAATAGGAAAAAAAATAAGTTTTTCGCATTCAAAAAATAGAAAAAATAAGATTTGTGTTTTTGAATGTATGATAGAGTTGAAGCATGTGGTTTAGCCTTAGTTCAGTCATATCTCTATGTTAAAGTGGATTTTTATTACTTTCATAAAAGAAAAATACATGAAATATATTCCTAAATCTACCACCAAAAATATGTTATTGAGTGTTTAAAGTACATTGAATTCTGATGTTTTTATGATGCCTGGAATATAGGGTATGTTTTTTCCTAAACTTAAGAGGGTCTAGTAGCATGAGAATGCTCAGCACTAGCCTTAAGCAACGCAACAATCTTGATTAGAAGAAATACATGAAAAGAACTATTTTTGCACCATCACAATGCTGATCGTTAATGAATAAACTTGTTTGAGCATGGTAGTTATACACAATTGCATTGCACACACCATATGGTATCATCCGGAATGCATAGGAATTATTTTCCTACATGATAACTACATTGAGAGTATGAGGTACCCTAAGGTGGTAGGATTAGAGGTTCAGTTCTTTGGGGAATACTTAATGAGGACTATCTATTATCTCCTAGATCGATTCATCAAATGAGTGGAGCTTGTTTTGAATGTGTTCTGTATGTTCATGTCGCATCTTGGGGCCAATCCCCTAAGTATAAGAAAGGCGTACTGGAGCCACGGTAATCAGCCCCCACCAAGAGGTGCTCCCTTTGTATGTGCTTACGTAGTGTATTACATCAATATGTTTAGGGAATCCCTCTTAGGAGTGTGGGAAAGGATTATCCATTGGACTACAATCCATACAAACACAAAAGTGTTGTATCAAAGGTTAGGATAGTGTGCCCCTCAAATGCTCCTAGTCACAAGACCATGTGGCATGGTTGGAGGTGTGTAGTAGAGGCCTGGCTAGTGCCATAGAGCCAGTGTTGGGCCAATTTTAGGTTCGGACGGCCTTGGAGCGAGTTGAAGTGCACTAAAATTATCATTTACAATAGTTGGCTGATGCAAATGTGGAGATAAAGTATTTGTGGAAGCACATTCCGCCATCTATTTGTAAAACCTTAGATTGGAGGATGCAACACAGGGCCCAATCCCACCAACTCCTACCTTAGCAAGTCCCAACACTCGATCTTGAGCATTCTTTTCCAAAGGCCTAGTGTAGAAGAAGCTCGCTACTATGGAACAAAAAGATGCAAAGGATCACAAGACCCGAGTGCTTCACTCCAATATCAAGCTATACTCTAAGCTAGAGAGACTCAAAGGCAAGCTCTGACACAAGTGGAGGCCTTATCTTCAAAGTGTGTCATGCACATTTAATTAATTAATGATATTTATAACTGCCAAATTGAATAGATTGAACATTTTTAGCAATGGCTCATGGTAGCAAGAGTAGAGTGGAATCTTCAACATGCTATTTAGATGGGTACTTATTACCTAGAAATTTTGGATGTGGAACTCTTCTTCCAGTATATTCCCTAGCCTCCACACTAGAAGTGCATGGATCTTTGGGCTTTAATAGCACAATCTAAACTACAATTGGCAACTTTTTCCCCTACCACTAGTACCTTGCAATCCTTACCCTGCTCTCCTATCATTGCCCAGTCCTTGCACAAGCACAACCAACCCAACAACACCCTAGGATGCATCCACTTTGGAAGACATCAGAGCTATTGAATCATGAAATCCTATGGGTGCAAGTCCACCATGTGTGCCATGTGTCAAGGACAAATGAAGAAGATTGGTGGCAAAAAGTAGCAATCAATGTTGATGGGCATGAGACACAATAATGAAAGCCAGTAGTCTAGGTGAAGGTATTAGCAGAAGGACTTCAAGACACCACAAGTAGAAAAGGCTATAAAAGGAGCAAAGAGGAATTCATGAGGGTTACAGTGATAGTAGATGAGGGTTGTATCCTTAGCATGAGTACAAAGATAATTCACCCTCATATTTGGGACTTTGCAATCTTGTAGAGTTGGTGTAGTCCAATCACACCTAGCAACCATGACATGGACTTAGAACCAATTATAGGATTTTATCAAGTCCTAGTACACCAACGAATTAGGAATAAACACTTTATTAGAGAATTCAAGAATCTCCCAAGGGTTCCACTCTCAAATTAGAAATAAATATTTGACCATGTGGCTAAATCTTAATCCCTTTTTTGAAGATGGAACTTGGTACTATCATCTATATACTATCTAGAAAAAATTTCACCTTCAAGGAAGGGGGTAACAATTTGACCATGTCACCAAATATTGACCATCTTATAAATTCCCAAAGTATATGAAAATTCCCATACTTCCTAATATAGTGTTAATAGACCCCCTTATATCCCTAATACCTTCTAGTTAACTTTATTGCTTGCAAATAGACCTCTTGTATCCAATATCGCTCTTAGAATCTAGAGTGGACATCAACTCAAAGTGAGAGACTTGGATGGTCAACTTTGGGGGGAAAGTCAAGCATGTCGCCCATATCCACTTGTGTAGACACAATATCCTTTTTAGATACAATACACAATCAAGTCAATAATTTCTATATATCAGATAATCCTTTCAAGTACAAGTCATACTTGATTCATTTAGATAAACCAACCCTCTAGAAGGGGGTTCCTTGTAGCCTTCAAGAAATTCATAAAATTGAGATATTCTCAATTAGACCCTTGGATAATCTATAGATAAGGGAATAAGATATTGTGGCCTATTATGGGGTTTTGTAGTTCGTCCACTATTTTAAAGGTAGTTTGACTTTAGGGTCTTGCTCTAAGATTTGGGATTTTTCTATAGTTAGCTAATCACCCCATCTCACCCCATCTTAGTGAGTTGGGATCCATCCCAAGCAATCCATTCAATGGTTTTTTGTTCCCTTGTTGTCTACTTCAGAATTAGTTGATTTTCCTTTCATGATAGGGCTTAGAAAGGTTCCCTAATAACCATAGTTTGATAACACTTTCCTTCCTAATTTAGGATCCTTTCTTAGGATCCATAAAGAAAGGACCTTGACCGAATATGACTAATACCTCAAACAAAAGAAAATGTATATATTGCATTTTATTGGGATCACTTTAGCCTAGTAAGCTAGGCAGAAGGGAATTATGCTTTCTTTCCCAAGATTTCTTAGTGGTTGTAAGAAAAACCACTTCACATGGTTAATAAATTTTGACCTAATATGATTGAGATATTAAGCATAAGAAAATATATCCACTGAATTCTATTGGGATGACCTTAGCCTAGTAAGCTAGACACAAGGGCACTATGCTTTCTTTCAAAAGTTTTCTAAGTTGTTATTGTAAGCCTAACCACTTCACATGATTAATACATTTTTAAATATTCCTTAACTATGTGTAAAATTTAAGTTTGCACCTAGATACCAAGAGTAGCATGCCTATCCTAACAAAATCCTCATGGCATGTTTTTAATTGTCCATCAAGAGATGTACCTAAGTAGCACTATCATGAAATCTTGAGGAACACCTAGTGTTTCTTGAGTCTACCCCCTAGATAATCTTTGTCTTATTTCCACAAGTATCAACCTCACGTCTTAACTAATAAATATACAATCACTAATGCTAGTCTTAGCTAGTATGTGGGCCTTCTAGAAGAGCTTTCTTGAGCTCGTAGGGAGTTAAGCTAGTCCTAGCACACTAATGAGTTATGGCTAGAGTCCCCTAGCTCCTTGATGCCTTCTAGTTAATTTTATTTCTTATAATATGTATAGCCCCTTATGTCTACCACTGCCAGTCTTAGCATTTGAAGTAGACACATACTTTTGATGAGAGAGTTAGATGACTGATTTTGGGGGAATTCAAGTGCATCCCTCATATTGACTTGCATGGATACAATGTTCCTTTTAGGTAGAATACAAAATCAAGTTAAATAGTTTTTATGCATTAAACAATTATTTCAACGTCAAGTTCATACTTTATCCATTTAGATAAACTAACCCTCTAGCATAGGATTCATTGTAGCCTTTAAGGCATTCATGAACTTGAGATATTGACAATTAGTCACCTTGCACAATCTTTGGACAAGATAATATGGACTTATAGCCTATTATGGGGTTTTGGATGCTACCCAACATTGCTTGGAATATTGCAAGGTTTGTCACCCAAATTTTCTTGATTCCTCATCACAACAGAGATAATCTAGTCAAATCCACTAGGATCGACTTGAATCTAGGTCCCTAAATCATATTTGGGTCACCCTAAGTTTACTAGCATATGTTTGAGTGCCCCACTTTGTGCTTGAGTACTCAAACCAAAGCAGACTCATGTTGCACTTGGTTCAAAGAGAGTGAGAAAAAAAGGGAGTGCCACACAACAACCTTTCAGCCCATTAGGCATAGTCTCACCCCTAGTTCCCTAAAATGACACAAAGTCAAGGATGAAATTTCTACAATATGCCTATTTTTCCTTTCTGCAATCCCATTTTGCTATGGGGCATACCTGCAAGTGAACACTCTCTTTATCCCATGAACCCTTAAAAAGTCACTGAACTCATTAGAGAGGTACTCTCCCCCTCCATCTCACCTCAAGCACTTAACTTTCAAGCATGTTTATGTTTCAACAACAGCCTTGAAAGTTATAAAGTGCTTAAATATATCACTCTTTTCTTTCATGAAATATACCCATAGCTTTCTTGAACAATCATCAATAAACGTGATAAAATATCTGCTACCACCAAGATATATGTTTTGTGTAGGTCCCCCAAATATTTGTATACACAACATCAAGTATCTGTCTGGTCATATCTCTGTCATGGAAAAATGATTGTCTTGCCTACTTACCAAACTAACATTTACATTAGTTTCAACATTTGCACATTTTCATGTCCAATATGTTTATGATATATTTCAATGTCTACAACCACTCCTCTACCTTTAGCATACATAGCAACATTCATGGTAGGAATTTTAGCATCTAAAGTGAACGTGCAGCCAACTCTACTTCCTTTTGCAACCAAACTACACTTATCATTAAAGTTTTTTATAAAATAACATTTTGTATTAAATCAAACCTACAACCCTTGCTCTACCATGTGGCCAGTAGACACACTAAATTCTTTATGATTTATGGCATATGTAATATTGATAGACTCTTTGTCCGGCCATCATGCAAGGATAAGGGAATCTTTTCAATGTGTAAATTGATTTGGTGGCTTGAATCGTCACCCATCTACACATGAGCTAGATTTTGTAAATTTTACATCTCTCCAAACCATTCAACATTACTATTCATATGATTAAATACACCTAAATTGACATACAATACATCACCATGTGTCCCCTTTCTTGTAACAACATTGATCGTATGCTTCGTAACGAACATACACTAATTTTTGTTTTAATTCTATCACAAAAACAATGAGAAAACTATGTATAGTTTCTTTGCTGCACTTTATCATTGTGGATATTATATTTCTTAGTAAAACAATGAATTTCAATAAGATCTATTTTACCACAATAGTGGTAAACAATACCAAAATTGCTAGAACCTCTATTCTTCCATCCACCTTTTCCTCTAGAGCTTCCCCTGCCTCTAAAGTTTATGTGGCCTCCTAAAACATGCATTTCACTAAATTGCTAATTTAGCTTGTATTGTTGGTTATCACCGACATTTCCCATACCACAGCCTCTTGAAGAGGATCTGCCATGTCTCATTCTTGAACTTGAGTAAAATGCTTTGACTTGTTTACCACTTCTTTCAAATGATTCACCCTGCATATTGATATGTTCGATGATCATGAGAGAGATCAACTCATCAAAATCTGGAAGTGGCTTCCGTACATATATAAAAGTGACAAATGATTTTCAAGCCTTCTCACTATTAAGACTACCCAAAGTAGATGAAAATCAAATCATCGTTATCATGCATGAATGCATCAATCACTGTTAAAGCATCTGCAAAGCTCCTTACCTTCAAAACATACTGATTGACAGACATTTTTTATTTCTTAAAGGTATTGAAATCTTGCTTGAGTTGAATCTTTCATGCCTTTATATATATTGAAAACATGTTTTCAAAAAGTGTTCAAGCTACATGTGACATTTTTGCATTTCTAATATACCCTAGCGTAGTACTATCAATGATTGTGGCTAGCCAATACATCACCTTTTGGTTCTTTACATTCCATTATTTCCACATCTTTAATTCATTTATAGTCCTAGGATTACTCATCTTTGGCTCCTTTTCTTCACCTAAAATGAACTCATAAATGTATTTTCCAATAAGGAAGTTCATCATAGGAAACTTCCATGAGAGGTAGTCATTCTTGTCCAGCTTCTCAATGATGGGATTTCCATTGTTCTCTGCCATTATGATAAAAATAATACAAAATAGTAGTATTTTGCAACCTTTTACAATAAGTATAAGCAATAGACCAAGCAGCCTTTTTCACTCACTCCTCAATAGTATATGTAATCTGCAACATGTTTATAGATAAAACTTATGTTTGCTTCTTGCCAAACACCTCAAAACTTACAGATTTGAAATTTGTAACCTGTGTATCCACTTTCAATTGACATAGTCGAAATTGTAATACGCCTTGAAACTATTATCCACAACCTTGTGTGTCTAAAATTGGGCCTAAAACAACCTCAAATGGCCAAGAAAAATAGCAAGAAAGTTCTAAAGGACTTATTTTACACAATTTATAGTGCTTTCCTCACACACCAAATCTCACAGCAATTTGAGATTTTTGCTTTGCCCTACTTTTGATGCCTCCATAGGCACTATCCAAGAGAAAGAGTAGAAGAATGGTACAACTTCATACCCATTGCTTGCTTGATCAAATCCTTGCTTCTTATTCTTTACTTTGTCCTTCAAAACCACTCTCTCTTAGTAGTGCTGTTGTGATAGCATGTCAAGAATCGCATGGTGAGGGGACTTGCTTGAGTTATTGTGCCAAACACACACTATATACATAAGAAGAGAGATGGAGACCAAACCATTTTCCTATTGGTTTTTTCTTCTTCTTTCTCTTACAATACAATATAAACAAAATATAGATAATATAAAATATAAAGAAAAGTGGTCTATTCAGTCAAATAGTGCATAATTTACTATTCTAATTTACTGGTGCTATAACTATGCCAGGCTAGATAGATTCAAAACACTAAATATAATAAGTGATAACTCGGTAGTTTTGTGAGGACCATAATGACTAGCAACATACTAAGTGTAGAAGCGTGGACCCATATAGCTTTAGTATGCCTCATCTCCCAAGAAAAACGTTGCCCTTTTCTTAAGAGCTGGTAGAGATCATCTACAATATGAGCAAAATGAGGAATCCAAATAAGATAAAGCACACAAGCTCCAAGAAACCTGCAAACCTCTGACGTAGAAGAGTAAGTCTCCACAATCTTCTCTATGGAATCAACCTCACAAGGGAAGGCTTCTTGCCATAATATCCACACATATGTCCAACAATCAAAACTTCTCTGTCTCCAAAAGTAGATTTCAACCCTAACAAGATCAAATTCACTTCCTCTAGCTTGTAAAGAATCTTTTCAATATCTCTAATATGTGAAGCCACAAAGAACCTGCATCCATGATTGTCTAAAGAATCATCCTTCTCTTTCTCCAAGCAACCCTTCATAGGTAAATCATCAATGAAAGGCATGGTAAGCTCAGGAATAAAATCTCGTAGAACCTTGTTCATCCTATTCATCATATGGCAAACTGAATTAGTAGCTCCTTGCAAGAGCGTACACATCCAGACAAGGCCTAAAGGTGTCTTCATCATAGTCAAATCTCTGGTCTCAAGAGCAAGCTGAAACTGGTCATATCTAGAATAAAGATCATTGAGTGAATAGATAGCATGTCCTCCAACAAAAGCTTCGGAAAGCTCATTCACAATAGGTCCTGCAACAACATTTCGAATAGTGACCTTGTTTACTAGCTGTAAGTCCTGTATGAATCTAAGTTTCCCATTCTTCTTAGGAACTCTGAACTATCTATTGGAATATGGAGCTAAAGATGGTTCTAGAATTCCCATCTTGATCTACTCATTCAAAATCTCCACCAATTTGGGCAAGTGAGCCCTAGGCACAAGAATAGGCCATAGATTCCAAGGGACATGCAGATGGTAAAAATAACCATAGGTGTCACAACCCTAGGATCAACGCATCTAATCTCATGTGGGAAAAAAGAAAAAACTTTCCCATGTTTGCACAATATCTCTTCAAAACATCTCACCTCTTTGAGGAGCATAAAATCTTCAGTCCTCCCAATCTTCATCTCTTGCAGTGTCTTAGCTGAAAACTTATGTCCAATACCTATAGGATCTCGTAAAGGAGGTTGCATAACAGCTCTCCTAATCATCTCATCAATGTCTAAAGGTTATGGTCCTACAACTAGTCTAACCCTCTTGTCAATTGTCTTATATTTTGTTTGAACTCTAGCTTCATTGCTACAACCTACGAATTTCAGCCCTTGTTGAAAATACCTTGGTAAACAAAAATTTTGTTGTGTATAAACATTAACATCCAACTCTTTTTGCTGAACTATTTCAGCAAAGAATACTTTTTGCCGAGAATCCTTAGCACCCAAATTATTTTGAAGCATGAAATCAACAATTTTATAATACACTGCCAAAGAATGGACCTATATAAGACATATGACAACTCTTGATTATCAAATTTCAGCAATGCTAAAAGATCTTCCATAGTATTTGAGCATCAATTTGAGCATCAAAGCCCATCATAGAGACCATCTACCCTCTCTTCTTCCTGCAAAATACCTGCAAGCTTCAATTCTTTTTATTTTCTCTTCACATACTACCTGGCAGCTCTAGGCATATCAGAAATATGCTAAAAACATAGTACTTTCAATGGATACACCATAAGCATATGAGGGAAAACTGTCATTGCTAGGAGGCAAGAGCTTTCCTTGACTCGTACCACTATCCATGGTACCTAACAAAAATCCACAAAAATCTAGTTCTCCTATCAAAAGAGGGGAATTCCTTAAGGAATCCTTATTCTGCTGGTGGTTGATACAAACAGTTATGAATTGGATAGCTCTCTTTCCATCCTTACTTCGGATCCGTGCATATGCAGACCCATCGTCCAAAACCTTAGTCTCCATTTGAGACTCAACAATAAATGGCTGCCCCAAAATAATAGGATAGGAACAAGATTTCTGCACAAAGAATAAATAAGATTCACCCACATCTCCAATAGAAAACTTCAAGTTCGGACAAGCAACATACAAATCTCATGTGGTGTTGTTGGCCGCACGCATACCCAACCGTGATCCACATCAATTGGCCCTCTACTAGTATCATATAAACCTCACACTATGACATTAATCTTGGAGCCATGATCCAAAAGAGAAACACAAGGAGTCTCTATCCCGCCAAGCTACTACAGTCTCTATAATCGCATGAGCCTAGTGGCTACGAGAAAAATGGCTACAAGGCACCAATCTAGGTGCATCTTCACTCTCATCCTACTATACAGGTTGAAGTAAAGGATGAAGAGACTTCTTAGACTACATACATAGATCTCCATCTATAGACTCCTCAATAATCTCTTCATCAAGATCAATCTCCTCAATCTACAACCCATAGAGAGTAGCCTCAACAAGAGCTAAAGCTTCTCAATGGATCATATCCTGTGTCAGCTCTTCAATAACCTATCATTTTCTTTTAATGATGTCGATGATAACATCATGAAATTATCTTTTGGCAATCACCAAGGCTTCTCCAAGAGTAAATTCAATTTTTCAATTAAGAATCTGATCCTCGAGTACCTTTTTCAAGTTCGTGGTCATCTCAATGTTGAATAACAGATTGAATCCGGGTTGCTTTTTTGGCTTCGGATCCTGTCTTTGGGGCCTTCTAGTCTTCTTTTACTTTCGGCTTCTAAACATCAGCCATACTCTGCTCCAGTCTTGAAGAAGAAGGTTGAAGAACTAGATCACTCCTCCTAGTCACCCTCTTAGATCCTTTAGGAGGCTGATCATTATCTCTTTTCTGCTTCTCTTCAACAAGCACTTCAAATCCTTGAGATTTCGCGATGTAAGCATAGATAGAAAAGACATCAACTCAATCATTCCATCCAATCCCTTTTCTAATCGTATCTCCTATGGCCGAAAGTTTGGATGATGAAGCTTTTTCCTTCTTCTCTGCATGCACAGCATAGGACCATAAAGGATATTTGTCCTTCAACAAAACTGCTCCAAGTGAAGAACATAGGCAATAGCTTCTCTTGCCACCTCCCGTATCACATAAGAAGAGCACAAAAGAGACTCCTCCAACAATTTCCTCATACCACCTTTACCAAAAATTGGTTTAATTGGTTGCTCACTGCTCCAAGTGAAGAACATAGGCAATAGCTTCTCTTGCCACCTCCCGCATCACATAAGAAGAGCGCAAAAGAGACTCCCCCAACAATTTCTTCGTACCACATTTACCAAAAATTGGTTTAATTGGTTGCTCTATATCTCCGCTGAAACCTATCATCTTGTCCTTCCTGACTACCAACTTCAGCCTTTTTGCCTCTTAAAAATATTGACAGTCCTTTCACTCATGGTTTGGACTATCACACCACATGCAATGGCAAACATGATCATTTCTGGAAGAATTTGTAGGAGGAGAAGGGGTCGAGGGAGAAATTGAAGCTTGGCTAAGTGGCTGCTGCTCCCTTCTAGTCATCTTAATTTGAAAGATCTTCCAAGTTCTTTGAAATTTCCTCCACCATGTCTTCGACAATCAGTTTGGCAGATGGTCTAACGACCGCAGTAGGAATAGGCTGAAAATTGCAAATTGAACTAAAAGAAGAAGGAGTGATCTAGGAGAACCGTGATCAGGTGTCTTGGGGTTTTATCCCCCTTTCGAAGCCAACAGAGCCATCAGATTTGGGTTCCGAGCAGCAGAGAAGGAGCTATAATTTTGATGCACGTTTTGTTCTACAAAGAAGCTCCAGAGATCTAATGCTTGGAGATTGCTTCTGAGTAGTGTGAAGATTCCAAGTTCTTTCAATACATATTGATTCAATTCATTGTGCTTTGTCTTTGTAGTGTTTACCACTTGTGTATTCTCTATCTTCTCTTCCATCTCTTATCTCTACTTCCTTCTACTTCTGATCCTTGGTGGATTCGAACTTTCGACAAAAACCCCTCCGACATTGGTGAGCCCAACGTGAAAGTTCATTAGAAGAAGGAAAGACAAGATGGGAGAATCTTTGAATACAATCTCCAGTGATGTTTTGCAACAATTGGTGCAAAATATGAATATGCTTATGCAGGTACAACAACAACAAGTGATGCAAGCTTCAGCTCAAACAGAAAGTGTTGTGATGAATGCTTTGCAAGTAGTTGAGCGTGAGGTGAAGTTATTCAATGGCAAGAATATATCTGCATATGTACATACCTATGCTCAGAAGATGGAATTCTTTGGGGTGGCTCAATCTGCATGGAGCCGATATTTTGTACGTGTTACTGTTCATGAACTGAAAGCACGGATTACTGAATTATACTTGCAGGATGCTAACTGGGTAGCCTTCAAGAAGACACTTAGGGAAGAATTTTACATTGAGGACACTAGTTTGATTACGTGCAAGAATTTTCAAGAGTGGTTTTTACAACCCAATAAGGGTCTTGTGGCTACAGAATTGTTAAAAGAATTTGAAAGTCGATTTGAGCAGTTCGATCTTGTAGAACAGTAAGCTCTTGCAAGTCAGAAAATTAAATTGTTTCTACAAGCAGTTGATCCTAAGCTTCAAGAGAAGCTTGATGATTTACTGGAGGAGCAGACTACAGAGACAGGTTTGAAAACAGAGTGGAGACATGTCAAGGAAGCTGTTACTGCACTTGTGAAGAAGCATAGAAGAAGAGAAAGATTGCATGTCTCTAGCTTACCCATTGTTACGGGCAAGATAGTTGATGTATCCAGTAAGCCACCTACTTTTGTGGCTAACCCTATAGCTGTACCTGCTATTGTTCTCTTTGTTAGGAAAGATGTCTTAGATGAATTGTCAAAGGCATGCGGGATCTTCAATTGAAGGTTGCAAAATTGGACGAAAAAGGAAAAGAGGAAAGGGGACGGGCAGTAGCCCTTAAGCGTGGAAAAAGATGTATGTGGTGTGATAGTTTGCAACACGAGAGAAAGGATTGCGTTGTCTATCAGGAGGCCTTGGCACGACAGCTTATCTTTTGGAAAGATGGCAAGATCCATGCACAAGAAATAGGATTTCCTCTTGCTTTGAATTTCGAAAAGGGAGGTATGCAGAAGTTGTTGGAAGACTTGGTTGTCCGAAATGCTTATTTGGCGGTACATGCTTCTACTTTTGGTCTACAGTTGGATAGAATGCATGGCCAAGTGCATGGCCAAGTGATGGTTGGTCCAAAGGCTGAAATATGGACACATGCTTTACATGCTACTGAAAAGAGAAAGGTCATTGATAGTGAAATGTCTCATGCAAGGCAAGACATTCGCGGCATAACTGGTTGGGAATCACCGATAGATGCATATTCAGTGTATGCATATTTAGCAAAGGTACAAAACACGGATGTACTTGTGGAAGAAAAACAAAAAAGAGATGAAGATATTGTAGGGACATCTAAAAGAATGACAAGAAGAAGCGTGGATCAGCCTAAAGCTGCAAATCAGCCACCTCTTGAGCATGTTATGGAAGAGGTCAATCAAGAGAAAAAACAGGATAACAAACAAGAGGGCAAAAAGAAGGGCAAGCAGCCAAGATATAAGTTGCAATTTGACATTGAGACAGCCACAGATCTTAAGAAGATTCTTGAAGAGCAGATCTTAAATAGTCAGGTGGAATTCACCTTGGGAGAGGTGCTTGGCATTGCCAAGCGAGAATTTCATGATGAGATCATTAACATAATTAAAAGGAAGTGTCAGTTTCTTGGTGATACCACTAGTGCATTGCTGCAATTTGAAGAGAAAACTGGTTTGTTGGGTATTCGGGGTAAATATGAGCATGAAGTAAGTGTAGGATTGTCCATGCAGGATGCTACTAATCAGTGGATATCATGTGGAAAGAGAAGAAAGTGGCTGAAAATGCATTGTCTTGTAGCAATATGCATGGTGGAGTAAGGCAAATGCAACAATATGGAGAAGAGAATCTAGGATTTATTCCTCAAAGTCACTATATAAGAAATCATTGGGCTAGAGCTACCACTGAAATGGTAGTGAAAATAGGGGAGCGTGAAACTCCTTGTGTTGCTTTACTTGACCATGGGTTTGAGATAAATGTCATTGAGCGTGGATTGTATGAAAATGGTGCATGGCCTGTAGACACTGATCATGGTTGGCGAATGAGGACTCTAAATAATTCTTCAAGGGAGCTCTATATTGCATGTCCTAATGTAAAAGTGACGATTGGAGATGTACAAGAAGGGCAACACTTATTTGTGCAAGATAATTCCTCATACGCAGTGATTTTGGGACATCCCTATATTATAGGTGTGCGTATGGAAACAAAGGTGCTTGATGATGGTTCTGCTTATGCAAGAGTCAGAAGCAAGGATGGGAGAAAAGCAGCCCGATTTCTTACTATTTGTGTTAATCATCCTAGAAATCGGGATATGCTTCGAGAGTCTCCTTTGGTTCCAAATGCAAGGGAATTCAAAGACCTAGATTTTCATTAAGCACTGTTGTAATGCGAGGCTACAGTTGTGCTGTTCAGTGGGTGTACTCGCCTCTTGATAAAATGATGCATGTATTTACTATTGGTAATTCTCAGTTCTTTCAATACATATTGATTCAATTCATTGTGCTTTGTCTTTGTAGTGTTTACCACTTGTGTATTCCCTATATTCTCTTTCATCTCCTATCTCTACTTCCTTCTACTTCTGATCCCGGTGGATTCGACCTTTCGACAAAAACCCCTCCGACAATGGCTTAGGCTCCTTTACACTCCACACATAAGTCATGTCCTAGAAAGACAATTGCTATGCCTTCCAGGACTAATACCATGTCATGCCTCATGCATAGTGCATGTGATCCTAGTGCACAAATAATATTTATCAAATCAACATTTTATGATGTGGAAAAACAACCCTTTCATGATCTTCACTAAACAAATGCTTTGATATATGGAGACTAGCACCGATTTCTTGTGCTACTAGCCCCTTAAACTAAAGCATCGCAATTCTAAATGAAATGCACACTCAAATATTTCAAATATTCAAACCTTCTCAACCCTCTTAATCTCTTAACATCACCCTTTCCCTCTAATGTTTAGGTTGTGGTGCATTGGATAGGTGTAGGGTTTTGTTTTTTTGTCTTTTTCGATATAAAAAAGAAAAAAAGACACAGTAAAACATAAAAACAACGGTGAGTTGAGGCTTAATCTCATGCCTCAACCTTGCCAAACATACACTAGCATTAATCATATTTTTCCTTAATTTTTAAAGCACAAAGCCCTATTTTTTCTTAATTTTTGTTATTTTTCACTATTTATTTATACATATAAATAGGTTATTTTCTGATCTATGATTAGTGACTGATGATGAAAGCTAAGAAATGGTTTTTATCATAATTTTATCCCATACGCATCTCTTTTCCCCACCCGAAACCAACAAACTATTCATTCTTTCTCTAAAAATGCACTTTTCGGATTATAATTTAATTACTGCGACTATTTATTATTAGGGTTCTACATTTATTTTATACATAACCCTCAATCATAATGCAAATAAGATTCAAATAAATTTTTGTTCCATATGAATTTCATTTAGACCATCAAACATAAAAAAGAAGTAAATTTCCTTTGTAAAAATGAGGCATACCGCTTATGCGCGTGCTGTGGGTTTTTTAATAATTGATACGGACTACCAATGGACCATCTGGTGATCATTCGTTAGTATTAGACACCTTCTCTCAGCCTCCTCTTGATCTTGGAGCAATCCGATCATTGCCGGACAAGCATCCTTTAGCCCCTCTTCTTCTTGATTTCATACGCATGAACAACCTCTTGAGAAGAGAGAGAGGGAAGAGAGAGAAATACTAAATCTAGTTCTGTCAATCCAGGCAGTCATTGGAGGAGAGAAGGACATTGATGGAGAGTGAAAAACTTCAGTATCTTGCTGCCAAGATTAGATGGACAACGTATATTGAGGTGGCATAGCCCCCGCCTTCTCCAAAACTCATCGCCTGCAACAGGACGTCGCTATTTTTCTTCATGCCAAGAAAAAAATGGTTCCCCCTCCCATTTTTTAAATAGCATTGAGTCAACTAGCCTATTTCATGAATACATTTTCTTAGAAAAGTGTTGTCAATAACACTGCTTTGGATACTATCTAACCATGCTTTTAGCTAAAATAGATGAAGAGAATAGAAAGCATCAATAGTTACATTGATAGAGCTTTCAAAAGATGGATGCACCAAAAGATGTAAATACAATTGGGACATCCCATCCTTAAAGGTTACCTCTCTAAGACCATGCGACATTTTAGGGTTAGGGTTTGTACCTCACTTTGTGTTTTAGGATTTTCACCACTATGGATTAGGGTTTGTGCCCTCTTTTGGGAGTCTTATCCCCTTTGGGGATCTAGATCAGTCAATCCTTATAGCATGCTACTTGTACCTTAGTCTAATTTGACCAAGTCTAGGATAATCTAATCACAAATAGATGTGTGCAATCCACACAATACTTGGAAGTCTGGCAAATACAATGTGGGAGATAAATACAATGTGCACTTACAACTCTCACAAAAATAAAGCAACCATAATAATTTGATACCGATGAAATACAACAATAATACACAAGTATCCAAAATAATATAATGAAGCTCTGCAAAATAATAATCCACCATCAATTAGATTCGACACTTTAACTTTCACTTTTCTTTGATCTTCCCTAACTTTAGCCTTCAGAAAATACTGTTAACATTATCCCCCTCCAAGATGAGTGTCAGTCCCATGGTACTCACATCAAAGGACATAGACATGGAATGCTAATAATAGTCAATGAAGTAGCATTGAACAAGGAATGGTCTCGATGGAGGAGTAATACATATGGTTGATCAAGAACTTTGAAGGATGATGATGGTATTCCCACTGTAGGCAATACAAGTGATGTTGCTAGGGCAATGAGAGATGGAAAGGAAAATGAGATGGTTGGAAACATAATGACAAAAATTGGTGTTGGTGAAGAGATACTAGATTGATGATTCTTTGAGAGAAAAAGTACTCGAAGGCCCACCAAAAAAGAAGAGGAGGTGGAAAAAGATGGGAGAGGCAATCATGGATATAGAAGGGAGTGTGCATGAGTCTTGAGGAACCTTGGTACCTATAAAGTAAAAACTCTCAGCATTCACTTTCTAGGGGAGAGTACTAGTCTTCAATTTATGCATGGGACATAGAATATTGTTAGTTTGGGGGATGGGTTGGCACACGCTAGGCAGCCTAAAGTGTTGTCTCACACAAAATTGTGAATAGGTTATGGTGCAAATAGTATGTGAGTGCATGTGCATATATAGTCTAATACATAAGTTGAAGACTATTCCATGGACTTTTCACGTGGTGAGGGCTCACCAAGGAATCTTGCACTGGTAAAGATGGGAAAAAAGTGTCATTGTTGTTGAGGAAAAATAAAGTCATTCAAGAGACAATGCTTGGGGGATGGACAAAAGGTGGAGTCCAATCCAATAAGTGCTTGAAGCACATGTCTCTTCGTGGAATCAATACAAGGGGGAGTGGAATTGTGGGGGAAAGAGGCTAGGGGGTTAGAGACGGAGCCAGCCAACCCAAACCATTTGACACATCCAACTTGACAACCCTTAGGCATGGTGTAGTGCATGCATCATATTCCTTTCCTTTTTCTTCTCAATTACCTTTTTTATTTTATTTTTTGTTCTTTTTGTAACTTTCTTTTTTTTGTGGTGCATTTTTCTTCTAGTCTCCTTCTTGAATAGTACAATAGCAGATAAGTTGGTGAGTAACCTTATAAAATCAAAGTGGAAGGATGAGAGATCTAAGGGTTGATTGAGAATAGTAGACTTGGCTCAAAGAATGCAGTTGTGCACCGGTGTGTCCACATGGAAATGGAAGACTAGACCTTGAACCTTGAAAGCACCTTGCCTCATTGTTGGGATCACCAACTTTTGTAAGAATGTACTTGATGAAGAAGTTGGGATGTCAGTATCGATGGTGCTTAGATATATTTGTTTTTGTGAGAGTCACTAAGATGATCTAGTTATCATGACATTGCAATAACTTGGAAGCTTCAAAGAAAGATTCTATTATTTATGATGTTGGCTTGAAACATGAACCACATGGCATTGTTTTGTCACCTATTATTTTCCTCAATTCACTTGGTGAAACGATGAGAATAGCATGTAGTGGTTGGATGCAAAGTCAAAAGATATAAAGAATTATAGAAAATATTCTTTTTGCATTTCACTGGGGTATCATGAGCAAAAGTTGTGATCGCATACCTTCATCTTGCCATCATAGAAGATGTAGTGTTGTTTCAAAAGTCAAAGGGTCTTTGGCTCTTGTTAGTGAAATAAAAGAATAATATATTCAAGGAAAAAAATATTACTCATATGTAAGGGTCATTATTTTGTAGCTTTTGCGATCCACCAATCATAGAAATTTGGATTGTACTCGTTGCTCAACCATTTTCATAAGATGACACCAACATGAGAAATCTCAAGTCAATGAGAAAACCACTTTTGTAAGAATGGACTTTCAGGGAATCACAATCCTACTAAAGCTCATCAAGTACTAACTGGTCATTGATACTGTTTACAAAAGCATAAGAGGGAATTAGTCGGCATGACTGCAATTGCTTCTAATGAAGGGTTTTAACATATTAAACTTGAACCAAGAGACTTTTGGAGTAGAGATGTTCACTCTCTTCCCAAGTGGCATGCCATTTGGAAGCAACTTGTATCATCTCATCATCGACAAGGCCTAAATTGATCATTGCAAACAACTTGTCATAAGTTATGAATATGGTATCAAATTGGAGTAGCCATTCTATTTCAGAGGAATTGAATTTATTAGTCAAATAAATAGCCATGATATCTAGTGGTTGACAAACAAGCAAAGAGTAGAGACCAAAAGGAGGGTCAAGTTTAGTAGGGTTGATCTAGAGGTGAGTTTGAGTAGCCACCTTTGGAGCATCTTGGGGTTTAACTAGCTCAACTTAGTCAAACTAATGATGTGGGTTAGTAGGGGTGTTAGTAGCTATGGCCTTAGGGTTTGGAATTTCAAGCACAATGCTTTTACCCACTATGTTGGTGTAACAAAGATTCACTCTGGATGGTGGTAGCAGTAAGGAAAGATGAGTTTTTATCGTAGTCAACCTTGGATTATAAACCACTCATAGAAGTGGGGATTGTACTATAATGAAGTATAGCCATCAAGAAGTTGGGGTTCATGTGTGAGGTAGAAAATATCTAATGACATCAATCACCACATTGCTTTGTATCAATTGACTTGCAATGTGTAGCTTTTTGTCTGAAAGGATTTTGTCACACAAGGGATCTATTTTAGGAAGTTTAGAAATGTTGACACTGTGCACAATTGCTGTCAGAAGAAAGATCTAGAGCATGGCTATGGTGGCTTGAAGAGATAGAGTGAACTCATGAAGACATAGAGTTGAGGATAGAATGCCACATAAGTGAATTAGGTTCCAAGATTGAGACTTGGACTCATAAATACAGTCTTGTGTGGTTGGTGGACAATAACTCAGACATAGAGTTAAGGATAGAATTTCACACAAGTGAATTAGGTTCCAAGATTGAGACTTGACTCATACATACAGTCTTATGTGGTTGGACAATAACTCAGACTCTCAATTAGAAGGACAAAATTACCATCATATTCATTCCACATCTTGCATGCAGGTACAATGCTTTATAGAAGTTTGGTTGTTTCACTCTCCTCATTGTGCATATGGGATTCAAGACATCTCTTCCTAGAGCAAGCATAATTTGTCTACCTCTCAACACCCCCCTCAAATGATGAGTTCCTACACTTTCTGGATTTTTCCCCCCCTTCATGATGACATGGCCCATGAGACTAGCTCATAGGCAGCCTAGTCAAGTTAAAGCTTGAAACTTTACATCTTTGGAAGGAGTTTTTACAAAGAAAATCCACTAAGGGAAAAACATGTGAAAGATACAATGATAATTCTTTTAGATCAGTCTGCTAGAGTTGTTGATGGTAGCAAAAGTATCTTCTTCTTCTTCATTCATGAATTGGTTCTGATGGTGATCATTTTGTATCTACTAGGCTCTTTTCTTATGGAAACATTCACTGGATATATGGCTAGTCTTACCACAATAGTGACATATAATGGATCCTTATTGTTGTTTTTAATGAATCCTGGACCTCTTCCTTTAGGTCCAGCAACTCCTTTGGTGTATAAGAGGTTTTCCCTAGATGATGGGACACCATCTTTTGCATTCTTGTTCTTTGGTTTATTCTCTTCATCAAGAAGAGAGTGCTTAATATCTTTAAGTGAGAGACTTGGAACATTACTTAGGGTGGACACAAGATTCTCATATGGATTGTTATTTACACTTGCAAGCAGTACGGCTATTGCTTTATCCTCATCAATATTCTTCTTAAGAGTTGCAAGCTAGATTTTTAGGCTCTTGAACTTGTTAATGTGTATGGTCATGGAAGCACCATCTTTTATATCTAGTTTATAAAACTACATGAGTAACTTTACCTTTGAATTCTTACTTGGGTACCAAACGTCCTGTGAAGTTCCTCCCAAGCGGTTCTAGCATCTCTAATGCCATAGATATGATGTAGCACATCATCACTTAGTCCCTAGGCAATGATGCCTAGTGCATTGTTATTCATCTTCTTACATTATTTGGTTTTTGGTGGAGCTACTATAAGGATCTTGCTTTTTGAATCTTGTTCCGTATCATTTGCATCACCTTCATCATCTTCAAAGATATCCCAAAGGTCTTTCCTCATGAGGTGATACATGGTCTTTTCCTTCCAGACATGGAAACCTTCTCCATTAAACTTTGCTATTTCCTCAAGCTCTACCATGTTGATAAGATTCAATTATTCAACAAAAGAGTTGTATTTCAATGTGTCAAGAGACACAAGTGCAAGGTAATGTGAAGACGCACTCTATAGTATCAAGAGATACTATGTCTGGTCTTTAAGCTTGAATCTTCTTCCTTCTTGATGGTGATTATTTTATGATTGTCTTTTCCTTCAACTTGAGTCCCCTCCTTGCTGGTAAAATCACTGAGTAAACACTCAGACCAGAGTGAGAGTACTTGTCTTGCCAAATTGAGAAACAATGAAGCAAAGAAAGAAGCCTTGGTGTTGATGGTACTGCTTGAGGTCTTCAGGACTTCAAAAAAATATTCAAAATATCCAAAATCTTTGCTGAACCTTTCAAATTTAGTGCAATCAGAGTGGCATTTGAGTGGCATGAGAGACGATATGAAGAAAATGAAGTAATATATAAGCTTTAAGAAAGCTAGCTATGGAGGTCCTAAGTTTAGGGTTTCTTGCCCGTCTGATTTCGTGGCTGTAGAAGATCATAGAGTGGATTATTTTGAACAAGATTTGGTGAGGATAAAGTTTAGGTGATAGGCTTCATTTGCCCCATGAGCAATGACAAATTTGTGCAGCACAGGAGAAGAACGAACAATACGACTAGAGGAGGTGTAGTTCTAGACAATGAGGATGAATTTCTGTAATGTTGTCTTGTAGAAGGGCTAATGTTGAGCTGTGATGTAATATAGAGAAGCTCCCTGAGGTGTAGAAGATATGTCTAGAAGGAAGCTTGAGAGCGGAGTTTTGAGCCCGGGATGTGCCTAAAATTTGCCAAAAAATCCAGAATTTAGGGGAAAAATATTCAACGTTGAAGGTGGCGGCTCCAGCTAGAATGATTTTAAGCACCAAGTGAAATACGACTCTTAAAAGGCGCACGAGCGACACTTGTTGATTTTTGATAAATTTTCAGACTGCCATGCAAGTTATCAGGAGTTGCCATCCAATGCGGGATGTCGAGCCAGATGCCCAGGATTTTTCAGAGCTCGATTTGGAGCCCCGACGGGGAAATGGCCACAAAATGGTCAAGATATGAAAAGGTGGACACTTGGGAGGCCAAAATTGGGCATGCCTTTGAGTTTGGACCCCCCCTCCCCCCCCTTTCAAATTTTTGATCAAGAAGCATGAAAAAACGTGGAGAGAGAAGGAGAGACATGGCGTGATCAAGAAACAACGCATTTTTCGCTCTTTCTCCTTTCTCATCATGATTGTGGGCTGTGAGTACCCCATGGAACAGACATTGGGGCTGATCTTCTCCTTCTTGGCCGATCTTATCGCTGCCCTTCGCGCGAAGAATGGTGGACTGAATGAGAAGAGCCAATTCTAGACTTTCTCTCTCCTCCCTCTCTCTCCCTTAAGGGGCTGTTCTTGTGTGGATGAGGACAATGAAGAATGGTGGAGGAAAGCTTGTCCGGATGAGACCGGATTGCTTCCAGATGGATGAAGACATGAAGAGTGCTGTTCTTGAAGATGTTGAGCATGAAATTCATGCTGGAAATCAGACCCGTAATCAAGACCAAGAAACCGAGACCTGAAAATAAGTAGTAATGCTATTTTTATAAAGAAAAATTATCTTTTTATGCTATTTGCATTATGAAACCTTGTTCATATGGGATGAAAGTTCATTATGATATTGTTTGCTATGAGTTTCAACTGTTTGCAACCTGAAAATCAGAAAATATAAGGCTACATGGCCGGAATTAGTGTTAAAACTCGTAAAACACACGTTTTAAGGGTAAAATTGGGTTTTTTGCTACATAAATGAGAAATATGATATGTCACACCAACTAAATCTGAGTTTTTTTCTTTCAATGAACCTAAGGGCCATAGCCCACAATCAATTCTCATTTTCAATCATTATTTATTAAAGAAAAATAGGGAAAAAAGCCCAAAAAAGGAAAAAAATGGGTTTAAAAATAGGGAAAAATAGAAAACGGACTGAGGAAAATTAGGAAAAATTATACCTATGTTTGTGCAATGTATAATGATGGCAAATCATGAGGTTGGCCTTGGTTTGTCCCCGTTTCTATGTTTTGTGTGTATTTATTGTTCTTTTAAAAGGAAAAAATGCATAGGAACCCTATTTAACCGATCAATGATGCAAAATGCTAAGAGTTGGATGAAGAGGGGCTGAAACACTGAAAGATAAAGAAAAGATTTGATTTATGCATTGCACTTGGCATATAGAAAACGGTTTGAATAAAGAGGATGGTAGCATGAGCATATGGCTCGGTGCCTCCTTTCAACCCAGCACGCGCTAGTAAAATTCATGGAAAGAATGCTTTATGCACTATGCATGATGTTGGTCTTTCTTTTGTATGAGCACATAGCCATACATGATTTTCATTAAGCATAATAATTAAAAGGTATCAGAAAAACCTCTTGGATGCATGGCACATGTTTTCCTTAGGTTGTGACCAACGGTGAGCGTGAGAGGATGTCCTAAGCTGTGTTGAGATATCGAGCTCCACTCGTGATACGCCAGGGTGACCGTTGTGTATTTATGTCACTGACTTGTCAGTTGCAGACGTGGTTGGTACACCGCCCATGAATAATAGCTACATGATAGCTATCCTTATCTACTCTAGTTCGTGGCTCAGTTAGTATGCCACCTTAGTTAGTTGAGTTTGGTTTGAGACCCATATATAGGGTTCTTCTATTTCTTTGTATGAGAGTTCTTTTGGGCTTACACAACTAAGAAGAGGAAAACTGTTTTCAGCCTCCACCTCTCTATGTATTCCCCCATTGTGCAAGCAAGAAAGCTACAAGTGAGACTCCTTCCTTCTCTCCCACAATCTTGACAAGCTGTAGGTTAGTCATTGGGTCCTAAGGGGAAATTGTAGTGAGGAATGGTACATCCTGGAACGTAAAATATTGGTACCTTGAGAGGAGTTTGTGCTTGTATGTGATATGTTTAGCAGCGCATCAAAGGGCCAATCCCTGCGATGTAGGAGAGCTGCAGTGGGGCTCCGACTATTAGTTGGTGGAGTGCCTCCTATGTGCATGTGACGAGGCATTATGCCTAAGCACTTTGGGATCTCCCTCTGAGGAGTATAAGGGAAACGTTGGACTATAAACTATAAACGCATGAATTAAGCTTTGGGGCAGTTTGTCCTTTAGCATTAGATTGACGCTCTTGGTCCGCGAGGCCGTGAGGGTGTTTGTGTGTCATGAGCATGAGGTCCGGCTAGTGCCATAGCCAGTGCCGGCCCATTTCAGGTCCCATTAGTGGTGTGTCTACCGGGAGCTGCCTATAAGTGGCAGTTTTCGAATCTAGGGTTTCAAGGGACCCTAAATTATCCATAAAATGGGGTTTGTTCAAGGATGGAAAAACTTGGCGTTCCCCATACAAAACTTACTAATGGACTTAGTCAGTTATGTAGAGCATGAGTCCTCTGCAGAAGATAATTTATGTGATGAAAAGAGTAGCCCATTAGTGGCTACCCCATCCTCGAATGCGATGGCATGGGCCGAGGTTCGCCTTGGTGTGGTCTCTACCCAAGAGAAATCATGTTTAACCATCCATCAACCTAGAGGGCATGAAACAAGCATGTTGGAAACTAGGGTAGTTATGGCATCAACAATTTATCATGCTAAAGCCATGATGCCATGGGAAAGTGCTGATATACGATGGAATATGCTTGTGGTTGAAACATCCCGTGCAATGGGCCACCATGACGACATAGTAGGCATCACAAGGATGTTAGAAGCCCTAGCTGTCAAGGGAAAATCGTTGCTTAAAAGGCAAGATTCCCAAGTTTTAAGAAGTGGTAATGATAAATCTGCTTTAGATAAGGACCAAAAGCTCTTATATAAAACCATTATGGACTTTCCTTTTAAAGGGAAAGGTATGGAAGACCCTCTAAGAGGGGATCAAAATGACATGTTGAAACTTATAGGACTCCCTAGACCACTCAGTGAGTTGGTAGAAAGGGATGTCAATGAGGATATTAACCCCCCTACACAGGAAAGGGTGGGGATGGAAGAGGTTAAAGATCCTAAGAGGCTGGACCTAGATCATGATGAATATGAAGATTTTAATGACCCGGTGTTGATCCCAAAAGGGAGGACTAAATGTCCTCCTCTTTATAGGGATCTCGCAGTGTTTTATGGGTTTCCAAATGAGGATCCGATGATTCATTTAAAAGAATATGACCTAACTTGCATTGCAAGTGGGTTCGACGATATACATCGGATGCTCGTATTCCCAAGTACCCTAAAGGGAGAGGCAAGGAAATGGTACTGGAGCCTCCCAAGAGGGTCGATCAAATAATTTGAGGAGTCTTGTGATAGATTTCTAGATGAGTATGAAAAGAAGCTCCCTATGATTCAGGTCTTAGGGTGGCTTATGCAGTTTAGATAGGAGTCTTATCTTTCTGTTAAAGAGTATGCTAGAGCCTTTGATAGTACTTTTGAGCTTTGGCCAAGAAGAGCTAGTGCACTATCGGATGATGTGCTATGTGAGCTCTTTCTGAATGGCCTAGAGATTAATACGCAAATCCAAGTGGAACTGCGGAATCCTAAGTCATTAAGGGAAGCAAAAATGCATGCCATTGATTATGAGGGTTATATTCAGAGATATTGGGAAAACTTTTGGAGTTTTCCCTGCTCAATACAAGTGCATCCTAGCTTCCAACCATTTCTGCAAGGAGACAACTCACTTGTTGATACCAAGGCAGCCTATGAGGGGAACCTTGGTGGGGGCCAAAATCTCAAAGCAAAAAATAGTCGTCCTATGAGTAGTAATGACATGCCTATCAATGAAAAGGTTCCAAGCCATGTAAGTCCCATTAGGGCTTGCAACACTTCCACCAAAGGTACTTGTGATGGCAATATGGATCGCACCAATGGGCCTATGAGTGTTGATAAGCATTCTATGTGTGGTTCTAATTTTGTTGCTAGTAAGGCTCTTGAGAGACCTTTGGTGTCGGAATCATGCTTCCGGGTGGATGTTGTTCCCTTTAGTGAAAGCATGGTTCTTATGGGAAAAAATTTGCAGTATGGACGTAAAAAAGTAAAGAAATCTTTTGTAAAGAGGATGCAAAATGCTAAAAGTCCACCTGTGCTTCACAAAGGTCATAAGGATGTGAGGCCATTTGGCCATAGGGATAAGTTTGCATTGAGTTCGTTAAACCAGTGCAGCAAATCGAGGGAATGCAAGAATATTAAGGGAAATGTGAGATGGATTTGGAGACCCAAAATCTCCAAAAGTATGGCAGGAGTGTCGGATGCAAGGCCAAGGATCCCATCTGGATATATTTTGTCGAACCCCCAAGAGGATAAGACTAGATATACATCTAAGAATATACACTACCTTGGGATACACCCATGTGATGTGCCTAGGCTTGAAGCTCTACCTAGTTTGGGTCACAACACTGATTTATGTGAAAACCCAAATAGGGGAGGTTCCAGTGAGTACAAAGCTATGATTCTTTCTCCCAAAGGAGCCACTCAGCCACTTGAACGACCAGTTTATTCGGATGACAATAAATGTGGGACATGCGAGCCCATGGAGGCCATTCATTCAGCTCATAGTGCCCAAGAAGGGATTGATCTTATTGATGGGGTATTTGTGGAAAGGCTTGGACTTGTAGCTCTACAAAAAAAAAAAACCTAAGATAAAAAAATACAAGATCAAGCTTTTAGCTAACTTGCATGAGTAGCATGGGGCTAGTCGACCTATGATATGCTATCCTTGGCACTCTGGGTAGTGTGATAGGATATGATGTATATGCCAAGGACATCAGTATTATGTGGACTAAAATGACCTATTTACTTTTAAGCTTGGAAGGCTAGCGGCTTTGGCTATTACGTCCAAAATTTGTTAGCCAAGAGGACCGCTCAATTTCTATAGAGGAAATGCTTTATTTCGTTAGGCCAAGAGGGCTAGTTGTCTATTTAGTACAAGTGCAGTTAATGGTTTCTTGTTTTAGTCTTGTGCTAGATAGGTTTGAAGAAGAGCTTGGAAGGAGCCTTTTGTTGCGTGGAAGCTTCTCGTGGCCTTATTCAGGTGATATCTCTCCTTTACGAGTAACGTGTTTTTATGCTGTATGTGTCTGTGTACTTGTAGGTGATTTTCTTTTCTTGTTGGGGACTGACATCCAAGGCATGAAGTTCCCAGTTTAGGTTATGTATGTCTGAGGGAGGTTTGAGTAGTCGTTGCCTCCTATAAAGACATTGCCAGGCATCAAAAGACCTATTTTAGAAGGTAGTCCTGGTGACCCTATTCTGCTAGCCTGTTAGGCAGCCATTATAGGAGTTCTTCTTAGTTGTGAGGCAGTTAGAGAAGCCTGCTAAAAGAAAAATAATGATGCTAGGGGAAAAGAAACCCTGAATATCCCAAAAGACAATCAATATATACAAAGGTGTGTAAAAAGGGGTTCTAACCCCCTATAAAAATCGAAAAGAAAAGAAAGGAAAATTTATAAGCAGTTGATCATTACCTAGCGAAGGCCTGGTAGGTTCATGGGGACGAGTCAGACCCGGGGCCGATGCCTTGCCTTCCTAGGGGTGGCATCTTGCTGGAAAAGAAGAAAGTAAGGAAGATTGGAGTGAAAATAAAAGTGAGCGTCAGAAAAGGATTAAGTGTCACCTTGCGAGGGCTTGGTAGGTTCTTGGGTACCGAGGCAGGACCTAAGGCCGATGCCCTGTTCTCCTTGGGTCACTACGCTCAGCTCCCTCCTTTTTACATGCCTGAGTATGGAAACATAAAACCCTAAAAGAAAAAATGTGCTAAAAGAAAATACTTCTTGATCAGGCTATAGGAGTCCTCGCCTAGTAGGAGCTCCTAGTTGTGTTGTCCTTAGTTAGGTAGGTAGTTCAGACCACCACTTAGGGCTGCCTCTTTGATAGTTCTTTTTAGTTTGGCCGTATTGGAGCAGTTGGTTAGTGACTAGCTTCGAACCTTCTATCAGATTATGCTAAGCCTACTCCTTGTGGATGTCATGCTGTGGTTTTGTCAGGGCATAGGGTGAGCACTGTGCTGTGTTTAAATATGTATCTATTTTGTATCAGCTTTATGCTTCCTTAGATTATTTTGTGCAGATCTGTTGTCGGATTCGACGGGCTGAGTCGCCCTATCCTGTGGTCGCCAATGAGAGCAGAGTTTTGAGCCCAGGATGTGCCTAAAATTTGCCAAAAAATCCAAAATTTAGGGGAAAAATATTCAACGTCGAAGGTGGCTGCTCCAGCTAGGATGATTTTAAGCACCAAGTGAAATACGACTCTTAAAAGGCGTCCGAGCAATACTTGTTGATTTTTGATAATTTTTCACACTACCATGCGGGTTGTCAGGAGTTGCCAGTCAATGCGGGATGTCCAGCTAAACGCCTAGGATTTTTCAGAGCTCGATTTGGAGCCCGGATGGAAAAATGGCCACAAAATGGTCAAGATATGAAAAGGTGGACACTTGGGAGGCCAAAATTGGGCATGCCTTTTGAGTTTGGACACCCCCCCTCCCCCCCCCCCCCCCTTCCTTCAAATTTTTGATCAAGAAGCATGAAAAAACATGAAGAGAGAAGGAGAGACATGGCGTGATCAAGAAACGACGCATTTTTCGCTCTCTCCTCTCTCATCATGATTGTGGGCTGTGAGTACCCCATGGAACAGACATTGGGGCTGATCTTCTCCTTCTTGGCCGATCTTATCGCCGCCCTTTGCCTGAAGAATGGTAGACTGAATGAGAAGAGCCAATTCTAGTCTTACTCTCTCCTCCCTCTCTCTCCCTTAAGGGGTTGTTCTTGTGTGGATGAAGACAATGAAGAATGGTGGAGGAAAGCTTGTCCGTATGAGACCGGATTGCTTCCGAATGGATGAAGACATGAAAAGTGCTGTTCTTGAAGATTCTGAGCATTAAATTCATGCTGGAAATCAGTCCCGTAATCAAGACCAAGAAACTAAGACCTGAAAATAAGTGGTAATGCTATTTTTATAAAGAAAAATGATATTTTTATGCTATTTGCTTTATGAAACCTTGTTCATATGGGATGAAAGTTCATTATGATATTGTTTGCCATGATTTTCAACTGTTTGCAACCTGAAAATCAGAAAATATAAGGCTACATGGCTGGAATTAGTGTTAAAACCCGTAAAACACGCGTTTTAAGGGTAAAATTGGGTTTTTTGCTACATAAATGAGAAATATGATATGTCACACCAACTAAATCTGAGTTTTTTTCTGTCAATGAACCTAAGGGCCATAGACCACAATCAATTCTCATTTTCAATCATTATTTATTAAAGAAAAATAGGGAAAAATGCCCAAAAATGGGTTTAAAAATAGGAAAAAATAAAAAACTGGCTGAGGAAAATTAGGGAAAATTATACCTATGTTTATGCAATGTATAACGATGGCAAAGAACGAGGTTGGCCTTGGTTTGTCCCCATTTCTATGTTTTGTGTGTATTTATTTTTCTTTTAAAAGTGAAAAATGCATAGAAACGCTATTTAACCGATCAATGATGCAAAATGCTAAGAGTTAGATGAAGAGGGGCTGAAACACTGAAAGATAAAGAAAAGATT
This sequence comes from Lygodium microphyllum, assembly GCF_053477565.2. Taxonomy (NCBI): domain Eukaryota; kingdom Viridiplantae; phylum Streptophyta; class Polypodiopsida; order Schizaeales; family Lygodiaceae; genus Lygodium; species Lygodium microphyllum. Next base: position 116,326,745 of record NC_141148.1, read on the forward strand.
TGATTTATGCATTGCACTTGGCATATAGGAAACGGTTTGAATAAAGGGGATGGTAGCATGAGCATATGGCTCGGTGCCTCCTTTCAACGCAGCACGCCCTAGTAAAATTCATGGAAAGAATGCTTTATGCACTATGCACGATGCTAGTCTTTCTTTTGTCTGAGCACATAGCCATACATGATTTGCATTAAGCATAATAATTAAAAGGTATCAGAAAAACCTCTTGGATGCATGGCACCTGTTTTCCTTAGGTTGTGACCAATGATGAGCGTGAGAGGATGTCCTAAGCTGTAGGTTAGTCGTTGGGTCCTAAGGGGAACTTGTAGTGAGAAATGGTACATCCTGGAACGTAAAATATTGGTACCTTGAGAGGAGTTTGTGCTCGTATGTGTTATATGTTTAGCAGTGTATCAAAGGGCCAATCCCTGCGATGTAGGAGAGCTGTAGTGGGGCTCCGACTATTAGTCGGTGGAGTGCCTCCTATGTGCGTGTGACAAGGCATTATGCCTAAGTACTTTGGGATCTCCCTCTGAGGAGTTTAAGGGAAACGTTGGACGATAAACTATAAACACATGAATTAAGCTTTAGGGTAGTTTGTCCTTTAGCATTAGATTGACGCTCCTGGTCCGCGAGGCCGTGAGGGTGTTTGTGTGTCATGAGCATGAGGTCCAGCTAGTGCAATAGCCAGTGTCGGCCCATTTCAAGTCCCATCAAAGCTTCAGTAGATATTGCTTGGTTTGGGAGATCCAAGGGTCCAAGGTAGGTAGGTACTATTGGCTATGGCTGTCATAAACTGTCAAGTGAAGATAGAGATGAAAAATGAGGTCATAAGCTAGCATTGAGTTGAACTGAAGTTGAGAAGGCATGAAAGAACACTGAGGAGAGATAGAATGAGTTGGGGCATGCTCAGTTGAGCTCTAATACCATGTTAGAAGAATGGATCTAGAGCATGGATATGATGGCTTGAAGAGATAGAGTGAACTCATGAAGACATAGAGTTGAGGATAGAATGTCACACAAGTGAATTAGGTTCCAAGATTGAGACTTGAACTCATAAACATAGTCATGTGTGGTTGGACAATAACTCAAACTCTCAATTGAAAGGACAAGAGTACCATCATATTCATTGAGTATTCATTCCACATCTTGCATGCAGATATAATGCTTTATAGTAGTTTGGATCTTCCACTCTCCTCATTGTGCATATGGGATTCATGACATCTCTTCCTGGAGCATACATCATTTTCTATTTATCAATAGTTGCAAGCACTCTCAGAGATGTAGGTGTTGCATATGGGGATCCTGCATGGAAGTCCAAAGTGCCTTTCTCTACTCAGCAATAGTCGTTAGTCAATTGCTATGCCTTGCAGCTAAACCTTCACTAGATTACTATTTCCTTTCGAACTCACTTCATCCTTTTGCTTTCTTGTCCAATGTTGCAACTTCCTCCCTACTTGCTTGACAGTGCCTAGGATGGGATACAAGAATCAAGCGATGCTTCTCTTGCTCTATCTTGGTCATTTTCTTCATGACTTCTCCTACAATTTCTAGATAACAACACAAATTTGTGATTGATTTTAACCATGTTAGAGGCCTTTCTAAGAGCTTCTCATCCTCAAAAGTCTAAATTCCAATGTCATCATGAATATGTGCATGAGTGAATGAAGTCATTAGTATTTCATAAAGTTTGCTAGAACTCATAACCTTGGATTGATCATGTTGTTATCCCATATTTCCAAAAGCCTCCACATGAGAGATCTCTTAATTGGCTTTAAATGCATCAGAGCTTCTAGAAGAGAAGAAAAATGCTTGTGAATCATTAGATTCATTGTGCTCTTTGGGCTAGAGTTATTATTTTGTTATGAGACGACCAAAGTATGGGTTGGGATTGCTTGGGTTCCACCTTGAAATTGGAAGTATTAACTTCTAAGGTAGTGGATTGGTCAATTGTGTCAGTCAAGGATGATGGAACACTAGGATCCTTAGACTTATGGGAGGTAGTCTTGGTCTTCAAATTTCTAGATTTTTTCTTGATGACACTCTCATAGGGAGGTTGTCGATCGTGTAATGTTTTCTTAGCTATCCCTTGTTATAGATGTTTTTTAGTGGAGTGAGAAGTTGCACTAGACTACTGTTGTTGGATGTTTTGTTTGGTCTTGGGTGACAAAGGTTTTTAGTTGTTAGGAGACATTAGTTGTTTTGAAGGACTAGGAACGTCCATGGGTTGTTGCTCATCAACATTGGAGGGATCTATATTCACCTTCTATGGAGTCTCTATTTCATCATGAGTAGTATCACTAGATAGTGACTACTTTGTGTCCTCTTTTTAATTTAGTGGACTTCTTAGTCATTGCTAGTTTTGCTTGTGGATTAGCAACTATTTAAGGCTATTGCACTTCCTAAATTTTGGATACGTGCATCTCAAGAACTAGATGTTTAATCACTAGTTTGTTAGTTTTTATCGTGCAAGTATCTTGGTCCAGGACCTAGATTTGCATTTGGATCACTTGTGCTTTCTCTTGGATTTTGATGGACCTTGGGATGTGGTTAGTGGAGGTGGCTTTGTGAGTGGTTTTGAAAAACAAATCCAATAATTTCCCACATAAAACCCTTGATCATATAGCAACACTTTGGGAGCCCACCTTAGCTTTATGCTAGCTCTCCAACGATGCTTCCAATTATATGCCCTAGATCTCCTATTCCTTCTAGATAAATTTCTCTCTCTAATAGCTTAAGAAGTTATTGCAGTGGTCCTAACCACCTTGGGCTTTACTTTGGTATCAAGGGGACTCACACCAAGTGGTTCTCTCTTGTCCTCATGTGCCTTGAGAAGATCCTTTACAACTCTTTGGCCTTCCACACCAGGTTTTTGATTTGACTCTGAAATAGGTTACTTTATCTTCCCTAGAGAATAGACAAGGTCCCATTTGTTAAAAGTAGTGACAATCTCAACTTCTAGTAAGCTTAGTTCTATTTTATGTGCTTCATAGTCCACAATGCAGTTGGTTGCATGCTTGAAAGGTCCTCCAAGTAGGATTGCCTTCACCATGTCCTCTCGATTTGGGAGCATGTAGAAAACAATGGGTAGGCTTTCAATCTCAACAATCAAGAGAATTTTGCATCTTCTTAGGAGAGATATGGTGATCCTCCATATGGCTCAATGGTGGCATTTGTGGAAACAAGTCATGTTGTCCAAGCTTAGCACATGCATTATAAGTTAGGATGTTGTAATTTGAACCTTCATCAAGAGCATCAATGAGGAGCTCTTGTTTCGCAAAATTAGCTTGACCCTAAGATAGCCTGGAGGTATTAGCTCTTTGTCTTTAGGGTCAGTGTCTTTGGCTTTGACCTTTTGGATGTTAGGCTAAGTAGATGATGTTAGATACTACTAGATGCCTTATGGGTTAGACAATCATGATACATGTGAGTGATACCACACTCAATGCATCTTTGGTCAAAGTCTCTTGATGTGTGTTGGTATCCATCTAGTTTAGTAGCTATGGCCTAGGCTCTTGTCTTGCTAATGCAATCAAATTATACATAAATAGATGGATGGGAACATTTTCTTATTTGTGTCATCAAGTTTTAGCACTTCTAGACCTAAGATCAAGTCCACTATGTGGTATGCCAATAGAGTTTTAGGCTCTTAATAGCCAAATGTCAAACTCTTAAAATCTTCTTGCTAAGTCAAGTTCTTATGTGGTTCTTATATGTGTGTTCTTTTTGTTAAGAAACACAGATCTTGAGCAAGGTTAGTTATGAAGTTTGGAAATCATAGACAAGAAGCATGATAACTAAGACTAGACAAGACTCTTACTCAAGTGAATTAGGTTCCAATATTAATTAACTTGGAATCATAAACACAATCTTGAGTAGACAAAAATATAGAGTAAAGTAGCATTGCATTCAAATGATTGTCAAGTACACTCTTTTATAGTTTTAGGATGGTAGCACTTTTCCTTCACTATGCCTATGGGATAGAAGGGAGCACTTCTATATTGTTGCATGTTCCTAGCCTTACTATTCCATACAAAGAGGCTATTATAGTAGTTTGATTGCATATTTCTCAACACCTTTTCTCAATCACGATTGTGAAAGCATTGAGTATACAGAGGCTATCATGAGTAGAACCTTGCTAAGTGTAGACACGGAAAAACCAACCATATAAAGCTAGAGGCTATTACAAGGCCTCACTAAGTGTGTAGAGGTTGTAGTGCAAAAGGTTACATGAGGAGTACAAGGCTTATGATTGGAGCATTAATGAAAGTACATATAAGGCTTAAAAAAGTTGGTCTAAATAGTGGAAAAAGAAGGACTAATGAGGCTTATGATTGGAGCATTAATGCAAGTACATATAAGGCTTATGATTGGAGTACTAATGCAAGTACATGTAAGGCTTTAAAAAGTCAGTCTAAATAGTGGGAAAAGAAGGACTGTAAGGCTTGTCCTTCTTGTTTTGAGTGTCTTCTTATTCTTCTTTGTAGTATTTTTCTCCTTTAAGAGTTGCAAGGTAGGCTGTTTGTGAACTCTTCTTGGAATGACAAAAATTTTCAATGTACCCAATTCTTTTACAAAAGTCACAAACAACATCTTTCTTTCATGTGTACTTGTTATTAACATAGAGCACGTGTTCTTCTTTTGAAGTGTTTGCTTTCTCATTACCTTTTAGCTTCTTCTCTTCTTCAAGGAGTGATGCTTTGATGTCTACCAGCTTTGGATTTGACATATTAATTAGTGTGGTGGAGAGATTACCAAATTTTTGAGAAAAACTCTTGAGCAAGACTCAAATACATATATATTCTTCCATTTTTAAGTTAATCCTCCCTGCAAGTTGGGTAAGCAGACTTTCCATATACTTAAGGTGAGTTGCAGTAGATGTATTAGCCTTCATATCCAACTTGAAAAACTCAATCAACAATCCATATTTTGAAGATTTAGATTGTGCACTAAACAGTGTGTCCAAACATTCCCAAGTAGCATGAGTATCAAACACATATGCATGGTAGAGATAACTGTCATCAAGCTCAAGCTTGATGATTGCTTGGGCTTTTTCATAACTCTTTTAACATACGACTGCTAGAGCAGTATCTTTTGGCTTCTTCTCGTAGCCACTAGTTATTGACCATAGACCTTTCTTCGTAAGGATCAATTTGATCCTTGTTTTCTATGTGTGAAAGCTTGCTCCTTTGAAGTGGAAAAAGGGTGAATCCTTGCCCATTCTAGAGGTTTGAGCAATAATAAATCTTTTAAAAAAGATCAATACAAGAGTTGAAACCAATTATGTCAAGAAACACAAGTGGAAGTAGTGTCAAGAGACACTATGCTTTGATGATTGATGTTGAATCCTCCCCTCCTTGCTAATTTAATGTCGCAATCTTGCTAGAACCTCAGTATAGTACCAAATCAAAGTGGAAGTAGCAAGGTTGAGCCAAGGAAAGTGAGAGAAAGAATAGATATTTGAGCTTTAGGTGAAAATGGCTATGGTGGAGTTAGGGTTTAGCAGATAGATGACTAGTGTTTCTTTGATTCTAGCTCTAATAAGGGACCGTTTGAGTGGAGATTATACTAGATGATAGCCTAGGACATAAGCTTTGAAAGTCCCAAGATCTTGGGTTGCATCACATTGTGTATTAGGAGTTGGAGATGTATGATAAAAAAAGATAGAGGTCTAGATAGCGAGACAGGATTTTTGAAATGCTGGGTCTGTGGAGCAACAATGTCAATATTTGTTGTGCTAGCCTACGGTGCCCTGATGTAGAGAATAAGTTTCCAGAAGAAGGTGATGAGAAGTACTTTGTATGAGAGATTTAGGTGCTCCATGTGAGTAGGGTCTTACTAGCTATGGAGATCAAGAAGAGTAGAGTGAAGATGGAGTGAAGAGATGAGGACTTTTTCTAGAGTTGAGCTAAGTTGAGGTTGAGGAGAGCTACAGGAGCAGTGTGCAGAGCTAAGTCAATATTGCCATGGCTCTAATACCATGTTAAGAAACATGAATTCTGAGCAAGATTAGCTATGGAGGTCAAAAATCATAGACAAGAAGCATGATATCTAAGACTAGACAAGACTCTTACTCAAGTGAATTACGTTTCAAGATTAATTAAGTAGGACTCATAAACACAATTTTGAGTAGACAAAGACATAGAGTATAATAGCATTTCATTCAAATGATTGTCACATACACTCTTTTATAGTTGCAGGATGGTACCACTTTTCCCTCACTGTGCCTATGGGATACAAGGCAACTCTTCTAGACTGTTGCATGTTCCTTACCTTACTGCTCCATACAAAGAGGCTATCATAGCAAATTGATTGAATATTTCTCAACACTTTTTCAATTCTCTTGGATTTTCCTTTCTTCTTTCATCTCTAGGCTATCATAGCAGTTTGATTGCATAACACTTGGTAGCTTGGATACCCTACAAACCTGATGACCTAAAGTTCAAGATACATTCAATGTTAGCAATTGTTACATGGACTTAAGTAATACAATCTTTCGGTTATCTCAAATAGTCATCATCCATCCTTAGAATTATGGGGGCATCTTTTTGGATCTTTAATCCTAGCCTATCCATCAAATGTGTTCTCATAATGTTAATGGAGGATCCTATATCCACAATGGCATGGTCCACCAATATACTGTTGTTTCATAAGTGATGATTGAGACAAACTCTAGTCACAATCCGAAAACATGTGAGAAAAAGGACTGTCGCTAACTTGAATGACTTTGTTAAGGAATGGAGCTTAACAAGACTAAATTTTCACATATGAATAGACCAACAATATGTTGATATTCAAACAATCACACCTACTAAACAGCCTCTTTGTATGGAGCTTCAGGGCTAAGGACATGTAGGCTTACCTATCCCATATGCACAGTGGAGCCTATTGCAGTTTACTACTTTCCTATAAAGCATTTTACTTGCTTCCTTTTCTTAATGCAATGATAGTAATCTTTTCTTTTCAGTAAAGTGTCAGTGTCATTGTCCACACACACAAGATTGTGTCTATGAGTTCAAGTCTCAATCTTGAAACCTAATTCACTTGTGTGACAGTCAGTGTCTAAGTCTATGTCTACATGAGTCTTCTTCCCATCTTTGAGCCACCATAGCCATGCTTTAGATCCATGTAGTTTCACACAATACTTATGCCTCACGCAGCCTCAAAAAACTAAACACACAAAGAAAAAACAACCTTTGAACAAATAAGTATCATACCTTAAGATTTACAAATCCTCAATACATGCATTTTCCATGAAGCTCGGAACTTGCATGGACCAAACCTTTAGTCGAAAGCCTTTAGTTCATTTTTTTGTCTTGTATTAATGTGACCCTTCTCTCTTACAAGAGAAAAAAAATTTGATTATAAGAGAAGGGCCCCAAATTCTAATTCTTGAATACTTATATAGCTTCCCCTTACAAAATATACATTTAAAATATTTATTGATTTTATTTTTATTTTTCTATTTTTAATGCTTTTACATTTTTATAAGTCGCCACACTTGCTTACTTTTTTTTGACAAATTGATGAATCTTTCAAGATCTAGAAGCTTCCCTTATGCCTAGAAGACTACATGTAGCCTCTTCTCCTACATTACTTAGCACAAATCATAGCAACTCCCTGTATTCATCACAATTGTTGCACATAGAGTCATATCCAACCCATTGTCGTGACACTGCACATCCACCACTCCAAATCTGAGGGTGGAGTTTTTCACCAAGAATTTGAACACATTAGTCAGCGTCACTAGGAATTTATTTTCCGTTGTGTGTGTATTTCTATTTGCATTTATGCACAAGCACATGTAGTTAGGCTAGGCACAATCTCTTCAGTGCATTTATAATTTTGTGTGGACATCGTTTGATTGGTTGCATAACTAAAAGACCATGGCTAGAAAGAGCTACACTGAAACATGACATTGATCAATCTTTAGTGCAAACTCTGTGTTCTTACAGTCAAAAAGGCTTCTCACATAAGCTACATTCACATGAATCATGAAGCTATTGCCTTTAGCACGGTTAGTCAACTTTTCAAAGTGCTTGCACAATAGAAAGTCCAAGTAGTGTTTTGATGGGTTGAAAAAGTAAAGAAGATGATGCATACAAAGAAAATCTCATTCAAAAGGATGAGTTTCTCTAGCTGTATTTTGAGGAAATGAAAAGCCCTTCTCTTGTCTTCAAAAGATGGATGTCAAAAGTTCATAGAGAGGATGCGGGGGTTGGTAGCAAAGGAAGACTTCCATCTCTGCACTATTTGGCCACAATACCTCCTCCAAACTTCAACAAACTGCAAAAATTGTAAGATATGGGCAAGGGATCACATGGCAACACACTGACTGTAATAGGAAAGGCAACATTTTATGTTGACACATCATGCATCATGGCTGAAGTGCTGGATTGATGTTTGGCTATTGCATTGGCATATAGGGTGGAGTGGTGTCCATGGGCAGTTTCCTCATCTACTTCTTTCCATTTGTTTATGAGAGTAACTATTGCAAATTGAGCAACGGTTTTTTGTGCAAGCTTTCACGTCTTCACTATACATAGTAGGATTGACATCAACATTTGCAGCATCATGGATAACATAGAAGCTTGAGCGCATGCCACCTACGTTTATAGTTGGTTGCATGGACACTATGTCTAATGATGAAATCCTTGACATAAACATTGATGTCAGAATATCGACAATAATAGATATTTTCTTGAGATTTTTTTGGGAAAAATCTCTAGCTTGACATGATGAGAATTAACGGGGATCGGAAAAAATTTCCTATAAAGAGTGATCAAAGCAAAAATTTCCTATAGAGCTTTGATCACTCTTCGAATAATCCATCCACTTCATCCACTGCTTCTTCCTTTTCAACGGATGAGATGAAAACTTTATTGCAAACTCTTTCTTTAGCCATTATGATGTAGAATTAACAAATGCAGTTATTGATGCAACAGCAGTAGTAGTTACACCAGCAACAATTGGATCAACAACGAATGTTGCATCAAGAACAAGAGCATATGCATGGTGCAACCAAGGTGTTCAGGGATATGGGGGTAGTGAGGGTAAATTATTTCATGGCCGGAAATTTTCAGCCTACATCAAAGCCTTTGAAAGACAGATGCACTTCTTCGGAGTTCTGTCCAATTGGAGCAATTATTTTTTAGAGCTTGTCATGTCTGCTTTGCGATTTAGAGTGACCGATTTGTTTGTGCAAGAATCAAACTAAAAATAAAACACTCAAAGACGAATATTTTCTAGAGGATTATGGTATTGCTATACAGAAGTCATTCAGAGAGTGGGTCTATTCATCCCAACAAAGGACTTGTTGCTCTTCTGAGTTGTTGTGGGAGTTTGAAGAGCGATACAACCAATTGGATGCACTAGAGCAAAGAGCTCTAAACTCAGAGAAAGTGGAGTTATTCTTGCAAGCGGCTGATCCTCCACTTCATGATGAGTTGGGAGAGCTTCTTGAAGATCGTACACAGCCTATGGGATTGAAGATGGTGATGGGACCTAAAATGGGCTGGCACTGGCTATGGCATGGCACCTCATCCACACAATAGACAACCCCACCACACGGCCTCATGGGCTAGGAGCGTCTGTAATACACCGACGAACACTAGATAGACTTAATTATGCATTCGTAGTAGCTGATATGTAGTCCAATGTTAACCTTCCCTTCTCCTCAGAGGGAGATCCCATAACATGTAGGCATAGTGCCTCGTTACACAAACATTAGGGAGCTCCCCTCGGCTGATTGCTGCGGCTCCACTGTGACTCTCCTACACCTCGAGGATTGGCCCCAAGATGCGTCGCTCCAACATATAAGACATAACACACAAATTCCACTCTTTTCTTTTTTTTAAAGATCTAGGAATATATAAATCCTCACCAAACAGTCCCAAGGAAATCGTACAAATGACCTACAGCAAAGGCTCCTTTCCACTCAACGTATAAGTCATATCCTAGGAAGACAATTGCTATGCAATCCATGACTGATACCATGCCATGCGTCATGCATAGTGCATATGATCCTCATGCACAAATAATATTTATCAAATCAACATTTTGTGATGTGGGAAAAATAGCCCTTTCATGATTTTCACTAAACGTATGCTTCGATGTATGGAGACTAGCACCGATTTCTCATACTACTAGCCCCTTAGACTGAATTATCACAATTCTAAATGGAATGCATAATCAAATGTTTCAAAAATTCAAACCCTCTCAGCCCTCTTAATCTCGTAACCTCACCCTTTCCCTCTAACGTTTAGGTTATGCTGCGTTGCATAGGTGTAGGGTATTATTTTATAAGTATATTTTGAGTAAAATGAAAAAAACATGAACTGTAACACATAAAAAAAGCTGAAGTGAAGCCAAAATTCATGCCTCATCTTTTTTATACAATCACAACCATGAATCATAATTTTTTAGATTTTTATAACGCGAAAATCTTTTTTTTTTCATTTTGAGCTACTTTTCTCTATTTATTTGTACATAAAAATAGGTTTTTTCTGATTTGTGATTAGTGACTGATCATGAAAGCTAAAAGATGTTTTGTCTCAGAATTTTATCCCATGTGCGTATCTTTTCCCCACCCGAAACCAATAAAACCTTCATTTTTACACTAAAAATGTGCTTTTCAAGCCATAACTTAATTATTACGACTATTTATCATTATGGGTCTGCAATTTTTTTATGCAAAGCCCTCAATCATAATGAAAAAAATATCCAAATAATTTTTTTTTCCATATGAATTCCATTTCAACCATCAAACATAAAAAAGAAGCAAAATTCCTTTGTAAAAATGAGGCATACCGCTTATTTGCATGATGCGGATTTTGTAATTAATTTTTTCAGGTTGCCAATGGACCGACCAACAGAAATCTTCAATGTTGAACATCTCCCCTCTGCCTCCTCTTGATCTTGGAGCAATCCGGTTCATGCCGGGCAAGCATCCTTCAATTGGCCTTCATTCTTCTTCATGGGCATGAGCTGCCCCTTAAGGGGAGAGAGAGAGAGAGGAGAGAGAAAGATGGGTTTTGCACCTCCTCATCTGGGCAGCCATTTTAGAGGCTAAAGGTGGCGATGGAGAGCAAAGACAAGATGTAGATTAGGGATATGATCAAAAGGGGGGGTTGTACTTCATTCGTGACCATAGCCCCCCCTCTCTAAAAAATCCATCGACTGGCTGCTGCCATGGCGCCTTCATCCTCTTCACGTGAAAAAATCCCCCCCCCCCCTGCCCCCATTCGTCAAATTTGGTTGGGGCCCCTCAAGGGGAGCCCCCAAGGGTCACACCCTTTGATATTTCTAAAGTCCATTTCCACTTGACCTTTTTGGGTTTTAGCCTCCCAGGCACCCCCATTTCCGCATTCGACGTCGGAATTGCGATTTGGAAATTTTTGCCAGTCCGTCTTAAATTCCCCCACTATTGGGCATCTCCCAGAGTCTCATCTGACATGCTGAGAAATTATTAAAATTTCCCAACCGTCACTCGATGGGTCTTTAAAGCACTTTTGGGCTTTGTCGCTTAAAATCGTACTGATTGCAGCTGCCACCTTTCGATGAAGTCTATTTTTTCCCTAAAATTTGGATTTTTTGGCTATTTTTAAGCACTTCTTGATGTAAAAAATCATCTATCATTGGCATTCACGGGATAGGGCGACTCAGCCCGTCGAATCCCATGAACAAATTTGCACATACACACAACCACAAAGAGCATCAAGCTGATACAAAATAAATACACAACAAAACACATCACAACTCTCACCTTACCCTCGAACAAAACCAAGGCATGAAATCCACAAGGAGTAGGCCTAGCATAATCTGAAAGAAAGCCCAAAGCGAGTCACTAACCAACTGCTCCAACAAGGCCAAGCAAAAAAGAACTATCAGAGAGATTATCCTAAGTGGTCGTCTGAACTACCTACGTGACTAAGGACAACTCAACTAGGAACTCCTACTAGGCAAGGACTCTTATAGCTTGATCAATAAATGGTGTCTTGTAGCACATTTTCCTTTTAGCTTATGATTGTCCATATGCGGGCGTGTAAAAAGGAGGAAGCTGAGCATAGTGACCTAAGGAGAACAAGGCATCAGCCTCAGGTCCTAACTTGGTATCCAAGAACCTATCAAGCCCTCCCAAGGTGACACTTAATCCTTTCTAAGGCTCACTTTTATTTTCTCTCCAATTCTCTTTTATTTGCTTTGCTTTTCAGCTAGTTGCCACCCCCAGGAAGACAAGACATCGACACCGGGTCTTGTTTCGTCCCCAGGAACCTACCAGGTCTTCGCAAGGCAATGAACAACTGCTCAAAGATTGTTCTTTCTTCTCTATTTGTATAGGGGTTAAAACCCCTTTTTACACACATTTGTATATTCATATATTTTCTATCGGATATTTAGGGTTTTTTCCTTTGGGTTAGTTTTAATAGGCTTCTCTAACTGCCCCACACTAAAAGGACCTCCTAGAACAGCCATCTAATAGGTCAGTAGAATAGGGTCACTAGAATTCCCATCTAAAATAGGTCTTTTAGTGCTTGACAATTCCTTTGCATGAGGCAATGATGACTCAAACCTCCCCCCAGACATACAAAACCTAAACATGGGACTTCAAGCCTTGATTGACAGTCCCCAACAAACAAAAAGAAAGCACCCTTACATATACATGTATCATTATTTGCTTAAGGGAAAAAAGACTTGGAAAGAACACAAAACCACGTGGAATGGCCATAAGAAGCTTCTTCGCTGCAAAGGCTCCCTCCAATGACTTTGTCAACCTGTATGATGCAATCACTAAAATAGCAAACTATTAAACATACCTACACCAAACAGACATAGGGCCCTCTTGGCCAAAAGAAATAGCACATTTCACTGCAAAACTAACTGGCCCTCTTGGCCTTAAAAAATCAAGCATTAAAACCTGGAAGCAACTGGCCCTCTTCGCCTAAAGAAATCAAGCAAACCAGCCCATATAGATCCCTCCTTGGAAGAAGGAAAATATACAAAAATAGGCTCTATTCCAAGGGGAAAAATAGGGCTTTTAGCCCTAGACTAAATGCATCAAGTTGTGACCCATCCTTCCTGCATATATAGCAAGAGGCGTACGCATAACATGTCGTTTGACCAACCTATGGATCCAAGATAGTAGTGGTAAATGGGTCTTGGCTACTCTTTGCATTACCCATATCAACCATCACCTGCCATATAACGCATGGTCTGATAAAATTCCCCACAAGCGACCAGGTCTTCTCTCATTATTAATGAAAACATCTGGACTAGGACCACAGTTGAATAAGAGGTCCTCCTCATAAGAAAAATTGGCTAATGAATCCACAAACTGATTCCAATAACGTGGAATCAGATGAAGAGAGATGCTCTCGAATTCATCAAGTAGGGTTATATCAGTTCAATGATACATACAAAGGATGGGATTCCAGACTGTATATGTCTCATTTAGTTGATTTAAGATCAACTAGGAATCCCCTTTTACTAACAACCGCCGAATACCACCTTGCTTGGCAATATTTAGTCCCATAATCAAAGCTTTATACTCTGCCATATTGTTAGTAAATCCTACCCCAAGATAAATAGTTAATTTCATTGTGACTCTGTGTCGGGGATCTCAGATAACTACTCCAGCACTCCCTTTTTTATGAGGGCCCCAGGACGCTCCATCAAAGTATAAAGTGTACGTCCACAATGGGTTTACACATCCATCCATCAAGATCTCACCTTATTCATAATGATGATAATCAAAATTCAACATATTTAGAGGATAAACTGATGGCTCCATCCCACCTTCTTCATTAAACTCCACAGGGATGCTTGTCGGGATTTGTAAACAGTGATGGCAGAAAACTTTAATCTCCCACACAAAGGTATCATCTTCTTGCTCAATCACTTTGTATCCTTTGCTCCACTAGATAAGCTTCGTCTGATGATATCTTTGCTCTAGATATGGGTGCTCCAAATAAGGGATTAATTGCCCCATCAACCAGTTTAAGATCTCTTGCTGTAGGTCTCAAATCAACCCCAACATGGACCTGTAATGCATTTAGTGTGTTAGCATACTAAAAAATAATAAGGTTTAATCTTATTAAGATTAACCTTATTTTTAAATTCCACTCCCTATAGATCAACTAATAAAGCCATGGAATTATTTTTACCTATCATAACTATCTTGTAAGGGCCATCCCATCTAGGTTCCAATACTTCCCTGGAAGTATCTCCCTACGCGCATTGTATTATAGAACTAACTGTCCTTTCTTAAAGATATATTTCTTTGCCTTTAGATCATGTAACCGCTTCATCCGACGCTTAGCCACTTCTTAGTGCAACAAACTTTGCAATTTAAGCTCATCCAAGTGGGCTATAGTTGTAAACCACTCGAATAGGGCATCTTTGTCACCCAAAGAATGATTGATTGCAAATCTTGGTCAGCAAATCAATTTCTAAGGGCAAGACACACTCCTCCCCATAAACTAACTTGAATGGGGTATGGCCACAGTGGCCCATTTAAATGTTGAGTTATACGCCCAAACCGCCACATAGAATTTTGTATCCTAGTCCCATTTCTTTTTGGAGATATCTTGGATAGGATATCCACAAGCTGCTTATTGGTACTTTTGACTTGTCCATTTGCCTGCGGATTATAGGGAGTCATCTTGTTATGCTTAATTTTCCAAGTTTCAGTCAAGCTTTTAATCACCTTATTCAAAAAGTGAGTTCCACGGTCCGATACTATTTCCTTTGGCAGACCAAAACGGCAGATAATCTGCTCAAGTAGAAAATTGGCAGTCTCTTTTGCATTGTCATGCCTCGTCGCCTGTGCTTTTGACCACTTTGTAAAGTAAACAGTGGCTACTATAATATATCCCTTCTGAGTAGTAGACGACGGGGTAATAGGACCCACAAAGTCAATGCCCCACTTCTCAAATGGAAGGATAGCCATAAGAGGCGTAAGTGGTCGCTTCATATTCTCTCTACTGTCATGTCTTTAACATGTATCGCATCTCTTAATGTACTCAAATGAATCTTGGAATATGGACGGCCACCAATATCCAGCTCTTAAAGCCTTCTGTGCCATCAAACGCCCACCAAAGTGCCCTCCACAACCGGAGTCATGACACTCCTCCAAGATAAATGGAACCTTGTCAGGCATCACACATCGGCAATAGATATCATCGACACCATGTCGATATAGTATTCCTGTGATCAAGAAAATTTTCAATGCCTATTGTTTAATTTTTCTCTTCTCAGATTTGGATAAAGTAGCTTCAATATCTCTCGTAGATAAATAGTGTGTTATAGCAGTATACCAAGAGGGAATAGACGATGTATCAATCTTGAACAAAGTTTCCATGTCACTTCCTTCAGCCAAGACCTCTTTGGGCTCTCCGAAATCCACAAGACATTCCACAATGCCCTATAGCTTCGGTGGCTTGCTCTTGATCTCATAATCAAACTCTTGCAAAGTGATTAACCACTTTGCTAAATGATCCGGTGGCTATAACTTGTTCAGCAACAATCAAATCCCTTCCGCCTTCGTATAGAAAACCACCCTCTCATAGAGAATGTAGTGCATGAACTTTTTAGTAGCAAATACCATCGCAAGGCATAACTTCTCCATATAGGTATAGTTAATTTCCGATATGCCCAACTTTCGACTAGCAAAAGCTATCGCATGGTACCACTTTTCCTCCCAAATTCGGGATAAACAACAACTGATACTATGGTGGCTACTGAAAATATATAGAACATTTTGGCCCTTTAAGGTGCTTTGCATCACTCCATGCAAACTGAAAATTGAAGGACAATAGGTTCGTTAGTGGCAACGCCCTTTCTGCCAAGGCATTGATAAACCTCCAATAATACCCTACCGATGACAGAAAGCTATGTACTTCCTTTGGAGTATGCGGCGGACTCATGGTGACTATGACCTTGATCTTTTCAGGTTCAGTCGCAATCCCTACTGAACTAACCACATGGCCTAATAGTAGCCCATAAGGCTAGCCCCATAAGGCACTCCAAAGATGCACTTCCACGGGTTGAGAGCTATGCAAAATTGTCTGCAATTCTCAAAACACTTTTGCAAAATAGTCAACTGCCTTTCTCTTGTGGTGGCTTCTCCCAAGTCATCAATGAATACTTTCAAATCCTCTAGGGAGATGTCACTAAAGGTCTTGTCGACGGCTGTTCTTTGCCATGAACTAGGTGCATTACATAAACCAAATTCCATCACATGGTACACAAAGGTACCAAAGACAGTAATAAATGTCATTTTAAGCTTGTCTTGCTTAGCAATTGCCATTTGATTGTACCCCACAAAGCAATCCATGAACGAATATACTTTCCTACCTACTAATTGATCCAAAATTTGGTCCATAAAGGGCAACGGGTAGTAGTTCTTAACCGTTTGCTTATTTATCTCTCTAAATCTACACAAAGCCAGATTTGATTGTTCTTCTTCTTTCTAATCACAACTGGTGAACACCATTCATTATGTTGAACAAGGAAGATCAGACCGGCTTTCCACAACTTTTGGAGCTCCTCAAACAACCCATCCCTTAGTTCAAAAGGCATACACCTTACTTTCTAACGTACAGAGCGGGTTCCTTCCTTTACAGGAATAGTATGCACAATCAGACTAGAGGGGATGCCCCTAAGTTTATCAAGTAAAGATGTCACTAAACTCCTGAATCAGAGACACATAGTCCTCTCTCTCTTCCAAACTGAACATGGAACCTAATTTAAAATCCCATAATTAGCTAAAAAAGCAACTAGCTTTTTGCATGCCATCCTAATCTAGAAGCTTTTTCTAACTTTTTCGAATTTTTACAATAAATAATATAAAAAATAGGCTAAAATTATCCAAAAATCTAGTATTTTTGGATAATCCATGCAACTCACACTAGTACTAATGGCTCAGATCACATTGACTCTCTAGATCAGTAAAGAAGTCAGATGATGATGTATTCCATACTTTTTCACACTGTGTCCTCATAACATCACGACACCGTAGGTTAGTTGTACGGTTTCCTTGGGACTGTTTGGTGAGGATCTATATGCTCCTAGATTGTACAAAATAAGAAAAGAGTGGACTATGTATTGTGTGTTTTATATATTAGGCAGCGCATCTTGGGGCCAATTGTTATGGTATCTCCCTTTGGGGAGAAGGGAAGGTAAACATTGGATTGTGTCCTATTACAAACGGAAAATCAATATTAGAGTTTAGTGTAGTGTGAGCTGTAGATGCTCTTGGCCGCGAGGCCGTGTGGGGTGTCTTGTGCGTCTTAGAGGTCCAGCTAATGCTAGAGAGCTAGTGTGGGGCCCATTTTAGGTCCCGATAGATGGTGCATTTGTCAGGAGCTGCCAATAAGTGGTAGTTCCAAATGTAGGGTTTCTAGGGACCAAATAGTCGATTTATGTCCTTTGATAAGAATCTTCAAGCCGAAATACAAAAGGAGGAATGTGCTGAGAGAGCTAGATGGCGGGCTGAGATTCTAAGGCGTTATTCTTATCAAAGCAGCATCTCAATACGCATAAGCGGTAGTGGTTCCAATAACCTAAGTGTCACAAGGAACCCTTTGAGTGCAAGAGGAAGTCTTTATACTTTCCCTCTTCCACTCAATCAACCCACTTCAAGTGGGGGTGTATTTTTACCTACACAAACTCCTGTTGTCAATCTGGTTGTAGCCATGGCACAACCCATTGCAATTCCAATAGGGACACCAAATTTACCAACATTAGGAGCACCTTTGCCCATCTTCCATGGGTTAGTAGAAGAAGATGGAGAACTCCATATTAATGACATTAAAACACTCATGTTCAACTATCAAATCCAAGACGAAGGACGCTTATTGATGTTCTTCAACATGACATTAAAAGGAAGGGCAGTAGTATGGTATCATGGTCTAGAGGCCGGAACCATAACTAGCATTGACCAATTCTTCACGACCTTCTGTAGAGAGTTTTTCCCTGAGAGGGGTGGATTTCATTGGTTGTGTGTCTTGAATGTAACATACCAAGAGCCAAATGAGAATGTCCATGCCTATGCCAAGAAACTAAAGCAAGTTCTTTGCAAACATAATACTTATATTCCCATTCCACTGGCTGCACAGTTGCAATATTTCCTACATGGATTAGATTTCAACATCTAGGTTCACCTGAGTAGTGTCACTCTGGCCGACATTGACATTGCTATTACCCAAGCAAAAGGAGTAGAGTCGCGCTTGCAAGTGGCTCATGCAGCAAGGATAAATTGGAATGGTAATAATTTGGCACTAACCAATGGGAGTCAAGGGGACCCCATGTCAAATGCGAATGAAAGAGGGAGTATCATGCTAAATTTTCCTATGTTACCAACTCCTCCCAGTGGACTATGACTATGGCTAGTCAGATGGGCCCACTGAATGGTGGAGGAGGCCAAACCACAAACCCAAATGTTGTCCTAGTAAGTCAGCGACGGCTGATTCCTAATCAAGTGGTTAGGCCGATGGGACGAGAGACAGACAATTGCGGCTATGAGTCAAGTGCCTCAAATGTTCTTGGTGAAGTCAAGGATATGATGAAGCACTACATTGACATGATTAGTAAACAATATAGACAAATAGCTATGAATGTCAATTTCCTTAAGAAGCACTAGAATTTGATAGGGAGTTAAAGCCCTGAAGAGGGTGCCCCCTCAAAATTCAACTATAAGTGGTGTGGTGGCCAACATTTTCCTAGGAATTTTTTGAATGTCAAATGCAATATTTGCAGAAATTCTGGCCACTCAGCTGCTATCTGTTGGAGTAAGATCAGTTCTCTCCAACAAGGAAGTAAACAGCCATGTCCTATTAATCATTGCACACAAGGGAATAATCTCTAGCAAGATGAGGGACCAAGACAAATAATGCAACAAGGAAAGGCTATTGTAGAGGAGTTGTCTCATGGCAGTGGAGTCAGTCTTATTGAAGCCGTACGTGTCAATGACACTAAAAATTCTAATCTACGAGCTGTAACAAGAGGTCAAAAGACTAGAGAAGGTGATAAAGGAGCTATAAAACCTATGGAGGGAAACCCTAAGCAAGATGCAAGGGGAAAGCAAGTCCTGAATCATGATATGGAAGGTGGACCTCTCAAGTTTGTTGATACTAAAGTTGATCCCAAGAAGGATAAAGGATTGCCAAGAAAAAATGTGAAAGTTAAAAAAGAGGTACCAAAGCTAGTCCAAAGACCAAAGGAGAGAATGGTTTGGCAAGAGAAGAGAACTTTGGCTAACTACCACGACTTTGATCTAGCAAGTTCTCTTTGCGAAGTTAACCAGACATGAATCTCCTACTATTGATTAAAGTGTCTCCAGGAGTACGCAAGGAATTCAAGAAAATCCTACATATCGGTGGGTATATTGTAGAACCCTTGGGTATAGCATGAGTGGGAGAAGATTGGTTCAATCATGTTGAAAAGCATTGTCCCAGGGTTCCAACATATGTGGATGGAATGGGGCTGTTAATCCCTTATTTGGAGCACCCATATCTAGAGTAAAGACATCATCAGGAGAAGTTTATCTAGTGGAGCAAAGGGTACAAAGTGGTTGAGCAAGAAGATGGTACCTTTGTGTGGGAGATCAAAGTTTTCTACCATCATTGGTTACAAATTCTGACAAGAATCCTTGTTGAGTTCATCGAAGAAGGTGGGATGGAGCCGTCAGTTCATCCTCTAAGTATGTTGAATTTTAACTATCATAATTACGAATAGGGGAGTTCTTGATGGTTTGCTATGTAAACCCATTGTGGACGTATACATTATACTTTGATGGAGCGTCCAGGCCCTAATAAAAAAGGGAGCATTGGAGTAGTTATCCGAGATCCCCGACGTAGAGTTACAATGAAATTAGTTGTTTATCTCAGGTAGGATTCACTAACAACATGGCTAAGTATAAAGCCTTGATTATGGGACTGAATATTGCCAAGAAAGGTGGTATTCGGTGGTTGTTAGTAAAATGGGATTCCCAACTAATCTTAAATCAACTAAATGGAACATACACAATCCAGAATCCCATCCTTTGCATGTATCATTGAACTACTATGAACCTACTTGATGAATTTGAGGGAGTCTCTCTTTAGGTGATCCCAGGTTCTTGGAATCAGTTTGCAGATTCATTAGCCAATTTTGCTTATGAAGAGGGCCTCTTCTTCAATTGTGGTCCTAGTTGAGATGTTGCTATTGATAATAAGATAGAACCTAGTCATTTGTGGGGCATTTTATCAGATCATGCATTATATGGCAGGCGATGGTTTGTATGGGTAATGCAAAGAGTGGCCAAGACCCATCTACCACTACTATCTTGGACCCATAGGTTGATCAGACGACAAGTTATGCGTATGCCTCTTGCTATATATGTAGGAGGTATGGGTCTCAATTTGATGCATTTAGTTTAGGGCAGGGGCCCTACTTCCTCCTTGGGTTGGCGCATTTGGTTGGCTATTTATAGAATTTTTTGGGGAGGGCTATATATGAGCTAGCATGTTTGATTTAATTAGGCCAAGAGGGCTAGTAAGTTTTGCAGTGACCTGATCTATTTCATTAGGCCAAGAGGGCCAGTTAGTTTGCAGTAAAATGTGCTATTTCTTTAGGCCAAGAGGGCCATATGTTTGTTTGGTGTAGGTACATTTAATGGTTTTCTATTTTAATGATTGCATCATATAGGTTGATGAAGATGTTGGAGGGAGCCTTTGCTATACATTAGGAAAAAAATGAACTCACAAATGGACCTTTTAGCCCCCCCTCTCTCCTCCTTAAAACAAGGAAAAGAGGAGAGAAGAATAGTAAAATAATCCTCCTCTCTCTCCACTTTTGCAATCACGTTTTGCCTTTTTTATATTATCTACAAAGATATACTCAGATTCCTTCTCTCTTCTCATTGAAAAGTCTTTTTCAACCAAATTTTATATTTAAAAAGGAGTTAGTTACGGGAGTGTGGTGCTTCGTTTTCAATGCAAAATGATTAGTAGATACGAGGTAATTGATTTTTTGATCGAGAACAAGGAAAATGAAATTTTGGAAGTTCCTTTTAAGATATTTTGGGGATTTTTTATATCCTAGCTTTTGGTCAAAAAACAAACCAACTGGTCAAATTTTGTGTTTTTTGGAGATGTTTTTGAAGGCAAAATAGAAATATCTAAAATATGAAAAGTCTTGGACATCCCTACCCTTTGAGCTATTTCCCCCTATATCTATACTATCTCATAGCTCTATTGTGACCTCTTCTTTGTGTTTATGCAACCTTCATTAACTAAGTGAATTACTTATACCCTCCTTTTCCTTGGCACCTTTGTGTGCCTCTCTGTGCATCTCCACTCTACCTCTTGTGACAACCAAGTAGGCACAATTGGAAGACTTGAGAAAGATCAATAGCAAGCTAACACAGGAGCGCAAACAAAAGAAGAAGCCAATCAATGAGTTAATTGTGAATAATGGCCAGTGCAAGTGATGTATCAAAGCATGCAAGGTAGCTCTGAAAGAGAACCTAGGTGAGGGTGAGGTTGGATCGTGTATTAGTAGATTGCTAAAGGAAAGTACACTAGAAAATGCTTTGAGCAATCGTAAGTTTAAGGCTGTGAAGGAAAAAGTGATTGAGTGCACATTAAAAGATGTGTCAAATGAGTTCTCAGCTGTGGATGCAAAATCTATTTGTGACAGGGCTGGCATTAGCACAACGACTTACTCAAAGATATTCAAAGGTGTGAAGGTTGGGTTTGGTCCTGTGCTGAAGAGAAATAGAATTGTGCCTCTTTCTCAACCTTCAAAGTTAATAGAGGCCCGACGACAACTTAATACAAAGGTTTTGGAGTTGATAGGAGATCCCATGCATGTTCAATGTGTGGAAACACTAAAGGTTGGGACCAAAAATGCATATGAGGTAAAGTTCACCGAACTCAATAATTACTATTTAGATTTGAACAAGGTGCAGTCGGCAATGGTAATGTACTACAATATGTCTGTTGAGGAATGTAATGGTAAATTGCAATTTGTTATAAAATTAGATGAAAGTGAGATCATCAAAGGAGTAAAGCTTGAAAGAGTTAGTGTAACTCTGATGAATAGACAATTCGACAAGAACAACCCAGGGAACTTTAGTGTTCAATCTGAGCACCATGTCTGGTGGCTCGCTGCATTTGAAGTTCCTAAGGAAACATTTGAGGTGTTGTAGCTATTCTTTATGCACACAAGCATTCCAAGCATCATCGATCATCACGAACATGGTGAGATGCTCTTGGTTGAAGGGTATGGTCAATACTTGGTTGAATGGCATCTTGCAGGAGACTTGAAAACATTAAAATGCATGTGTGGAATCTCCAATGGTGCAAATACAAAGAATCCATGCCTATATTTCTTGATAGAGAGGGTGGAAGGAAAGGACGGAAAGAAGAACTAGTGAAAGGTGACAAGTGCTGCACCGATGCGCAATAGAGAAGATCCCACCTGGAAGCCCATCTTCAGCATTCCCTTGGATCATTTTCACATTTGTTTATTGCATGCTTTTGTCAGAATCATGGAGAAACTTGTATATGAATACATTTGCTTTGTATATAAGATGCAACCAGAAAAAGAAGCCATTGCAACATGTAGGAATGTGGAGCGAGTACTATCAGAAATTGGGCTATACGAGCATCAAGTGACGATTGAAAAAGATGAGAAGAGATCAGGAAAATCTGGTAACTTGCCAAAAAAGCCTTGCTTTGGAGGAGCAAAGGCTAGGAAGTTTCTCTCAATACCCATCAATGAGGAAGGGAATGTCATGGTTCGTAGGCTGCAAGACTACGATGGGTGGAAAAAGTTTACATTTTGCAGTTCCTGATCGAAGTAATGGAGGAAAAACAAGACAAAGCTAAGGTTTGGATAAGTCTTAACAAATTGGCTCCCTTACTTTGCAAGATGGTGTTTAACAATGAAGATAAGCAAGAATTTATCAATGATGTGCATAGCTTCTACGAAAACATGGTGGAAGCATGGGGCAAAAGCTCTAGCACACATTACATGGTGCGTACTAGGATAATATTTTAAAATTGTATGAATTGTATAAACTATTGAGCAAGGTTTTACTCATGTGTGATATGTGTCTTTGTAGCATATCCTTGAGGCACATGGGCCATACTTTGCAGAAAAGGGAAGCATTGGAATTTGGTCCACACAAGGGATGGAAAATTCACATTGGATAGCGCGTGGCGCATACCAAAGAAAAATTGATCATGGTGGAGGGGTGAATGGTAGCAATCCAATGATCCAATTGCTATCTTGGTGGTATAGGATTATAGTAGCGGATGAAGCTAAACTCTCGCAAAAGAGAGCAAATGAAAGTGCTAATAAATCGGTTGCAGACATGATGGAATCACGTTGTGTCACTAAAAGAGTGTGTTATGAAGCCTCAAGTGCCAAAGAAAACCATGCCAAGTGGCTAGAAACAAGGCTTCGACAAGGCAGCAAATGGGTTCGAAAATAGCTAAGATAGGAAGATGGTGAGTCATTGTGAATGCAATTCATAGTTTAAGAGAGATTGTGCATCTATGTGAATGAGTCTCACAGTTTAGGGTTATATAAAAGAGGGTTTCACTTTCTATCTTATTCATTGAATTCTCACATCTCTTGTGTAGGAAAGATGGCTAGGTCTAAGGTAGTTGCAAATAAGCTTCCGCTTAGAGTCCCATATCGTGTTTAGCTCCTTGGAGCATCTACTAGCTCAGATGCACCCCCTTCTCAACCTAATCCACCTTTCTTAAGTCGCCCTCACAAGGGTCCTCCTCAACATCCCCACAAGAAATGCAAGTGGAAGCCAGGTACAGTGGTCTTGAGAGAAATTAGAAGGTATCAACGCTCTTTTGATCTCATCATTTCGAATGCGAGCTTCTCGAGACTTGTTCGTAAGATTGTGCAAGACCTCTACCGCACAGAAAGCAGGAGGTGGTTTTTGGTACAAGGTCAGGATAGACCTAATCGCTTCACAAAAGAATGTCTTCATGCTCTACAGTGTGATGCAGAGGCGTTTTTAGTTGACTTGATGACTGATGCTCAACGTTGGGCAATACATGCAAAGCACATCACTGTAACTCCCAAGGACTTCCAACTTGTAAGAAATCTTCAAGCAGTGAAGGATGCATTCGTTCCAATGGAATGAACACAGTTTGCAATGTTATCTTTTTTGGCATTGTGTTATCCTCGTGCATTGGACATATGACTATGTCCCAGTGCAAAACTATTGTATGTGCCCTTAAAATATGAATTAAAATTTTACACTTGTCCTTCGCTCTCAACTTTGACTGTGCATCTTCGATGTATTTTCAATTCTTACTTATAGTTTTTGTTAGCACTGTCAATTTCTGGTGCACAGATCGGTCGCAGATAGCTCACGTGGTGAATCCCGGAAGGTCCCCAAGAACAAAGTACTCTACCTTTTTGCACAAAAAACTATGTAAAAGCATGCACGACAAGAGGCAAGAGACAAATTGAGTTCAATCTCCCCCATGCCTTGTGTGAGCGCTTCACAAAGCATGTATTTTATGTATATTTCCAATCTTCATGCTCAATAATAGCCCAATTACAAAAATATGACAAGCTTTTTAGCTTTTGAGTTTGCTTTCTACAAAAATAGGAAAATAAAGCTAATGGACAGTGCCCATAGAGTCTGGCACGCCCAATCTCAATGTCCAAATAGAAATAACATATCCGGGCGCATAAGCGCATACAAAATAATAATAAATAATCGATGTCTCAATAGACATAACAAAATATAGGCATGGCGCCTATCAAAATCTAGTCCAAAGGTCGAAATTCCGCTAGACTCCAATGCTTTCCTCCGCCACTGCTGCTATCTCTACACATCAACTGAAGCATTCACAATCGTTAGTAAAATAATACAATTAAACCGACAAAAGTGAATACCTAGCAGTCTTCAGCTACATAAATAAATCAACTGGTTAGAATTAAATCCTAACCTTAATTTATTACGAGTGCACACTCTAAACTCATAAATGTTTATTAATTTAATATGCATTTTGTGGAATCACCCGCTATGGAATCACCCATGTACACACTAAATTAATAAAACACCCGAAAAGGACAGGCGTCCCCATCAACTTCTCGCACAAAGAATCCTCTTTGCGTATGAGCCCCGGTCATCTAAGTTTACGGAATCCACCGTAAAACCTCAAGGAATCCACCGTGGAATATGCCTCCTGGCATCAATTTCAATAGGAATAACATGCAAAAATTTGCCATTTCTTGTTGTAGACTTTACTCTTTATGCCTCTGTATAGTTTATGTGGTGCGAAGTTTCTAAGGGCCAGTAGTCATGATGTTGATTTCTCAATTATCAATCCATCCATAATTTTGGTGTGGGATAATTTTTAAAATACTAAACTATATTGGAATGCGACGAAACTTCACACGCGCACTTGTTGGGTGGCCAAGAGTTGATTTTTTTTATAAAAAGTGCCTACAGATCCCTGGTCCAAAGTCTGGCATCTAGAGCCACTTTCTTGCCAAGAAAGTGGCTCCAGATGCCAGACTTTGGACCAGGGGTCTGCATGCACTTTTTTTCAAAAAAAAAGGGCTCTTGGCCACCCAAGGAGTGTGCGTGTGAAGTTTCGTGGCATTCCGATACAAGGTTATGGATTTACAATCACACAATGGACAGTGTGTATGAAGCTCCATTAACCCGGTTTTGGGGTTTAAATGGGTTAAAAGTTCATTCTTCTTCTCATTTTCACATCTTGATTTCTTTGCTTCCTCCATTTTCACATCCCCAACCTCTGTCTCTTCTCCGTCTTGCTCTCCTTGAGCTTGCATGGCATGGAACAAGCAAGCATGTCACTATTTTGGCCTCGGGAAGACATCATGCTAAGTCCCGTCACCTAAAGCAAAAGGTGGAGCCTCCTCTAGTGCAACAACAGGTGCTTCCAGTAGAGCACAAGGACCACCACAAAAGAAGAGGATATAGAAACCGAGCATTGTTGCCCTTCGAGAGATAAGGAGAATCCAACGTGGATACGAGCTTCTCATCCCAAAAAATTATTTTCATAAAGTTGTTCGAGAAATCATGCAAGACTTGGGGCTGAAAGGGATGGAAAGATTTTGGGCACGAGTGCGGGATGGCCCAGTAGCAGGAAGGTGGATTGCTACTGCCATGGAGGCCCTACAAACAGCTATAGAGGGGTTTCTCATCGACTTGTTCGATGATACACAGCTTGCAGCCATCCATGCAAAGCGTGTTACAATCACAGACAAAGACATGAACTTTATCATTCGGCTTCGACACGGCAAGGGGACCCCGCCATAGTTTACTAGATTAATAATGCAAGGTTTGTAATGAGTGTTACAATGCCATAACATCTTGGAAGCCCAAAAAAATTTGTATACTCTGCCACATTGGAATACTTATTTATATATACATAATATCTCATGCGATGTGTATGAATTCAAATAATTGAGTAAAGTTTTTTTGTTTGTTTTCTTGAAATGCATGACTCTTAATTTTTGTTTAACGTACGAACGCATCAAATGTAGTAATATGTATAGATACAAGTTACATTATTGCTTATGCACAATCACAAGTACATTACTATGCGTTGAATTATGTTAATATATGCGGATGCGTCATTCACGTACCACACATTATCGTCACACTTACACAATCACAAGTGTAGTACTACGTATTGAATTATGTTAACATATGCAAATGCGTCATTCATGTACCACACATTATCGTCACACTTATACGAACCACACATTTATTTAATAAATATTTATTTGTAGGGACAAAGTAAAGTATCTTATATTCATCAAGAAAAATACATGTGATGGTTGTTAGTGATGGTAGATACAAAAAGCTGATAGCCAACAAGACCTCTCAATTGTTCCTTGGCTTTTTCTTCGGTGGAGAGGAGGGGCCAGCTTCCGATGGAAATATAAGTTCCTTTTTTGCTTCAAAAATGATGCACTCCCCCTTCACCTCTTTCTCCAGGAGAAGCGGATCCAACACTTTAGCGAGGTCGCCTAATGTCACAAGCACACACATAGCTCCACCCCGCGTTTGATCAAATAAATAAAGAAGCTTTGACTTCTTGATTAGCACCACCTTCTCCAAGCTAGATATCACAGGTATTTCTTGAAAAGGTCCAAACTTGGTCAAAGCTCGAATTTTCATAATTATTTATTGCCCTCCTGGTGAGCACTTCTTATGAAAGACCACCAAATCTATAACACATTTTGCAGTTCCTGATCGAAGTAATGGAGGAAAAACAAGACAAAGCTAAGGTTTGGATAAGTCTTAATAAATTGGCTCCCTTACTTTGCAAGATGGTGTTTAACAATGAAGATAAGCAAGAATTTATCAATGATGTGCATAGCTTCTACGAAAACATGGTGGAAGCATGGGGCAAAAGCTCTAGCACACATTACATGGTGCGTACTAAGTTAATATTTTAAAATTGTATGAATTGTATAAACTATTGAGCAAGGTTTTACTCATGTGTGATATGTGTCTTTGTAGCATATCCTTGAGGCACATGGGCCATACTTTGCAGAAAAGGGAAGCATTGGAATTTGGTCCACACAAGGGATGGAAAATTCACATTGGATAGCGCGTGGTGCATACCAAAGAAAAATTGATCATGGTGGATGGGTGAATGGTAGCAATCCAATGATCCAATTGCTATCTTGGTGGTATAGGATTATAGTAGCGGATGAAGCTAAACTCTCGCAAAAGAGAGCAAATGAAAGTGCTAATAAATCGATTGCAGACATGATGGAATCACGTTGTGTCACTAAAAGAGTGTGTTATGAAGCCTCAAGTGCCAAAGAAAACCATGCCAAGTGGCTAGAAACAAGGCTTCGACAAGGCAGCAAATGGGTTCAAAAATAGCTAAGATAGGAAGATGAACAATGTGAGTCATTGTGAATGCAATTCATAGTTTAAGAGAGATTGTGCATCTATGTGAATGAGTCTCACAGTTTAGGGTTATATAAAAGAGGGTTTCACTTTCTATCTTATTCATTGAATTCTCACATCTCTTGTGTAGGAAAGATGGCTAGGTCTAAGGTAGTTGCAAATAAGCTTCCGCTTAGAGTCCCATATCGTGTTTAGCCCCTTGGAGCATCTACTAGCTCAGATGCACCCCCTTCTCAACCTAATCCACCTTTCTTAAGTCGCCCTCACAAGGGTCCTCCTCAACATCCCCACAAGAAATGCAAGTGGAAGCCAGGTACAGTGGTCTTGAGAGAAATTAGAAGGTATCAACGCTCTTTTGATCTCATCATTTCGAATGCGAGCTTCTCGAGACTTGTTCGTAAGATTGTGCAAGACCTCTACCGCACAGAAAGCAGGAGGTGGTTTTTGGTACAAGGTCAGGATAGACCTAATCGCTTCACAAAAGAATGTCTTCATGCTCTACAGTGTGATGCAGAGGCGTTTTTAGTTGACTTGATGACTGATGCTCAACGTTGGGCAATACATGCAAAGCACATCACTGTAACTCCCAAGGACTTCCAACTTGTAAGAAATCTTCAAGCAGTGAAGGATGCATTCGTTCCAATGGAATGAACACAGTTTGCAATGTTATCTTTTTTGGCATTGTGTTATCCTCGTGCATTGGACATATGACTATGTCCCAGTGCAAAACTATTGTAGGTGCCCTTAAAATATGAATTAAAATTTTACACTTGTCCTTCGCTCTCAACTTTGACTGTGCATCTTCGATGTATTTTCAATTCTTACTTATAGTTTTTGTTAGCACTGTCAATTTCAATAGGAATAACATGCAAAAATTTGCCATTTCTTGTTGTAGACTTTACTCTTTATGCCTCTGTATAGTTTATGTGGTGCGAAGTTTCTAAGGGCCAGTAGTCGTGATGTTGATTTCTCAATTATCAATCCATCCATAATTTTCGTGTGGGATAATTTTTAAAATACTAAACTATATTGGAATGCGACGAAACTTCACACGCGCACTCGTTGGGTGGCCAAGAGTCGATTTTTTTTATAAAAAGTGCCTACAGATCCCTGGTCCAAAGTCTAGCATCTAGAGCCACTTTCTTGCCAAGAAAGTGGCTCCAGATGCCAGACTTTGGACCAGGGGTCTGCATGCACTTTTTTTCAAAAAAAAAGGGCTCTTGGCCACCCAACAAGTGCGCGTATGAAGTTTCGTCGCATTCCGATACAAGGTTATGGATTTACAATCACACAATGGACAGTGTGTATGAAGCTCCATTAACCCGGTTTTGGGGTTTAAATGGGTTAAAAGTTCATTCTTCTTCTCATTTTCACATCTTGATTTCTTTGCTTCCTCCATTTTCACATCCCCAACCTCTGTCTCTTCTCCGTCTTGTTCTCCTTGAGCTTGCATGGCATGGAACAAGCAAGCATGTCACTATTTTGGCCTCGGGAAGACATCATGCTAAGTCCCGTCACCTAAAGCAAAAGGTGGAGCCTCCTCTAGTGCAGCAACAGGTGCTCCCAGTAGAGCACAAGGACCACCACAAAAGAAGAGGATATGGAAACCGAGCATTGTCGCCCTTCGAGAGATAAGGAGAATCCAACGTGGATACGAGCTTCTCATCCCAAAAAATTATTTTCATAAAGTTGTTCGAGAAATCATACAAGACTTGGGGCTGAAAGGGATGGAAAGATTTTGGGCACGCGTGCGGGATGGCCCACTAGCAGGAAGGTGGATTGCTACTGCCATGGAGGCCCTACAAACAGATATAGAGGGGCTTCTCATCGACTTGTTCGATGATACACAGCTTGTAGCCATCCATGCAAAGCGTGTTACAATCACAGACAAAGACATGAACTTTATCATTCGGCTTCGACACGGCAAGGGGACCCCGCCATAGTTTACTAGATTAATGATGCAAGGGTTGTAATGAGTGTTACAATGCCATAACATCTTGGAAGCCCAAAAAAATTTGTATACTCTGCCACATTGGAATACTTATTTATATATACATAATATCTCATGCGATGTGTATGAATTCAAATAATTGAGTAAAGTTGTTTTGTTTGTTTTCTTGAAATGCATGACTCTTAATTTTTGTTTAACGTACGAACGCATCAAATGTAGTAATATGTATAGATACAAGTTACATTATTGCTTATGCACAATCGCAAGTACAGTACTATGCATTGAATTATGTTAATATATGCGGATGTGTCATTCACGTACCACACATTATCCTCACACTTACACAATCACAAGTGCAGTACTATGTATTGAATTATGTTAACATATGCAAATGCGTCATTCATGTACCACACATTATCGTCACACTTATACGAACCACACATTTATTTAATAAATATTTATTTGTAGGGACAAAGTAAAGTATCTTATATTCATCAAGAAAAATACATGTGATGGTTGTTAGTGATGGTAGATACAAAAAGCTGATAGCCAACAAGACCTCTCAATTGTTCCTTGGCTTTTTCTTCGGTGGAGAGGAGGGGCCAGCTTCCGATGGAAATATAAGTTCCTTTTTTGCTTCAAAAATGATGCACTCCCCCTTCACCTCTTTCTCCAGGAGAAGCGGATCCAACACTTTAGCGAGGTCGCCTAATGTCACAAGCACACACATAGCTCCACCCCGCGTTTGATCAAATAAATAAAGAAGCTTTGACTTCTTGATTAGCATCACCGTCTCCAAGCTAGATATCACAGGTTTTGCTTGAAAAGGTCCAAACGTGGTCAAAGCTCGAATTTTCATAATTATTTATTGCCCTCCTGGTGAGCACTTCTTATGAAAGACCACCAAATCTATAACAAGGTTACCAATATACTCCTTAAGAGCTAAATCCTTGCGTCAGTCCGCATGTCGAGCTCCTCCTTGCCTTGATGTAAAGTCATCTATATACACTATGTCCTGAATGACAAAGTCAAATCAAACAATATATTTAGCGACTAACCTAGAGTTATCAATAAGTGATGAAACTTGATGGTAGGGTGCATCGGGTCCCCTGGAGTCCACCGATGAAATCTTGGCCAAATATGATGCGTGCAGCTGCCCTATCCAAATTTTGGGATCTCATGCCACTTTTTGGAGCCCAGAAAGTGGCCCCAGATGCCAGACTTCGGACATGGCAGCTGAAGGCATCCAGAAAGTGGCCCCAGATGCCAAACTTCGGATAGGGCAGTTGCAAGCATCATTTTTGGCCAAGATTTCACCAGTGGACTTCAGGGGACCCGATGCACCCTACCATCAAGTTTCATTGTATAAAAATATATGGTAGTTAGAAATATCACCTTCTCAAAATCATCTTGTATCTTCATTTCCTCGTGTGTGTCAGGGAGGCACCTTTTTGGGCAGAGGGATCTACAAAATCCTTGGTAGGAAGCTGGGGCCTTGGTCCAAAAAAATCATGCTGTAGTGCTTCAAATTTAGCATCAGGCACAAGGTAATCTTCTTCAATCGAGGTAATATGCTCCTATGCTGCTATGATCGCACTCACAGTATCTAAGCTTGTGCCATCATATCTTCCAATCTCTGCCATATTTGGATGCACATCCATGTAATCATAATCGATCAGGTCTTCCATTGAATCCCTGATTAGGATAGAAAACAACTCTTCTTCCTTCATTTCCAAGTATTGCAGTACATTTGATAGAAGTAAGTATTGTACACCATCTACTTCAATGGGTGTCAAGGAGACAAGGTTGGGTTTGTCGACTTGTGGCAGTTCTGAAGAAGATGGCACCATGAGAGCTCGATGTTCCTCTCATGGTGCAAATACAAAGAATCCATGCCTATATTGCTTGATAGAGAGGGTGGAAGGAAAGGACGGAAAGAAGAACTAGTGAAAGGTGACAAGTGCTGCACCGACACGCAATAGAGAAGATCCCACTTGGAAGCCCATCTTCAACATTCCCTTGGATCATTTTCACATTTGTTTATTGCATGCTTTTGTCAGAATCATGGAGAAACTTGTATATGAATACATTTTCTTTGCTTATAAGATGCAACCAGAAAAAGAAGCCATTGCAACATGTAGGAATGTGGAGCGAGTACTATGAGAAATTGGGCTACACGAGCATCAAGTGACGATTGAAAAAGATGAGAAGAGATCAGGAAAATTTGGTAACTTGCCAAAAAAGCCTTGCTTTGGAGGAGCAAAGGCTAGGAAGTTTCTCTCAATACCCATCAATGAGGAAGGGAATGTCATGGTTCGTAGGCTGCAAGACTACGATGGGTGGAAAAAGTTTACATTTTGCAGTTCCTGATCGAAGTAATGGAGGAAAAACAAGACAAAGCTAAGGTTTGGATAAGTCTTAACAAATTGGCTCCCTTACTTTGCAAGATGGTGTTTAACAATGAAGATAAGCAAGAATTTATCAATGATGTGCATAGCTTCTACGAAAACATGGGGCAAAAGCTCTAGCACACATTACATGGTGCGTACTAGGATAATATTTTAAAATTGTATGAATTGTATAAACTATTGAGCAAGGTTTTACTCATGTGTGATATGTGTCTTTGTAGCATATCCTTGAGGCACATGGGCCATACTTTGCAGAAAAGGGAAGCATTGGAATTTGGTCCACACAAGGGATGGAAAATTCACATTGGATAGCGCGTGGCGCATACCAAAGAAAAATTGATCATGGTGGAGGGGTGAATGGTAGCAATCCAATGATCCAATTGCTATCTTGGTGGTATAGGATTATAGTAGCGGATGAAGCTAAACTCTCGCAAAAGAGAGCAAATGAAAGTGCTAATAAATCGGTTGCAGACATGATGGAATCACGTTGTATCACTAAAAGAGTGTGTTATGAAGCCTCAAGTGCCAAAGAAAACCATGCCAAGTGGCTAGAAACAAGGCTTCGACAAGGCAGCAAATGGGTTCAAAAATAGCTAAGATAGGAAGATGAACAATGTGAGTCATTGTGAATGCAATTCATAGTTTAAGAGAGATTGTGCATCTATGTGAATGAGTCTCACAGTTTAGGGTTATATAAAAGAGGGTTTCACTTTCTATCTTATTCATTGAATTCTCACATCTCTTGTGTAGGAAAGATGGCTAGGTCTAAGGTAGTTGCAAATAAGCTTCCGCTTAGAGTCCCATATCGTGTTTAGCCCCTTG
The DNA here is from genome assembly GCF_053477565.2 of Lygodium microphyllum. Taxonomy (NCBI): domain Eukaryota; kingdom Viridiplantae; phylum Streptophyta; class Polypodiopsida; order Schizaeales; family Lygodiaceae; genus Lygodium; species Lygodium microphyllum. Next base: position 116,359,845 of record NC_141148.1, read on the forward strand.
GAGCATCTACTAGCTCAGATGCACCCCCTTCTCAACCTAATCCACCTTTCTTAAGTTGCCCTCACAAGGGTCCTCCTCAACATCCCCACAAGAAATGCAAGTGGAAGCCAGGTACAGTGGTCTTGAGAGAAATTAGAAGGTATCAACGCTCTTTTGATCTCATCATTTCGAATGCGAGCTTCTCGAGACTTTTTCGTAAGATTGTGCAAGACCTCTACCGCACAGAAAGCAGGAGGTGGTTTTTGGTACAAGGTCAGGATAGACCTAATCGCTTCACAAAAGAATGTCTTCATGCTCTACAGTGTGATGCAGAGGCGTTTTTAGTTGACTTGATGACTGATGCTCAACGTTGGGCAATACATGCAAAGCACATCACTGTAACTCCCAAGGACTTCCAACTTGTAAGAAATCTTCAAGCAGTGAAGGATGCATTCGTTCCAATGGAATGAACACAGTTTGCAATGCTATCTTTTTTGGCATTGTGTTATCGTCGTGCATTGGACATATGACTATGTCCCAGTGCAAAACTATTGTATGTGCCCTTAAAATATGAATTAAAATTTTACACTTGTCCTTCACTCTCAACTTTGACTGTGCATCTTCGATGTATTTTCAATTCTTACTTATAGTTTTTGTTAGCACTGTCAATTTCAATAGGAATAACATGCAAAAATTTGCCATTTCTTGTTGTAGACTTTACTCTTTATGCCTCTGTATAGTTTATGTGGTGCGAAGTTTCTAAGGGCCAGTAGTCGTGATGTTGATTTCTCAATTATCAATCCATCCATAATTTTGGTGTGGGATAATTTTTAAAATACTAAACTATATTGGAATGCGACGAAACTTCACACGCGCACTCGTTGGGTGGCCAAGAGTCGATTTTTTTTATAAAAAGTGCCTACAGATCCCTAGTCCGAAATCTGGCGTCTAGAGCCACTTTCTTGCCAAGAAAGAGGCTCCAGATACTAGACTTTGGACCAAGGGTCTGCATACACTTTTTTTTTTTAAAAAAGGGCTCTTGGCCACCCAACAAGTGCGCGTGTGAAGTTTCGTGGCATTCCGATACAAGGTTATGGATTTACAATCACACAATGGACAGTGTGTATGAAGCTCCATTAACCCGATTTTGGGGTTTAAATGGGTTAAAAGTTCATTCTTCTTCTCATTTTCACATCTTGATTTCTTTGCTTCCTCCATTTTCACATCCCCAACCGCTGTCTCTTCTCCATCTTGCTCTCCTTGAGCTTGCATGGCATGGACCAAGCAAGCATGTCACTATTTTGGCATCGGGAAGACATCACGCCAAGGCCCGCCACCTAAAGCAAAAGGTGGAGCCTCCTCTAGTGCAGCAACAGGTGCTTCCAGTAGAGCACAAGGACCACCACAAAAGAAGAGGATATGGAAACCGAGCATTGTCGCCCTTCGAGAGATAAGGAGAATCCAACGCGGATACGAGCTTCTCATCCCAAAAAATTATTTTCATAAAGTTGTTCGAGAAATCATGCAAGACTTGGGGCTGAAAGGGATAGAAAGATTTTGCGCATGAGTGCGGGATGGCCCACTAGCAGGAATGTGGATTGCTACTGCCATGGAGGCCCTACAAACAGCTACAGAGGGGTTTCTCATCGACTTGTTTGATGATACACATCTTGCAGCCATCCATGCAAAGCGTGTTACAATCACAGACAAAGACATGAACTTTATCATTCGGCTTCGACACGGTAAGGGGACCCCGCCATAGTTTACTAGATTAATGATGCAAGGTTTGTAATGAGTGTTACAATGCCATAACATCTTGGAAGCCCAAAAAAATTTGTATACTCTGCCACATTGGAATACTTATTTATATATACATAATATCTCATGCGATGTGTATGAATTCAAATAATTGAGTAAAGTTTTTTTGTTTGTTTTCTTGAAATGCATGACTCTTAATTTTTTTTAAACGTACGAACGCATCAAATGTAGTAATATGTATAGATACAAGTTACATTATTGCTTATGCACAATCGCAAGTACAGTACTATGCATTGAATTATGTTAATATATGCGGATGTGTCATTCACGTACCACACATTATCCTCACACTTACACAATCACAAGTGCAGTACTACGTATTGAATTATGTTAACATATGCAAATGCGTCATTCACGTACCACACATTATCGTCACACTTATACGAACCACACATTTATTTATATAAATATTTATTTGTAGGGACAAAGTAAAGTATCTTATATTCATCAAGAAAAATACATGTGATGGTTGTTAGTGATGGTAGATACAAAAAGCTCATAGCCAACAAGACCTCTCAATTGTTCCTTGGCTTTTTCTTCGGTGGAGAGGAGAGGCCAGCTTCCGATGAAAATATAAGTTCCTTTTTTGCTTCAAAAATGATGCACTCCCCCTTCAGCTCTTTCTCTAGGAGAAGCGGATCCAACACTTTAGCGAGGTCGCCTAATGTCACAAGCACACACATAGCTCCACCCCGCGTTTGATCAAATAAATAAAGAAGCTTTGACTTCTTGATTAGCACCACCTTCTCCAAGCTAGATATCACAGGTATTGCTTGAAAAGGTCCAAACTTGGTCAAAGCTGGAATTTTCATAATTATTTTTTGTCCTCCTGGTAAGCACTTCTTATGAAAGACCACCAAATCTATAACAAGGTTACCAATATACTCCTTAAGAGCTAAATCCTTGCGTCAGTCCGCATGTCAAGCTCCTCCTTGCCTTGATGTAAAGTCATCTATATACACTATGTCCTGAATGACAAAGTCAAATCAAACAATATATTTAGCGACTAACCTAGAGTCATCAAAAAGTGATGAAACTTGATGGTAGGGTGCATCGGGTCCCCCGGAGTCCACCAGTGAAATCTTGGCCAAATATGATGAGTGCAGCTGCCCTGTCCAAATTTTGGCATCTCATGCCACTTTTTGGAGCCCAGAAAGTGGCCCCAGATGCCAGACTTCAGACATGGCAGCTGAAGGCATCCAGAAAGTGGCCCCACATGCCAAACTTTGAATAGGGCAGTTGCAAGCATCATTTTTGGCCAAGATTTCACCAGCGGACTCCAGGGGACCCGATGCACCCTACCATCAAGTTTCATTGTATAAAAATATATGGTAGTTAGAAATATCACCTTCTCAAAATCATCTTGTATCTTCATTTCCTCGTGTGTGTCAGGGAGGCACCTTTTTGGGCAGAGGGATCTACAAAATCCTTGGTAGGAAGCTGGGGCCTTGGTCCAAAAAAATCATGCTGTAGTGCTTCAAATTTAGCATCAGGCACAAGGTAATCTTCTTCAATCGAGGTAATATGCTCCTATGCTGCTATGATCGCACTCACAGTATCTAAGCTTGTGCCATCATATCTTCCAATCTCTGCCATAGTTGGATGCACATCCATGTAATCATAATCGATCAGGTCTTCCATTGAATCCCTGATTAGGATAGAAAACAACTCTTCTTCCTTCATTTCCAAGTATTGCAGTACATTTGATAGAAGTAAGTATTGTACACCATCTACTTCAATGGGTGTCAAGGAGGCAAGGTTGGGTTTGTCGACTTGTGGCAGTTCTGAAGAAGATGGCACCATGAGAAGAACCGATTGAAGAGCTCATAAATGTTGAAGAGCTCTGTCACCACTCGATGTTCCTCTTCAACATTTATGAGCTCTTCAATCGGTTCTTCTCCCGTGTATGTGATAGAAACAACCTGCGGAGTTGTATCTTCATCACTCTCCTCCTCTAGGGGTGTATCCAATGCAAGGAGGTAAATTGCCAATGCGCAATCACACTCCACGAGATCCAAAGGTGATGTACCTGGTGCACTTTCCATGGGAATAGTGCATACTCTATGCGAAGGATCCACATGGGCCAGACACCTATTCACCGCTTTTTGGTGATTCTTCCCTGCTTGAAATACCATGAGCTGTTCTAGAGGCACCCAAGTCGTGTCGGATCCCTCAATGGAGTATGTGCGTGTAGCAATGGTGCTCACAAAGTCTTCCAAAACCTGAAGGGGGGGATCCAACAATGAGAGCACACCTTCAAGGTTGAAGTTCTTAGAGAAAACTTGGAATATCTCGTCACCTTGGTTGGCAAAGATAGTCTCATGGATCCACTCATCAAAGTGTGCACGAGCATCCATCATAGCAGGTAGGAGGGATGTGGTGGATATAAAGAGATGAAGAGAGAAAGTGTGAAATGAAACAATGAAACAAGAACTAAACTAGTTCTACCTTAAAAACCTTAAGTTTTAAACCATTAAGGATTGTTCACATACAATATTTAGTTATGGCTTTACTTACATCTTTGTAAAGTTTACATGCATATGTAAATGTGTTGATGTGGAAAGTGTATAACAAGTGTATGATTTTGCATAAATACCATAATTTTTAAATATTGCAAGTTTGTAAGCGACAATATTCTATTGGCAAAAAAAATCCAAAAATTTACAAGTATTGGATATTACAACTTGTGGTGTTTGGGATTTTTAGGGAGACTCTACAATTTCTAAAATATGTGGAGCCACACACTTTCCGCTGGTAACCGTATCCTCAGCTCGGCTTCGAATTTTCCTACCATCTAGTTTAAAATAGAAGCTAACAGGTGGATTCTGCATTAACATTGTAATTTCCTGGTGCATTATAGTCAAGGGCCAATCATCCTCCATTTGCAACACTTGGGGCTCGCGGCCCTCACAAATGATAGTAACATCCACAGTTGCACTTTCACGTATGTCTTGATCAAGGCACAACCATTTACCCTTGAGCATCCTTCATCTACGATACTTGAACACTAGGCATAAAGTTTGTCGTGCGACAAAGTACCTGTAATTGGAAAGGAAAGTTAGCTGATTCATCCCAAAGTAAGATAATATTCAACTAAGAGAGAAAATTTTTACCTGAAATCTATGTCCCTTATGACTCGACACTCCGCTATGTCAGGACTATGAGTTATTTTTTATGTCCAAGTTTTGCCTAGAATCCTTGTTACATAATCCTCTGATGTATTTTTTATGATGTACGTGCTTTTGATACATCTCAAACCCTTACATTCCTTGAACATGTGTGCAAAAATTGCAATCGGTATGAACCAGCTTAGATGTACATTCTTTGAGTTGGCTCTTGGCTTCATAGAATTCAATATGTCTGCTAAAATTTTTGTGCTACACATGTGCAAAATGTTGCTACTACACAATGGCCATTCTATGCTATTGAGATTTGATATGTGCATATACTCAAGGGTTCCATATTCTCGACTCCCCTTGGGTAATATGTACTTGGAGTCATAGAAAAAAACAAGGTCCTCTGCGAGTTGCTTAGTTGTACGCACCTCAAATAGCAATCTACCAATTTCGAGGTGGTAACACTTAAAAGAACCAGTGAAACTCTCAACATTTTGCCACTCACAGCAATCCGAAGGGTATACTTCTATAAATACAAGACAAGTTGTTACATAGGTATCATGAAAGTTATCATTCTCAATGAGTTGCAAATACTTACTGTTTGCAATGTTTCGTTGAAAGGGCACAGTGGGCACAATGTGTATTTATTTTTGCATGAATATATGTTGTATAAATGCCTCTATTACAAGGTGAGAGTCAACATTCCTTTGTTTGAGAGCTAAAATTTTACCCTTCCAGTGCTTTGATACAGCTGCAATTGCAGATGCTTTCACCTTGAAAGCTCCCTTCATACTTGGACGCATATGTACCCAAGACAAGCAATGATACGTATCAGTGATCCAATTTCCTTCTTCATCTTTTCTGTTACGTACATCTATCGAGAGAATGCTTGTTCTTCTCTCATGCATTATAACCTACGCATTAGATGTAAATAAGTATGTATTAACCCCTAAATAATAAGCATTTTAAGTCTGTCCAGTAATCACCAATATGCCATACAAATCAATATGGCATTAAGAGATGTTTGCACTTTTGTAAACAGATATAAACATCGATATCGAAACACATGTGGATGTATAAATCAATACAAAGTACAAGTTTTAATTTCAAGACATCACTTTAATCATACCATTTACATGAAACATAATGAAAAGAATAGCACAAGAATACTTAGAGAATTTTGCCAAAATAAATTTTATTATAATGAAGAGGAGTCTGATTTGACTCAATACATTGTATAAAATGTGGGTATTATAGAGTAGTTGTTACAAGGATAGCAGCCACATGGCATGCAAATCTTAATAGGCACATTGGATTGACACCTGAGATATTCTAAGACTCAACACATTGTATGTTATATGAATGATATGATACAAGAGTTTCATGGATCATTGCCAATTGGCATGGAGATCCAAATGGACACATAGGACCAATAAAGCAGAGGATTTTTGAACCATCAACTTCCAACAGATCCATATCATCCAACACAAAGGAATCATTCGCCACATCAAAATAGTTGATGGACAATTATATGCTTCACCTAAACCTTGTACAATACCTGCATGTACAAAAAAACACCTGCATGAATCCCTTTTAACAAAAACACTTGCATGAATCCCTTTTAGCAAAAAATATCTAGATAACTACATGAATAGAAGCAATACAAAATAGGGCCAATTTACCTATAAGCTGATTTGCTGAAGATAAGATTGAATCATTGCTAATCAAAACCCATTGCAAATGATAGACATAAGAAAACATCAATCCCATCAAATATAAAAGTCACTAATTAAATGAATAAATTTTGGCACCACAAAATATGGTAGATTTACCTGTAAATTGAGCTACAGAATCTCTGCTCTACCTTGTGTTAAGTGATGCAACAACAATTGATCCTTAAGTTAGAACTAGCATCAAACCCTATTGTAAAGATAGTAGAAAATGGATAATGCAGAGAGGAAGAAAGAGAGAGTTTGTGTGAGTATGCGGGAGAGAGAAAGAAATGAGCACCTATCCAATCTTGCCCAAATTGATCTCTGCAAAAGACAATTTTGCAAGAGTTAGTATTTACATGAAGGTATACTAAAAAAACAATAGAAAAGAGGAAACATAGACAGAGAAAGAGAGAGAGAGAGAGATAAGCACTTATGAAATGTCACCCAAAAAGATATCTGCAACAAAAAAACAAAACAACAACAAGGGTTAAAACCAAACAGAGAGAGAGATTAAGACCTTTGCCTCTTGCTCCAAATAAACCCTGCAAGAAAACAATAATTAGAACCAACATCAAATTCTATTGAAAATCCAACATAAAAGAGAAACAACACATAGAGAGAGGGGGGAAAGAAAGGAGAGAGAGATGAGCACCTCTGTCTCCTGCCCCAAACAACCTCTACAATAAAACAACAACAACAGAAAGAAACGTCATCAAATCCTATTGAAAAAATAGCAAACAAGAGAAAATGCAAAGAGAGATGGGCACCTGTGTTTTGCCCAAAATCTAGAGTTGCGTGGAGAAGAAAGTATAGAGATAAGTAGAATGCTCAAAACCCTAATTACTCTCAGTAGGGAGCTTCAATGGAGATGAAAATTCACGAGTATAGAGAAGAGAGGGAAAGTGGTATGTTGCTCAACTTTTGGGTCAAACTGATTTTGTGCGAGGGAAAAAAACCGAAATTGAAAATTCTCCAAAAAAAAGGGGAGAAATACGAGGTGAGAGAAACTCAAATTTTGTGTACTATTCATTCTCCCTTTTTTTAATCCCCCACTACCCCTTTTTTTAATAGAAAACCCAAGATTTGGAAAGAGAAGATTCACCCTCCATGGATGTCAACATCTAGCCTTCCTATTGGACAATCCAAAAAGCCCACATCTTAAACTATATTATTTTTAAGGGCCCATTTATGAGTTCATTTTTTTCCTAATGGAAGAGCTTCTTATGGCCATTCTAGATGGTTTCGTCCCCCATTCTAAGTCTTTTCCCTTTTTCCTTAAGCCGTTAATGATACATGTATATGTCAAGGTTACTTTCTTTTTGTTTGTTGGGGACCAACAATCACAGCATGAAGTCCCAGGTATAGGTTAGTATGTCTGTGGGAGGTCTAAGTAGTCATTGCCTCTTGAAAAGGCATTTTCAAGCACTAAAAGACCTGTTTTAGATGGGAGCTCTAGTGGCCCTGTTCTACTAACCTACTAGGTGGCCACTCTAGGAGTTCCTATTAGTGTGAGGCAGTTAGAGAAGCTTGCCCTTGAATATCAAGAGAAGAACAAGTTTTGAATTTATCTAACAATACATATAAAGAGGTGTGTAAAAAGGGGTTCTTACCCCTGTAAAAAAAAGGAAAGGAAAGAAAGAAAAATTCATAAGTTGTTGTCCATCGCCTTGCAAAGGCCTGGTAGATTCCTGGTGCCGAGTCAGACACGGGGCCAATGCCTTGTCTTCCTAGAGGTGGCAACTAGCTGAAAAGCAAAGAACATTAAGGAAAGTTGGAGTGAAAATAAAAGTGAGCATCAAAAAATGATAAAGTGTCACCTCGCGAGGGCTTCGTGGGTTCTTGGGTACCGAGACAAGACCTGAGGCCGATGCCGTGTTCTCCTTGGGTCATTACTCAGCTCTCTCCTTTTTACATGCCCCGAGTATGGAAAATAAAGGCCTAAAAGGAAAAATGTGCTAAAAGAAAACATTTCTTGATCACGCTTTAGGAGTCCTCACCTAGGAGGAGCTCTTGGTTGAGTTGTCCCCAGTTAGGAAGGTAGTTCAGACCACCACTAAGGGTGACCTCTTTGATAGTTCTTTTTAGCTTGGCTGTGTTGGAACAGTTTGTTAGTGACTAGATTTGGGCTTTTTGTCAGCTTATGCTGGGCCTACTCCTTATGGATCTCATGCCTTGGTTTTGATAGGGGGTAGGGTGAGAGCTGTGATGTGTTTTGTTGAGTATTTTCTGTACCAGCTTGATGCTCTTTGTGGTTGTATTGATGTGCAGATTTGTTCGTGGGATTTGACGAGCTGAGTCGCCCTATCTCGTGATTGCCAATGCGCGGTGATTTTTGATTCCTTGAAGTGCTTAAAATTTACCAAAACATACGCACTTTAGGGAAAAATAAACTTCGTCGAAGGTGGCATAGGCAATTGGGTCGATTTTAAGCAGCAATCAGCCATCAGATTCTTAAAGTGCTTTTCATAAATTTTTCGACTACCAAATTGGATCCTGAGAAGTGCCAAGTAGAGCGAGACCTCAAGATGGTCCAGCAAGAATTTACAGTGATTTTTGACTCCATGAAGTGCTTAAAATTTGCCAAAACATCCGCATTTCAAGGGAAAAATAAACTTGGTCGAAGGCAGCATAGGCAATTAGGTCGATTTTAAGTAGCAAGCAGCTGTCAGGTTCCTAAAGTGATTTAAAGATACACCAATTGAGAGGTATGGATTTTTCATAATTTTTTCGATTGACAGATTGGATCCCAAGAAGTGCTAGGTAGTGCAGGACCTCAAGATAGTCGAGGAAAAATTTACAGATCCAAAATCAAACGCCGGACACAAGAGATAGGCCGAAAAAGAGGACCAAGATCAAAAGGCCAAGTCTAAAAAGACTTAAGAGGTAAGAAAGGGTGTGACCCTTGGGGCCCCCCAAAAATTTGACGAATGGGAGGGGGGACTGTTTTTTTATTGGCATGGAGGAAAAATGGCGACGTCCTACTGTAGGCGACGAGTTTTGGAGAAGGGGGGGTATGCCACCTCAATATACCCATACCATCTAATATTGGTAGCAAAATATTGAAGTTTTTGCTCTCCATCACCATCCTTTTCTCCTCCAATGACTGCCTCGATTGATAGAACTAGATCTAGTCTTTCTCTCTCCTCCCTCTCTCTCTTCTCAAGAGGTTGTTCATGCGTATGAAATCAAGAAGAATAAGGGCTGAAGGATGCTTGTCCGGAAATGATCGGATTGCTCCAAGATCAAGAGGAGGCTGAGGGAAGGTGTTCATCACTAAATAATGATCATTGGATAGTCCATTGGCAGTCCATATCAATTATTAAAAAACTTGCAACATGCGCATAAGTAGTGTGCCTCATTTTTACAAAGGAAATTTACTTCTTTTTTATGTTTGATGTTCTAAATGAAATTCATATGGAAAAAAAAATGATTTGAATCTTTTTTGCATTATCATTGAGGGTTATGTATAAAAGAAATGTACAACCCTAATAATAAATAGTCGCAATAATTAAATTATAATCCGAAAAGCGCCTTTTTAGAGAAAAAATGAAGAGTTTGTTGGTTTCGGGTGGGGAAAGAGATGCGCATAGGATAAATTCTGATAAAAACCATTTCTTAGCTATCATCATCAGTCACTAATCATAGATAAAAAAATAACCTATTTCTATGTATAAATAAATAGTGAAAAATAGCAAAAATTGAGAAAAATAGGGTTTTGTGCTTTAAAAATTAAGGAAAAATATGATTAATGTTCGTGTATGTTTGGCAAGGTTAAGGCAAAAGGTTAAGCCTCAGCTTGCCCTTGTTTCTATGTTTTAGTGTGTCTTTTTTGCTTTTTTATATCAAAAAAGACAAAAAAAACAAAACCCTACACCTATGCAATGCACCACAACCTAAACGTTAGAGGGAAAGGGTGATGTTAAGAGATTAAGAGGGTTGAGAAGGTTTGAATCTTTGAAATATTTGAGTGTGCATTTCACTTATAATTGCGATGTTTTAGCTTAAGGGGCTAGTAGCACGAGAAATCGATGCTACTCTCCATACATCGAAGCATACGTTTAGTGAAGATCATGAAAGGGTTGTTTTTCCACATCACAAAATGCTGCTTCGATAAATATTGTTTGTGCACTAGGATCATATGCACTATGCATGAAGCATGCCATGGAATCACTCCTGGAATGCATAGCAATTCTCTTTCTAGGACATGACTTATATGTAGAGTGGAAAGGAGCCTAAGCTATAGGTTAGTTGTATGGTTTCCTTGGGACTATATACTCCTCGATTGTACAAAACAAGAAAAGAGTAGACTATGAATCGTGTGTTTTATATGTTCAGTAGCTCTTGGGGCCAATCCCCTTGATGTAGGAGAGCTGCAGTGGAGCCACGACAGTCAGCCGAGAGGTGCTTCCCTACATTTGTGCTACAAGGTATTATATTTATATGTTATGATATGTCCCTTTGGGGAGAAGGGAAGGTAAACGTTGGACTGTGTCCTATTACAAACGGAAAACCGATATTAGATTTTAGTGTAGTGTGAGTCGTAGATGCTTTGCGAGGCCGTGTGGAGTGTCTTGTGTGTCTTAGAGGTCTGGCTAGTGCAAAAGAACCAGTGTCAAGCCCATTTTAGGTCCCGACAATTATATCAATTAATATAAGCAATTCTGACACTTCTAGACATATGCTTTAGAGCATACACTATCCTAAGAATAAAAGTGGTTTGATTAAAATTACTATAATAGTGCAAAAATAGTACCACATAACTATGCTTTTACCCTTCTATTATCTTGCCTCCATGGTTGAGAGTGAATGAGAGAGAGTGAGTGAGAGATGTGTTGAGGGAGGGACTAATTGAAGCTAAAGCTCTTCGTCACCTTCTTTCTCTTCTTCTCCTTCTCTACTAGCTTCTCGACTTGTTGGTGTGATTGGTGATGAAAGTAAAAGAGTGATGGCATTGGATCGTATTCATCATGGTCATGAAACCATCTTTGAGTCTTCAAGCTTTTGAACTATAACACTAGAAGGTAAGTTGGTGAGTTCACTACATCTCAAAGCTAGTATTATATTCTTGCTTTCTTGATTTGAAGACAATGATGCATAGTAAGTTAGAGTGGATTGTTGAGACACAAGGTGAGAGATTGTCACCAAAGTGAGTTATAACTTCTAGAATAATAAAAGTCCATGTAAAATCCCAATTGTTGGTGCATTTGGCTCAACATTGATCAACTCCTTCTTTAGACCAACCAAAGCAATAGATCAATATCACCATCTAGTGATACCATTACCAACACCATAGTTGTCCCTCCTAATCCTATTTCTATATCTGTAGGGATGGCACAACCAGCCTTAATACCCCCTCAAGCAATACAAATCCTAGTAGCCATGCCAACTCTACTCACTTTAGGGTATTGGTTGCCTATCTTTAGTGGAAGTCGAAACAAAGATATAGAATTACATATCAAAGATTTCCCAAAACTTATATTTAACTATCAAGTCAATGAGGAAGCACATCATTTGATGTTCTTCAACATGACTATGAAGGAAAATGTAGCCTAGTAGTACTATGGACTTGCGGTACGTTTGATTGCTATTAGGCAAGCATTCTACATTGCATTTCATAGAGAGTTGTCTCTTGAAAAGGGGAGCCAATATTGGCTATATGTCTTAAATGAGACTTAATAATAATTCAATGAAAGTATAAAGACATATGCTCAAAAGCAATGTGACGTATTTTGGTGTTTGGGTAATACTATGCAATTAACCCGTGCCGCTTAGTTGCAAATTGTCTTAAGAGGGTTGGATTTCAAGATCCAACTGCACTTGAGTAACTTGAAACTAAATGATTTAGATGTATCTATAATAATAGTAGACGGAGTCAAGTCAAGGATTCAAGATACCTATGCAGCAAGAGATCAAGCCCTCTCAATGACAAGATGGTGCCAAATGCAATACTAACACGATATTACTCAATACTTGCACCATCCAATAATATCATGGGTCAAACTCAAGGGACTTCAAATAAATGGTTACATCAATCACTAGCATCTATAGGAATGTTTCCCAACCAAGTCCCATGATGTCTATGAGCAACAGGCAAGGTCCCACTGTAAACCAAGGGTCTATGCAACCACCAACCCATTTATAGATCATAAAGCCTAATGTGGAGATGAATCCTCTACATCAAATATTGTTGAGGAAGTTAAGGATATAATGAAACATAACATTGATGTGATTATTGAAAAATATCAATAGATCGCTATGGATGTTAATTTCCTAAAGTGGCAACAAAATCTGATGGACACTAGGAAGCCTGATGATGTAGATCCATCAAGAGTTAGCTGTAGGTTATGTGGTGGTCAACACTTCCCTTGAAACTATCCAAATATTAAATGCGACATATGTGGGAAGTCTACCACTTAACCAACACTTGCTACAGGAAGTTTAGTACCCTTCATCAAGGAAGTAGACAACCAGGTCCTATTAATCGCCAAGAATAAGAAACAAATCTTCAACAAGATGAGGGACCAAAGCAAATTTTGCAAAGAGAAAATGCTATTATGAAAGAATTTCCTAGTGGTAGTGGTGTAATTTTGATTGAAGCAGCACTAATTCTTCTAATTTATGAGCAATTATGAGAGGTCAGAAGGTCAAAGAGGGAGATAAAGATAATGTAAAACCTATTAAGGAAACCCCTAAATAAGATTATAAAGGCAAGAAAATTCTTAGAACTGATATATAAGGTGGTCCTTTGAAGGCTGATAATGGTAGGGTAGACCTAAATAAGGAGCCGACGAAGAAGAAAGTGAAGGCCAAGAAAGAGGAACACAAGCCTAGGAAGCGACCAAGAGAGCAAATGGTTTGAGGAGAGAAGAGAGATATTTTTAACTTTCAAGAATTTGATCTAGCAAGTTCTCTTTGTGAGGTCAAGCTTGATATTAATCTCCTATAGCTAATTAAACTATCATTGGGAGTGCATAAAGAGTTCAGAAGATCCTTTGCATTGGATATATTATCAAACCTAGGTATAGACCGTATTAGTGATGGCTAGTTTGAGCATGCTGAAAAACATTGCCCAAAGGTACTAGCTTATGTTAACGGTGTCAAGCATTTTCACATAAACTAAAAATCCCTAAGATATATCTTGTTGATAGGATTTTTTGTGCTTGATTGTTTGTGTGACAAATTGACTTGATGTTTTTTGGCTGAATTTTTTGTGTTTGTCTAGAGTAGAAATTATTAGTGTCATTATTTTGAATCTCTTGTGCTTGAGAACTTGATTGTTTTGGTCAAGATTGGTTTTTTTTTTGGACAAATTGGAGAAAGATTTTAGCTGTTGGATATCTTGAATCAGATATACTTTCTTGCAAATATATTTGCACATCACAAGGATTATGGACTCATGAGCATTGTTGGATACACTGCACTCAAGGATTATCTCTTGATTTTTTCAATTACTTTCAAACCATGGGTTGGGTTAGTGCACTTATTACACCAATCTTGAGCACTAGCATGGCATGATACGCACTATAGCTATATGCAATAAAACTTAGATACATGTGCACTTGAGAGAGCACCTTCCATTGTGCACACATTGTTCTTTGTAGGCACAAGAGTTGGGATTTTCATCACCAAATTAGGAACCATTGGATGAGTGGAAAAGGTGGTTGGGTGAGTTTGAGGGTCTTGAAGAAATCCTTAAATTGAGAGATGGATTGTTTATTTGGTCAACATCATGAGGACCACTATTTTCCTAAGTGATTGTGAGATTTGGGTGGGTGGAGCAAAGTGAAACATTTCTTCATTTTGTTGAGTGATGAGAGGTGAGGTTAAGGATTGTAAATTAATCAAGGAATTGTGTTTGTATTTTGCATCATGGACAAGCACTTGTAGATAAGCTAGGTCCTAATTCTTTAGTGCATTGATATCTTTCTATAATGGATTGACTGTGTGATTACATGACATGGATTTCACCTTTACACTTCTTTTCAAATCATTTGTGATTGAGCATGGAGTCTATTTTCAAGAGCATAATTTTACTAGGACACATTGCATGGAACTAAGAGCAAGAAAACAAAAGGAGAACATCACCAAAAGAGAAATTGTACATGCTATCATGAAAGCAATCAATGACAAGTTTGGAGCTATATGGAGGCCTTAGGAAGCATCAAAGTGATTATTATTACTTGAGGATAATTCTTCTCTACTGCCAGTATTCTTGAAAAAGAAAGAAGACTTATAGTACTTTGAAGCATCATTTGTGAGAGGCTTTTATCTTAGAGATCGGGATGGTCTTATTAAGAATGTCATGAAGCTTATTGGATATTGCATGTATGGAAACAAGCTTTGAAATATTTGGATGACTTGAAGACTTTTTCAAAGGTGGAAGGTGCACCTAAAGGTGAAAATATGTGCCTTTAGGATGTGGGCTACGAGAAGCAAAATACAAAAAATAATGAGAAAGAGCTAAGAGCATATTTCTCACTATCATGAGTAATTTATAACCTCTTTTGGCTTGAAAAAAGGTTTTCTATATTTTTCATAAAGGCCATCAATGGTCTTGCAACTGTTTGGCATTCAGATGTCAAATTCTTTTTTTAGGATCAAGGATTCAGCTAGAGAGAAAATTGCCTTAGATCCTTATTTAGGGCTTGTTGAAAAGAGAGGTGGTGCTTGGATGAATGAAGTCCTAGGAAGCAATCGATTAGCAATTCCCAAAGATAGTCATGCATGGCTTAGTGTGCATGGAGTGGGTGGTTGTTTTGGCCTATTGGACCCTATGCAGTAGGTTGTTAGTTGAGGGGATTATGAGAGGAGGATAAGACCTTCTCCTAGTGATTTTTTTAAAAGATTGTCATCATGTTTTGGAGGGTGTATTACTTCATGTCATGCATATGATCGTGATCAAGATTTATAGGGTGGTAGCCTAATCATGTATGGATGAAAGAGCTAGTTTATGCTATCGGCTAGCTTTACCATGATATTGTCATGATTTGTGGTTTGCAGTTGTTGTTGGAGAGTTGGCTTGATTTGCAAGGACTTGTCACTATGATTGTTAGGGTAACAATCTATTAGAAGAGGATCTTGAGCTGCTTGCTACATGATCTTATAGGTACATTTCCTGTAAGGTTGCTTGATGTATTAAAGTCTAGGGAACATTGCAAGTTAGAAGGAGGACTAAAGTATGTAATGTCATGGACTGAATAACTGACAGGGGGCAAAATGTTATTGTAGAGGAAATGGAAGGTTCATGCTACAACAATAATCCATAGTCAGTATCAATGGCAATGTTGCTACTATCCTCCTATTCATCTCCATCACACAGGCTGGGAGCATTAGGTCATCAACCATTGCATATTGTAAGCCCTTCCTGACTGCACCAATGTTATTTAAAAAGGCTAATTTTGATCATGCTAATCATGTTGATGCTGACTTTGATGTTATTGTTTGATTGAGAGAGAAGAAACATGCAGACAAAGGAATATCTAGTGCATTATTAATAAGGGAAAAGAAGCTAATATTGATCATGAAGAGTAAGTAATGATGTCGCACGGAATTTGTGCGGGGGTTCTGAAAGTCACTTGCCAGAGGGATACTTTCAGATGCGAATAATGAGACTGATGAAGAGTACTCAATTCAGGTTAAATATTTGAAGTAAAAAGAATAGCTAGAATTCACATTTTATTGAATACAAATGAGGGCATGATAAGGTGAAAAGGGAAACAAGAATTTTCATATTCACAATATATAATAATACATGTTCTCATACATAGTTTTCTTGATTGATGCATGCAAAGGATAGAATAGAAGAAGTTCAATGAATCAATTCATAAGAGAACTTCAAAGTTTGGTCACAAGAGAGAATCATATATAATGGATATGCATGAAAAGAGAAGCGAATTGAAAGTGTATTTGTCAATGTTGATGGAGCCCCAAGAGGAACACCAAGGAAAAGGGGATTCTACTGCAAGAAAAACTATCTTGTAACATCAACAAGCTTTTATTTCATTCTTTTGATGACCAAAACGAAGAAAACAACAAATCTTCATGCAGCACAAATTTGATAAAATCAACCATAATCTTCAACATCTTCATAGAATCCATCAATAGAACAAATAATATAAAAGAATACACCATTTTTTAATGGAAATCAATCACATAGTATTCATATTCAATGTCTTCATAGTTTTCTCTTTCAATCTCTCATAGAAAGATACACAGTTTTGATAGAATTGGCTATCTTTGGCTCTCTCTCTCTCTCTCTCTCAATAATACATCATCTCCTCACTACAATACTCAATAATGACCCTCAATAATCCTTCTTAGGTCGTGGATACACCTCCCAAGAGGTATGTCTGTGTCGAAGAGGCACCAAAGAGACTACAGTATCTCTTCATATCTCGCTCCTGTCTCTCTGTCACTTCAATATGCTCTTCAGTCTTCAGCAGCTGCTTTTTCTATTTGTTTTAGCTCTTTTGAACTTAGATTCATCCTTTCCAAAAGTTAGAAAACTTTTCCAAAGTCACACATACATTCTACAGAACACTTACAAAAGATCCACAGAACAGAATAAAATAGGAACATAGCAGAGATGAACAGAGATAGAGGCTCTACAGAAGATTTACAGAGGGTTATAGAAGGTCATCAGAAAACAGCATATCCTCATAACTCATACTAAAACCATTCCAAACTATCAAAAACTATTCAATAAACTTCCAAAAGATTTCAAACTCCATCAATCATCAATCCATGCTTCATACAGAAGAAAATTAGAACAAAACAGAAGCTATACAGAAGGTATCAGAACCAATTAGAACCTCAACAGAACCTATCGGAACATCACTGAGCTTCATGTTTCTACTAAGAATCATCATGGACTTCCAAAACATAATCAATATCATCCAAAACACTCTCAAACACGTCCATTAACAACCATACATCACTCTATGTCCATAAAAAATCAACCATTCAGACCTCAAAAACCATAAAAATCAGTCAAAAATTTAGTCTTTTTCCACTCTCAACATATCCCCATACTTAGAAAGGAAGTGTCCTTGCGACCTAAGGAAAAAAGAATGTAAGTTCAATAAGGAACTCAATTTGATCTTCTTTAGTATCTTCAATAATAACCCCAAACCACGACCCCAACTTATCACTTGTATCTAGAAAAGAATACTACAACAAAAGAAAAACACCTTTTGGATATTATCTCTATTTTTAGAAAATTTTATTAGCAACACAAAGTCATAAATGATATAAGAGTTTTCTTTGAATCAGCATCATCTTTTGCTAGCTGGTAGTCCAACATCTTCTTCATCAATCCATCTTCAACTTCAGCTCCATCCAACAAAGATAAACAATATATACATATCACATATACAACTCACACAGACACGACGCCATGTAATCTGAATGGCACATGCCCTAAAAAAATGGAGGACATAGAAAAAGATTTCCATTAAAGAAAAAAAATTGATACATCCAAAAAGAACTCCACTGCTAAGTAGGATGCAGACACTTCTTCTTAAACTGAAGCTAGACTTGAGACGATTCAGAGTTTTACTCTCATCTACAAAATGCAAAGGCACATTCTGAAGGAACTCTCTACAACACATCCGTTCCAGCAAAATAAGAAACATGGTAGGGAAATCTTGTGTGAAGTAATACAGAATATCCATCTGAGAAATAGTCACATCCACATTCGGATTGATGATCAAAGGGGGGATACACTTATGAGTGTTTAGATTAGACTGCTGATGCATAAAAGCAAGGTCCCAGAAAAAATGAGTTGCAAGACGTACAGAGGTATCCTCAGAATGAGCATGCACCCGAGCAAAATGAAGGTAAGAGTTTAAACATGCTGCAGAGGTATCCCAGGACCTTGGAATGAAAGGCCACTTAAACACCAATCCTGTTACAGAATCATACAGTGTCCATTGCCGTGGACGAAGTATGTCACTATCATACCTTGGTGTATCCATCACCGATTGAGGAGGAAGGTTAATAAAATCGAAAGGAGACGGGAATGGAATAAGAGGAGAGCATTGTAAAGGAGGATAGGATAGATCATAAAAAGAAGGGAAATGACGAGATAAGGAAGATGAAAAAGATGGAAAATTCAGCAAAAACTTATGAAGGGAATCTGCTGAGAAAACAGAAGGAACAGGAGGAACTACAGGAAGAGGTTCAGAAGGGGTAGGCGATAATGTCAGATCGGCAATTAAAGGACAAAAAGCAAAAACAGTAATGTGAGGGGAATTAGGAGTAAAAGACAACAGAGGAATAGTGTGTCAGGGTTGGAAGTGAGGAGGGAAATATACAACGGAAAACGATAGGACATAAGAGAATAAGACAAAAGATAAATGGGATCTAATTGATAAAAAGAGCAATGATAAGCAAGATCTTGGAAAAAAGAATCAGTGAATAATGGATGATCAGCAATATGACGCAACAATTGAGTTTGTAAAGGCTGGATATCAGATTTGTGGAATACACCCCTGAGATGATGAGGTTCCAAAGCAACATCTTCCAAAGGTAGATGCCAAGCATGTCCTCTACACCAAGACATTTGCTCATGATAATGCTTCAAGCTATCTGCAAGCAGGAGCTCAATTGAGTGCACATACATCACTGCTTATAAGATCACATCTCCCACATACAAATTCAAATCCTCCTCATTAGGAATCTGCAAATGCCCCGTAAGATACATGAAAGATAGCAACTGTACTTCATGCGAAATCAGCTCATCAACAAATATGTCAAACACAGACTTCAGCAAATCTGCAGACCACAAATTCTACCACCCATCCTCTGGAGGTTTTAAATCCACATTGCTCAAAGAGATATACAAGGCAAAATGTTACTGATTATACTTGATCCAGAAAGACGGTGGGGGTGACACTAGCTCAACATAACTAGTAAAATCATCCTGCACACAATTCATTCGTTGTTGTAGGCGTTCTACCTTAGTAGAAAAACCATTACAAAACTTCGCCTTCTGCTGTAACTAGTCAAGCTCCTCGTTGGAAGATGCTACAAAAGAAACCACAGGAGGTGGAGGAATAGAAAGAGTAACAATCTTTTGATTAAGCTCTGCAATCATCTTCTTTTGTGAATCAATAGTTTCCTGAGAAGACTGTAGCTGACCCTCACAAGTACCCAGCCTACTAGCTAAGTCAATCATCTCCTCAAGGGCAAAATTCTTCTCTTTAGTCAAATAATACGCATTCTCTGCTTCCAAGGTAACTACTTGAGCTTCTAACTTCTGAATGGTGGCCTTATGGGAATCCATCAGGGTAGTAGCTTCAGTCATTTGTTTGTGAATATCCATTAGGGCGGCTTTCGCAGATGTTAGATCCTCCAAAGCCTTACTCAATTGACTAGTCAGGGAATCAACTTTGTCCTGCAAGGAAGTATACACCCCTATTTAAATGGACAAAAGACAAGTCATCAGTGAAGTTTCCAATGTAGCCTGGACACCAGAAACTAGCTGAGGAAGCAAAGGTCCAGCTAACATTGTTTGTAAAGAAGTAGGGATTTGTTTATCCAATTGCCCATCCCTTTGTGCTACAAATAGATTAGGACATGACAAGAATGAAGGAAGGGAGCTGGTAGAAATAGGAGGAATGGAGTCATGTGCAGGAGAATCAGAAACTGAAATAGAAATAGGACTAAGGTGCCCTTTAGTACGTATTCTTTTACTACGAGAGAATCTGGCAGGGGGCTCATCCTCTGAATCAGAATTGGGCTGAAATGGAGGAGGAGTTAGAACAGAAGGTGGAGGCTGCTTCGAAAGAGGAGCAGGATCAAGAACTGGGACACCACCAGGAGGAGGTGCAAGGGAGATAATCTTTTGAAGAAAAACACTATAGGAGACATTACTGCCCTAACCTTTCCGAACTCTCTGAAAATGATGATCCATCTTCGCGAGCATGAATGCTCCCCAATTGAACTTGGCTCCCTCCAGGATCCTAAACAGAAGCAGTGAATAGCTCCTTGGAGATACATTTGGAAGCAGGCTTCCCTAACATGAACCTGTTTTGCAGAAACTAGCAAAGTTGTTTCCATACCGGGGAGGACATGTGAGCTACAGAAACCCCAGAACCGGTGATAACTTTGCTGAAGACCAAAGGAGTAGAGCTTTCTTTCTGTAGGAGAGAAAGGATCTCTTCAGCTGTTAATAATCGATTTTCACTAGGGACGAAAGACACTGAAAGAGGCAAACACAACGCATCACTGATATTGGCTATGGATAAGCAAAAGCGTCGGTTATAAACCAAGCCTGACTGGTTCTTGTAGGATGCCAGGAAGGAGTAGCAAATCGTGTTGTCCATTGGCGGAAACTTCAAAGCCACAAAAGGATGAAGACCAGCACGACGAATGCAATCCGCCTCTAGGAGAAGAGCATAGTCATGCACCGGCAACGGCACATGCTGGATGAGAATAGGAGGAATAGAGGTAGGTGCCATTTAGACTACAACAAAAAACCCACACACACAAATAAGGAAAAAGACAAAAATTTTCTTGCAAAACCTAGACAAATCAACATTGAGAAGAATATCAAAACAAAAGACAAAAGACCAGACTAGACTGAACCAGACTTCCCCAAACAATCCACATCCTACAGAAAAATTTTGATATGACCTATGCACTCGTGCAACCAAAAGCTTCATGCTATATGCAATAAGAAGGTACCCTGATCCCGCGTAATCAAGCAATCAAAAATAAAAACTCAAACACATCATACCCCAGACAATAACCAGACTAAAAAAGAATCCAAGACTTGGACCAACAAAATAAAGAGAGATGAATAAGACCGACATCTTGGACTTAACAAATCCCAACCCTCGTAAACGCATTGTGTAAACCTATGGTGCAGTGAACGTGGATGGGTGAATACTATTGAATTCATTTTAACCATGTACAAATTAGATTGCAATTCGTTATTAATTAACCATTAATGCATAGTGATTCGATTCCGCAATCCAACCCCCACTTAGACAACTGACTTGACTGACTGGGGTCTCTAAAAATGCAATTCATTGTTACAACTTACGTGATATGTGGCGCAAAACGCATGCATGCATGACGGCGAGGGTTCATTTTAATTACAAATAAATTATGTCTGTAGTGCGTGTGCGTGTGCACTGTGGATTTATTTTAGAAAATTATGTGGATTATTATGCCATGTGCTCGTGCAAGCAACGGCAGGGTTCCTTTTACAATTAACAGTTGGGTTTCTTTTAAATTAAAAATTAATGAAGTGCATTCTATTTATTTGGTGGGTGCAACAGTCGGTTGATTTTATTAGAATTACATGTGTGTTACGGTGTAACCTGAGAGAGGGAAAAAGAAAAAAAACCTGGCAATGTGTGGGGCTGTCTACAAAGTCTGATACCACCTCCTCAAAAAAAGGAAGGGTGCAATCCACAAATATTCCACACAACGGACAAAAGATCGACTAAAACTAGTCGTCCTATCGTACAGAAAAACGAAAAAAAAAAACTAACACATTGACCAAAAATAATAAAACCAATGATACGTATGACCAAAGCAAAAAGATGGATATGTTGGGATGTTGAATTGATTGGGATTAATATTATGATTTTTATTTTTTAGTTTGTTTTTTTTTCAATAATAGGTTTTGTTTTGTTTTGTTTTGTTTTTTTGTTAAAGGAGGTGAATATGAAATTTCAACAACCAATCATGAGCATCAAGTGTTAAAAAGGTAATCAGATTTAATTTACATTTTTCAATTAATTTTTGAGATTTAAAATGAATTTTACATGAATTGGGGCATCAAAATCAGGGTTTTGTCTCCAAATAATACTTTGGGCAATTAGCAAAGCATTTTCAATTGAGAAATGATTGACAAAAGGGACAAGGAAGTTTGTAGAATTTTTTAAAAATATTTGAAATTATGTCGGTATTTATATCAAATTTTAATGAATTTTTGACCAATTTTTTAATATTTTTGAAAATAATTTTTAATTTTTGATTTTTTTACAAAATTTTTCTAAGATTTCCAGTTTGAAAAATATTTCAATTATTTGTATAAATATTTGAGATTTTTCAAGATTTTTTCTGTAATTTCTTTATTTTAATTGAATTGTAATGAATATTTGAATTTTTAAATGTGTTTTTAGAGATTTCGGGATTTAAAGTACCCGTGACTGCATATGAACGGCTGCTGATGACTGTGACTGCATACGAATGGCTGCAAGACCCTACCGCACGAACAAGGCGGACACGCATCCTCGCGGGCGTGAACGCACGCGAATATCCACCGACACCAAAAGGGTGACCGCAGCACGCGCAGAGGGGTGAACAAAGGGGGAGAGGCAAAGGATAGAGGGAGGGGGGTGGGAAAGGGGGTGGGGGTGGAGGAGAAAGAGGAGGTGGAAGAGGAGGAAGGGGCGGGAGGGGCGGTGAGCAGCGCACAAGCGACGACGGTGGCGGGCGCGCTGGCGGGTGGCAACAGGCGTACTGGCGACGGTGGCAGGCATATAGGTGGGTGGCAATGAGCGTATGGGTGGGCGGCGATGGGCACATTGGTGGGTGGCAATGGGTGTACAGGCGAGCGACGACAGGCGCATTGGCGGGCGGCAGGGGAGAGCCAGGCGGCGAGAGGGAGAGTAAGGGGAGGAGGAAGGGAAGAGAAGGAGGAGGAGGAGAAGAGAAGGAGGAGGGGAAGAGAAGGAGGAGGGGAAGAGAAGAAGAAGAGAAGAGGAGGAGGAGAGAAGGAGGAGGAGGAAAAGAGAGAAGGAAAGGAGGAGAAGAGGAGGAGGAGGGGGGGAAGGGGCGGGAAGAAGCAGAAGGGGAAGAAGAAGAAGAAGCAAAGAGAGAGGAGAGAGGGGTCGGGGAGAGAGAAGAAAAAGAAGAGAGGGAGAAAGAAAAGGAGAGAGAGAGGAGAGAGGGGAGGGGTGGAAAACCATCAGGGAGGGGGGTTTTTTTAAACAATGAATTAATTTATTAAAAATAAATAAATAAATTAAGAAACATAAGGAAAAGAAGCCCACCCCCTCATCCCGCACATAAGCACGGGGCGAGGGCAAAAAAAAAAATTGTAGTGGTGGGAAGCAACGGGGCAGGATGGCGGCACGGGTGCGGGAGGACACAACGGACACATCATCATGATTAAAAATCGAAAAACAGGTGGTCGCGCGCGACGCGAGAGGCAAGATAGATGCAAATGATCCGAAATTTTTATAAAACCCAAACCGTGCACTGGAACGAAAGGCAGGAAAAAAGAAAAATGTGCAAAAAGGCATGTTGGACAGGCCTATCATGTTAGAACAGAGTTTCGATGAAGATAAGATCCGTTCACGTGGAAAAAACCCAAAAATCAAACTCGAAAAGGAAATAAACCTAGTCGCGATGATGTGCGGCAATCGTTCTTGTCAGAATTGAGTAGAGGATGCGATTGGTGACTTCAACTTGGTTGTTAGCTCTAGGGTAGTAAGAAGTGGACTTACGATGGCAGATCTTATACAGCTCAGTCAGCTCCTCCATGATTTTGTTAAGGAAATGAGTACCTCTCTCACTCACCAGGTCGAGGGGACTGCCAAAACGGGTGATAATATTCTCGCACATGAACAGCGCTACGCTGTTACCATCGTCCCGCTTCAGTGCTTTAGCTTCACACCACTTTGTGACATAATTCATATATACTAAGATGTATCTGTTCTGCTTCCGTCTGGTGGGTGGATCAATGGGACCCACGAAATCAATCCCCCACTTCTCAAATGACTTTAGGGGAAGAATGGGTTGCAGTGGCATGGCACTTGTTTTGGTGGGTTTTCCCATTCGTTGATAAGCATCACATCTCCTACAGTAATCATATGCATCCTTGTGGAGGGTCGGCCACCAGTATCATGCTAACAGAGCCTTCGTGGCTATCGCTTCTCCTGCAAAGTGTCCACCACATGGTTCGTCATGGCATGCTTTCAATACTATGCCGATTTCATCCCCTGCAATATATCTTTGCAGCACTTCATCTTTGCCTTTCTTGTATAGTGCACTGCCTAGCAAAGTGTAGGGGGTTGATTCTAATAGAAGCTTCTTCTTCTCACGGCTTGAGATGCCAGGAGGATACTGTTGAGTTGCCAAGAGGTTGGCTATGTCTACATACCAGGGAGTAACTATTTCAACTAGAAACAAGGAAGCATCAGGAAGGTCTAGATCATCCTATTCCTCTTCTTTTGGTTGAGGGATCCGTGATAGATGATTGGCTAGGACATGGGAATGGCCAGGCTTAGTGACTACTTCAAAGTCAAACTCCTGGAATAGGAGTAACCATCTCATCAGTCGTCCTTTAACATCTGCTTTGTTAATCAGGAAGGATAGGGCTTCATGATCCACATAGAACTTGAAATGCATTGACAATAGATAATGTCGAAACTTCTCCTGTGCAAACATCATTGCTAAGCACTCAAGCTCTATCACTGTATAGTTCCGTTCCCTATCAGTGACCTTTTGGCTTGTATAATATATTGGTTGATCTAATTTAGAGGGGCCCTTTTGACATAGGACAGCACCTAGCCCTTCAACTGATGCATCGATGTGCACATGGAACTCCTTCGTCCAATCAGGAGATTGTAAAATAGGTGCTTGGATAAGGCACTGTTTTAGGGTATTAAAGGCCTCTTCATATTCATCAGTCCAAAAGAAATCCGCCTCTGTCCTTAGGAGCTTATGCAAAGAGACTGCCTTCGTTGCAAAATGTGCAATAAATCTTCTATAATAGCCCACATGTCCAAGAAATCCTCTTAATTGCTTGAGGTTTGTTGGTGCTGTTAAGGCGGCAATCTTTTCAATCTTTGCCGGGTCTGTTGCAATCCCTTGCACAGAGACAATATGGCCCAGAAGAACTCCCAAGGAGATGCCAAAGACACATTTGTCGGGGTTGAGAGAAATCCCATACTCTCGGCATCTGTCAAAAAATTGCTCTAGGTGTCCCCAGTGCTCTCGGATCAAACTATAGATACAAAAGTCATCAAGATACACCTCAATAAAATCATGCAAATGATTCTGGAAGGCAGCCATCATTACTCGTTGGAAGGTGGCAGGAGCATTACAGAGCCCAAATGGCATCACTCTATAGGCATAGGTCCCCCATTCTGTGGTGAAGGTTGTTTTGGATTGGTCCTCTTCTACAATTTGGACTTGGTTATATCCGCTGAATCCATCCAAGAGGGAATACAGCTCATGGCCTGCCACTATGTCCAACAATTGGTCTGTAAAAGGGATGGGAAAATGATCCTTCTTCGTCTTTGAATTGAGCTTTCGGAAGTCGACACATATTCGAAGTTTCCCGTTCTTCTTGGGTACTACCACAATGGGCGAAACCCATTCACTGTTAGCCACAGGATAAATGAACTCTGCTTCAAGAAGTTTCAATAATTTGGCCTTCACCAGAGTAGAATAATTAGGATTCATACGCCTTTGTCTTTGCCTTACAGGTTTGGCATCAGGCTCTAGGTCAATGTGATATTGGCATACTGTGGGATCAATCCCCTTTAGGTCTTTGTATGACCAAGCAAACACATCTAAGTTTTCTTTGAGTAGGTATCGCAGGATCACTAGTTCTTCTTTTGGAAGATTGAGACCCACTTTCAAATGACGTTCGGTACCATCATTATCCAAGAACGTTACTTGCCTTTCACCTTCCACCTCGCAGATAAATGTCCCACGGATTGCTTTTGGGTAGAGGTCTGACTCTTTCAAGAGAGTAGTATCTTCGTCTGATATTCCACTAGAACTAGTGTCCTTCTTCTGAACAGATGATTCATTTATCTGTTAAGGTTTCTAAAAGGGTATCAGAGCTTTGTCTACTTCTGTGTGAGTGGTGATTTCTTCTATACTTAGGTATTCATCTTCTGAGGATGCGTCCAGGAATGTCACATAGCACGGACTTACTAGAGGCTGGGGCTCTGAGGGCTGTGGCTTCTATTGGCAGGGGGCATCATCATCATCATTTCTTTGGACTGAACGGTCAGGGTGACAAGAGCCACTGGTGAACTTAATTTTTATGCTTTTAATCCATTGCTTATACAGATTCTGCATACTTTGTGGTCCATTGATCAACCCAAACGGAACCATAGTCATTCCATCCATCAATCAGAGATCTTCGGTCTCTGAGGTCTCTGTAGGGACATCAACAAGATCATCCTCTATCAGAGGGAATTCTTCATCTGCACTTTCATAACCTGCTTCATTTTCTTCCTCATCATTTTCATCCTCTTCCTCTAGAGGCTCTGTCTCTATTTCTGTAGAGGCTCTGTAGGAGAAGAACAGATCGTCTTCCTCTGCATCTGCTTTTGCTTCTGTCACAGCTTCTGACTCTGCTTTTGGGTCTGGCTCTGGCCCTGTTACTGTCTTTGTATCCGCTCTCTCTCTGTTTTGTAGCCGCTCTGTATCTGCTCTGTCTCTGTACTGTCTCTGCTCTGTAACTATACTATCTCTGTACTGTCTCTGCTCTCTCTCTGCGACTGTCATGTAACAGGGAGAACAGTACATCCATGCTTCTATTTCATTGTCAAAGGTGATTTCAGAAGTTAATTCTAGTTGAGGCAGGAGGTATTCACCCATGGACAAGGATTTTACTTCCCTTGGCAGTTGGCTTACAGTGCCCACTGTTTGGGACCGTGCCTCTGTTTTCTTAGAAAAGATTTACTTAAAATCATCTTCATCTCCTAATGCACCATCTATTACCTCGTTAGAGGAGTCATTTATGACTTCAATGGATGTGGATCCATTGCTTTTTGCGATCCATACAACTTTAACACCACTTTGTTGGGTCCTCTACCATGGTTAGGGTTCCTTTGAACCAATCCGTCCTGGCGCTTGCTTCAAAAAGCCAAGGTCTTCCTAACAGCAGAGGGTATGAGGTCCCATAAGAATTTGGTTTGACTACCAAATATGTCAGCCAATAATCTCTTCCTGCAAGGGTTGTTTTTATGTATGGGAGGATTCCCAACGGTTTGACTCTGCTTTGGTCTGCCAATCTGATAAGCCACTGTGTGGGTTGAATTCCTTGCAACCCTAAGTCCTTCATTGTCACATCTGTCATTATGTTTACTGATGAGCCTCCATCAACCAATGCATCTAAAATAAAGCATCCTTCTATCCATACACTAATCTCTAGGGTTCTAAGATCTAGGAAGGCGTTAGCCACATCTACTTCCTTTATAGGCTCTGGGGTCTTATTGGTCTTGGTCATTGTTGAAGGAGCGATCCTTAGTCCACGTCTTCTTGTCAAGATGCTTTTGAATTTCTTTCGGTAGCTGGGAGACAACATCAACAACTACCGGAATGTTAAGTTTGGTTTAAAAGTGTCTAGGTCTTTGACCAAGTCATAATCTTTAATAGGATCCACAGGCTTCTCCAACCTGCTGGCGAATGGAGCTACACCCATTTTTATCTTTCCTCTTTCTGCTAACAATTGTTGCATCATCACTTCTTCTATTTCTGGAAGTGCTTCTGTATCTTCTATCTCCTGGGCCTCTGGTCCTGTCTTTGGGACTATCTCTGTAACTCTTTGTGATACTACAGTGCTCTGGACTGCACTGTTCTATCCTATACTGCTCTGTCCCTCTGTTGGCAGGTTGAACTTCATAGTCTTAGCAGGAGAGTTATTTTCATTCTGAACAACTGGTTCCTTCTTCTTGGTGTGTGTAACAGTGGCAACTTTCAAGTCGACCAAATTGAAAGCAAGCTCTTGTACCTTCTGTTGGCTATCAGTGGCATTGGCCTTTATAGGGGGGCTGGACTTGGACAATCCTTTGTAGTGTGTCCTTCACCTTTACATCAACTGCATAAGGGCTTGTAATCCACAGATTGTCTAGGGTTTGGACAATTCAAGGAGATATGTCCCTTTTCTCCACACCTATAACATTCCACCTCTAATCTCTGACCCCCGCCAGACAGTCGTCCTCTATAACTTTGAGAGGGAAACCTCCTTGGACCAAAATTAGGACCAAACTCCCTAGGCTTTGGTCCAATATCCTGTGTTGTCATTTTGGATTCCAGCAAGTTAAATCTTGCATTTTTATCCTTCTGTCTTCATTCATGCATCTCTTTCAGAGAGCAAATATCCTCTGCATGGTTCTTCCGCAAACAATAGGAACAGAAGGCTCCAGGAATAGTTGGTTTTCGGATACATTCAGTGGCTAAATGTCCCGCTTGATGACACTTTTCGCACCATGTATTAGAGTGCATCACAGCTCTTCCAGCTTCCACAAGAGTGGATATATTGGTGGTATTCACCTTCAGCATCTGTAGCTACTCTGTAATCACATCCAGAAGCTCTTTCTTGATACTTGCAACTGAGTTGGATAAGTAGTCCTTTAGATTTTCACCTCCTGAAGTGCTTGTTGTAGGATTTTGGGAAGCGTCTGTGATTACTACATAAACTGGTTGGGTCGATCCAGAGCTCCTGTTGAGACTTGGGGTTGTTGATTCCAGTTGGTAGGGTTCCATTTTTGTTGAGTCACCATTGGAGAAACTATTTAAGGCCACTGTTGTTGTCGTTGAACCATCATTTGAGGCACTGTCGTCTACGGTGACCACACTGAATTAGGTGCATTATACTGCGACACTGTTTGCATCTGGGGATAGGGGTAGGGAACTGTCCCTGGGACTGCATTTGGTGGGTATACCATTCCAGGCATGGAAGGAGGTAATACTCCTCTTCCTAGAGTCATTGACAGCCTTGCTTTAACTTCATAATACAATCTTGCACCTTCCACTGCAGCTTGCAGATTGATTGGTCTTCTCAATTCCACGAACTTACGAACTTATAGTTGTAGGCCCCCGAGAAACACTCCTTTTTGGATTCCTTCATCCAAATGATGGTTAGTTCATCTCTCAGGATGGATTCTATTCGCGAGACATAAGCTTCTTTTCTTTCTCCAGAGGACTGACTTAGGTTCATGAACTCCTCTTGCATCCACTCTTCAAAACCTTCACGCTTGAATTTAGTGAGGACGGCCATCGTCCCATGTGCCAAAAGTTCCTGCTGCTTGTCTCTCATACCACTGAAATGCCGCGCCCTTGAAAGTGGCGGGGAATATTGCTAACCAATGCTCAGGGGTTCTGGCATTGTTAGCCACACATGCTACTATGAACTCTGCTACATGAAGATCAGGGTCTTAATTGTACTCTCTCTTAAAAACTGGCAATGGGGCTACATTTGCTAGCCTGCCATCAATATTTCTAGGATGAATCTAACTAGGAAGGGGGCCTTGAGTCGCCATGGGGACTTCTGTAAAGAGTTCTTTTAGGGCGTCAAAGGAGGCTTCTGTGCAAGCTCGTTCTCAGCTTTGATTTTTGCCTTCTCTCTTCTCATGTACCTTTGGACTCATTCTAATGCTTGCCTCTTTATTGCGTCATTCATCACGGGGTTGGCTCCAACCAGTGGGTCTATACTCAACAGGATAGTATCAGAGAGGGCTTCAGTCTCTCTGATGGATTCTATAGCCAACATCTCTTCTACTTCCTTCTTTTCAACATATTTGAATTTAGCTTTCAAACCACTATAGAGGGGGAGATATTCCGTTCTGAAAGTATCAAAACTCATTCTTCTTAGGATCATTGTTTCATCATTATAATAATGCCAGCTTCTGAGGCTTTCAACAGTGTATATTGTGAAAAAGACTCTGTCTACCAACTTCCAGTGGGTTGCTGATTGGACAAACAGAAGATTGTCAGTGCACCAAGCATCCCACGTATCTTGCTATTGAGCATCCATGAACAAATTCCAACTCTTTTCCTTCTTGTTTTCGTGAATCTCCACAGACCACGACTCCTGAAGCTTCTTCACAATCTCCCACTTGATGATGTCTGGAAACTTCTCAATGAATGTCAAATCTCCCATAGATGGTCATTCTCTTTGTTTCTACTCTTCAGTTTGTTCCCAAACAGTTTGCCACCAAGATGCAAGTTTTTGCTGCTTCAACAGGAAGAGGAAACAGTCCACCACATAGAGCATGCATCATGATGGTGATATGTTTCCACCATTGTGGGATGAACTTCTTGTGGAGATTTGATAATGAGAATTTTCAACTCTTCAGTGGAAGAAGGAACTTTGCAAACATCCATTGAATTCTCCTCTTCTTGGCAATGCCATTTCCTTCATTTTTAGCCTCTTTTGATGCTTGTTGAAGGCAAGTTTCCCCGGTTACACACCAAAAACATGGAGCCCCAAGAGGAACACCAAGGAAAATGGAATTCTCTTGCAATAAAATCTATCTTGTAACATCAACAAGCTTTTATTTCATTCTTTTGATCATCAAAACAAAGAAAACAGCAATTCTTCACGCAGCATCATAGTAGATATCTCCCACGGATTTGATAGAATCAACCATAATCTTCAACATTTTCATAGAATCCATCAATAGAACAAAGAACATAAAATAATACACCATCTTTGAATGGAAATCAATCACATATTATCCTTCTTCAATGTCTTCATAGTTCTCTCTCTCAATCTCTCATATACAGTTACATTGTTTTGATAGAATTGACTATCTTTGGCTCTCTCTCTCTTTCTCTCTATCAATAATACATCATCTCCTCACTACAATGCTCTCATAATAACTCTTAATAATCCTTCTTAGGTCATGGATGCACCTCCTAAGAGGTATGTCTGATATGAAGAGTCACCAGAGCCACTAGAGTGTCTTTTCATAGCTCACTACTGTCATTGTCACTTGATCTTCTCTTCAGTCTTTAGCAACTGCTTCTTCTACTTGTTTTAGCTCTTTTGAACTTAGATTCATCCTTTCCAAAGGTTAGAAAAATTTCTCAAAGTCACACATACATTCTACAGAACACTTATAGAAGGTCTATAGAACAATTACAGTACAGTACCAGCGCAGCTATAGTACAGTTACAGTACAGAGACAGAGCAGAGACAGAGGCTCTACAGAGGGTTACACAAGGTCATCAAAACCCCATAACTCATACTCAAACCATTCCATACTATCAAAAACTATTCAATAGCCTTCCAAAAGATCTCAATCTTCATTAATCATCAATCCATGCTTCATACAAAAGAAAATCAGAACAAAACAGAAGCTATACAGAAGGTATACACAACCAATCAGAATCTATCAGAACATCATAGAGCTTCATATATCTATTAAGAATCATCATGAACTTCCAAAACATAATCAATATCATCCAAAACACTCCTGAATACTTCCATTAACAATCATACATCACTCTAAATCAATCAAAAATCAATCATTCAATCCTAAAAAACAACAAAAATCAGTCAAAAATTCAGTCTTTTTCCACTCTCAACGTACTCCACTGTTTGTTTCCAAAACAATTTGCCACCAAGATGCATGTTTCTACTGCTTCAACAGTAAGAGGAAATAGTCCACCACACAGAGCTTGCATCATGATGGTAATATGCTTCCGCCATTGTGGGATGAACTTCTTGTAGAAAGTGGCTTTGGTAATGAGAATCTCCAACTCTTTAGTAGAAAAAGGAACTTTGCAAGCATCCATTGAATTCTTCTCTTCTTGGCAATGCCATTTCCTTCATTTTCAACCTATTCTGATGCTTGTTGATGGTAAGTTTCCCCGGCTGTGCACCAAAAACATGGATTCCCAAGAGAAACACCAAGGAAAAGGGGTTTCTATTGCAAGAAAATCTATCTTGTAATATCAACAAAATTTTGTTTCATTCTTTTGACAACCACAACAAGGAAAAGAACAAATCTTCACATGGCATCATAGTAGATATCTCCCACGGATTTGATAGAATCAACCATAATCTTCAACTTCTTCATAAAATCCATCATAACAAACAAGAACACAAAGGAAGACACCACTTTTGAATGGAAATCAATCACATATTTGTCAAGATTGTGGGAGAGAAGGAAGGAGTCTCGCTTGAAGCTTTCTTGCTTGCACAATGGGGGAAGACACAAGGGTGGAGGCTGAAAACTGTTTTTCTCTTCTTAGTTGTGGAAGCCAAAAGAACTCTCGTACAAAGAAATAGAAGAACCCTATATATGGGTCTCAAACCAAACTCAACTAACTAAGGTGGCATACTAACTGAGCCACAAACTAGAGTAGATAAGGATAGCTATCATGTAGCTATTATTCATGGGCGGTGTACCAACCGCGTCTGCAACTGACAAGTCGGTGACATAAATACACAACGGTCACCCTGGCGTATCACGAGTGGAGCTCGATATCTCAACACTCCCCCTCGAGCTCAATCCCAATTCCTGCACACCAAGCAGGTCTCTGAACTTGCGCAGCTTCTCTGCGCCCAATGCCTTCGTGAATATGTCAGCTACCTGATCCTCTGTGCTGACATAAACTAGATCAATAAGACCTAGTAAAACCCTCTCTCGCACATAGTGATAATGCACCTCAATGTGCTTTGTTCTAGCATGATAGACTGGGTTATTTGCCAAGTGTATACTACTCATGTTGTCACAATAAATGACAACTGGCCCATCTCTAGACTGATGCATATCATAAAGTAGCTTATGCAACCAAGCTACCTCACATGCAGCCATTGCTGCACCCCTGTACTCAGCCTCTGTGCTCGACAAGGCAACTGTAGGCTGTTTCTTGCTGCTCCAAGTGACTGCAGCACTCCCAAAAGAGAACACATATCCACTGGTAGATCGTCTATCAGAAATACTACCAGCCCAATCAGCATCAGTGTATCCATGCAACTGTATCTGAACCCCAGTCTCATAAAATAGTCCATACTGCAATGTGGACTTCACATACCTGAGTATGCGTCTAGCCGCATCCAAATGTGATTTCCTTGGAGTCTGCATAAACTGACTTACCAATCCAATAGCATAGCTCAAATCTGGCCTGGTAATAGTCATATAAATCAAACTTCCTACTATGCGTCTGTACATAGTAGGGTCTTCTAGAAGCTCACATGTATCTGTGCTCAGCTTCACATTCTGCTCCAAAGGAACTGAAATAGGCTTACAGCCTGTCATCCCATATTTGGACAGCATGTCCAATCCATACTGCCTTTGCAAGAGCTGTATCCCACTTGGTGATCTAATCACCTCAATGCCCAAGAAATAACGCAGCTCTCCCAAATCCTTCATCTCAAACTTCTGCTTCAATAGCATTTTCACATGAAGGATATCTTCATCACTGTCACCTGTCATAATCAAATCATCAACATAAATGACAAGTAGCATAATACCTTTATCTGTTTTTCTCACATAAAGTGAGAAATATGCCTTGGAAATCTGAAAGCCAATAGTGACAAGATACTGTCCTATCTTGTCAGACCATGCTCTAGGTGCTTGCTTCAAGCCATACAAGGCTTTCTTCAACCTGCAAACAAACTCAGGATGAACAGCATGCACATAACCTGGTGGCTGCTCCATATAGACCTCTTCTTGCAAATCACCATGCAAGAAGGCATTCTTTACATCCATCTGATGTAAAGACCATCCCTTTGATGCAGCCATAGCAATGACTGCTCTTACGGTTGCCATCCTTGCAACCGGACTGAATGTTTCTTCATAGTCAATGCCATATGTTTGTGCATACCCCTTGACTACTAATCTTGCCTTGTATCTGTTCACAGAACCATCTGCATTGTGCTTCACCTTATAAACCCACTTACAGCCAATTGCATTTTTACCTTTAGGCAAAGGTACCAATTCCCATGTAGCATTTGCTTCCAAGGCATCCATTTCTTCATCCATGGCTTTCTCCCATTTTTCTTTTCCCATGGCTTGCTCAAAAGAAGTGGGTTCTGGTTCCTGTATCACTTTGACCATATATGCATAGTGAATGGCTGTAAATCCATCATATTTCAGCCTATCCACAGGATACCTAGCTCTCGTAGACCTGCGCAAAGTAGGTTCACTCCCAGATGCTCTCAAAACATCCCTGGTCTTCCTTACTCCAGGTGTAACAATAGAAGGAATACCCAACTCATCATCAATGCTTTGTTCTGAGCCACTGGATTCACCATCCACATAAGAGTGACCTGCATTCACATCAAACATGGGCTGATCAACCTTCTCTTTTCCTTTTCGTGATACCTGCATACCACTATCTGCATTACTTTGAGAAGATTCTCCTGATCTCAATCTGCCTGTCCATGGCGAAGAATGTGAACCACTGCTAGAGGACGCTCCAGCTCCACTAATATTTTGTGACTGCTGCTGTGAATTTTGTGCAGCATTACCATTTTGTGCATCTACATCATCAATCACATTTACTGGTTTATACCAGCTACTCATCTCATCAAAAACAACATCTCTGCTCACTGTAAACTTACGAGTAGAAGGGTTATAGCATCTATACCCTTTTTGCTGCAGAGAATAACCAATAAAGATGCACTTCTCAGCTTTTGGATCCAACTTGGATCTCAGCTCATCTGGCACATGTACATAGGCAATGCAACCAAAGATTTTCAAATGAGAAATATCTGGTTTCCTACCAGTATACCTCTCCTCTGGAGTCATCCCATGTATTGCTGCAGTGGGAGTCCTGTTCATTATGTAGACTGCTGTAGCAACTGCTTCAGCCCAATAAAAATCTGGCAAGTCTTTTTCATTGAGCATGGCACGAGATACCTCTCCAATATGCCTGTTTTTCCTTTCTGCAATTCCATTTTGTTGTGGGGTATAACTGCATGAATATTGCTGCTTTATGCCATGCTCCTGCAAGAACTTTGCAAACTCATTTGAGAGGTACTCTCCCCCTCCATCTGACCTTAGGCATTTTATTTGCAGACCTGTTTCTTTTTCAGCCATAGCTTTAAGGGTTTTGAAATGCCCAAAAACTTCACTTTTCTTTTTCATAAAATACACCCAAACTTTTCTGCTATAGTCATCAATAAAAGTGACAAAATAATGACAACCTCCAAGAGATGCAGCTTTAGTAGTCCACACATCAGAGTGGATTAATTCCAATGGCTTTTCACTCTCTTGAACATGTCTAGGAAATGGTTTCCTTGCCTGTTTTCCAAACTGACAGGCTTCACGTACCTTATGCATTTCTGCAACCTTGAATTTCGGCAAACCTGCAACAATATTTTGGGCCTGCATTGATTTAAGTCGCTGTACATTAACATGACCAATGCGTTTATGCCAGATATCAATATCTGCAACTACACCGGTCCCATGTGCAAACATTGCTGCACTCAATTCAGACATGTCTGCATCCAATGTAAACATTCTGCCCTTCTTCTTTCCTTTTGCTATCAAGCGACCTTTATTTTTCATATCCTCAACAAAGCATCCATGAGGATTAAATCTGACCTACAAGCCCTGTTCAACCATTTGACCAACAGAAACCAGATTCTTGGTGATATTCGGGACATGAAATACATCGGACAGGTATTTCTTTTTCCCATCCTGCATAGACAAGGGAATTTTTCCAATCTGCACAATAGGATGTGCAGTTTCATCACCAGTCTCCACAAATCCTGGTTTTTCCATTTTCCTTGCATCCTCCATCCATTCTGCATGACCTGTCATGTGGTTTGATGCACCTGAGTCAACATACCATACATCATTGCTTTCTTCTGCACTTGTCACAGAATTGTTCATGTACTGCACCATGAACAAATGCTCATTTCTGTCATCACCCTGTCTGCTAGAAGATGCATAATTCCCTTGTTGCAGTTTTCCATTCATGATGTCATTCTGCTTTTTATAGCAGTCTTTAGCCATATGACCCATTTTACCACAGTAGTAGCATTCAACATTACTGTTTGCATTTTGACCTCTTTGCCATCCACCACGACCTCTTTGGCTCCCCTTGCCTCTAGAGTTACCACGTCCTCCTCCATAGGACTGGTTTTCTTGAGTTTGCTGCATATTTTGATTTCTGCCACGGCCTCCAAATCGGCCTCCTCTACCTTTGCCTCTACCTCTTCCAGCATTTGAGTAGAAGACAGCTTCTTTTGAAGTTCCTCCTAAAGAAGATGCACCACCATTTCTTTGCTCCTCAGAAATTAGAAGAGCAATCAGCTCCTCAAAATCAGGAAATCTTTCACGAACTGAAATGGATGTCCGAAACTGTGCATAATCCTTTCCTAGACCATTCAAGGTCACAGAAACTAAATCATCATCTTCCACTGGTGACCCAATGGAAGCAAGTGCATCTGCAATCTTCTTCACCTTCATGTGGTAGTCGTTGATGCTCATACTTTCTCTTTGCACATTATGCAACTCTTGCTTGAGCTGCATTTTCCTGGCTTGCGTATTTGTGCTATACATTTTTGACAAAGTATCCCATGCCTCCTTTGGCGCACTTGCATCCTGAATATGCACAATCATAGAGTCTGAAATAATGATAGACAACCAATACATAACTTTCCTGGCTCTCTCATGCCATGTTTTGAATGCCTGCATTTGTTGTTGATTGGGAACATCAGGAAGAACTGGTTCTTCTTCATTTCCTGCAACAAATTCCCAATATCCTTTTCCCATAAGGAAATTCGTCATTCTAAACTTCCATGCGTGGAAGTTGTTCTTGTCAAGCTTTTCAGTGACAATCTGTGAAAGAGAATCAGACGCCATTACAGAATACTGCAAAAAATTCTGTCACTGCAAAAAACACAGCTTCACCCTCACAAGGGCAAATTTGCAAAACTGGCGAAAGTGGTATTTGACCACACATTCACTTCCTAGTGACGATTTTGCATAAACAGGAACCAAGGATGATTCTGAAACTCCCAATGTCTCTACGCACAAGCATACGATGCAATTTCTACAGTAACTTTTCACCGACCTGTAGAACAGTGGCTGCACAGTATAAAACTGAGCCTTTTCTTGAGTGCATGTAGAAAACTTCCGTCTGCAAAACAGGCCCCAAAATGGCCTCAAATCAAAAAAACAAGGTCGCCGAGGGCTAAAGCCCTCGCCCACAGCATATACTGCCCTCTTGCTTCACCGCGAAGGGCGTCTCAACCTGAGACAATGCACTCCTGCACTTTCCAGCTGTGCTACCTGCAGAGATCTGCTCCCAAAACAGAAAATGAAAGCAACACTGCTCCTCTTACCAGACCACCGCGAGCTTGGCTTGCTTTCTTGAGCTCCTTACCACGAACAAGGCTCTGATACCATGTCAAGATTGTGGGAGAGAAGGAAGGAGTCTCGCTTGAAGCTTTCTTGCTTGCACAATGGGGGAAGACACAAGGGTGGAGGCTGAAAACTGTTTTTCTCTTCTTAGTTGTGGAAGCCAAAAGAACTCTCGTACAAAGAAATAGAAGAACCCTATATATGGGTCTCAAACCAAACTCAACTAACTAAGGTGGCATACTAACTGAGCCACAAACTAGAGTAGATAAGGATAGCTATCATGTAGCTATTATTCATGGGCGGTGTACCAACCGCGTCTGCAACTGACAAGTCGGTGACATAAATACACAACGGTCACCCTGGCGTATCACGAGTGGAGCTCGATATCTCAACAATATTATTCATATTCAATGTCTTCATAGTTCTCTCTCTGTTAACCTCAATTCGAGATGGCAAAAAAATGAAGAAAAAAGTGGAAAAAGAATGAAAAATGAGCAAAGATGTAGAGGTAGCCCCTAAAGCTAAGCTGAGGAAAAAAGCGCAATTTTAAATGAAAGGCACCTCAAAAAACTCTAAAAACTCTTGTAAAAGAGCGGCAAGCTCCCTCCTATGCCATTTGTAAAAGAATAGATGGGTATAGGCTTAGGGCATGAAGCAAGAAGAGGAAATTAGAAAAAGGGACGTTGCCACAATGGCCAATCATGTAAAAAGGGATGGGTGCCCATGGGACTTTAGAGCTTGTATATAAAGTTCAAAAAGTAAATGGAAGCTCATTCTTTGGTGTGTGGCTAACAAGAGTCTTCTCTTCTTCTCTTCACCTTGCTTGTGTGTGTGCTCTTGAGAGAGGGAGTGTGAGAGTGTGAGTGAGTGAGTGTGTGTGTGTGTGGGAGTGAGGGATCAAGAGGGTGCAGCTCTTCACCATCTCCTCTTCTCTCTTTTTCTCTCTTCTCTTCTCTTCTCTTTTCTCGCGCGCACGACTATGGTGGATGGATCTTGGAGATGGAGGAGGCTTGAGGATACTTGAGCTAGCATCTAGGATCGTGGAGCTACCAGCATGCGCGAGAGAGGAGGCAACTCATTTTGGCATCAAGGTAAGTTCACTACACCCTGAGAGGATCGACAGTGCGTCAACTAGGTGAGAGATAGCCATGAAAGCTCG
The DNA here is from genome assembly GCF_053477565.2 of Lygodium microphyllum. Classification (NCBI taxonomy): domain Eukaryota; kingdom Viridiplantae; phylum Streptophyta; class Polypodiopsida; order Schizaeales; family Lygodiaceae; genus Lygodium; species Lygodium microphyllum. Next base: position 116,398,669 of record NC_141148.1, read on the forward strand.
CTTAAAACACTTGAAACAATAAGCGGTTCGTGGGTCTTGGCGGTTGAGCGTGATCTCCCACTACATTTTAGTTCCGTTGCCAGGACCAACGCATTCAAGCTTGAGCACTTGTGCACCTCATATCGAGCATTGAAGTAAGGGATTCATCCTCGAAATGAAGCTTGAGATAGGTAGGAAGTTTGGGTTTTTTTATTTTCGAAAAAAGTAAGTATTTTGGGTTATTTTGTTGGTTTAATGATTGGAAAAGATGGAGAAATCATTTCAGTTTTTTGCCTTTAATCTTTGTTGAATTTAGCATAGGTTAGGATTAGGAAATCGGATTAGAAATGTGTATGGTTTGCTGTTGTAAAACAGGGTAAAACAGGGCACAAATCATGCAAAAATGGGAAAAAAGAGTTCTTGGGATGTTTAGTGTCAGCAAGTGAGTGGTTGGGGACATCAAAACCTTACCCAGGAAGGGGTTTAAGAGCCAAGAGGTCAAGGAAGAGCTCATTTCATACCTTGACATTGAGAGACAGGGAGAGAGAGAGAGAGAGAGAGAGCTCTTGGAGATTCGATTCGATCTTGTCGCCAGGGAGTCTATCGTGAGTTCCAGGTATATCAAGCCCTTCCCCTTATGCCTTGGTAGTAATTTGGAAGCTCTTGTGTGATATGATTGCATGTGTCACAAGATTTGAGCAAATTAGTGCCTCACTACCATCGTCACGCACCATTTGGCCCATCCGAGTGGCCGGCTCTTTGGCCGAGTCCCAGAATCAGTCCTCAGCCCACTTACTCTCGGTCGACTTGGCCCACTAGTCAATTCGGCTCGTCCGAGCATATCACTCGGCCCACTCGCAACTCGGCCCTTGGCCAATCTACCCCATTCAGCCCTCGGCCCGCCATTCGAACGAACCAACTCAGCCAAAAGTTCACTCACCCATATCGAAACTCGGCCCTTGGCCCGCGTGCCTTGGCCAGTCTGAATAGACCCCCTCGGCTCATCCGAGTAAATCTCCTCGGTCCATCCGAATCACCCCATCCGAGTCACCCTGTCCAAGCTTCCCATTTGGCCCTCGGCCACAAAAACTCGACCTATCTGAGTGACACACTCGGCCCACAATTTCCATTCGGCCCTTGGCCCATCCAAATCCATCACTTGGCCCCTGTAATTCGGACGAGTTGGGCAGAGTCAGGATTTTTCCAAATTTTTAGAAAATTAGACCAGACCCGGCTAGAGTTCGGCTGCATAAACCTTTGTGAGTTCTCGGCTGCGTAAACCTTTGTGAGTCCTCCCGATGCGCAAAACTCGATTTTGGCGCAAGGAATAGGCAAATTTGTAGGATGTAGCCACTTAGCAACTCGAGTAGGCTTTTGTGAGACCCAGAGTCCTAGCGACATCTAGCTGAGCCAAATACCCTGAACAAACCTAAAATGGGTAAGAAAACGCAGTGAGAAACCCTAAAACTTGACAAGATGGCCAGAAGTGGGTCAACAAGCGTATCAGGCCTAAAACAAAGCGAGAGTGCGTAAGCCACTTAGATACTTGTTTTTTGCACTCACCCTGAATTTTCGCACTTGAAGTATATTTAAGGACAGTTGAAAGCCTGATTGAGCACAAATGCACGAGAAAGAACACACACACACACTGAGTAGAGATAAATTGAGGATTAGATGTAATAAGTCAAGGAACTCACTCAGATAAACACCTCAAGGAACCCACCAATAGGAGAAGATCCCAAGACATAGACGGATGACCAAAGCACAGAGTAGGACCAAGCAAGCGACGCTGGAGAAGTGGACCTAACCAACTTACTCAACCTGATCAACAGCTTGGTGGATCATGATAGAGGAAAGCTCAGACCGCAGGCCGAACGAGGGACTCGACTTAGAAGTTTTTCCAGAGGAAATTCAGTAGCTAGTGAGTAGCTACAATGTGCACGCTCAATATGAACACCGCGGCAGAACGGCAAAGGCCATCATAACAGACCTCGAAGAGGAATGGAAGCTAGCCCACAAGGCGCTGCAAGGCTTAGTGAAATACAACCAAGACTAGCGTACTAGGAGCTTAAAGCAGAACACAGAATTGTGTGAGGTACAACGGGTGCTGAACCAAGCAAGTGGGAATCAGACCGATCATGAGAGAGCCTTGGAAGGAGACTTGACATTGAGTTAGCTTCTCATGAAGTGATTGCTCGACAACACAGCAGCGGAGCAGAGTACTGCAGCACTAGCGACATCATTACTAGCAGGATTAGGAGCAAACCAAGGCTCTAAGAGACAGTCTAAAATCCCAATTGTTGCAAAGCAACTCAACAAGCACCAACCCCACGACAATCCATACATCTTTGTAGAGCAATTCGAGCAAGTCTGTGAGACCAACGGTCTCATTGACTTAACTCAATGCTCTCAAGCATTCGGGCTTTGGTGACAAGGGTAGGACTTAGTACACGAGTCTAGATGCTAGAGAACAAGCGGACTTTAATGGCCTCAAAAACCTCTTCATCAAGAGATTCTTCGAGCCTGGATACTCTAATAATCTGCTAGTAAGACTGATGAATGTCAAGTAGAAAGAGAAAGAGGACATCAGCGACTATGTCACCCACGTGAGGAGCCTCTTCAAGAGAATCCCCATGGGCAAATGACCTACCGAAAGAGCGGTGTTCACCATGTTTATCAGTGGAATACAGAGTGAGGAGCTGTATAAGTCCGTGGCAGGCAACTCGAGCTTGCAACAAGACTCGCTATAGCTAGGGTGTTTGACTAGCTGAAAGAGCGGAGCTCCAAGAGCTCAAATTCAGAAGAGACCAACTCGCAGAGTTCAGAGAGAGTGTTAGCCTCCACTGAATGATCAGTTCCAACGACCCAGGACAAAGGGAAAGCCATTGAGACAAATCAAGACTTGGCTGAGGCAAAAATGGAGATAGCCAAACTGCAGGATATGTTGAGATGACCAATGCGCCCACACATCTAATGCGTGTACTATGGCGAAAACCACTTGTCGATTGAGTGTCAAGACTCTAGATCATGACCTTGTGCTAATTGCAGTAGATTCGATCACGACATCGCGCATTGTAGATTACCGAGAAGACTTTTGTACTCACAACCATACGGCTAGCCATATCCAGCGAGCAGACCCCAAAAATTCTTCGGAAGGGGAGCCCCATTGGCCCTTCTTGCTCCTAACAATGTTAAACTGGTTGTTCCTAGAATGGACATAAACCCTATAGGCATACTTAGACTTCCTGGTCCCTACATGACCCATCCACCGAGTGACGCTCCAATCCACTACATGGAGGAGCCAAATGAGGAAAAGACTTATGTATACACATATGTCTAGCATGACGACGAGGGCAACACATTCCTTATGGATTATTCACCAGTACCGGTGATGGCATTAGGAAGAGGCCGAGGTAGAGTCCTAGGAGGGCAGATGCAGGATCCAATCATATGTTGGACTTGCGGTCATCCAGGGCACGTCTCATCATGTTGTCCTGAAAGGGAGAAACCAAATAGAGACAAGGCAGACCTAAGGTGCCCTGAGTGTGGAATTGCTCATCTCTTCATTGATTGTTCCAAGCGAAAACCATCCTCAAGTTCAAATGTGCCATCTGTCCCATTGGGGCTGTTCGGTGTCGAGAACCTCGATGGGGAGACCACACCTATCCCATTGCGTATCATGACCCGAGCACAGACGAAGCATGCCTACATATCATTGCTAGGTCCTAGCAACCAGCCTCGATTGGGAAGAAGAGCCATGGACGGAGAAAGAAGAAACCCGAAGCTAAGATCATGCTAAAAACTGAGAGTGCCACGACTCTACCTGCTGGAAAGAAGGTCACTGACGTAGAGGCAGAAACCTCAGCTCCTAATACAGCCAAAAAGGGAAGTGCTAAGGTAGGGGAATACCCGCATTTGAAGCGCCAAATAGAGGCTATCGAGAAAGTGAAGGAATGGGTAAAAGAGGCCCAAGAGCACCTAAAAGATGTTGAGCCCATCCTAGAGGACAAGATTGAAGATCTGTCCAGTATAATCACGCCAGTCTCACCTCCTCGAACAAAATCGACAGATGCGACTGCACCGCAAGCGGTATCGCTTAGGCAAAGCCTTGACAATATAGGCCAGCAAATCAGTCACTCACGGCCATTGGCTAGAACAATCTAGAATAGGAGAAAGACAAGCAGCTAATGACCTCCTTACCACGCTAGTGACCACCCCTGTGACACTGAGCTTGGGACACCTGCTTAGGTAGCATTCCACCCTATGGCAAGACTTGAAGCAGTGGGTTGAAGGATCACGCCACTACAAACATGCACGACCATGATGAAGATGACAAGCTCAACACATGCGGACATTGATGATGGACCGCCTGGTTAGATGGGTCCACACGTTTACACTTAGCACGTCGGTAGTCATTATGACTCACACATGGCCACTGACTCGTTACTTATTATATTCAGGTTATTACACCTATTTACAGCTGGCATAGTTATAGCGCCAGTCGACTAGTGTAGTCGGTTATGCATTGTTTGACTTAGTAGGCCACTTTTCTTTATGTTGTATCTTATCTATACTTTGTGTACATTGTAAAGTGTGTGGAAGAAGAAGAAGAAACCAACAAGAAAACGTTTTGGCCTCCATCTCTCTTCTTGTCTCTTGAGTGAGCTTCTCCTTGTGCATCCTGTGTGTGTTCGGCGTAGCACTTGAGCAACTACCCCCATCATGCGATTCTTGACATGGTATCAGAGCCGCACCACTGAGAGAGGCTGATTTCGAAGGTTGAAGCGAAGGAGAAGAAGCAAGGTTCGAGGAAGCAAGCCACGGGTAAGAAGCTCTCCCATTCTTCCACTCTCTCTCTTGGATAGTGCGTGTGGAGGCACCGGAAGTAGGGTAGAGCAAAAATCTCAGATTGCAGTGAGATTTGGTGTGCGCAGTTATTTTGGGCATCTGAGGCCATTTCAGGGCCCGTTTTAGAGCCGCAAGGTTGCGGACAGCAGTTTCAAGGTACACTGTGACTTCGACTGTATTGACCGAAAGTGGGTGCGCAGGTTACAGATTTCAGATCTGTAAGTTCAAAGGTGTTTACAGTGAGTAAACACAAGGTTTATCTACAAACAGGTTGCATATTGCATGTATTGTTGAGCAGATAGTGAAAAAGGCTGCCTGGTGTATTGCTGTGCACTACAGGTCGAGGGTTGCAGAAGATTTGCTTGCTGTTTAGTATTAATTTTGTGATAATGGCAGAGAACAGTGGAAGCCCCATCATTGAGAAGCTCGACAAGAACAACTACCCTTCATGGAAGTTCCATGTCACGAACTTTCTTATTGAAAAAGGCCTCTACGAGTTTGTTTCAGGTGAAGAAAAAGAGCCGGAGGTGAGTGATCCTCCAACTGCAGAAGAGACAAAGGCACGGAAAGAATGGAATGCAAAAGATAAAAAGGTCATGTATTGGTTGTCTGCAATAATTGACAATAATATGCTGGGACATATTAGAAATGCAGAGAATTCATATGTAGCTTGGACCATACTTGAAAGTATGTTTTCTGTAAATACAAAGGCACGAAAGATTCAACTCAAGCAAGAGTTGAATACATTGAAGAAAGGGAAGATGTCTATCAATGAGTATGCACTAAAGGTGAGAAGCATTGCAGATGCCTTGGCAACAATTGATGCAATGCCCGATGATGATGATTTAGTGTTGTCTACCTTGGGTGGACTTAACAATGAAAAGGCTTGGAAGTCTTTTGTAACTTCCGTATATGTCAAAAAGCCATTTCCAGATTTCGATGAGTTGGTCTCTCTTATGATGATCACTGAAGAGATCAACATGCAGAGTGAGGCATTTGAAAAAAGTGGTGAACAGGTCCAAACTTTCTACTCCAGTTCAGGAAGGGGACGTGCCAGGTTCTCTTCAAGAGGCCGTGGTACAGCACGTGGTAGTAGCAACCAGCAAAACAGATTGAATCAGCAATTTGGTGATATGCAGGTTTCAGGAGGTCGTGGTAACTTTAGAGGCAGGGGGAGCTTTAGAGGAAGAGGTGGATGGCAGAACATAGGTTCTAACAACTCTGGTATTGTGTGTCACTACTGTGGCAAAATAGGTCATATTGCAGCCCAATGTTATGCTAAGAAAGATGATATTCGCAGTGGTAAGTTGCAGCAAGGAAACTATGCATCATCTTCACGACAGAATGAAGACAAAAATGAATGTCTGTTTGTTATGCAGCATATGTTGAATGCTATTATAGGAAAGGGAATGCATGACGATGTTTGGTATGTTGATTTAGGTGCATCCAATCATATGACCAGCCATGTAGAATGTTGAGAATCAGCAATCACACTCACTAAACAGCCTCTTTGTATGGAGCTTCAGGCTCAAGGATATGCAGGCTAACCTATCCCATATGCACAATGGTGCCTACTGCAGTTTCCTACTTTCCTATAAAGCATTGTACTTGCTTCCTTTTCTTAATGCAATGATAGTACTCTTTTCTTTTTAGTGAAGTTTCAATGTCATTGTCCACATACACAAGATTGTGTTTATGAGTCCAAGTCTCAATCTTGGAACCTAATTCACTTGTGTAACAAACAGTGTCTTTGTCTTCTCCATCATGAGTCCACACTTCTCCTTCCATCCACCATAAATCACTACCATGCTCTAGATCCCACATTTCTCACATGGTATCAGAGCCCAGTCGGGCATGGTTCAGCTCAGCTTAGCTCTCCTCTGCTCTCTCTAAGCTCATATTAATCTTTGGTCAGCTTAGTTCCATCTTATGACTTCATCTCCCAACTCTATCCTCACTGAAGCTTCCATGGCAGCCATAGCCAGTAGCACCCTGTCAGATTGAGCTGCTTATATCTCACTCCACAGGTCAAATCTCTTGGAGCTTCCTTCTGGAAAAGTATTCTCCAACTCACAAAGCTTCCCTGTATCACATCAATCCAGGACATTTGACCATCTGGAGCTCAACATTGTGAAAATTCCCAGTCACTGTCGTAGTCTTCAATTGTGACCTGCAGGACATACCCTCCATGGAGCCTTCATATCTCTCTCTGTAGAGCATATCTTCAGAAACTTCCTTCTATACATATCTTCCTTCAATCAGGGCACTCCCTCCTGGCACAACAAACAACCACATTGGTGATCTACAGCCCTGGCATTGCACAAATTCGTCATCGTTGTCTTGAACTGCGTCGAATCTGATCGAGCTGCCTGCGCGCGCCATACTGCCTGCAATCTAATCGATTATCATGGGGCTTTGATAGCCCATGAAGTAAGCTTCCTAGGCATGTAAAATTTTTTGAAAATGATCAAGTATAGCTCCTGCAATCTGAGAAAAACCAGGCCCCTGTCTCAGAAACCCTAATTCCACCATAGCCAAAATTTCTCAAGCTTTTTTTTCCTCAGTTTTTCTCACTCCTGACACTAAACCAAGCTAAATCCCACTCTAATCCATTAACCCAGCATCAAATCAAGGAGGGGAAGGACCTAAGAAGATTGAAGAACGACCGAACAATCCCCAACAAGAAGAATCAAGCTCAACATCAACACTGACATAGTGTGTTTTCACACTGTCACTAACTGTGTGTCTTGACACACTGCATTCTGCTCTTCTACTAATAAAATCTCAGAATTTTGGTGTTGATTTGCTACTGATCTTGCAACCTCAACATGGGAAAAGACTCTCCAAATGCTCGATTCAAAGGAGTCAGGTTTCACACCTGGCAAACCCGCATCAAGCTCATCTTGATGAAAAAGGGTCTCTGGGCCATCACAAATGGCAAAGAGAAGAAATCTCGGGACGCGGACCTTGCAACTACTTGGCAAAAGAATGATGATAGAGCCCAGGCCATTATCAAACTGGAGCTAGACGACAGTTATATCCACCATGTGGATAATTGTGAGACCTCACAGGATACATGGAAAAGACTTGACGCTCTGTTCAGTGCACAATCTAAATCATCAAAGTATGGTCTCCTGATTGAGTTCTTCAGGCTTGAAATGAAGTCCAGCACATCACTTGCCACACATCTCAATTACATGAAAGGACTCCTAACCCAACTTGCAGGAATCAACATTAAAATGGATGAAGATGTTTGCATCGGTGTTCTACTTAAGAGTTTGCCTCCTAAATATAATAATGTATCAACAACTTTAATCAACATGCCAAATCCTGAACTTGTTGATATCCAGGCATCACTGTTAGAAGAAGAAGAGAAGCTAAAAACTAAGGAAGAACCAAGTACCTCTAGAGATGAGCATGCATTATATGTTGGCAACAGGTACAAAGGCAAGAAGGATCAGCTCTTCTGTGACTTCTACAAAAGGACCGGACACACCGAGAAGTTCTACCACACAAGAAAGAGATCCCAAAAGGCCTATCTAGTCGCAATCAAAGAAGAAGAAGAAAATGGAGCAAATGAAGAAGAAGACCACCAGGATTGGAAGGACAAGACTCATCAGTCCTTCTACTCTCATAACTCTGATAGACTGTTTTAAAAGCCTTGTACCTCCTTGCCCTAATGCTTCCTGCTATAAGCTTTGTAAACTCCTTATGTAACTTGGCATTATAGTCCCTGTACACTTTGTGAGGCCCCTGTTACAGCCTCTGGATGTCCATCATGTTTTGGTGCCCACACTTAGCCTTTTCTGCAACAGCCTCTGGTGTCTACCATGTTTGTGGTGTGCCCACACTTTGCAGGTGGTTCTCATTACAGCCTCTACACACTTTGTGCCTTTCTAGTTGTGATTGAGGAGGGGTGTTGAGAATCAGCAATCACACTCACTAAACAGCCTATTTGTATGGAGCTTCAGGGTCAAGGATATGCAGGCTATCCTATCCCATATGCACAATGGTACCTACTGCAGTTTCCTACTTTCCTATAAAGCATTGTACTTGCTTCCTTTTCTTAATGCAATGATAGTACTCTTTTCTTTTCAGTGAAGTGTCAATGTCATTGTCCACATACACAAGATTGTGTTTATGAGTCCAAGTCTCAATCTTGGAACCTAATTCACTTGTGTAACAAACAGTGTCTTTGTCTTCTCCATCATGAGTCCACACTTCTCCTTCCATCCACCATAAATCACTACCATGCTCTAGATCCCGTATTTCTCACACAGAATGGTTTGGAGAGATGCAAGATTTGCAAAATGCAGGTTATGTGCAATCGGGTGATGATTCATGCCACCCAATTTCACACATTGGAAAAGTTTCCTTGTCCTTGCATGATGGTAAGACAAAGAGTCTTTCAGATGTATTACATGTGCCATCTATTACAAAGAACTTGGTGTCAGTCGGTCAAATGGTAGAGCAAGGGCTGCAAGTCAAATTTAATGCAAAAGGCTGCTTTGTAGAAGACTTCAATGACAAGTGCAGGTTAGTTGCAAAGGGAAGTTAGAGTTGGACGTATGTTTACTCTGGATGCTGGAATTCCTATTATGAATGCTGCTATGTATGCTAAAGGAAAAGATGTTGTTGCAGACATTGAAATTTGGCACAAACGCATTGGACATGCAAATGTACAAAGGCTGAAATTAATGCAGTCCAAAGGGCTGGTTACAGGTTTGCCTACATTTAGAGTTGCAGAATTTCATAAGGTATGCAAAGCATGTCAGTTTGATAAGCAGGCAAGACAACCCTTTTCACATGACAGAGATGTAAGTAGAATTATCCTTGATGTTGTGCATACAGACATTTGGGGGCCTACACAAAATGTATCTCTTGGAGGCAGTTCATACTTTGTCACGTTCATTGATGATTGTTCTAGAAAGCTATGGGTATATTTTATGAAGGAAAAGAGTGAAGTGTTTGAGCACTTTAGAACTTTCAAGGCTGCACTTGAAAGAGAAACATACTTGAAAGTAAAGTGCTTGAGGTCAGATGGAGGGGGAGAGTACCTCTCGAATGAGTTCAGTGATTTTCTGAGGTCTCATGGGATAAAGAGACAGTTCACATGCAGGCATACCCCACAACAGAATGGGGTTGTAGAAAGGAAAAACAGGCATATTGCAGAAGTTGCATGCGCCTTGATGGCTGAAAAGAATATGCCTAAGCATTTTTTGTCTGAGGCTATTCATACTACTGTTTATATTATGAACAGAACTCCCATAGCTGCAGTTCATGGTATGACTCTCAAATAATGTTTTATAGGTAAGAAGCTTGATGTTTCACACTTGAAAGTGTTTGACTGCATTGCGTATGTTCATGTGCCAGATGAGTTGCGGAAGAAACTGGATCCAAAGGCTGAAAAGTGTGTCTTTATTGGATACTCTTTAGAGCAGAAAGGGTATCGCTGTTACAACCCTGTCATATGGAAGTTTAGAGTGAGCAGGGATGTCATCTTTGATGAAATGAGCAGTTGGTATGCATCTAGTGGTGATGCATTGGATGATGATGATGATCATGACACTCATGTGCAGGCTGAAAAGCAAGAATCACGGACTCTTAGTGGACCAGAGACATCATCTGGTAGTCCTTGGTCTGGGAGACTAAGGAGCAGCTATACATCTTCATGTTGAAATACCAAGCTCCACTCGTGATATGCCAGGGTGACCGTTGTGCATTTATGTCACCGACTTGTCAGTTGGTTGCAGATGCGGTTGGTACACCGCCCATGAATAATAGCTAGATGACAGCTATCCTTATCTACTCTAGTTCATGGCTCAGTTAGTATGCCACCTTAGTTAGTTGAGTTTGGTTTGAGACCCATATGTAGGGTTCTTCTATTTCTATGTACTAGAGTTATTTTGGCTTACACAACTAAGAAGAGGAAAACCGTTTTCAGCCTCCACCCTTGTGTGTATTCCCCCATTATGCAAGCAAGAAAGCTATAAGTGAGACTCCTTTCTTCTCTCCCATAATCTTGACATGGTATCAGAACCTTGTTCGTAGTAAGGAGCTTAAGAAAGCAAGCCAAGATCGCGGTGTTCTGGTAAGAGGAGCAGTGTTGCTTTCATTTTCTGTTTTGGGAGCAGATCTCTGCAGGTAGCACAGCCGGAAATTGCAAGAGTGCATTGTCTCAGGTTGAGACGCCCTTCGCGGTGAAGCAAGAGGGTAGTATATGTTGCGGGAGAGGGCTTTAGGCCTTGGCGACCCTGTTTTTTTTATTTAAGGCCATTCCGGGGCTTGTTTTGGAGGCAGAAGTTTTCTGCACGCACTCAGGAAAAGACCCAGTTTTATGCTGTGCGACCACTGTTCTATAGGTCGGTGAAAAGTTACTGTAGAAATTGCATCGTATGCCTGTGCGTAGAGACATTGGAAGTTACAGAATTATCCTTGTTGCCCGTTGATGCAAAATCGTCACTAGGAAGTGACTGTGTGGTCAAATACCACTTTCGTCAGTTTTGCAGATTTGCCCTTGTGAGGCTGAAGCTGTGTTCTTTGCAGTGACAGAATTTTTTTGCAGTGTTCTGTAATGGCGTGTGACTCTCTTTCATAGATTGTCACTGAGAAGCTTGACAAGAATAACTTCCAAGCATGGAAGTTTAGAATGACGAATTTCCTTATGGAAAAAGGATATTGGGAATTTGTTGTAGGAAATGAAGAAGAACCAGTTCTTCCTGATGTTCCCAATCAACAGCAAATGCAAGCATTTAAAGCATGGCATGAGAGAGCCAGGAAAGTTATGTACTGGCTGTCTATCAGCATTTCAGACTCTATGATTGTGCATATTCAAGATGCAAGTACGCCAAAGGAGGTATGGGATACTTTGTCAAAAATGTATAGCACAAATACGCAATCCAGGAAAATGCAACTCAAGCAAGAGTTGCATAATGTGCAAAGAGAAAATATTAGCATCAATGACTACCACATGAAGGTGAAGAAGATTGCAGATGCACTTGCTTCCATTGGGTCGCCAGTGGAAGATGATGATTTAGTTTCTGTGACCTTGAATGGTCTAGGAAAGGATTATACACAGTTCCGAACATCCATTTCCGTCCGTGAAAGATTTCCTGATTTTGAGGAGTTGATTACTCTTCTAATTTCTGAGGAGCAGAGAAATGGTGGTGCATCTTCTTCAGGAGGAACTTCAAAAGAAGTTGTTTTCTACTCAAATATTGGAAGAGGTAGAGGCAGAGGTAGAGGAGGCCGATTTGGAGGCCGTGGTAGAAATCAGAATATGCAGCAAACTCAAGAAAACCAGTCCTATGGAGGAGGACGTGGTAACTCTAGAGGCAGGGGGAGCCAAAGAGGTCGTGGTGGATGGCAAAGAGGCCAAAATGCAAACAGCAATGTTGAATGCTACTACTGTGGTAAAATGGGTCATATGGCTAAGGACTGCTATAAACAGTAGAATGACATCATGAATGGAAAATTGCAACAAGGGAATTATGCATCTTCTAGTAGACAGGGTGATGACAGAAATGAGCATTTGTTTATGGTGCAGCACTTAAACAATTATGTGACAAGTGCAGAAGAAAGTAACGATGTATGGTATGTTGACTCAGGTGCATCAAACCACATGACAGGTCATGCAGAATGGATGGAGGATGTAAGGAAAATGGAAAAACCAGGATTTGTGGAGGCTGCTGATGATACTGCACATCCTATTGTGCAGCTTGGAAAATTTCCTTTGACTATGCAGGATGGGAAAAAGAAATACATGTCCGATGTATTTCATGTCCCAAATATCACCAAGAATCTGGTTTCTCTTGGTCAAATGGTTGAGCAGGGCTTGTAGGTCAGATTTAATCCTCATGGATGCTTTGTTGAGGATATGAAAAATAAAGGTCACTTGATAGCAAAAGGAAAGAAGAAGGACAGAATGTTTACGTTGGATGCAGACATGCCTGAATTGAGTGCAGCAATGTTTACACATGTGACCGGTGTAGTTGCAGATATTAATGTCTGGCATAAACGCATTGGTCATGTTAATGTACAGCGACTTAAATCAATGCAAGCCCAAAATATTGTTGCATGATTGTCTAAATTCAAGGTTGCAGAAATGCATAAGGTATGTGAAGCCTGTCAGTTTGGAAAATAGGCAAGGAAACCATTTCCTAGACATGTTCAAGAGAGTAAGAAGCCATTGGAATTAATCCACTCTGATGTGTGGACTACTAAAGCTGCATCTCTTGGAGGCTGTCATTATTTTGTCACTTTTATTGATGACTATAGCAAAAAAAATTGGGTGTATTTTATGAAAAAGAAAAGTGAAGTTTTTGGGCATTTCAAAACTCTTAAACCTATGGTTGAAAAAGAAACAGGCCTGCAAATAAAATGCCTAAGGTCAGATGGAGGGGGAGAGTACCTCTCAAATGAGTTTGCAAGGTTCCTGCAGGAGCATGGCATAAAGCAGCAATATTCATGTAGTCATAACCCACAACAAAATGGAATTGCAGAAAGGAAAAACAGGCATATTGGAGAGGTATCTCGTGCCATGCTCAACGAAAAAGACTTGCCAGATTTTTACTGGGCTGAAGCAGTTGCTACGGTAGTCTATATAATGAACAGGACTCCCACTGCAGCAATACATGGGATGACTCCAGAGGAGAGGTATACTAGTAGGAAACTAGATATTTCTCATTTGAAAATTTTTGGTTGCATTGCCTATGTACATGTGCCAGATGAGTTGAGATCCAAGTTGGATCCAAAAGCTGAGAAGTGCATCTTTATTGGTTACTCTCCGTAGCAAAAAGGGTATAGATGCTATAACCCTTCTACTCGTAAGTTTACAGTGAGCAGAGATGTTGTTTTTGATGAGATGAGTAGCTGGTATAAACCAGTAAATGTGATTGATGATGTAGATGCACAAAATGGAAATGTTGCACAGAATTCACAGCAACAGTCACAAAATATTAGTGGACCTGGAGCGTCCTCTAGTAGTGGTTCACATTCTTTGCCATGGATAGGTAGATTGAGATCAGGAGAGTCTTCTCAAAGCAATGCAGATAGTGGTATTCAGGTATCACGAAAAGGAAAAGAGAAGGTAGATCAGCCCATGTTTGATGTGAATGCAAGTCACTCTTATGTGGATGGTGAATCAGTGGCTCAGAACAGAGCATTGATGATGAGTTGGGCATTCCTTCTATTGTTACACCTGGAGTAAGGAAGACCAGGGATGCTTTGAGAGCACTTGGGAGTGAACGTACTTTGCACAGGTCTACCAGAGCTAGGTATCCTATGGATAGGCTGAAATATGATGGATTTACAGCCACTCACTATGCATATATGGTCAAAGTGATACAGGAAACAGAACCCACTTCTTTTGAGCAAGCCATGGGAAAAGAAAAATGGGAGAAAGCCATGGATGAAGAAATGGATGCCTTGGAAGCAAATGCTACATAGGAATTTGTACCTTTGCCTAAAGGTAAGAATGCAATTGGCTGTAAGTGGGTTTATAAGGTGAAGCACAATGCAGATGCTTCTGTGAACAGATACAAGGCAAGATTAGTAGTCAAGGGGTATGCACAAACATATGGCATTGATTATGAAGAAACATTCAGTCCGGTTGCAAGGATGGCAACCGTAAGAGCAGTCATTGCTATGGCTGCATCAAAGGAATGGTCTTTACATCAGATGGATGTAAAGAATGCCTTCTTGCATGGTGATTTGCAAGAAGAGGTATATATGGAGCAGCCACCAGGTTATGTGTATGCTGTTCATCCTGAGTTTGTTTGCAGGTTGAAGAAAGCATTGTATGGCTTGAAGCAACCACCTAGAGCATGGTCTGACAAGATAGGACAGTATCTTGTCACTATTGGCTTTCAGATTTCCAAGGCAGATTTCTCACTTTATGTGAGAAAAACAGAGAAAGGTATCATGCTACTTGTCATTTATGTTGATGATTTGATTATAACAGGTGACAGTGATGAAGATATCCTTCATGTGAAAATGCTATTGAAGCAGAAGTTTGAGATGAAGGATTTGGGAGAGTTGCGTTATTTCTTGGGCATTGAGGTGATTAGATCACCAAGTGGGATATGGCTCTTGCAGAGGTAGTATGGATTGGACATGCTATCCAAATATGGGATGACAAGCTGTAAGCCTATTTCAGTTCCTTTGGAGCAGAATGTGAAGCTGAGCGCAGATGCAGGTGAGCTTATAGAAGACCCTACTATGTACAAACGCACAGTAGGAAGTTTGATTTATATGACTATTACCAGGCCATATTTGAGCTATGCTGTTGGATTGGTAAGTCAGTTTATGCAGGCTCCAAGGAAACAGCATTTGGATGCAGCTAGATGCATACTCAGGTATGTGAAGTCCACATTGCAGTATGGACTATTTTATGAGACTGGGGTTCAGATACAGCTGCATGGATACACTGATGCTGATTGGGCTGGTAGTATTTCTGATAGACGATCTACTAGTGGATATGTGTTCTCTTTTGGGAGTGCTGTAGTCACTTGGAGCAGCAAGAAACAGCCTACAGTTGCCTTGTCGAGCATGGAGGCTGAGTACAGGGGTGCAGCAATGGCTGCATGTGAGGTAGCTTGGTTGCATAAGCTACTTTATGATATGCATCAGCCTACATATGGGCCAGTTGTCATTTATTGTGGCAACATGAGTAGTATACACTTGGCAAATAACCCAGTCTATCATGCTAGAACAAAGCACATTGAGGTGCATTATCACTATGTGCGGGAGAGGGTTTTACTAGGTTTTATTGATCTAGTTTATGTCAGCACAGAGGATCAGGTAGCTGACATATTTACGAAGGCATTGGGCGCAGAGAAGCTGCGCAAGTTCAGAGACCTGCTTGGTGTGCAGAAATTGGGATTGAGCTTGAGGGGGAGTGTTGAGATACCGAGCTCCACTCGTGATATGCCAGGGTGACCATTGTGCATTTATGTCACCGACTTGTTAGTTGGAGATGCGGTTGGTACACCACCCATGAATAATAGCTAGATGACAGCTATCCTTATCTACTCTAGTTCGTGGCTCAGTTAGTATGCCATCTTAGTTAGTTGAGTTTGGTTTGAGACCCATATATAGGGTTCTTCTATTTCTATGTACTAGAGTTCTTTTGGCTTACACAACTAAGAAGAGGAAAACTATTTTTAGCCTCCACCCTTGTGTGTATTCCCCCATTGTGCAAGCAAGAAAGCTACAAGTGAGATTCCTTCCTTCTCTCCCACAATCTTGACACTTCAGGTGCATCTAGTAGCACTACAGGTAAAGACAAAGGAAAGAGTAAAGTGTCAGAAGGCATTGATGCAGTTCTTGATGGAGACTCTAGTGGCTCAAAGAGCTTGGATGATGAGCTTGGCATTCCTTCAGTGAGGACTCCAGGTGTGCAGAGAGCATGCATTAATGCAAAGACTCCATTGAGTGATCCAGTGGTATGCAGGTCTAGCAGGGTGAGATATCCTGTTAAAAGATTTGGTTTTGAAGGTTATGCAGCTCACCATTATGCTTATATGGTGAAACTAGTTGAGGATGTTGAGCCCACATGTTTTGAGGAGGCTGTTGGTCATGCTCATTGGGATGCAGCAATGGATGAGGAGATGGCTACATTAGAGGCCAATAAGACTTGGGATCTAGTATCATTGCCAAAGGGAAAGAAAGCTATTGGATGTAAGCGGGTTTACAAGATTAAGCACAATGCAGATGGTTCTATTAGTAGGTACAAAGCTAGGCTGGTTGCAAAAGGCTATGCCCAGACATATGGCATAGATTATGATGAAACCTTCAGTCCAGTTGCTAGGATGGCAACTGTCAGATGTGTGATTGCTTTGGCAGTAGCCAAAGGTTGGAGATTGCAGCAAATGGATGTGAAGAATGCCTTCTTGCATGGTGATTTGCAGAAAGAAGTGTATATGGATCAGCCAACAGGTTATGAGGATTTAAAGCATCCCACGTATGTGTGCAGGTTGAAGAAGGCACTCTATGGGCTCAAGCAAGCACCTAGAGCATGGTCTGACAAGATCAGAGAGTATCTTGTCAATATTGGCTTTTATGTTTTTGATGCTGATCACTCACTTTATGTGAGAAAGGGAGATGCAGGTTTGGTCATCATGTTGAGATATCAAGCTCCACTCGTGATACGCCAGGGTGACCGTTGTGCATTTATGTCACCGACTTGTCAGTTGTTCCAGATGCGGTTGGTACACCGCCCATGAATAATAGCTAGATGACAGCTATCCTTATCTACTCTAATTCGTGGCTCAGTTAGTATGCCACCTTAGTTAGTTGAGTTTGGTTTGAGACCCATATATAGGGTTCTTCTATTTCTATGTACTAGAGTTCTTTTTGGCTTACACAACTAAGAAGAGGAAAACTGTTTTCAGCCTCTACTTTTGTGTGTATTCCCCCATTGTGCAAGCAAGAAAGCTACAAGTGAGACTCCTTCATTCTCTCCCACAATCTTGACATGGTATCAGAGCCTTGTTTGTGGTAAGGAGCTCAAGAAAGCAAGCCAAGTTCACGGTGTTCTGGTAAGAGGACTAGTGTTGCTTTCATTCTTCTGTTTTGGGAGCAAGTCTCTGCAGCAAGTAGCACAGCCGAAAAGTACAAGAGTGCATTGTCTCAGGTTGAGACACCCTTCGCGGTGAAGCAAGAGGGCAGTATATGCTGTGGGAAAGAACTTTAGCCCCGGGTGACCCTATTTTTTTGATTTGAGGCCATTTCAGGGCCTGTTTTGGAGGCAGAAATTTTCTGCACGCACTCAAGAAAAGGCCCAATTTTATGCTGTGCGACCACTGTTCTACAGGTCGGTGAAACGTTACTGTAGAAATTGCATCGTATGCTTGTGCGCAGAGACATTGGGAGATAGAGAATCATCCTTGTTGCCTGTTGATGCAAAATCGTCACTAGGAAGTAATTGTGTGGTCAAATACCACTTTCGTCAGTTTTGCAGATTTGCCCTTGTGAGGCTGAAGCTGTGTTCTTTGCAGTGACAGAATTTTTTGCAGTGTTCTGTAATGGCATCTGATTCTCTTTCACAGATTGTCACTGAAAAACTTGACAAGAACAACTTCCAAGCATGGAAGTTTAGAATGACGAATTTCCTTATGGGAAAAGGATATTGGGAATTTGTTGCAGGAAATGAAGAAGAACCAGTTCTTCCTGATGTTCCCAATCAACAGCAAATGCAGGCATTTAAAGCATGGCATGAGAGATCCAGGAAAGTTATGTACTGGCTGTCTATCAGCATTTCAAACTCTATGATTGTGCATATTCAAGATGCAAGTACGCCAAAGGAGGCATGGGATACTTTGTCAAAAATGTATAGCATAAATATGCAAGCCAGGAAAATGCAGCTCAAGCAAGAGTTGCATAATGTGCAAAGAGAAAATATGAGCATTAATGACTACCACATGAAGGTGAAGAAGATTGCAGATGCACTTGCTTCCATTGGGTCACTAGTGGAAGATGATGATTTAGTTTCTGTGACCTTGAATGGTCTAGGAAAGGATTATGCACAGTTTCAAACATCCATTTTCGTCCGTGAAAGATTTCCTGATTTTGAGGAATTGATTGCTCTTCTAATTTCTGAGGAGCAGAGAAATGGTGGTGCATCTTCTTCAGGAGGAACTTCAAAAGAAGCTGTCTTCTACTCAAATGCTGGAAGAGGTAGAGGCAGATGTAGAGAAGGCCGATCTAGAGGCCGTGGTAGAAATCAGAATATGCAGCAAACTCAAGAAAACCAGTCCTATGGAGGAGGATGTGGTAACTCTAGAGGCAAGGGGAGCCAAAGAGGTCGTGGTAGATGGCAAAGAGGCCAAAATGCAAACAGCAATGTTGAATGCTACTACTGTGGTAAAATGGGTCATATGGCTAAGGACTACTATAAAAAGCAGAATGACATCATGAATGGAAACTTGCAACAAGGGAATTATGCATCTTTTAGTAGACAGGGTGATGACAAAAATGAGCATTTGTTTATGGTGCAGCACATGACCAATACTGTGACAAGTGCACAAGAAAGAAACGATGTGTGGTATGTTGACTCAGGTGCATCAAACCACAAGACAGGTCATGCAGAATGGATGCAGGATGCAAGGAAAATGGAAAAACCAGGATTTGTGGAGACTGGTGATGATATTGCACATCCTATTGTGCAGCTTGGAAAATTTCCTTTGTCTATGCAGGGTGGGAAAAAGAAATACCTATCGGATGTATTTCATGTCCCGAATATCACCAATAACCTAGTTTCTGTTGGTCAAATGGTTGAGCAGGGCTTGCACGTCAGATTTAACTCTCATGGATGCTTTGTTGAGGATATGAAAAATAAAGGTCGCTTGATAGCAAAAGGAAAGAAGAAGGGCAGAATGTTTACGTTGGATGTAGACATGTTTGAATTGAGTGTAGCAATGTTTGCACATGGGACAGGTGTAGTTGCAGATATTGATATCTGGCATAAACGCATTGGTCATGTTAATGTATAGCGACTTAAATCAATGCAGGCCCAAAATATTGTTTCATGATTGCCTAAATTCAAGGTTGCAGAAATGCATAAGGTATGTGAAGCCTGTCAGTTTGGAAAACAGGCAAGGAAACCATTTCCTAGACATGTTCAAGAGAGTAAGAAGCCATTGGAATTAATCCACTCTGATGTATGGACTACTAAAGCTGCATCTCTTGGAGGCTGTCATTATTTTGTCACTTTTATTGATGACTATAGCAAAAAAGTTTGGG
This sequence comes from Lygodium microphyllum, assembly GCF_053477565.2. Classification (NCBI taxonomy): domain Eukaryota; kingdom Viridiplantae; phylum Streptophyta; class Polypodiopsida; order Schizaeales; family Lygodiaceae; genus Lygodium; species Lygodium microphyllum. The sequence goes on from NC_141148.1 coordinate 116,418,238, forward strand.
TGTATTTTATGAAAAAGAAAAGTGAAGTTTTTGGGCATTTCAAAACTCTTAAACCTATGGTTGAAAAAGAAACAGGCCTACAAATAAAATGCCTAAGGTCAGATGGAGGGGGAGAGTACCTCTCAAATGAGTTTGCAAGGTTTCTGCAGGAGCATGGCATAAAGCAGCAATATTCATGCAGTCATACCCCACAACAAAATGGAATTGCAGAAAGGAAAAACAGACATATTGGAGAGGTATCTCATGCCATGCTCAATTGAAAAGACGTGCCTGATTTTTATTGGGCTAAGGTAGTTGCTACAGCAGTCTACATAATGAACAGGACTCCCACTGCAGCAATACATGGGATGACTCCACAGGAGAGGTATACTGGTAGGAAACCAGATATTTCTCATTTGAAAATTTTTTGTTGCATTGCCTATGTTCATGTGCCAGATGAGTTGAGATCCAAGTTGGATCCAAAAGCTGAGAAGTGCATCTTTATTGGTTACTCTCTGCAGCAGAAAGGGTATAGATGCTATAACCCTTCTACTCGTAAGTTTACAATGAGCAGAGATGTTGTTTTTGATGAGATGAGTAGCTGGTATAAACCAGTAAATGTGATTGATGATGTAGATGCACAAAATGGAAATGTTGCACAGAATTCACAGCAACAGTCACAAAATATTAGTGGACCTGGAGCGTCCTCTAGTAGTGGTTCACATTCTTTGCCATGGATAGGTAGATTGAGATCAGGAGAGTCTTCTCAAAGCAATGCAGATAGTGGTATTCAGGTATCACGAAAAGGAAAAGAGAAGGTAGATCAGCCCATGTTTGATGTGAATGCAAGTCACTCTTATGTGGATGGTGAATCAGTGGCTCAGAACAGAGCATTGATGATGAGTTGGGCATTCCTTCTATTGTTACACCTGGAGTAAGGAAGACCAGGGATGCTTTGAGAGCACTTGGGAGTGAACGTACTTTGCACAGGTCTACCAGAGCTAGGTATCCTATGGATAGGCTGAAATATGATGGATTTACAGCCACTCACTATGCATATATGGTCAAAGTGATACAGGAAACAGAACCCACTTCTTTTGAGCAAGCCATGGGAAAAGAAAAATGGGAGAAAGCCATGGATGAAGAAATGGATGCCTTGAAAGCAAATGCTACATGGGAATTTGTACCTTGCCTAAAGGTAAGAATGCAATTGGCTGTAAGTGGGTTTATAAGGTGAAGCACAATGCAGATGCTTCTGTGAACAGATACAAGGCAAGATTAGTAGTCAAGGGGTATGCACAAACATATGGCATTGATTATGAAGAAACATTCAGTCCGGTTGCAAGGATGGCAACCGTAAGAGCAGTCATTGCTATGGCTGCATCAAAGGAATGGTCTTTACATCAGATGGATGTAAAGAATGCCTTCTTGCATGGTGATTTGCAAGAAGAGGTATATATGGAGCAGCCACCAGGTTATGTGTATGCTGTTCATCCTGAGTTTGTTTGCAGGTTGAAGAAAGCATTGTATGGCTTGAAGCAACCACCTAGAGCATGGTCTGACAAGATAGGACAGTATCTTGTCACTATTGGCTTTCAGATTTCCAAGGCAGATTTCTCACTTTATGTGAGAAAAACAGAGAAAGGTATCATGCTACTTGTCATTTATGTTGATGATTTGATTATAACAGGTGACAGTGATGAAGATATCCTTCATGTGAAAATGCTATTGAAGCAGAAGTTTGAGATGAAGGATTTGGGAGAGTTGCGTTATTTCTTGGGCATTGAGGTGATTAGATCACCAAGTGGGATATGGCTCTTGCAGAGGTAGTATGGATTGGACATGCTATCCAAATATGGGATGACAAGCTGTAAGCCTATTTCAGTTCCTTTGGAGCAGAATGTGAAGCTGAGCGCAGATGCAGGTGAGCTTATAGAAGACCCTACTATGTACAAACGCACAGTAGGAAGTTTGATTTATATGACTATTACCAGGCCATATTTGAGCTATGCTGTTGGATTGGTAAGTCAGTTTATGCAGGCTCCAAGGAAACAGCATTTGGATGCAGCTAGATGCATACTCAGGTATGTGAAGTCCACATTGCAGTATGGACTATTTTATGAGACTGGGGTTCAGATACAGCTGCATGGATACACTGATGCTGATTGGGCTGGTAGTATTTCTGATAGACGATCTACTAGTGGATATGTGTTCTCTTTTGGGAGTGCTGTAGTCACTTGGAGCAGCAAGAAACAGCCTACAGTTGCCTTGTCGAGCATGGAGGCTGAGTACAGGGGTGCAGCAATGGCTGCATGTGAGGTAGCTTGGTTGCATAAGCTACTTTATGATATGCATCAGCCTACATATGGGCCAGTTGTCATTTATTGTGGCAACATGAGTAGTATACACTTGGCAAATAACCCAGTCTATCATGCTAGAACAAAGCACATTGAGGTGCATTATCACTATGTGCGGGAGAGGGTTTTACTAGGTTTTATTGATCTAGTTTATGTCAGCACAGAGGATCAGGTAGCTGACATATTTACGAAGGCATTGGGCGCAGAGAAGCTGCGCAAGTTCAGAGACCTGCTTGGTGTGCAGAAATTGGGATTGAGCTTGAGGGGGAGTGTTGAGATACCGAGCTCCACTCGTGATATGCCAGGGTGACCATTGTGCATTTATGTCACCGACTTGTTAGTTGGAGATGCGGTTGGTACACCACCCATGAATAATAGCTAGATGACAGCTATCCTTATCTACTCTAGTTCGTGGCTCAGTTAGTATGCCATCTTAGTTAGTTGAGTTTGGTTTGAGACCCATATATAGGGTTCTTCTATTTCTATGTACTAGAGTTCTTTTGGCTTACACAACTAAGAAGAGGAAAACTATTTTTAGCCTCCACCCTTGTGTGTATTCCCCCATTGTGCAAGCAAGAAAGCTACAAGTGAGATTCCTTCCTTCTCTCCCACAATCTTGACACTTCAGGTGCATCTAGTAGCACTACAGGTAAAGACAAAGGAAAGAGTAAAGTGTCAGAAGGCATTGATGCAGTTCTTGATGGAGACTCTAGTGGCTCAAAGAGCTTGGATGATGAGCTTGGCATTCCTTCAGTGAGGACTCCAGGTGTGCAGAGAGCATGCATTAATGCAAAGACTCCATTGAGTGATCCAGTGGTATGCAGGTCTAGCAGGGTGAGATATCCTGTTAAAAGATTTGGTTTTGAAGGTTATGCAGCTCACCATTATGCTTATATGGTGAAACTAGTTGAGGATGTTGAGCCCACATGTTTTGAGGAGGCTGTTGGTCATGCTCATTGGGATGCAGCAATGGATGAGGAGATGGCTACATTAGAGGCCAATAAGACTTGGGATCTAGTATCATTGCCAAAGGGAAAGAAAGCTATTGGATGTAAGCGGGTTTACAAGATTAAGCACAATGCAGATGGTTCTATTAGTAGGTACAAAGCTAGGCTGGTTGCAAAAGGCTATGCCCAGACATATGGCATAGATTATGATGAAACCTTCAGTCCAGTTGCTAGGATGGCAACTGTCAGATGTGTGATTGCTTTGGCAGTAGCCAAAGGTTGGAGATTGCAGCAAATGGATGTGAAGAATGCCTTCTTGCATGGTGATTTGCAGAAAGAAGTGTATATGGATCAGCCAACAGGTTATGAGGATTTAAAGCATCCCACGTATGTGTGCAGGTTGAAGAAGGCACTCTATGGGCTCAAGCAAGCACCTAGAGCATGGTCTGACAAGATCAGAGAGTATCTTGTCAATATTGGCTTTTATGTTTTTGATGCTGATCACTCACTTTATGTGAGAAAGGGAGATGCAGGTTTGGTCATCATGTTGAGATATCAAGCTCCACTCGTGATACGCCAGGGTGACCGTTGTGCATTTATGTCACCGACTTGTCAGTTGTTCCAGATGCGGTTGGTACACCGCCCATGAATAATAGCTAGATGACAGCTATCCTTATCTACTCTAATTCGTGGCTCAGTTAGTATGCCACCTTAGTTAGTTGAGTTTGGTTTGAGACCCATATATAGGGTTCTTCTATTTCTATGTACTAGAGTTCTTTTTGGCTTACACAACTAAGAAGAGGAAAACTGTTTTCAGCCTCTACTTTTGTGTGTATTCCCCCATTGTGCAAGCAAGAAAGCTACAAGTGAGACTCCTTCATTCTCTCCCACAATCTTGACATGGTATCAGAGCCTTGTTTGTGGTAAGGAGCTCAAGAAAGCAAGCCAAGTTCACGGTGTTCTGGTAAGAGGACTAGTGTTGCTTTCATTCTTCTGTTTTGGGAGCAAGTCTCTGCAGCAAGTAGCACAGCCGAAAAGTACAAGAGTGCATTGTCTCAGGTTGAGACACCCTTCGCGGTGAAGCAAGAGGGCAGTATATGCTGTGGGAAAGAACTTTAGCCCCGGGTGACCCTATTTTTTTGATTTGAGGCCATTTCAGGGCCTGTTTTGGAGGCAGAAATTTTCTGCACGCACTCAAGAAAAGGCCCAATTTTATGCTGTGCGACCACTGTTCTACAGGTCGGTGAAACGTTACTGTAGAAATTGCATCGTATGCTTGTGCGCAGAGACATTGGGAGATAGAGAATCATCCTTGTTGCCTGTTGATGCAAAATCGTCACTAGGAAGTAATTGTGTGGTCAAATACCACTTTCGTCAGTTTTGCAGATTTGCCCTTGTGAGGCTGAAGCTGTGTTCTTTGCAGTGACAGAATTTTTTGCAGTGTTCTGTAATGGCATCTGATTCTCTTTCACAGATTGTCACTGAAAAACTTGACAAGAACAACTTCCAAGCATGGAAGTTTAGAATGACGAATTTCCTTATGGGAAAAGGATATTGGGAATTTGTTGCAGGAAATGAAGAAGAACCAGTTCTTCCTGATGTTCCCAATCAACAGCAAATGCAGGCATTTAAAGCATGGCATGAGAGATCCAGGAAAGTTATGTACTGGCTGTCTATCAGCATTTCAAACTCTATGATTGTGCATATTCAAGATGCAAGTACGCCAAAGGAGGCATGGGATACTTTGTCAAAAATGTATAGCATAAATATGCAAGCCAGGAAAATGCAGCTCAAGCAAGAGTTGCATAATGTGCAAAGAGAAAATATGAGCATTAATGACTACCACATGAAGGTGAAGAAGATTGCAGATGCACTTGCTTCCATTGGGTCACTAGTGGAAGATGATGATTTAGTTTCTGTGACCTTGAATGGTCTAGGAAAGGATTATGCACAGTTTCAAACATCCATTTTCGTCCGTGAAAGATTTCCTGATTTTGAGGAATTGATTGCTCTTCTAATTTCTGAGGAGCAGAGAAATGGTGGTGCATCTTCTTCAGGAGGAACTTCAAAAGAAGCTGTCTTCTACTCAAATGCTGGAAGAGGTAGAGGCAGATGTAGAGAAGGCCGATCTAGAGGCCGTGGTAGAAATCAGAATATGCAGCAAACTCAAGAAAACCAGTCCTATGGAGGAGGATGTGGTAACTCTAGAGGCAAGGGGAGCCAAAGAGGTCGTGGTAGATGGCAAAGAGGCCAAAATGCAAACAGCAATGTTGAATGCTACTACTGTGGTAAAATGGGTCATATGGCTAAGGACTACTATAAAAAGCAGAATGACATCATGAATGGAAACTTGCAACAAGGGAATTATGCATCTTTTAGTAGACAGGGTGATGACAAAAATGAGCATTTGTTTATGGTGCAGCACATGACCAATACTGTGACAAGTGCACAAGAAAGAAACGATGTGTGGTATGTTGACTCAGGTGCATCAAACCACAAGACAGGTCATGCAGAATGGATGCAGGATGCAAGGAAAATGGAAAAACCAGGATTTGTGGAGACTGGTGATGATATTGCACATCCTATTGTGCAGCTTGGAAAATTTCCTTTGTCTATGCAGGGTGGGAAAAAGAAATACCTATCGGATGTATTTCATGTCCCGAATATCACCAATAACCTAGTTTCTGTTGGTCAAATGGTTGAGCAGGGCTTGCACGTCAGATTTAACTCTCATGGATGCTTTGTTGAGGATATGAAAAATAAAGGTCGCTTGATAGCAAAAGGAAAGAAGAAGGGCAGAATGTTTACGTTGGATGTAGACATGTTTGAATTGAGTGTAGCAATGTTTGCACATGGGACAGGTGTAGTTGCAGATATTGATATCTGGCATAAACGCATTGGTCATGTTAATGTATAGCGACTTAAATCAATGCAGGCCCAAAATATTGTTTCATGATTGCCTAAATTCAAGGTTGCAGAAATGCATAAGGTATGTGAAGCCTGTCAGTTTGGAAAACAGGCAAGGAAACCATTTCCTAGACATGTTCAAGAGAGTAAGAAGCCATTGGAATTAATCCACTCTGATGTATGGACTACTAAAGCTGCATCTCTTGGAGGCTGTCATTATTTTGTCACTTTTATTGATGACTATAGCAAAAAAGTTTGGGTGTATTTTATGAAAAAGAAAAGTGAAGTTTTTGGGCATTTCAAAACTCTTAAACCTATGGTTGAAAAAGAAACAGGCCTACAAATAAAATGCCTAAGGTCAGATGGAGGGGGAGAGTACCTCTCAAATGAGTTTGCAAGGTTTCTGCAGGAGCATGGCATAAAGCAGCAATATTCATGCAGTCATACCCCACAACAAAATGGAATTGCAGAAAGGAAAAACAGACATATTGGAGAGGTATCTCATGCCATGCTCAATTGAAAAGACGTGCCTGATTTTTATTGGGCTAAGGTAGTTGCTACAGCAGTCTACATAATGAACAGGACTCCCACTGCAGCAATACATGGGATGACTCCACAGGAGAGGTATACTGGTAGGAAACCAGATATTTCTCATTTGAAAATTTTTTGTTGCATTGCCTATGTTCATGTGCCAGATGAGTTGAGATCCAAGTTGGATCCAAAAGCTGAGAAGTGCATCTTTATTGGTTACTCTCTGCAGCAGAAAGGGTATAGATGCTATAACCCTTCTACTCGTAAGTTTACAATGAGCAGAGATGTTGTTTTTGATGAGATGAGTAGCTGGTATAAACCAGTAAATGTGATTGATGATGTAGATGCACAAAATGGAAATGTTGCACAGAATTCACAGCAACAGTCACAAAATATTAGTGGACCTGGAGCGTCCTCTAGTAGTGGTTCACATTCTTTGCCATGGATAGGTAGATTGAGATCAGGAGAGTCTTCTCAAAGCAATGCAGATAGTGGTATTCAGGTATCACGAAAAGGAAAAGAGAAGGTAGATCAGCCCATGTTTGATGTGAATGCAAGTCACTCTTATGTGGATGGTGAATCAGTGGCTCAGAACAGAGCATTGATGATGAGTTGGGCATTCCTTCTATTGTTACACCTGGAGTAAGGAAGACCAGGGATGCTTTGAGAGCACTTGGGAGTGAACGTACTTTGCACAGGTCTACCAGAGCTAGGTATCCTATGGATAGGCTGAAATATGATGGATTTACAGCCACTCACTATGCATATATGGTCAAAGTGATACAGGAAACAGAACCCACTTCTTTTGAGCAAGCCATGGGAAAAGAAAAATGGGAGAAAGCCATGGATGAAGAAATGGATGCCTTGAAAGCAAATGCTACATGGGAATTTGTACCTTGCCTAAAGGTAAGAATGCAATTGGCTGTAAGTGGGTTTATAAGGTGAAGCACAATGCAGATGCTTCTGTGAACAGATACAAAGCAAGATTAGTAGTCAAGGGGTATGCACAAACATATGGCATTGATTATGAAGAAACATTCAGTCCGGTTGCAAGGATGGCAACCGTAAGAGCAGTCATTGCTATGGCTGCATCAAAGGAATGGTCTTTACATCAAATGGATGTAAAGAATGCCTTCTTGCATGGTGATTTGCAAGAAGAGGTATATATGGAGCAGCCACCAGGTTATGTCCATGCTATTCATCCTGAGTTTGTTTGCAGGTTGAAGAAAGCATTGTATGGCTTGAAGCAAGCACCTAGAGCATGGTCTGACAAGATAGGACAGTATCTTGTCACTATTGGCTTTCAGATTTCCAAGGCAGATTTCTCACTTTATGTGAGAAAAACAGAGAAAGGTATCATGCTACTTATCATTTATGTTGATGATTTGATTATGACAGGTGACAGTGATGAAGATATCCTTCATGTGAAAATGCTATTAAAGCAGAAGTTTGAGATGAAGGATTTGGGAGAGCTGCGTTATTTCTTGGGCATTGAAGTGATTAGATCACCAAGTGGGATATGGCTCTTACAGAGGCAGTATGGATTGGACGTGCTGTCCAAATATGGGATGACAGGCTGTAAGCCTATTTCAGTTCCTTTGGAGCAAAATGTGAAGCTGAGCCCAGATGCAGGTGAGCTTCTGGAAGACCCTACTATGTACAGACGCATAGTAGAAAGTTTGATTTATATGACTATTACCAGGCCAGATTTGAGCTATGTTGTTGGATTGGTAAGTCAGTTTATGCATGCTCCAAGGAAACCGCATTTAGATGCGGCTCGACGCATACTCAGGTATGTGAAGTCCACATTGCAGTATGGACTACTTTATGAGACTGGGGTTCAGATACAGTTGTATGGACACACTGATGCTGATTGGGCTGGTAATATTTCTGATAGACGATCTACCAGTGGATATGTGTTCTCTTTTGGGAGTGCTGCAATCACTTGGAGTAGCAAGAAACAGCCTACAGTTGCCTTGTCGAGCACGGAGGCTAAGTACAGGGGTGCAGCAATGGCTGCATATAAGGTAGCTTGGTTGCATAAGCTACTTTATGATATGCATCAGCCTACAGATGGGCCAATTGTCATTTATTGTGACAACATGAGCAGTATACACTTGGCAAATAACTCAGCCTATCATGCTAGAACAAAGCACATTGAGGTGCATTATCACTATGTGCGGGAGAGGGTTTTACTAGGTCTTATTGATCTAGTTTATGTCAGCATAGAGGATCAGGTAGCTGACATATTTACGAAGGCATTGGGCGCAGAGAAGCTGCGCAAGTTCAGAGACCTGCTTGGTGTGCAGGAATTGGGATTGAGCTCAAGGGGGAGTGTTGAGATATCGAGCTCCACTCGTGATATGCCAGGGTGACCGTTTTGCATTTATGTCACCGGCTTGTCAGTTGCAGATGCGGTTGGTACACCGCCCATGAATAATAGCTAGATGATAGCTATCCTTATCTACTCTAGTTCGTGGCTTAGTTAGTATGCCACCTTAGTTAGTTGAGTTTGGTTTGAGACCCATATATAGGGTTCTTCTATTTCTAGGTACTAGAGTTCTTTTTGGCTTACACAACTAAGAAGAGGAAAACTGTTTTCAGCCTCCACCTTTGTGTGTATTCCCCCATTGTGCAAGCAAGAAAGCTACAAGTGAGACTCCTTCCTTCTCTCCCACAATCTTGACATGCCGTGCTTGGTTGGAACACATAGGAGCCATAGATTTTGAACAAGCAGGCCTAACCCGACCAGGTACGACACCAGTGCTTAGAACAGAGTCACCCTCTAAGCTGCAACCACTAGGAGAAACCACCTCTTCTAGCAAAAATGGCGAGTTTGATTCTGAGTCGGAACTAAGCTCAGATAGCGACCCAGAAATACCTAGACCATCCGAGACCAGACGTACCAAGGGAGACCTACCCGTCCACCTGAGGCACAGACAATTGAAGGAAAAAAGGGCAAAATAGCCTAGGGACACACAAACAGAAGAGCAAAGAAAGCCGTAGGATCTCTCGAAGAGATTTACAAAATTGAAGAAGGGTGACAGGGTAGTTATCCTGTTGGGTGCCAAATGCCAAGGGCAAACAAGTGAACCCATCAAGGGACCAGCCAAGGTTAAGGAGGTGAACCTAGCACAAGTAGGGAAGACACCCCAACCGGTCTTTATTGCCGATGACTTGACTGAGGAAGAGGAGACGAGTCTTGTTGCTCTCTTGTGAGAGTATATAGACGTGTTTGCTTGGTCCTTAGAAGAGCTTAAGGGGGTAGATCGGAGTCTAGTGACTCATAACATACCCATGATGCTAGATGCAACGCCAGTCAAGCAGTGACCATATTCGATGAATCCAAAACACGCTCATACAGTCAAAGAGGAGATTGACAAGCTGATGAGAGTATGATTCATTTACGAAATTGAGCACACAGAATGGGTGTCGCCCATAGTCATAGTGATGAAGGAAAACGGAAAGGTTAGAGTGTGTGTCAATTACAAGAAGGTGAATGCTTCCACTAAGAGAGACAACTACCCATTTTTGTACACCGAGCACATGCTCGAAAGAGTGGCGGGCAAAGAGGCCTACAACTTCCTAGACGGCTTCTTTGGATACAATCAGGTGCAAGTGCATCCTACTGATAGGTTTTCCTTCGCCACTGCGTGGGGCATCTTTGCTTACATATAGTCATGCCCTTTGGGTTGACTAATGCCCTAGCCACCTTTCAACGCCTCATGTGCACCATATTTAAAGACATGCTTCGCAAGGAATTTGAAGTCTTCATTGATGACTTGTGTGTTCACTCGACTTGGAGAGAACACTTAGACAAACTCCGAGCAGTCTTTGAGTGGTGTCACCTATATCGTCTCTCCCTGAACCCCTTAAAGTGCTAGTTCTGGGTGAAACATAGATGCATCCTATGGCACGTGGTATCGAAGAACAACATTGCCACTGACTTCTCAAAAGTCAGGGTTATTGTTGATCTTCTGCCCCCAATCAACTATAAGGGAGTTCAATGTTTCTTAGGCCATACGGGATACTATCAACGGTTTGTGTTGAACTATGCATTGATTGCCAAACCTTCGTACAAGTTGTCGATAGTCTTTGAGTGGATTGAATGATGAATTGAAAAAGGCTCTGACTAGTGCACCGATTCTACGAGCCCTAGATTGACCATTACCTTCCACGAGCATATTGATGCTTCGAAATTCGTCGTGGGGGCAGTTTTATGCCAAGCTAGAGAACACAACCTCGACTATCTAGTGAGATTTGCTAGCTGAGACTGAAATGAATTACTCGACGATTGAGAGAGAGGGTTTAGCCATGGTATTTGTTGTAAAGAAGTTTCAGTATTATCTATTGGCTATGCCTTTTACTTTCTTTTTGGACCACCAAGGCTTGCTATATCTAGTAATCAAACCCTGCACTACAGGAGGCATAATTCAATCGCTCCTTATGCTTTTAGAATTCGACTTTTTCGTGGTTGTACGGAAGGGAAAACAACACTACATGGTTGACCACATATCATGCATTTCCACGGGAGAGGCTTCTGGACAAGGCATTGCCGATGAATTGTTAGATGCCCATCTATTTAACCTTTCCAGCGAGAGAGATTTATTCAAGGCTGATCTAACATTGTATTGGGTAAATTACATCGTCCAAGTGCTGGAGCACGGACTGCCTGAGCGATCGATAGAAAAAGCCCAACTTAGGCAACTTATCCTCAAAATCCAACCCTAGTAGTTGATAGCATGTCAAGTATATAGGCTAGGGCAAGACCGGTTGTTGCATACATGCATATGCGAGCATGAGATGCACGATGTGCTTGCAGAGGTACACATCGGAATTGCTGGAGGGCACTTTAGCAGAGACACGATAGCCTGTAAGGTGCTGTAGTCTCAACTGTGGTGGCCCATGCTTTTTTGCGATGTAGCATTATTCTTCAAGAGTTATGATGAGTGTTAGCGGACAAAGGTCCCAATTCGCAAGGATCAAATGGAGTTGACCCCAATCATTGCATGACAACCCTTCGAAAAATGGGGGATTAACTTCATAGGACCCATTAGTCTTGTGGCATAGTATTCGTAGGCCAAATATATCATTGTGGCCACAAACTACCTAACGAAATGGGCAGAAGTGAGAGTGAAACGAAAGAATGATGCTAGAATGATTGCCGAGTTCTTGTGGGAGCAGGTGATCTCACGATTCAGCTGCCCCATTGAACTAGTTAGTGGCCAAGGCACACACTTCATCAATGAAGTGATAGCGCATCTTCTATCCACCTTTCTAATTATCCATCGAAAATCCTCTCCATACTACCCTCAGGCAAATGGGCAGGAAGAATCCACAAATAAGATCATTGTAAACGTCTTGACCAAAGTATTCTCTACTTTGCGCAGCGACTGGGATAACAAGTTGATGGCAGCCTTGTGGGCTTATCGTACAACTTATAAAATGGTTGTCGGCCAGACTCCCTTTAGGTTGACCTATGGGACTGAGGCAATTCTACCAGTATATTTCTTTGTTCCTAGCCTAAGAATAGCGCTTCAAGAATGATGGGAAGGGAAGGAGGCATAGACACAACACCTGGTTGAACTTGAACGCCTCTCGAAAACTTGCCTTCTAGCCACTCATGCGCTCATATGCGAGAAGGCATGACGCAAGAGCTGGTTTAACAAGCATGTTAAGCAACGTGACTTTGAACAGGGCGAACTAGTGCTCTTGTACTCAATTAAAGGACATAAGAAAAAAAGGAAGTTTAGAGGTCTTGGGCCTTTCAAAGTTCGTGCAATCAACCGAACTAGCAATGTTGAGCTCGAGACTCTAGACGATGAGGGCATAGGCTTCTTTAATGGCAGTCGCATTAAGAAGTACTACCCTCCCATGCATCTACTGCATGAGCCACCAATGTTAGAACTCGTTGTCAAAGTACAAGTCACCACAATCATGGAAATTGATGATGAGGATGAGGAAGCCGTAGAACCCGCATACCTCTACATCACAGTTACCGCCAAGCAAACATGCTCTTTCAATGCCTTGATCGACGAGGGAGAAGACTTCAATGTCTTAACTCACGATCATTGGACCCAACTTGGTAAACCACCACTACAGCCCACTAATGCCAAATTAAGCCCATATGGGGGCCACTCAGATACACTTCTTGGCAAGTACAGGGCTGTTGTTTCTATCGAGTTTGCGACTGTACCAATGATCTTTTATGTGTTGCCAAACACTAAAGATGCAAGCACGAAGTCACTGCTAGGGCGAACTTTCAAGAAGCAAACTCACTACAATGTCGATTATGAGTCGCAGTGCATCCACCTCGCCATAGGCAATGCCCGCATTGTTATAGCCTTCAGCAAGGGTTGCGCAACCTCATCAAAGTCTGTAAGGCCACTGGTAGAAATACTTGCAGCCAAGTCTATGGAGGGGGTTAGTGCTCGACCACCATCCACCGAATCTCACCAGTTGCCACTCACAACAGTAAAAGCTAAGGCCCAACAGCCTAAGTTTCAATGGAGGCCTAAACAACCACAACCATCGCCTAGGAGTAGACGCTCACGTCCTCGTAACACAAGAAACTCTAAACCTAGGAGGCTGAGACGCAGTTACAAAAATCAAAGCATGATCAAGCCAAGATGGGTTCCTAAATCCCTCTTGCACGCACAAGGCTACTATGAGAGAAATGGGTGGATACGGATCCCTAAGGCCCGAATGGCCCAAGGCACTACTCACATGCCGCCCTTAAGCTTGATCACCCCGAGCCCCATAGAACCTCAGAACCAGAAGCCACAGTGCTTCGAGGACTCACCTCCTACAATCTCACCCACGCATAAGCCCAAAAGAGTTGAGCAAGCCTATCGGCCCAAACCACAAACGCCTTTACACACTTCAACCCCTGCTAGTGTCGATAAGACTTGGCAAACCTAATCTGAGTGTATTAGCCCATCTATAGCAACTACTACTCTGATGCTCATCCACGAGACTCAACCACCGCTTCATGGGCAATTGCCACCATTTGCCACCAAGCCTTCTAGCCCCATCAAACCCCAGCCACCTGCAAGCCTTAAACCCTCCTACGAGTAGAAATCATTCTTAACTCTGGCCCCAGATACCTAGCCAAAGACACATGGGATGATGTTATTGCTTGTCTTAGATGCTTAGACACCACGCTCATGTCACTGGCTCTAAGTTATGACCACTTGGACTTAGGCTTGTTGCAAGAGCCTTTAGCAGCTGAAGTTTGCATGATGCTTTGTTCTTGGGAAACATTCGAATTCGCATTTGTCAAAACACCCCACTAAGCTGCTGAGTTGCTATGCACTAAGATATCAAGAGAACAAGCCATCAAATAGCGCCTCATTACGTCCTACGATAAGCCATCAAATGACACCGGCTCCTCATTCTTACGAAACTGGTACACTTTGAGATTGCAGTAGGAACTCGAAGGATATCAAATCATGACCAATGCTGAGCAACGCCGTGCAATCAAGACATCGGAGTATGACCCAACCTATGTTAGACCCACCTCATATAGAGTGTTAACCACTCTTTGTGGTGGACCCATGGAAGAGCACATCAAAGGACACCCATATCTTGATCGTCTCTTGACCGAAGAAGAGCTACACATCGCTAGCCATGTCGATTCCGGTGATTTTCTAATGGATGTCCTCACGTACATCACACACATAAGTATCCAACCCTCTGATCTGGACCGCGAGGCTCAGCTGGAGTACAACCCAGAATTCTATATTTGGCTCATGTGCAAGTAACACTTATATCTAAATGCTAAATGCCCTTGACCTCCTAACCTTCAATCCTAGGAAGGATTCTTCTCAATCTGGAAGGGGAGGGGGTAAGGTGAATCAAATTAAAACCAATCAAGATCAAACAAACGCATAAACACATAAGAAACTGGTGATGTAGGAGGAATGTCACAAAAGCTTTGAAATAAAAGGCAAAAAGTCTGAAGGGAAGAATCTGTGTTGGATCTTAATGCTTTCATTCAACAAATATAAAGTCTTTCTTTTCAGCAAATTATTATTTTTAAAAGCACTAATGAGAATTATGGTTCATGACAGGAATGAAAGATGTCACAACAAGACCATGCCCACCACCGACTCCCCTTCACAGAAGAGGAGAGGACCCAGTACGCCATCTCCTTGGAAAGCTATGCCTACAACCAACTAAAATTTCAAACCATCCATAACATTGAGGAAGTAGTGGCCAAGGAGGAAGCAGCCAAGAGGGTCGTAGAGCAATGCAACCTCGCTACGTACCTCAAGAAGTTTGCACAAGAGCCTCACCACGCAAAGTGTGTGGAATTTCTCAGAACTTACAACCTAGATCAGGAATGTGGAACTGTAATAGTGGGAAGTGGGGAGAAGGCCAAACATGTACATGTACCCTTGAACCTAGCCTTGGTGGAGAAGGCACTAGGGTTAGAGCCTAAGGTGGAGAAGAAGCAAAAAAGAGACGTCTATGCCATGCTTAAGATGAAGAGGGAAGAGGTGCTGACCAACGATGACATTAGCATCATCCAGGATATCCCTAATGCTTAAGAATGGCTAAGTACGCAAGACCATAGACCAGGTAGCAAAAGTACTAGCCTTGGGGAGCAAGCTAGCAGGTGGGGAGTCCCCAGCCTCCAAAAGCAGTAAGAGGAAGAAAGCCTCATCCAAAGCCTCTTTCATTGGCTATGGAAGTGTTTTGACTACCCTCATCTAGGTGGCAGTAAAAGAGGCACAGGATGCAGAGGAAGGAGAAGGAGAAACACCCGATAGATCACCCCCTCACCAGGCCCAAGAGTTGTCTAGTGACAGGATCAAAAGTGACAAAGAAGGGGGAGAACATAAGAAACAGTCAAGCAAAAAGCAAGCAAAGAAACCTAAGAAGAGGACAACACAAAAGAAGAAGTAGGACAAAGGCCGCAAAAAGGAGGAGGACTTAGAGAGAGCAAAAAGTGAATCCCTCAAAGAGGCCGAAGAGAGGGAGAAGAAGAAGAAATAGGAAGCACAAAAGTCAAAGGAAGAAGCCAAGAAAGTCAAGAAGGTGTTAAAACAAGAGGCCGAAGAGAGAAATAAGAAAGAAAAAGAAGAAGTAGATAAATTGGAGGAAGAATCTAGGAAATCAGAAGAAGAGAGGGAGAGAAGGGCTGCTGAGGAAGAGGAGGTGAGAAGGAAGGAGGAGGAAGACATGGCTGAAGCCACACGTCGGTCTATAGAGCAACAAAGCAGGGCAGATGACCTAGGAGCTCTAAGCCCGCCTAGGATGGAGGGGCCAAGCTCAAGCACTCAGGTGCTGGAGATCATACCGCTAGCCGTCACTGAAGGAAAAGGTAAAGCCCCCATCCATCCTATCCCAACCCTCCTGGTACCTACCACTGAAGCAACCACCCTCACCCCAAGCATCCCCACTAGTGCCTACATCTCAAACTTTGTGGCCTGGATGCAATATTTCATCAATAAAGAATTAGCCCAAGGGAAGAGCATAGAAACCACAGCCATGGGGTAGAAGAGGCTGGACATAGATGCCGAATCTAGACAAGATCCAAAATGCTAGAAAAAGTGGAGGCCTCAACCACTACGATCCACATGACGATGATGCCACCAGCTAACTATGATGAATATGTTGCTGAATTGCTCTCTCAACTAGAGAAACTAAAGAGGAGAGGAAGATAGTTGTGACTGAGTTAGCTACGGAAAGAGAGTCGATAGATTCTTTTCAGCTTGAAAAGACCCGACATATAGCCATGCAACAAAATGAGATCTTTGATCTCAAACAGGAGCTGAAGGATAAGGACAATAGAGAGGAAAGCTGGAGGCAGTGGTGGCTAGAAGATGAGAATCAGGAGTTGATAAAAATGTAGAGAGAGTATAAACTCTTGATCATGCAACATGAAGAGCTAACTGCAAAGACTGATCAAATCGAACGAGGCATGGAGCAGTTTGCCGCCAAAGAAGAGGAAAGGAAACAAGAGGAAAAACAACATCACAAGGAGATGGAGACCATGACTGAGAAGCTGAACTTTAGAAAGAAAAGAGCAGGAGAGAATGAGCAAAGAATTGAAAGACCAGGAGTAAAGACTCATAGCTCTAGTACAAAGGCAGGGAAAAGGCATGGAGGAAATGAAGAAGAGAGCCAAAGAATGGGTGGGACAGAATGAACGGAGGATGAAGACCTTGGTTGGTTGCCTGGCTCTCGTGGAAAAAGAGAAAATCCTTGCAGAGAGCAGAGTAGAGGCCGTGGAAGTAGCCTTCAATACTCAACAAAAAGCCTTTTTAAATACACTAATGGATACCACCCACTCAGAGGAAGGGGAGTCCCTTGAGGTGGCAAAGAAGAAACTAAGCATAGCCCATAGGGCCCTACAAGCAGGACTGCACATGCCACACCAACCCAATGTCATGGAGCTGAGCCTTGATGATCAACGAAAGTACTTATTGATGGCTGGCCTAACCCCCCAGGAGGTTGATGCACTAGGCTTTGAAGAGAAAACACATCAAGCAGACTGACAGAGAGATGAAGCTAAACTCCAATTTGATATGGGCAAATTTAAAGAAGAGGTGATCCCACAATCCCCCTCGCCACATTCCCAAGAGCAGCCATCAATTGACACATCTGTGGAAAGACAAACCCCCCTTAGGGAAAGGAGAAAGAAACTGGTGGAAGAAAACATGAAACAAATGAGAGCCAATCCAGTCGTGCAACCATCCGCACCCCTACCACCATGCCTAGATGACCTCCCAGCAGGTTTCCATGATGAAATAATAGTTTGGGAGCGATAGGAAAGGGACAAAAAACCCTTCTCCTTTAGCTTCCTTCTGCCCAATAGCCTGAGGAGAGTCATGCCACTTAAAGTAGTGGAGGAAGTGATTGCAATTGGAAGCTGACTAGGCCAAAAATGGTTGGAAGAGAGAGAAAAGAATCCCACTCTTTGGGGCATTGAAGAGGCAAACGTTTGGCAGATAAGGTCTTTGAAGTGCTACATTTTGTACAAGGCTATAATTGCCAGCCCATGTGGAGGAGACGGGTGTGCGACATTAGCATACTTGCCTAGATGGCATTTTGCAACACCTTACCCTACGAGAGGAACAACTCTACGTTTATGGTGTACCCTCATAGGGTAGGAGTGGATTTTGACACTACCCTCCATGGACTCTATGACTTTCCCATTATCTATAATCCTAATTGTGTCTCTTTTGAACAAGCTCTCACCTTCACCTTTGAAAGCCTAGATGTTTCCATGACCCGTTTCCTCTCCGACTTTTCCTCTTGCCCCGATCTAGCCTTCATAACCACTTGTAACTACCTTAGGCTTCTTAAACTCTTACTTAAGTAGGACCCTATTGCACAAGAACGTGGCCTTCCACCCCTCTTTTTTTATCCTAACGCCATCGATAGCTATGCCAAGATGCACTTGATGATGAGAGCTAGCCTTCTACCTTCTTTTTTCCTAGCTCTTCTTGAAGATATAAATGATAGCCAGTTCACCCGATGTAACCACCCCTTCCTCCACCACTTCACTCCATGTTTGCATGAATCTCAAGGAATATGTGCAGAGCTGGCAATTTTTCAGCAAATCTATCTAGCCCCCTTCTCCACCTTACTCTGATGACGATGAAAGTTAGAAACTGGCTATTATCCTAGCTTAATAAAAAAATTTAAAAAAGAGAGAAAATAAAAGAAAATAAAAGGAAAATAAAAGAAAGAAAGGAAGGCAAGAAAACACATCATAAAAAGAAAAAGACATGGAAAACAAGACTCACATGAAGACACAACCAGGACCACACATGACATGATCACTACACCTAGGGGTCCTGAAGTTAGGCATGTCCAATGGCTTCGGTTAGCCAACTCCACTCCTAATCCCCTAGCCCCTTTTTGACCCCCCACTTCACACTTAGGTCACATCAAGGGCAGGACATACCTAGGGAAGTAACACTCGCCTATAGTTAGACCTGTCACCCTACGCTACACACACCGCACCTCCCTACCGCACGAATGGGATCCTCAAGTGTGAGACATCACCCAAGCTCACTTGTGGTTAGACCTAGCTCCCCGTTCCACCAGCATGAGCACAATGCATCACACACAATAAGGTAGATACTCCCCTTAGGTAGAGCACCGCACCTTCTCCTTTCAAGTGCTACAAAATGTGGCAAACCACCAACTTCGGAGGCCCCATCATCCACTTGAAATCTAATTGGCTTCTTCATCAACCATCAATGCCAAAGCTTCCAAATAATCTGAGTCCACACGTGGCCCTACCATCAATTGACCAACAACTTACCAACCACCTACCATTTCCCAACAAATAGCTAGAAGTGCCATGGGACTGGCACCCGTCTCAGAGGGGGGTAATGTTAACCTCAATTCGAAATGGCGAAAAAATGAAGGAAAAAGCAAAAAAATGATGGAAAAATAGCAATGGCATAGAGGCGCCCCTAAAGCTAATCTGAGACAAAAAGCACAATTTTAAATGAAAGACGCCTCAAAAAACTCTAAAAACTCTTGTAAAAGAGCGCCAGGCTCCCTCCTGTGCCATTTGTAAAAGAATAGACGGGTATAGGCTTAGGGCATGAGGCAAGAAGAGGGAATTAGAAAAAGGGATCTTGCCACAATGTCCGATCATGTAAAAAGGGATGGGTGTCCATGGGATTTTAGGGCTTGTATATAAACTTCAAAAAGTAAATGGAAGCTCATTCTTTGGTGTGTGGCTAACAAGAGTCCTCTCTTCTTCTCTTCTCCTTGCTAGTGTGTATGCTCTTGAGAGAGGGAGTGTGAGAGTGTGAGGGAGTGAGTGAGTGTGTGGAAGTGAGGGATCAAGAGGGTGAAGCTCTTCACCATCTCCTCTTCTTTCTTTTTCTCTCTTCTCTTCTCTTCTCTTTTCTCGCGTACGCAGCTATGGTGGATGGAGCTTAGAGATGGAGGAGGCTTGAGGATACTTGCATTAGGGCCAAAAACGCTTCAAAAATGGCACTTGTAAGAAAGTGATTAAGTTGCTAATTAGTTGAGATTTAGGAAGAATAAAACCTCTAAATTTGGTTGTCCAGATGTAATTAATGAGAGAATATTTGGCTCATTGAAGAGGCTGGCCATTAATTGCCCTCATCTTTTAATCCAAGTCAGGGGTCGCCTTTTCGGCCGTTTATTGTCTTGGAACTCGAGAGATTTTGTATTTTCGAGATTTTCGTACGAACTTCGCATTTGTTTGCTCCCGCGTTTTCTTTCTATACACTATTCTCTTTTACCATTCCTTTTGTTGCACTTGCTTCCTACCACTGTGAGATTCTTGCTCGATTCATTTGCTAGAATGTCTAGCAATACTACTTCAAATAACACAGGCGCAAGCACACGTAAATACAAGCTATCTATTCAGCTAGATCCGACTTACACATCTTGGAGAAGTATACATCATCGAGTATTGATAGATGAGATTGAAGCCAACAGGTCGCGAACACAAGGAATGAAGCATATAGATTTGTGGGTGGATGGAAATATCTATCCCAGGGATCCTTCTATAGGTAAACCACCTCCTTTTTTGAATGTCCATGACTATATAAGATATGCTGGAGAAGGTTACAATGGAATGCTTGGCTACTGTATGAGGTTATACTCTGCATCTTACACATATATAGCTCAAGTGCACGAAATGAAAAAAGCACTAGAAACTACACAAACAAATATTTTAGAGTTGACAAGTCTGATTGATATTTTGAAAAATGTTAACAACTCATTGCAGGATAAGCTAACACGCTTGAGAGAAACTCCAGTAGGATTTAGAGAGAGGAAGAGACCATTAAAAAATATAACTAGCTTGTGTGAGAGAGCAAAGAAAAGGAGACTAAATCTTACAAAGAAATATGTCTCTAACATACTAGGCATAAATATCCGAGAGAATGAGGAAAGAATCAAACTTTTGAAGGAAACCATGAATAAGAAAGACATTTTGAGGATTCTTAAGTCACCAGAAAATGTGGATTTGAGAGGTCCAACTCTGAGAGAGTTAGTGAAGGATTTAAAAGGCACAGTGAAAGCAAATGAAATCGTAGAGACATGTGATACTGTGGGTATAAGTCGAAAAGGTTATCGTGCTATCTCTGGATTATGGTTTAAAAATCTTAAACGCAATAGGGTAACTACATTTGGATTGCCCCAAGCCCTTGCAGTTTCGACTGCAAGAATTTCCATGAATCGCAAGATTCCACATGTTTTTGGACATTACATTCACATCAAAAGGTCTATGTCCTATGAAAAACAAAAAAAGCAGGCAATTTTTTATTACAATGAGTTTAACAATATATGGGTTGATCTAAAAAATGTGCAAATTGCAATGGTTCACATGTATAAAATCACAGTAGAAGAAAGTTATGGTGTTCTAAAGTTTGCCTTGAAGTTGGATGAAGCACAGATTCAAAAGGGACAGAAGATGGAAAGAATTAGCAATTGCCTCATGAACATGCCATTGGACCATGGCAATGGCGAGGGCAAAGCTCCATTGCATAAGATCCAATCCGAGATGGAGATTTGGTGGATTGGTGCAGCCCAGGTACCAATTGAAAATCATCAAATGTTGAAATGGTTGTTCAACCATACAGGTATTCCAAATATCATTAAGTCTCAAAGTGAAGGCGAAATGTTGGTAGTTGATGGGGTTGGTAAATTTAATGTGGAATGGCATATGAGTGCTGATTTGAAAACTATCAAATGTATGCTTGGAATATGTAATGGTGCAAATGCAAAATATCCTTGCATTTATTGCATGGAAAGTATTGGATCCAAAGATTGGAGTAGTTTGCGACCAGTAAGAAGAGCCCCAAATAGAGACTCTATAGATTTAAGTAAATTTAAAAACATAGAAGACATCTAGGATCCCATTCTTTCCATCTCTCTTAAGAATGTTCATATTTGTACTTTGCATGCAGAGATTAGAATAATCGATAAGCTTCTCAGGTTGCATCTTGACTATGCATATTCCATTAAGCCATTATCTTCATCAGATGAGTGTATTGATAAATGCGAGGCATTGCTATCGAAAATGGGATTTCATGGGGGCCAAGTTCACTTGAGAAAGGATCCAATACTTTCAGGAAAAACAAGAGATATCTTGGCCGATGTCTCTATGGGAGGCTCAAAAGCTAGACGATTCTTAGGAAACCATTCAGGAAGGCAGGTGAATGTGGCTTGGGAGTGTTGGAGAGAGTTATGTGAGATCACAACAAATGTTGCAAGCACACCGAGGCTTGCATTTCTTAGAATGGAGGTCTAGATACACCTTGATGTTTTTTTGAAACTCCTCAGGCAACATAAGACAACATATACATATCCGGAAGAGTTCAAAAGATCAATCACAAAGCTTGTTCAGGCGATAAAAGAGGCATGGGGAGAAAAAGATATCACTTTTTATCTGGTAAAGTAATAATTATTTAATATGGGCTTATTTTGATAGGTTTTTCAATTGGTATAAAATTTGTGTTACTTTGTATTGCAGCATATTCTTCATATTCATGGACCTTTCTTTGTGGAGGAGCATGGCCCCTTAGCAACTTATAGCAACCAAGGCATGGAAAAATCCCACTATCAAGCACGCACAAGTTATTTTCCAAGCACAAGGCATGGGGGAGGAGTTACAAAAAGCAATGCTTTGGAGGAGCTATTCAACTGGTTTTTTCGACGACAACTTCAAAGAATGCAAATAAAAGACGACAATGACACATGAGCAATCGCACTTTTATATATAAGAAAGAATATATACAAAGCTAGTTTTCCAAAACTCTCACATTCTCTTCCTCCTCAGGAATCTTTCCTCTATATCGTAGAAATTTTTTTCTCTTGTAGCCAGCTATAGATTTTACATCAGTTCGGTCTGCAGCTAAGGTGTAGGATGAAAACGCCAAAAAGTATCCTACTCTAGAAGTAGAGTAACCTAGACCGTAGCCAAAAATCCTAATTGCTGCAGTCTTTTCCAAAAACATTACTTTGTGGGCATTATATTGTAATCCTGAGAAACCTAGAAGCCTTGTAATAGCTTTAATACAAAGTATCGGCCATGCTGCATCCTCTGAGAAACTACTATGAAGTACAAAAAAGGAATCGGGGTCAATCCTTGCCAAGTAGTGGCCGAGTGCAATGTCTTTGGTGGTGTTACTAGCATCTCTCAATCCTTTGCCACGCCCCAAGAAGTTATCTGTATCAGCAATCTCCAACTGCAAATAAAACCCATACTGAATGAGCATGAAATGTAAACCTACCAATGTGTAAACGCAAATTCAAAATTATCTTACCACTTGATTTTCATCGTACTCCAATTTAAATGGATTCCATAAATTAATTGATGATGCTGTCTCATTGGTGTTAGTCAATTCTTTAACATATTTAGGCTCCTCTCTTCCAAAATTGGAAATCCCGAGTTCGCTTTGAATGCGATCGAAGTCCTCATCAGTAATACTCAACTCTTTCTCAGCTTCTTTGGCCTTCTCAAAACAAAGAGAGAGGGCCTCACCAGCATCAATAAACTTATCATCTAGAGTTTCTTTATCAAGTTTCAGAATCTCTTCCTTTGATTCATTTTCTATGTCAATTATCCCATTTGCAGCATCAGAAGCCTCTGCAATAATTGCAAGACAATAATCTTCCCTGAGATTAAAAAGTTTTTGAATATCTGACAGTAAAATGTACTCCTTGTCCTTGAAAGGTATACATGGTAGGGAAGGAACAAAATGGTGAGAACTCTCATCAGGTTGAAGGTTTGTATCTCCTTGGCTCTCCTCAATGATAGTCTCAGCTTTGAAGTGAGCAACATCCAAATTCTCAGCAATAGAAGCCTCAAAATCTGTATCTACAACCTCCTCTGTTTCCTTTTCATCTACCAGATCATCTAACATGCAAAAGCTGGCAGACTTTGCTCCTTCCAACTGTTGCTCCTCAGCTTTCACAGGGTATTTGACAAGGCTGAAAACAATAAAAGCAGCAGATTTTCTCATCATCTTACAGTTTTTGCAATGAGTGCAGCAAAATATGTCTCTTGAATAAAACCTCTCTAGAGAGTGGGCCCTGCACTTTTTAGTAAATACTGACTTCTCATTTCCTGTTGACCCAATGGGAACATGGACATATTCAATTGTGCCAACTTCAACAGAAGGACCTACAAGATTTTCAAACTCCAAAAATTCCTCCACAATATATTTTTCACAAGATTTCAAAACTTTGACAAGTTTCCAATCAGGATTAAACACATTTTTCACAACTCCATAGAATGCGAGATCCATTCCATTCTGAAGCATAAAATCAAGTCGCCTCTCTGATGGAGTGATATCAGTGAGCTCTGATACTCCTTGACCTCTCACTACCGACGTTCGCTTCCCTGGAGATGTACTTGGCCTTCTCACACTGGTGGCAGAGGATGGAGAGGAAAAAGAATCACATGTTGATGCCCTTGAGCCTTTTGAAAGCCTTCTTCTTTTACCAGTTCCTGGAGAAACCTTGGATCCTAGGAATTCTATGGGTTCAGACATATTTACAACTTCTGCCGATACGGCGCGATAAGAGAGAAACGAATCAGACGGATAGGCCCCCTCGCGCCGTATCGGTGATTCCAGTAAGAAGCGCGAACGCCACAACGGTGGTCACACGAGCTTGGGCAGAATGAGCTTGAGAGGAGGGCTGAAAGAAGACTCTGCAGAACCTCCAAAATGACGCGAAGAGAGAAAAGCGAAGAAGGCAAACAGTCACCCTCGCGCCGTATTAGAAATACAAACAGAGCTCCCGAAAAACCAAAAAAAAACGTACGGATAAGGAACACACCCTTATGTAGGCGAGGAATTATGCCACCTGGCAGTATTTGTTGGTTTCTGACACGTGGCAGTAGCCGTTGGCCAACACGTGGCCGATAACCACGTGGCAAAGAAGTGGACCGGTCGTTACTTGACACGTAGCACACGGACCATAAATGCACATACGTGGCACAATCAGCGTCGGACACGTGTCCGACACGTATCATGATTGACGTGGATATATAAGTGGTGATTTTTCCTACGTGTACACTTTTCATTTCTCGAGCTCTTCCCGCCTTGCTTACCGATACGGTGCGATACAAGACTTGCTTCTTCTCCGTTTCTTAACTCTCGCGTTGTATCGGTTCTTTATTGGCTAGTAAAAAAGAGGTGTGCCGATACGGAGCGAGGGCGTCCGAACGCTGTTCTCGTTTCCTCCATATCGCGCCGTATCAGCAGTTTGATCTCACCAATACGGACCAAGTCTATTGACATTCCGCTTTTGTCACCGCCAATACGAAGCGAGGGCGTCCATATGTTGTGTTCGTTTGCTCCATATCGCGCCATATCAGCATATCGGTCTCACCCTTGTGGCATCAGCATATCGGTTTCACCCTTGTGGCATTGCCAATACGGAGCGAGGGCGTCATTACACAGTCTTAGTTTTCTCCGAATCGCGCCGTATCGGCATTCTGGTGTCCAATACGGAGCGAGGGCGCTGTTCCATTGTGCTCGTTTTGTTCATATCGCGCCGTATCGGAAGTGCTCATTTTGCCCCTTTTCGCGCCAATCAGCCTGTTTGTTTTACTATTTCTGGAATTGTCCTTCTGGTTGTTATTTTTGCATTTCTGAATGGCAAGGACAAAGCAAACTGCAAGAAGAGTGTATCTGGATGGGAAGGACAGTGGGGGTAAAAGAAAGTTGAAATTTGATGAATCTGAGGAGGAGCCTTCTTCCAAGTTTATTGAAGCTGGTCCATCACAGGCCCCAGAGCATTTTACAACAGAAATCCTCCCTACACCTGGTGTTGGCCTTACATCTTCTATAAATGTTTCTTCTCCTGAAGTTGAGGAAGCAAAGGGTGATTCTTGCCCTCTGAAAGACTCTTTTCCTACAATGGCACCTGAGGCTACATCTGCTGAAGCTACTGAACCTCCCAAGCCACAAAAGAGAAAGAGGAAGTCCAGGTTCTTCTATATGCAGAGATGTTTCAGTGAGATAAGAAAGCCCAGAGAGCTACATAGCATGTCATTCCAAAAGCTGCTTTTATAAGGGTCGTTAAAGAGATCTCTGATAGATTGTCTCAAGTGGCAACTGTCTCTGGTCTAAATAAGAAGTGGCAACTCTCTGCCATTCTTGCCCTGCAAGAGGCCGTAGAAGATTTTGTTATTGATTTCATGAACGACGCTTACATTGCTGCCGCCCATGCTCATAGGATCACCCTTATGAATAAAGATTTCAGTATCATCAGCAGAGTCAGGTATATGTTTGACAAAGTGCTGAGGCCCTTGCCATCCAATGATCAAAAAGCCTTTGAAATCCTTAACATTCCCCCAAAATTGTCCAGGAAAGAGAAAAAGCTAAATGTTGAGGATGTTACTCACCTTTACCCTACAAGGGGTGCCACCCAGTAGGAGGCTTTCTTGAGTGAAAAAAATCAGGAGGTGCTTGAAACTGAAGACGATGTTTACAAGAGGAAAGCCGCATTACTTGCTCCCGTCAACAGCGAGAGGATGGGCAAAGTGTATGGGCAGATTCTTGTGAATGTCTCTGCGGAACCTGAGGAGGAATATCTTAGTATATCTCCCGAGGATAAGCCCATGTTGGAAAAAAGGGATGTCCAACTATTTGACTCCGTGGTTTTTTGTTGCATAAGGTAAGGTTTTTTTTTTTTTTTGCGTAAGTTAAGTCTTTTTGGTTCAAGTATATTTTGGATGAAATTTGTATTGAATAGCTTTTGCTATTGTCTGCAGGCCATTGGTCTCCTCGCTCACTCTCGATATCCGAAGAACCATATACATTGTTGATCCACTTCTCTCTATGGAACTTTTTGCAAAATCTGGTTCTAATATTTCACCATTTTTTCGTAGCTTCAATAGTGTGGCAAATTACCACATCTTTTTCCCTTATGTAGAAAGGTATTTTTCTTTTTCTGTAGAGGAAAATTTATATTCATTTGCTTTCACCCTTCTACTCACCTCTTTTATGAATTTGCAGAGGGCATTGGAGTCTCATCTACATTAATTGTCTTTCAAGGGAAATTATATTTATGAATTCTCTCAGCGGTGTTCATGGTCAAGCATGAATGTATGTTGAAAGAAAATTACTTACTTTGATTTTATTTATAAAGAATATTTTGAACTTACAAAGCTTCCTTTTGCAGTGCTGGTAGACTCGTTTCTACATTTTTGGATACAACATACAAGGATCTTGCTGATCCTCAAAGGCCCTATACTTTTCTTCTACAAGAAGTTCCATTGCAAAGCGATGCGCATTCTTGTGGATGGAGAGTAATCTCAAACATTTGCAGAACAGTGGATTCAAAGTTGTTACAAATAGAAGGAGTGAATGTAAGTTAATTTCATTTGATGTTTCTGCAACCCTTATCATGATTTCTTTTCACTGACTTATAACATTTATTCTTACAGTGTAAGGACTATCCCGAATCATATATTTGGTGGATAAGGGAGAGATGCATCGAGCTGATTCTGGACAAGGCAATCACACCGTATGATCCTGACTCCCCTCTTCCTCCCAAAACTTCAATGGCCAAGGGCACAAGAAAGGGAAAGGTCAAGGGAAAGGGAAAGGACAATGGCAATGGTAAAGGCAAGGGCAAAGGTAATGGGACCACTGCTGCAGAGTCTAAGAAAAAAGGAATGCCAATACTCTCTCCTCTTAAATTTGATCCATCCCCTCTTAAGCCCCAAGAAAAGAGACTACCTGTAAAGGTGAAATTTTTTCAACAATCAAAGAAAGGCCCTGTGAGAAAAAATATCTTTGAAGAAATCGATAAAGAATGAAAATAGCAAACATAAGCATACATGAGCCTTATTATTTTGGCTTTGTACATTTTTATGCAATTTTTATACCTCATTGTGTAATGAAAATTTTCACTTGTAAATCGAATGTAATGTACATTTTATTTATACATATTCGAAAGGCAACTTGCTTCCTTATGAGTTCCCATTAAAAATATCTTAAGGACAGTCTATTAAGATAAATTCCTGCCAAGTTTTTCATTCTCAAGGCTCAAAACTCACAATTGTGGGAGACAAACAACTCGTACAAAAGAAAGAGCGCTCGGCTCTTTTACCAATTGTTACACCATTCACTTTGAACTTATATCTAGGGGATGTATTGTCTAGCAATTCCAAGGTATCCCTCACATCTTTCATACTCCAATTGGAAGTAACATTCACCTTCTTTACTTCTTCATGCGGCAAAACGTGCACCGCAAGTTTATATAGTGTGTAATCTGTATCGGAATCCAAGGGAACCCAAATACCCAATCTTAGTTTGTATCTCCTGTAATCAAAGCCCAAAGCAAGAGTTTGGCGAGGGATACTGTAAGCCAAAGCCAAGGATTGAGGGCATGCACTGCACCTCAAGATATCACACTTATGATCGCACTCTCTAGATTTCCAATGCGTCCCTATAGTGTTGTCCAAATCCTCTTTCGAAAAGTTTCTACTTAGCCAGGATACCTTCGTTCTTTGTAAATTTGTTGTTTTGAAGCAAGCCACGAAGATATGGAGGGGTACAAACCATGATAAACGTATTCTTCTTGAGATCCTTCCAGCTGTCATGGACTTTTTAATATCCTGAGATATTTTGAATTTGAAACTCTGCACCGTTACCTTGTCAGGAATCTCCCAGTTTAGAGATGAAAGACTTGGCAATGGCAAATCTTTGATATTCCCATACCTATCCGCTTTAGAGGGAACCACATACTGTGCATAATATATAAAAACCTTGCATTCACTATAAAAAGACACAGTTTGATCGGCATAAATAATGTCTGCCAAAACCTTATGAATGGCATGGAAAGTCCCACTTAGGATTTCCACAGGTTGCCATTCAATACTTGTTGACGGAAAGATATCTACAATGACGAACCATTTGTTAGAACTTGCATAAATGGAAAAGAATTATATATGTTATTCAACTTATAACTTACAATGTGTTTGTTGGGGAACACGTTCGTTTGGAGGCAAGTGCATATCCTTGGCCATGTAAACATGTTGCACCTTGACAAACCAGCCTTCGGGCATAATTTTGAAGGCAATGATACGCCCCTTCCAGTGATGTTTTATATCTTCTCGTTTTCTTCTTTTCACCTTATGAGAACCCTTGCAAGAAGGCAGCATGGTAACCCAATCGTTTACAGCAAAGGTTTTGGGCTCAAAATTTCCATCTACTCCCTGGCTATAGACTGTGCAAGAGTGTATTAAACGAGAAGGGCGCCTGGAGGAAGCCATGAAAAGAAAGAAAGTGCAGAGAAAGAAGCTCAAAGAGGGGTGAATGAACTAAAAAGTAGCGCCAAGAACCCAAATGAGTATGTATTGGGCACCAAAAACAATATTGAAAGATCTCCTGACTTTCAAAAACTCATTATTAATTTCATCACATCTCTGTCACGTATTTTGTCAGATTTGTAAGTAAATAACGTCTTTGGGACTCCAAAACATGTCAGACTTTAGGGGTTTTGGCTAAAAAAGAAGAGAGAATCACGAAATGGACTCCACTATCTCTAAAAAAGAGGAGACAAGAATACCATATTCTTGCACACGTGGCGAACTCTCTTTGGCCCTTTCCTTAATCCCGTGATTAACAAAAGTGCATTTTTTGAAGCGTTTTTGGCCCTAATGGAGCTAGCATCTAGGATCGTGGAGCTATCGATGTGTGCGAGAGAGGAGGCAACTTATTTCGGCATCAAGGTAAGCTCACTACACCCCGAGAGAATCGACGGCGCATCAGCTAGGTGAGAGATAGCCATGAGAGCTCGATTGAAACGCTTGAAACAATAAGCGGTCTGTGGGTCTTGGAAGTTGAGCGTGAGCTCCCACTACACTCTCTATCTCTCATAGTAGATACATTGTTTTTAAGCATAGAACTGAGTTTCTGTCACTTCTCTCTCTCACATACTCTTGCTCTCTCAATAATACATCATAGCCTCACTACAATACTCAAGAATGGCACTCAATTCTTCTCTCTTGGTTGTGGATATACCTCCCAAAAGGTATGTCAGATGCGAAGAGGCACCAGAAACATCATAGTGTCCTGTGAGATCTGGCTTCTATCATTGTTCTTCGGTAACCTTCTATGAATCTTCAGCAGCTACTTCTTCACTTCAGTTAGCTTGAATAGATCTTTCATTTATCCTTTCCTTTAAAAAAAAACACTTTCCAAAACATCCATACATCCAACATAACACTCAACAGAAATGAATAGAACAGACCACAGAGCAATAGAAATACAAAACAACAGAACTACAGAAGCTACAGAGCCTTACAGAAGATCAACAGAGACCATAAAAACCAAACCAAAACCAATTCAATATTTCATAAACCTTTTAACACAACCTCAACCTTCTCTCAAAACATTCATTCAACCATCTCAGCTACCAAAACAGAAACAAAACAAAAGAAAACAGAAGAAAATCAGACCTTACAAAACCAAATAGAAAAAATTACAGAACCCTACAAAACAACATATCCTCATAAAAAACCATCATAAATCCTTCAAACATACTCAAAAAATTCCAAACACTTCATAATATCTTCAAATTCAAACAATTCATCACCAAAAACAACCATTCAGCAACAAAAACAACAAAAAATCAGCCCAAAAAACAAATCATTTCAGCACTCAACAAGAAACAATAAGCAACTTGTGAAAATCCTATCAAAGATCATCTTAAAAATGAAATGAGATTAGATAGGAAATTACATATGGTTGTATGGGCATAAAACACCACCTTTGAATGAGTTACTTGCCACAATGATGGGACCTAAAATGGCCCGGCACTAGCTATGGCACTAGCCGGACCTCATACATGCGACAGACAACCCCACCACATGGCCTCACGGCCAGGATCGTCTAAAACTCACTTTGCGCTAAATGCTTATAATGATTTTGAGTTTGTATCTAATATATAGTCCAAATTTCACCTTCCCATCTCCTCAAAGGGAGATCCCACAACATATAGGCATAACGCCTCGTAATACACACATAGGGAAGCACCTTTCGGCTGATTG
The DNA here is from genome assembly GCF_053477565.2 of Lygodium microphyllum. Taxonomy (NCBI): domain Eukaryota; kingdom Viridiplantae; phylum Streptophyta; class Polypodiopsida; order Schizaeales; family Lygodiaceae; genus Lygodium; species Lygodium microphyllum. The sequence continues at coordinate 116,448,984 of NC_141148.1, forward strand.
CCGCGGCTACACTGTGACTCTCCTACACCTCAAGGATTAGCCCCAAGATGTGTCGCTAACACATAAAACATTCGTAAAAACTCCACTCTTTCATAATTTAGTGTTCCAGGAGATTTTAATTTGCCTCACAAAACTTTCCCCAATGGAAACACCCGTCTAACCTACGGCTTAGGTTTCCTGCCTCCTCTCGACCCAACCCAACCCTAACCCTACTGGGCCGACAATGTTTGGCCCTAGGGTTTCTAAATTCAAACAAAAGTCTAGTATTCGGTCAATCGATCCTTAGGGTGAGAACCCTAGATCGTTCTTGCATGTGTGTTTAGCTAACCCTAACATTCCATGAATGTGGGTAGGATCTTTGGGATTGGAGGTCTTGACTTGGCATCCCAAGTGCGATACTAGGCAGAATTTTTAACGTAACTAAATCCTACCTAGCACTTTGAGGTGTTTGTCGTACTAACTATTTATGCTTTTATGAATCCCATGTGGGTTATGCCATTACAAGCGATGTACCTAAATCGATCTAATTGTCTTGCAACAAGAGGTGATCTCTCCTTAGAGATGCAAATACTTTTCCTAAAAAGATGTAAATAATTTCAGGTACAACATTCCATGCAAATATGCGATTCATATATTTTTTTCCTTCTATGCAACTATAAGATTTACAATGACCATTTCTTTTCCTTGCCTAAACTATAATGATTGACAATTTAGGGCTAACTCTATAAAGCCTAAATTGATTTACATCAAGAATTATGCCCATAAATGCTTCGTTTAATGCATTGAATTCAAGATTTCAAATGAAAATTGCATCCCTTCCTAAATACAACTTCGATAAAAGAAGTCCATGCATGAGTGAATACCATGAGTCCGACATTTAATTAATCCCTTCTTTAGCACTTAACTCGACTTAAAATGCAAGCATCCTCGGATGCAACTGGCAAATTTCATAGTTTCCTTTCCATGCATTGCGATTCTTTGGACAACATTCAATGGGCTTCTAAGATTATCCTCTATATGAATCACGTCCATGAATTTAAATCATAAGTGCAACATGCGACATAAGCTCTATCAGTCTTAGCAAGATATCCTCTTCTAATTTATGCATTATCATTCAAGAAGATTGCAACTACCCTTGTTGACGGGAGTGCGAGCAATTTCAAATATTTGACATGCACTAAACTTTGTAAAACAAATGAATAAATGCATTTATAACTTCCCTACGAAAAGTAAACATGCCTAATGCATCTTTTCATGCGGAATTATTTTTTTAGGAACCTGGGCATTGAGGTTCAAGGTGTTTCCCACACGCGAACTCGGAGTGGAAGCTCCCGCGTGTGTACCTCGCATCTTTAGCTTAGGAGCCATTGATGACGTAGATCCTTGACTCCGCAAACTTGTCCTTGCCTTTCTCCAATTTCCGAACTCCCTCCAGGCTTTGGCAAATCAGCCCCAAAAACCGCCTACTCCACCTCGCGCAGAAATTGCCTTTATAAGATGTGGTTTACAGCACCTCGGGAAGGCACGGTAAGAACAGGACTTATGAAAGCCTTTTAGTGGAAGCTTCTAAGGAGAAGCTTCTAAGCTTCTGTGGCAGAGGAGTGATGTGGAGAGAGAATGTTGATGAGGAGGAGATGATGAGGATGTCGACAAGGGAGATGATGAGGAAGATGATTACAATGATGATGGCGATGATGGCACAGCCTGGCAGCAACAATATGGCGGCGTGAAGGCAACACGGCGTCCTCCTCAAGCGGTAGCAGTCACGTCTCTCTCTCCTCCTCCCCCTCACGCTTGAGAGAGGGGGGGGTCTTATAGGTGGAAGGGGGAGGGATATCCATACACATGGCTAATTGCATGCTTCCTCCTCCCCCCGTGCTTCTCCTACTCCCCCCGTGCTTGAGAGGGGGGGTCTTATAGGTGGAAGGGGGAGGGATAGCCATAAACATGGCTAATTGCATGCTTCCTCCTCCCCCCGTCATGCTTCTCCTACTCCTCTCACACTCCCTCTCCCCCGCCATGCAACAGCTGAAGGGGAGGGGTTAATAGTAAAAAAAATTGCAAAAATTTTATCCATTATCCATTTGCCATTTCCCGTGAAGGGTGTTCTTGCGCGGAACTATGGGTTTCAAGCCTCGGCTCTTGTGCTTCATTGATGCACGCGGAGTAAGTACTTAGCCAGAGGTCTTTTTGTCGAGGGGAGATTATCTTGAACTGCTTTTTGCATGGGGTATGCAAGGTCTAGGGCCGATTAGTATTTCATTGTGGAAATATTACATTCTCTCCCCCTTAGAGGAATCGAGATGTCCTCATCTCGAGAAGAACTAGGGGTATTGCTGGTTGAGAGTGCTTTCATCCATCCAAGTGGCATCCTCTTCGGGATAATCTTTCCACTGGATGATGTATTCTCTCAAGGTTTTGGATCTCAAATGCCTCTCCCTAACATCTAAGATTTGGTCAGGCCATAGCTCAAGGACTCCTTGGCTAGGCATTTCAACTTGTTGATCATCAAGCACGTGGCTTGGGTTAGGCACATACTTTTTCAATAGACTGATATGGAATACATTATGGACTTTTAGGTTTTCAGGGAGTTGCAGTCTGTAAGCATTAGGCCCTAGGCACTTGAGAATCTTGTAGGGTCCACAATACCTTGGACTTAGCTTTTTACATTCCCCCAAGGATAGGGAACTCTTCTTTGGACGTACGCAAATGAAGACCATATCTTCTTCAACGAAGGATCTGTCTTGACATTTCAAGTCCGCATAAGCCTTTTGTCTATCCTTGGCGGCTTGGATGTCCTGTCTTATTGACTTGATTTGGTCATCCATGTCTTCTAGCATCCGCTTTGAGGCTTCAATCCTCAAGGTTGGATCCAAAAAATTTAAAGGACTACGACAGTCATGTCCATACAATGCTTGAAAGGGGGTCATCTGAATGCTTTGTTGGTAAGAAGCATTGTAGGAAAACTCAACCAGTGGCAAATATTAAATCCACTTTTTGGGCTCGCGGAAACAATGTGCCCTTAGCATATCTTCAATAACTTGGTTGACTCGTTCTGTTTGACCATCAGTTTAGGGATGGTAAGCTGTACTGAAACAGAGTTGAGTCCCAATGGCCTCGAAGATAGCCCTCCAGAAGTGTGATGTGAAGAGAGAGTCACGATCACTGATGATTCTTTTGGGTAACCCATGCAGTTTGAATATTTCCTTGATGAATAACCCTGCGATATTTGAGGCTTTATAGTTTTTCTTAACAGGGATAAGATGTGCAACCTTGGTGAGCATATCAACCACAACCATAATGGAGTTATATCCTCCCTGAACTTGGGGCAGGCCAACAACAAAGTCCATGCTAATGAATTTCCATTTCATTTGAGGAATGTCAAGTGGTTGCAGTTTTCCTGGCATTTTGACATGTTTGGCCTTAATGCGTTGACAAGACAAACATTCCGTGACATATTTGAGAACGTCACCTTTAAGCTTCTCCCAATAATAGCTCTTTCAAACTACATTGAGGGTCTTGGCATAGCGAGGATGTCCTGAGAAAGGGGAGTCATGGGCTTCCCAAAGTATCTTCTGCTTGAGTGACTGTCTTGCCGGTATACATAATCTCGTTCTATAGTAGACAAGTCCATTATTGATAGAGAATTCTTGATACTTTGCCTGTAGCTTTGGGTCTTGATCTTTGATAGGGATCTCCCTTAGCAATATTGATAGGCTGGGTCATGGCATGCCTCTTCTCTAGCTAGCTCAAGAATTGGGTTGTTTGGCATGGATACCTTTGTAGCAAGAGACTTGGCTGTTGATGGACCTTGCAAAATTAGAGAATTCAAAAATGCATTGCGACTAAGTGCATCAGCAACTACATTCTCCTTTCCAGACCGGTATTTGATTTCAAAATCATATTCTTCCAGCACTTCAATCCATCAACGTTGCCTCATGTTGAGCTCATTCTAGGTAAAAATCCATTTAAGGCTTTTATGATCCGTCACTAGGGTAAACTTGTTACCCATCAAGTAGTGTCTCCAAAGCTTGAGAGCATGGATGACAGCTAACAGCTCCAGATCATGGGTAGCATAATTCCTCTCATGGCTCTTCAGTTTCCTTGAAGAGTATGCTACAGGATAACCTTTTTGCATAAGCACACATCCTAAAGCAAGTGTGTTAGCATCAGTTATCACTTCAAACTCCTTACTAAGGTCCGGAAGTTTCAAGATAGGTGCTAATACCAAGCTTTGCTTTAGTTTGTCAAAGCTGGATTGTTTAGCAGTTGACCATACAATTGATGTTTGCTTCTTCAGTAGATCCGTCAAAGGCACTGCAATCAAGGCATAGTTTCTGATAAAGACCCTGTACCATCCTATCAATCCAAGAAAACTATGTATTTCTTTGACAATTGTTGGTGTTGGCCACTCCAGAACGTCTCTGACCTTAGCCGGATCTACCGAAATTCCTTCCGCTGATACAATGAATCCCAGATATTCAATATGTCGCTTGAGAAATGCACACTTCTTCTTCTTGGCATAAAGCTTGTGTGCCCTCATTGTCTCAATGACGATGTGAAGCTGAGGTTCATGATCTTCTTCCTATTTGGAGTAGACTAGGGTATCGTCAAAGAAGACGAGTATGAAGTCATCATGATTGGGCCTAAAGATATCCTACATTAGCCTATTGAAGGTAGCAGGAGCATTTGTCAGTCCGAATGACATGACTAGGAACTCAAAGTGTCCATACCTGGTGTTGAATGCCGTCTTTGGGTTATCTTCTTCCTTGATCCATATCTGATAATATCCAGACCTGAGATCAATCTTGAAGAAGATCTTCGCACCTTGAAGACGATCAAGAAGTTCATCTATTCTTGGAATGGGGTACTTGTTCTTAATGGTCGATTGATTCAACCCTCTGTAGTCAATGCATAGTAGAAGCGTTCCATCTTTCTTCTTCTGGAATAGCACTGGAGCTCCCCATGGTGAACTGCTAGGATGCATGTAGCCTTGGTCTAACAGTTGCTTGAGTTGCTCCTTCAGCTCAATCGCTTTCGGGAGCTCCCCATGGTGAACTGCTAGGATGCATGTAGCCTTGGTCTAACAGTTGCTTGAGTTGCTCCTTCACCTCAATCACTTTCGGGATGGACATTCTATATGGCCTCTTTGCGATTGGTGCAGCTCCTGGCGCTAGCTTGATTTCGTGATCGACTTCCCTTTGAGGAGGAAGTTCCGTCAGCTCTTCAGGAAATATATCTACGTACTCCTTTAGCCATGAAGGTTCTTCTCTAGATTCCTGGTTCTGATCTAGCTTATTTAGCTTAATCAAATAGATAGGTAGCCCCTTCCTAACTCCCTTTATTATCCGAGATGCTTTGGCCAGTTGAATTTTTGGCTTCCCAGCCTCTCCTTGAGTTGTGACCAATTCCCCTTTAGCATTTCGAAAGGAAACTTGGCCCTTTCCATAGTGAATATGGGCATCATTAGGTTTAAGCCAATCCATCTCGAGCAAACACTCGTGGGCACCTAGGTTCATAATCCTGAATCTAACCGAAGTTGACTTTCCACCCGTAGGAATTTCACCTTAGCAGTTTACCTGGTACAAGTGATCTCACGACCATTTGCTAATTCCACAAGTAAGGTAGGTGTATCTTTTGTTGTTATTCCTAATCTTCTTGCACAAACTAGTGAAATGAAGGAATGTGTGTTGCCACAATCAATCAAGGTTTTGAAGCTTTTACCTTGATAATCCGATGGTATTTGAATCTTTTACCTTGATAATCCGATGGTGTTTGAATCACCGAGAATTGGCGATTCGGGCCTTTCTTGTGAAGAGCAGCATGAACCGTTGCCCTCTCAAAGTCTGCTTCCATGGATGGGTCTTCTTCATCATACAGCTCGTTGTTGGCAACACAGGAGGCTCTTCCTTTGGCCATAATGGCGACTCCTTGGCCATGGACGGTTCCTTGAAATGGTCCTTAACGTTGTCCTCTGTTAAGCTTGGGACACTGCCTTTTAAAAAGACCGGGCTCATTGCAATGGAAGCAACGAAGATTGCGGCCATTACCTTGGGTAGGAACGAAATTATTGACATTGTTGGTCCTAGCTTTCTTCCTTTGTCCCGGATTTTGGGCCTGCACTCTCTTCACCTACTAGGACCTATACACTCCTTTGTTCTGATCCTTGTAAGACCAAGTCTTGTTATTTATTGGCGTGGTCTGCACCTCCTGTATTATGGGCGTAGCTCGAATGAGCGCATCCTGAAGGTCTGTTGGGCACATTGATTCGAGGCGGATGTTTATAGGTGGGTTTAGTCCAGCACAAAACTTCAACACCTGTTGTGTCATATCCATTTGTGGCGCATACTTCAAAAGAGAGACGAATTTTGAATAGTATGCATCAAGGGATAGACCAAGCTTCTTCAGTTCATAGAACTCGTTCATCTTCTTCATGCGGTACGCAGGTGGTAGATATCTCCCTTGCACAGATTTCTTAAGCTTCTCCCAAGTAACTGACCCTTCTGAGATCCCTTAGTCTCTGCGCCATTGCTTCCACCAAAGTCTTGCTTCGCCGGTAAGCTTCAGCTTGGTGAGCATTGCTTGGTTGGCAGGTGTAGTACCTGCTGCTTCGAAATAATCCTCCATGGATTCGATCCAGATATCGGCATCAATTTGGACGGTCCTTCCCTTGCCATCAAATTCTGGTGGCTTGATTTTCTTGAGAAGAAACTTCTTCTCCTGAATCACGACTATACTTGGTGTAGGGGTAGGACTAGGAATCTGCACTTGAGATTGTGCCTAGGCATTAAAATTCTTTACGTTAAAAACTTGCTAAACGTTTCTCACATTACATTACATGCCCAGTTCAGCTTTTAGCCAAGTGACCTAATCACTTAACTCCGTTACCAATACTTACAGCCAAGATAGTCATTGATAAAAAAGTCTATTTCATTCATATGGGCATAGCTCTTTCTAAGTACAATTATTTTTGGGAAAATGGAACAAGCTGATACATTAATTCGGGGAGAATAAGATTGTGTTACATTCAACTACGGGAACTGAGTAATAATATGGATTGGGGTCATGGATTTTCAGGAATCGATAGGTCATAGGAAGCTTAGGGTATCCTTTCCTTTGATACCGTTCTTCTCATAACGTCCCAACACCTTGATTCTGTCACCAGGGATTATTCGAGTCACTTCCTCGTACACGTACGTGTTTTACTTGACCTTTTGAGCTGACATGTAGGGTTCGTTTGCGTGAGCCTCGAAAAAGATGAACAGCTTCACAATCTTTAAGTCCTCCATCCACTTGATTCTCTTCAAGTTGGTCCGAAGGGTACGCAAGTCGGTGGGCAACTATGTAATAAATTTCTGAATCACCCGTCCATCTCCATTCCACGTACAGGGGGGAAGGATTGTAGATGCGGTCTAGGATATTCATTATATCGAGCCTCCGTTGAAAAGTCGAAGCACGCATCGTAGTCATAAACATAACCTGGAATACCAAGAATTTGTTCCATGCTTCGCGACTCTGCAGGCCAGCATCAGTAAGTAAGGAAATGTTCTTAACAGCAACATTTTTTCTATTTCTCCTCATTAATTTTCATTGTAAAAGACAGATCCTTCGTTAGTTTGCTCTGATACCAACTGTAACGTGTCCACCTGTTCACTCATAGGACACGTCTTAGCAGCCCATCGGGAAGAGAGTCCAGAAAGCGCCGCCCGACACTCCCACGGAATGTCACGGGGTTTGCGATCCAGGTCTTCTCGAGTCTGCCACGAAGCGGAAGCATTCCGGCCGTTCTCACTTAGGATCGACCTGAATCATGGTTTCCCTAATGGTCAAGTTCCTCAGAGATAACTAACGTCGAGCCCCAGATGAACTACTTTACGCAGAAACATCAGGGCCGAAGGGATTTATATTGCACTTGGTTCAAGGAGAATGGGAAACGAGAGGGATGCGAAGCTCGACCTCTCTGCCCATAAGACATAGTCCCATTTCATTCCCCTAAAATAGTATAAATCGGGACTCTAACTTCCTAGATTCTAGGTCATTGTTACCTCGCTGTCAGTTATGTTGATAAAAGTTCCCGGCCAACCGGGACCACCCTTCCGTAGGATGAACCCATGGTTGTATCTACCGCACTTTCCTCAGGGTTGCTTTAGTTGTCTAATTATCTACCACATTTAGTTTAACAAGAAAAAAAAACAGATTCCTTAATTAGCCAATTAACCACCAGTTCCTTCACGTAACTTAAGCACTGACATAGAAAAACAATGTCAAGCAAGTTTCTTTTCAACAATTGATCTTATTTATCAGTCTTTCGAATACACCATATAATCCAGCCCGAAGCCTATTCCATAATCCGCTCGAAGGCAATTCCATAATCCGCCCGAAGGCTATTCCAGCAATCCTCAGGGATCGCTATTCCAAGTTTCTGCCCGTAGACTAGTATGCGGGCCTCGAGATCCAATCTCGAGTCACATCGGCCTCTTGGGCAGGACCCGGATGCAAGGGATTTACGGCCAGAGCCCCTCTGGCACCCAAGCGGCCTCCTGCTCCAAGTAGCACCCACGGAGAGACCTCTCGCGGGGGGTTCGGTCCACATACCCGGCGCGGCTAACAACCCCCTTGGATAGGGTCAGGCAGACAATCCGGGGTAACTGATGCTACCTCTCCCTCCAGGCCTTCAACCTGAAGCATTAATTATTTTTCCAGCTTTAGTTCCTTGAGCAAAGAAGTACAAACAGTGCTCCTAACTGTACAAACACAATCAATCTAGTGGTCGTTTGTTTGGCCAACTATTAAGGTGTGAATCCTTCTCTCTAAATGCATCCAGCATTTGATCTCGGATCGATTGCGACTTGGCAAGATCCCCAAGGGTTTCATAAGTTGTGTTGCTAGTTTACCCTCTTTCCTTGGGTTAGGGTTTATACCCTATTAACCCAAATTAACAAATGCCTTAGGTTCCTTTAAGGTTAGTAAATTCTGGACAACCCCATTGTCCTATCTTGATTGGTCAATTCCTTGCTAGGCAATACATAACTTTCCTAACTTAGCAAATCATCCCAAAGAAGGGTGATGTAGCAGGATGACAACTCATCCTCTTGCAAATTAGACTTGTACGTAGAACTCGCCAACCTTGTCCTAAGGAATGGCAATAGTATTTTGTAATTTAGTCACAAAATCATGCGACGTTGCAACTTGTTGCACAAAACAAGTGTCGCACCTAACTTGTGGGATTATTTCTCCCATCACACAGTATTCCTTGGTCAAGAATACTTTGGTCAAGATGTAGGGTTTGGGAGTCCTAGGGTTTCTAAATTCAAACGGAAGTCTAGTATTCGGTCAATCGATCCTTAGGGTGAGAACCCTAGATCATTCTTGTATGGGCGTTTAGCTAACCCTAACATTCCGTGAATGTGGGTAGGATCTTTGGGATTGGAAGTCTTGACTTGGCATCCCAAGTGCGATACTAGGCAGAATTTTTAACGTAACTAAATCCTACCTAGCACTTTGAAGTACTCGTCGTACTAACTATTTATGCTTTTATGAATCCCATGTGGGTTATGCCATTACAAGTGATGTACCTAAATTGATCTAATTGTCTTGCAACAAGAGGTGATCTCTCCTTAGAGATGCAAATACTTTTCCTAAAAAGATGTAAATAATTTCAGATACAACATTCCATGCAAATATGCGATTCATAGATTTATTTCCTTCTATGCAACTATAAGATTTACAATGACCATTTCTTTTCCTTTCCTAAACTATAATGATTGACAATTTAGGGCTAACTCGTATAAACCCTACGTTGATTTACATCAAGAATTATGCCCACAAACCCTTCATTTAATGCATTGAATTCAAGCTTTCAAATGAAAATTGCATCCCTTCCTAAATACAACTTTGATAAAAGAAGTCCATGCATGAGCGAATACCATGAGTCTGACATTTAATTAATCCCTTCTTTAGCACTTAACCCGACTTAAAATGCAAGCATTCTCACATGCAACTGGCAAAGTTCATAGTTTCCTTTCCATACATAGCGATTCTTAGGACAACATTCAATGGGCATCTAAGATTATCCTTTATTACGAATCATGTCCATGAATTTAAATCATAAGTGCAACATGTGACATAAGCTTTATCCGTTATGCATTATCATTCAAAAAGATTGCAACTACCCTTGTTGACGGGAGTGCGAGCAATTTCAAATATTCGACATGCACTAAACTTTGTAAAACGAATGAATAAATGCATTTATAACTTCCCTACGAAAATTAAACATGCCTAATGCATCTTTTCATGTGGAATTATTTTTTTAAGAATCTGGGCATTGAGGTTCGGGGTGTTGCCCACACGCGCACTCGGAGTGGAAGCTCCCGCATGTGCGCCTCGCCTCTTTAGCTTAGAAGCCATCGATGACGTAGATCCTTGACTCCGCAAACTTGTCCTTGCCTTTCTCCGATTTCCAAATTCCCTCCAGGCTTTGGCAAATCAGCCCCAAAAACCGCCTACTCCACCTCACGCAGAAATTGCCTTTACAAGACGTGGTTTACAGCACCCTGGGAAGGCACGGTAAGAACAAGGCTTATGGAAGCCTTTTAGTGGAAGCTTCCAAGGAGAAGCTTCTATGGCAGAGGAGTAAGGTGGAGAGAGAATGTTGATGAGGAGGAGATGATGATGATGACGACGAAGGAGATGATGAGGAAGATGATTACGATGATGATGGTGATGATGGCACAGCCTAGCGGCAACAATATGGCAGCGTGAAGGCAGCATGGCATCCTCCTCAAGCGGCAGCAGTCATGTCTCTCTCTCCTCCTCCCCCTCACGCTTGAGAGGGGGGGTCTTATAGGTGGAAGGGGGAGGGATAGCCATACACATGGCTAATTGCATGCTTCCTCCTCCCCCCGTGCTTCTCCTACTCCTCTCACACTTGAGAGGGGGGGAGGAGGAGAGAGAGACGTGACTGCTGCTGCCTGAGGAGGATGCCTCACACTTGAGGAGGGGGGGGGGGGGGGGGCGGTCTTATAGGTGGAAGGGGGAGGGATAGCCATACACATGGCTAATTGCATGCTTCCTCCTCCCCCGATGCTTCTCCTACTCCTCTCACACTTGAGAGGGGGGGAGCAGGAGAGAGAGACGTGACTACTGCCGCCTGAGGAGGACGCCTCATGCTTGAGAGGGGGGGGCTTATAGGTGGAAGCATGAGGGGGATATCCCTCCCCCTCACGCTTCGGGGGGGGGGGGAGGGGGGTCTTATAGATGGAAGGGGAAGGAATAGCCATACACATGGCTAATTGCATGCTTCCTCCTCCCCTTGTGCTTCTCCTACTCCTCTCACACTCCCTCTCCCCTACCATGCAACGGCTTAAGGGGAAGGGTTAATAGTAAAAAAAATTGCAAAAAAATTATCCATTATCCATTTGCCTTTTCCCGTGAAGGGTGTTCCCGCGTGGAACTACGGGTTTCAAGCCTCAGCTCTTGTGCTCCATGCGAGCTAGAGTTCATTGATGCACACGGAGTAAGTACTTAGCCAGGGGTTTTTTTGTCACGGGGAGATTATCTTAAACTACTTTTTGCACGGGGTGTGCAAGGTCTAGGGCCGATAAGTATTTCATTGCGGAAATGTTACAATGTGGATGTGGATATCGTAGAATTTTGAACCGCCACTTGATGCCCTTTTTGGGACCCATGCAGCACGTGGAGTTAAAAATTTGACAACCTTCCCAACTAGTTGGGTTTACATGTCAAGTTGGTTTTATAACTAAATTAGGATGGGTTTACTTTTTCATAAAGTACCGGTCACGGTCCACTCCCACAATACACACATTTCTAGTCGTCGATCCCAACTCCACGAGACCTTAAAGACCTTGTGGAAGATAGCATTGAAGGAGTTGCCTAACCATGATGTTCTTGCACGTGAGTGGTCTATGGGAGAATAAGACTCCCATTCTAACTCGTAATTGGCATGTGTACCAAGAGGCCTTGGCCTTTGTGCATGCCCTTTTGCCTCGTGGGCTCGGGGCCAGTCTTGGCTAGCCACGTGGGTTGTTTCCATCCTCAAGGGTAGTATTGGCGCCAAATCTAAACTTAATGGTTGACCGAGAGCTCCTTACTTTGTGGGCTGAGTGCTTACTTTTTTACTCTCTCTTTTCTCAACTTGTGCACTTTTGTTGTCTTGGTGTTTATTTGTAGGTTAATGCTTAGGCTAGGATTTCTTTCAATAAGCAGTCGAGGCAGATGCTTGAGGTGAGGACCGCGCATGAGCGGGTTCGCTTCAACCTAGAACTTGTTTACCTTGAGAAAAATCCTTCTCAATTCTTTGGAAAAAAATTAAATCCTCTTCAAATTTCTCAAAACATATATCTTTTTAATTTACGTATAAAATCACGTCTCAATAGAGGATACTTCCTTTCCACACGATGGTGAAAAGGTTTTACTTCTTCCTCGAATGGGAAAAGCGGGAAGAAACGGAGATCGGAGGAAAAACAGCAATTAAAGAATAGCGTTTAGCATTTAGCATTTTATAGTTAGTCAATATTCTAAAGTTAGTCAATAGCGTTTAGCGTTTAGCATTTAGCATTTTATAGTTAGTCAATATTCTATATATTTCCAAACTCAGACAGTAGACGAATCCGTTCTTGCGAGTTGCGACGTACAGCTGATTCCTGAAGACGTATAGCAGCTCGGATTCCGGAAGAAGAAGAAGAAGGCGATTAATAATCATCATGGTGATGATGGCGGCGGCTCCTCCAGCGCTGTTCCGTAGCGGTGACGGCCCGCCGGAGGACCCACACATGACATGGTACGTGGTGGGTACTTGCATGGTAGCGGCCGTCGGGGGGCTCATGTTCGGTTACGACATCGGCATCTCCGGCGGGGTGACGTCCATGGACGACTTTCTGAGGCCCTTCTTCCCGCAGGTGGCGCGCCGCAAGGCCAACGCGCACGAGAACAACTACTGCAAGTACGACGACCACTTCCTGCAGCTCTTCACGTCCTCGCTCTACCTGGCGGCCCTGGTCGCAACCTTCTTCGCGGCCCCCGTAACGCGCCGCTGGGGCCGCCGTGTCAGCATCCTCGTGGCGGGCCTCTTCTTCGACTGCGGGATCGTCCTCAACTGCGCGGCGCAGAACCTACTCATGCTCATCCTCGGCCGCCTCCTGCTCGGCTGCGGAGTCGGCTTCGCCAACCAGGCCGTGCCGCTCTACCTCTCCGAGGTCGCGCCCGCGCACCGGCGTGGCGGCATGAACATCCTCTTCCAACTCTGCGTCACCATCGGCATCCTGATTGCCAACCTCGTGAACTACGGCACGCAGCACCTGCGGCCGTGGGGGTGGCGCCTCTCGCTCGGGCTCGCGGGCGTTCCCGCCCTCGCCATCACGTGCGCCGGGCTGTTCCTGCCGGAGACGCCCAACAGCCTGGTGGAGCGCGGGCGGACGGAGGAGGCCCGCGAGGTCCTTCGCCGCGTGCGGGGCACAGACGACGTCGGTGCGGAGATGGCTGACATACAGCAGGCCAGCGACTGGGCGCGGCAGGTGCGGCACCCGTATGCCACCATGTTGCGCGAGAACCGGCCGCAGCTGGCAGTGACGGTGGCGCTCCAGGTGTTCCAACAGCTCACGGGCATCAATGCCATCATGTTCTACTCGCCCGTGCTGTTCCAGACAGTGGGCTTCAAGGCGGACGCGTCTCTCTACTCGGCCGTCATCACGGGCACCATCAACGTCGCCTCCACGTTCGTGTCCGTCGGGAAGGTAGACAAGTGGGGCCGCCGCAAGCTGCTGCTCGGCGGGAGCGCCGTCATGCTAGTGGCCCAGGTGGCTATCGGCATCCTGCTCGGCGCCAGCCTCAAGACGAACGCGCAGCCGTCCGGGTCCCAGGCCGTCATCATCATCGTGCTCGTGTGCTGCTTCGTGTCCGGGTTCGCGTGGTCCTGGGGCCCCCTCGGCTGGCTCATCCCCAGCGAGATCTTCCCCCTCGAGACCCGAGCCGCCGGCCAGAGCATCGCCGTCTGCATCAACATGCTCTTCACCTTTGTCGTCGCCCAGGCCTTCCTCTCCATCCTCTGCGTCTTCAAGTTCGGCATCTTCCTCTTCTTTGCCGGCTGGGTGGTCCTCATGGGCATCGCCGCCTACTACCTGCTCCCCGAGACCAAAGGCGTACCTATCGAGGACATGGCCGTCCTCGTCTGGCAGCAACACTGGCTCTGGAAGCGCTTGCTAGTTGCAGCACCCAATACGTGCTCATCAAAACGCATCGAGCTATAATCATCAGAGTTCTGGCGTCATATAACAGATTGCGATCATCGTCTCATCGGTACCTTGTAATATTCAACAATGTATATATGTATATATGTTGATGTTATTTCACCACTACCACCACTAAGGCGGCGTTATGTACATCTGCAATCACGCAGTGTTTAATCAAATAGTAATTAGCTTTGCATTTCCAAATTTAAGCACGCAAATACCTCTCCACTGGATCATAGATCGACAATATCAACCCACCTAGTTGAAAATTAAGCAACAAAGATAAGACTGTGTTGCTGCTTCCAATTAGCACCATGTCAGATCATAATTAGCCCCTCCTAATTGATTCCAAAACTCCATATTCTATGTGGTATCACCTACCATACCATACCGCCACTTTAACCCAAACCTTTGTAATGTTTTGCTTCTTTAATCTCAACTCCAATCTTTCATGACCTAGTCAAAAGTGTCTTGTATGTTTAAAGTTCTCTTGTGCATATATGCACAAACACCACCATCATGGTATACTTCTCAACATCACAAAGGACTCGATGAGTGTGTTGTTTTGGGTTCTCTTAGCAATGCAAGTATTATAAACCCTATTAATTGTTTTGTGTTGTTTTGGGTTCTAGTGTGCATTGAGCAATTATATTGGTTTTTGAATTTTATGCACATCATTCTCAAGGTTATTCTACAATATTGACACGACATATCGTGGGTTCATATTGGCCTTAGAGATGTGCATTAGGCTCTGATAGTGGATTGTGGTATCTTGTTTGTTGATTTCATAAACATGACATAATCATTTTCAAATCGTGAGTTTTATTGACCTGTCTATACAGATGGCACTCTTTCCACAACGGCATAGTACACACACACCATGTGCATCACAAACATAGGTTTCTCCACTTCATGCGTGAGATGACGAAAGGTGGTTGTATATTACAACATTGGTAAATATATATAGTAGAGGTTAATATTGGCTTTCTCGATGTGCAATAAGTGGATGCCACAGTGGCATGTGCGCAGTACGGTACATTCTTATTACAAGCATGTTTAGTTCAGCTGAGCGTATTACTCCAGGATTTGCGTGGCATTGGATAGCGGCACTGCTCATACTATCCGTTCTTTGGCTCTCTCTCTCTCTCTCTCTCTCTCTCTCTCTCAATGAAAGACTAATCTGAATGCTAAATTACTTCATTGAGCATTGCTATTGATGCACAAATGCACCCTTTCGCAGATTTACGAGGTTAGTTAGGGGTTATTTTGATTGTGGAACGAACGGGATTGTATCAATATTGGGCCTATCCTCTATATGCCCATTTTCCTTGCACATATACTCTAATCTTCATTCTGCGCCATTTCATTTAGGAATCTCTCCAAGAGATAAATCCAAGTGTTTTGAAGAAGTTGAATTGTCTACAACTCTGTGCTTCACACCAATGTTCTCCCAATACTTTATATCGGAGTTCAAAAGCATATTTCACATGGCTAGAGGGTTCATGGGAGGTTGATATAAGGAGCATAATCTAAACTTTGAAATCTTTGGCAGCTTCAACTAATACAAAGTTGAATACACAAAATAGAGTTTATGGGGTTGTGACACTCACTAGGCCTAAACTAAATCACATATATTACAATAATCATTAATATAAATAATGCAATATATATATATATATATATATATATATATATGAGAAAAAATAGTTTAAAAAAACATATTAATTAATCTTATAGATTATAGTTATATGTCAATATATATGTATAATAGATACATGTATATACATTAATCTATTTATGTTACTATATACATGTATATTATGCATCTTTTATTTACAATTGATTAACATATTAATAACCATAATTAACACATATATTATTGGAAATTAATATATGATTATATCATATGTAATTATGAATATCGTCTATTTTATATATATATCAAATATAATAGTACATATAATTATAATTGTATATGTATGTAATAATTATTATATAACCAAGTATATATGATGATAATCATATGCATTTATTATTATATGTATATAATTTAAATAATAATCTATTTATGTTACTATATATATGTATATTATGCATCTTTTATTTACAATTGATTAACATATTAATAACCATAATTAACACATATATTATTGGAAATTAATATATGATTATATCATATGTAATTATGAATATCGTCTATTTTATATATATATATCAAATATAATAGTACATATAATTATAATTGTATATGTATGTAATAATTATTATATAACCAAGTATATATGATGATAATCATATGCATTTATTATTATATGTATATAATTTAAATAATAAATCAATAATAATGATACATAATTATTAATTATTGATATATTATATAAGTATTAATTATAAGTTTAAGTATAATTATATATATGTATATATACATATACATATATATACATATGTATATATATATATGTATATATATATATAGAGAGAGAGAGAGAGAGAGAGAGTGTGTGTGTGTGTGTGTGTCCATTCTTACTTATCAAGGAGAGAGAAAACATAGTGGAAAAAATAGTTTTAAAAAACGAGAGAGAAGAAGAGAAGGTTTTGAGGTGATGAGAGGTTGCCACACGGCACCTCCTAAAACTATTTAGTAATAATTATAGATTGTGTGTGTATATGTGTGTGTGTGAATAGTACACACATATTCATATACATATATGTGCGTATGCATATATGTGTGTATGAATGAATGATACACACAAAAACACACACACATTTTTTTTCTTTTTATCTCTTCTCTATGTGTGTGGGTGTATGTGTGTGTGTATGTGTATGCATACATGTGTACATACACACATGCACGCGTACACGTTGTCGTGCCACTACACGCACACCGTAATAAAAAATCTAGAGTGTGGCTTCCTTTTAGATTTAGAGAGCCAATGCCACTTTAAGCATTAGTGTTAGTGTCCATAGTTCAAAATATTAGATTTTTTTGGACAAGTTTTTAGTCAATTTTTTATATTCTAGATATTATCTCTTGTAAAAATCCATAAAACTATAGACAACTTCTAGATTAGGATGACATGTAAAAGAAAACATGTAGCTTTCAACCAATTTAAGAGGACTTTATGTAAAAAGAGAGATTGACAAAATCGTGCAACGTGCGATCGCTATTTTCAAGCAATGAACAACACTCTGAAGTGGGAGATAAAGAAGGAGTAATCTGGCTAAACTTTGGCCAGGTGTCCTCGTATTTAACCTACCTTTCGGAGCTAATGGAGGCATCATATTGGCGATCTGAGCAGCAGAGAGGAAGGTATTATTTTGTACACATTTTTGTCTATTAGAGTTATATCTTCTCATAATGCTAAAAGAGACTAACAAGCTTCATCTATGTTAGTATTCTTCTACATTTTCTAATTCCTTTTTTTTTAGTATTCTTCTATGTCTTCAATTTCTTCGAACCCCTTCTCTTCTGTCTAGTCCTCTCTCTAAATCTACCTTCACCTTGCTGTCTCTTATCTTCAAGAGCTTGACTAGAAACCTTCAACCCATCTCTTATCTCTATCATCTCCGGAGTAAAAGCTCTTGAACCCCCATACATCCTTCTCTTGCCAAACCCCTGTGGTAACCTTCAACCCTACGCGCTGCAACATTGGTGAACCCAACGTGAAGGTCAGTGTAAGAGAACCCCAAGATGGGGGATTCTTCAGGAGATACTCTATAACAATTGGTGTGCATACTGCAGTAGCAGACTCAGCAACAACAAATCCAAATGTTACAACAACAACAACAAAGGAAAGAAGAAGAGAAGATTGATTCCACATCTATCAAGGCCCTAGAGGAAGTTGGGCAGGAATTAAAACAATTTAATGGTCAAAATGTTTATGTTTTTATTCACTTGTATGTTGAAAAAATGCTCTTCTTTGGTATACCACAACATGCATGGAGCCGTTATTTTGCCAAACTAGCCAAGCATGGTCTTCAAGAAAGAATCCATGGTCTTTTTCAGCACGATGCGGATTGGGCTACATTCAAAAAAGCCCTATGCGAAGAATTCTTCTTAGAAGACTCTGGCCTAATGACAAAGAAAAGTTTCACTAATTGGGTTGAGAAACCCAACAAAGGTTTAGCTGCAACCGCTTTATACCATGAGTTTGAAAGTAAATCTAGACAACTTGATGATGAAGACCAACAAAGTGTGAAAGGTGAGAAGATTGAATTATTCCGTAAGGCTACAGATCCCATTCTGCAAGAGAAGCTTGCTGATCGCCTAGAAGATGCTACCTCCGAATCAAGAGTCAAGACTGCATGGATAGACGTTACTGATGCAGTTAACATGACTGCTCGAAGAGAGTGGATGCGACTAAGATTGGGCTCTACTTCAACTTCAACAACTCCATTGATGGATTTTGTTCCACCTTCAAAATCCCCTATTCCTTTGACTAATCAACCAACTCTTTCTTCTTCTGTTCCTTCTAAAAATGATATCATGGATGAGCTTATTAAAAGCATGCGTGACCTTCATTTGAATCTTATAGAAATTAGTTTCAAGTTGGAGAAGCTGGATGTCAAAGTTGAAGAACAAGAATGATCATTAACTCAAAGACCCATGAGAGAAGGCTTTAAGAGGCGCTGTATTTGGTGCGACAGCCAATAATATGACAAGAGGGAGTGTTATACCTTCCGTGAGGCTGAAGCACAGAAGCTCGTCTTTTGGAAAGACGGTAAAATTCATGCAGTTGAAACTGGTCTTCCACTTGAGCCAAATTTTGGCAATGGTGGAATGAAGAAAAGATTAGAAGATTTAGTTGTAAAGAATGCATATGCAGCAATTGATACAACTACCTATGGGGAGCTGCAAATTGAGCCAACTAAATCAAGTTTGAAAGCATGTAAAGCTAATGTGCAATCTAAAGTATGGATGCATGCACTAGATCAAATGGAACGTGGTAAAGCAACCAAAGAAGATTTGGCTAACGCCAGTCAGTGCATTCGAGGAATTATAACTGGTGAAAAGAAACGGTAGATTCTTTTTCTGCCTTTGCACATTTGGCTGACGTCAATCATAAAGAAGTCTTGATTAAAGAAAAAAGAAGAAGAGAAGATGAACCAAGGCCTTCCTCTTCTGGCCCTCCAAAATGGATAACTAGAAAAACGCCTAAACAACCAAAGCTTATTGAAAATATAACCCCAGATCAAGAGATGGAAGATGCACCACAAACAAAGAAGACCGAAGGAAAGAAAAAAGGCAAGCAGCTAGACTACAAATTGCAGTCTGACATAGAATCTGCAACTAATCGCAAACAAGTCCTAGAAGAACGAATTCTAGGAAGTAAAATTGAATTCATCTTAGGCAAAAATCTTGAAATTGCCAAACCTGAATTCCATGATGTAATTATTAATGTAATCAAAAGGAAAAGACAATATATTGGCGATAAAGCTGAAGAAACAGTGCATGATTTTTTGCAAGTTCTTCGAGTTTTTGTGCAAGATGAAGAAAAGATGACTTCACAAGAAATCCATCTTGAAGCACTTAAAGAATTAATTGCAACAATTGAAGCTGAAGATACAGAAAGCATGAATGCAAAAATTAAAGAAGCGAAAGCTGAAAATGTAATGGTCGGCTGGTCCAAACCGATTGGGCAGCCCACCTCTCAAAAAGAAGGTCGTTTACAGCACATGTATGAGGAGGAAGAGGCTTGGTTCATTCCAAGCAGTCACTACTCCCGTATGCATTGGGCAAGAGCAACAACGGAGACAGTCGTCAAAATTGGAGAAAAAGAAACACCATGCATTGCACTCTTAGACCATGGCTCGAAGATAAACGTCATGGCAAGGAGTCTCTATGAAAGTGGCAGATGGCCCATAGATGTTGATCTAGATTGGCGAATGAGAGCTGCAAACAACTCTTCTGGAGAGTTATATGTTGTATGTCCTAATATGCAAGTAACTATTGGAGACATAAAAGACAATTTTCACTTTTTTATTCAATATTCTTGTAGTTACCCTATCATTCTTAGGCAACCTTATATTTCTAAAGCCTGCTTGGAAACAAAAGCTCTCGATGATGGTTCTTCCTATGCTTGAATCCAAAGCAAGGATAATGAATGAGCTGTCCAATTTCTTACTGTGTGTGTTCACCATCATCAAAATAGAGATCAACTGCGTGATTATCCTGTGCCTCCTAATGCCCAAGAATTCAAGGGTTTTCGGGTTGCACTACTATAAAAGGAGACTATGGTAGTGCATCATGTAAAAAGATTGAACCTCCTTATACTGCAGAAACTGTGTCTCTAGCAAATCTGTATGTATGTATAGTCAATAGTATGGGTTGTTATAAGTCTCTTCCAATCATGACTAAAGCTGAAAGAAAATACTTATGTCATGTAAAAAGGGAGGCTCTGAAAACTTATGACATGATGGCTGAAAATGAAGACATTTCGGGCGTTTTTTTTTTAATTGATTACTACTGACACATTGGTTGAAATATATGCAGTTGCTCATGCAGAAAATTAGGCTAAAAATCAATCCATAGAAGTATGTACATTGGATTTTTATCAATCAATTCAATGAGCAAGAAGACATTGGTTTACTCAACAAGGTTGAAGCGCAAGTGGAGACAAAATACAAGATGGTGGATAAGAAAGTCAAGCATGTGGCAGTCCCACTGCCTCCTAAAAGTGAAGGGTTGGCTGATAGGACAGTAAATCAGCCAAGTCTTCGTGATTCTTCCAACATTGGTCACAAGTTCACATCTAAAAGTATAAAAGAGCTCAAAATAGGTGAACTTTCCTTTCTCTGGTTGAAAAACACTCTTTTATGCAAATGCTAATGAAACATGGAAAAGCTTTTGCATTTCAGCCAAGTGAAATAGGCTGTGTGGATCCAAATATTGTGACTCCTATGGTCATTTTTACAATTTCACATGTACCTTGGAACCTCAAACCTATTTCTGTTCCAAGGGCGCATTTGCCCAAATTACTGGAACTTCTAAATGAAAAGATCATAATGAAGATTTTGGAACCTTCTTTAGCACCTTACTCAAACCAATGGTTTACTGTGCCTAAGAAAAATGGATCTTTACGATTCATTCAAGATCTACAACTTGTCAATTGTGTCACAATCTGAAATGTTGGTTCGGGTCCAATTGTTGATGAGTTTGCTGAAGCTTTTGTAGGTAGAGCAATTTATTCTATGGGCGACCTATATTCAAAATATGATCAATTTCATCTTTCATTAGAAAGCTGAGACATTACCACAATGAAGGCACCTCTTGGATTGGTCCGCATGTGCACTCTACCACAAGATGCAACAAACTCTGTAGCCCATATGATGAATGTCATGCATAAAGTCTTAAGGGACTTTATTCCACAACTTACTCTTCCATTTCTTGATGATGTACCTATCAAGGGATGTGAAGTCAATGAAAAGAATGAGGAGCTTGACAAGATGGTTGCAGGACATTTGTAGTTAACCATATTCATGATTGTGACAGGATTTTGACAAGGCTAGAAGAGGTACATCTTACCCCTTCTGGAGCTAAGTCGATTTTTGGAGTAGAAGAAGTCCTAGTGGTCAGTCATCTATGTGGCCCCTATGGATGCAAATGTTCGCTAATCAAGATAGATGCCATCAACAGAATGCAAGAAAAAAGCACAAATGCTTCAAAAGTAAGAATATTTCTTGGCTCATGCGTATTCTATCTCATATGGATACCACATTTCGCTCATGTAGCCGAAAATCTTTATCAATTATTAAGAAAATGTCAAAGATTCTCTTGGGGTAATGAGCATACTCTCACTATGTGTAAATTAAAGAAGCTGTTAAGTTCAGCCCCTACTCTCAAAAGGGTTGATTATTCAAATGGTCAACACATCATCCTTACTATGGATGCAGGCCCCATTGGGATAGGATGGGCTGTTGGCCAAGAGAATCTTGAAGGTAACAGGTATGCAATTCATTTTGGAGCAAAAGTTCTCAATGAACGTCGAAGAAGGTATGCACAAGTAAAAAGGGAATTGTGGGGAGTTGTAACAGCATTAAAGTGTGATCGTGAATACTTTATAGGTGCTTCATAGTGGTAGAAACTGATTGTCTTCCACTCTTGGGCATGATTTCCAACTGCTCTACACCCGACATTGCTATGCTAAGATGGATTGCATATATTAAATATCTTAACCCTGAATTAAAGCATATTGCAAGAAAGGCGAATCCAATTGCTGACATGCTATCACGTGCAAGATATGACAATGAAGAAGAGCTGATGGAAGAAGATGAAGCTAAAGAATCTATACTTGCTAAATTTCATTCCATGGCTACTGAAAATACATTTTCAGTTACAACATATACTGGTCCAAAGCTGAAAACAATAGGGTGGTCAACTAGAAGCCAGCATGCTCATTGCATTGCTCAAGTTCTTGTTCATTTCCTTGAACAAGATTATGAAGAAGATTGGTTGAAGATCGGCCAATATTTGAGCACAATGAAGAAGAAGGAGACTTGGATTGATGAGTAGTTCAAGCATATCAAGAGAAAAGATTATGGTTTTTTCCTTAAATAAGGACATCTATGAAAGCATGCAAAGAAGAAGAAAGGAGCACCTGTTTGAGTTGTAGGTAACAAAAGGTTGTAACAACAGATAATGAAGGAATTTCATGAAAGCTTGTGGGCAGGACATAGAGGCATATGAGAAACCTTTATTAAAGTCAAAGAAAAATATTGGTGGCAAAACATGTATCGGGACATAGCACATTTTGTTGAAGCATGTTATGTGTGTCAGATGTATTCTATGGTCAAGCATCGAGATGGGTTACAATTGACTTATCCCTTGTCTATACATTATAGATGGGTTATTGATCTTATAACCATGCCATGCCTATAGGAATATGGAATATGCGATATTTAGTGCTTGCAAGAAAGGATCTAACCAATCAAGTTGTGGGAAAAGTCTTAACAACCAAATCCACTCAAGCTATTTGTCGTTTTTTTGCTTGAAGTGTTTTGTAGATATGGTTGTGTGGGTAAAGTAACTGCAGATAGAGGAGAGTTGGATGTTGATGAGGCACGCAACTTCTTTGCTCAATTGGGTATTAAGTTGGATTTAACATCAGCCTACAACCCTGAAGGCAATGGGAAAAGTGAGAGAGGGCACCAACATATTCTCAAAGCTCTAGCAAAGTCTTGTAGAGGACAGATCAAAGAATGGCCTAAAATGCTACATTTTGCATTATGGGCTGACCAAACTACTCACAGTACAATGACTGGCTATATGCCAGCTGAACTTATGCATGGACAACAACCAATTATGCCAATTGAAGAATCTATTCTCACATGGAGTCTTCTACCCTGGGAGGAAGGCATCAGTAGAGAAGAGTTGCTGACTTTGCGCATATGGTAGCTAGAAAGAAGACCTGAAGATGTTTAAGCAATTATTGAGAAGCTAAAGACAGCAAGACTAAAGAACAAAAGAAGATTTGATAAGTGACATCGACTTTGGCCAAGAGCAATTCAAGAAAATGACTAGGTGCTTGTCTATGACAGCAGCCTAGACAATCAATACAATGCTTCTAAGAAGATGGTAAAGCGTTGGTTTGGCCCATATGTGATAAAGGTCGTTCATGACAATGCTACATATTCATTGGCTGAATTGGATGGAACAAGCATGAAGATACCATAGCTGGAAAAAGAATCAAGCTCTTCAAATGAAGAGAAAGTTCAACATATGAGCTAGAAGACTTGAATATAATTCAAGAGCATGAAGACATAGAGAAAGAAGAAGAGGCAAAAGATGAAGACATTGATATGGCAAAAGATACTTCTTTTGACATTGCAAATCCATAAGACTTTGGCACATACCAGAGGATGTGTAGGTTAAGAGGGGTGGATGTCATGCCATTACGCGCACACCATGTAAAAAACTCTAGAGTGTGGCTTCCTTTTAGATTTAGAGAGCCAATGCCACTTTAGGCATTAGTGTTACTGTCCATGGTTCAAAATATTAGATTTTTTTGGACAAGTTTTTGGTCAATTTTTTATATTCTAGATATTATCTCTTGTAAAAATCCATAAAACTATAGACAACTTCTAGATTAGGATGACATGTAAAAGAAAGCATGTAGCTTTTAGCCAAATTGAGAGGATTTTATGTAAAAAGAGAGATTGACGAAATCGCACGATGCATGATCGTTGTTTTCAGGCAATGAACAACACTCCAAAGTGGGAGAAGAAGAAGAAGTGATCTGATCAGGTGTCCTAGTATTTAACCCCCCCTTTTGGAGCTAATGGAGGCATCAGATTGGCGATCTGAGTATCACAGAGGAAGGTATTATTTTGTATACGTTTTTGTCTATTAGAGTTATATTTTCTCATAATATTGAAAGAAACTGACAGGCTTCATCTCTGTTAGTATTCGTTTATATTTTCTAATTCTTTTTTTTAGTATTATTCTATGTCTTCAATTTCTTTGAACCCCTTTTCTTCCGTGTACTCCTCTCTCTAAATCTACCTTCACCTATTGTCTCTTATCTTCAAGAACTTGGCTTGAAACCTTCACCCTATTATCTCTTATCTTCAAGAACTTGGCTTGAAACCTTCAACCCTTCTCTTATCTCTACTATCTTCGGAGTAAAAGCTCTTGAACCCCCATACATTCTTCTCTTGCCAAACCCCTGTGGTGACCTCCAACCCTACGCTCTACGACAACATGTACATATGCATGTGTTTGTTTAATACATGTGTCTATTTGTGCGGTCTCATAAATGTGTGTCCTCTTTCTCGCTCTCATCATTTTTATTTTCCCTCCTTTCTTTTTCTTCCCTCAATCCCTTGTCTTTCTTCATCTTATGCGTATGCATGTTGTGTATATATGTGTATACACATGTGTAATTGCATTGCATATATATATGTACACTTATATATTTGTGTGTAGATATATGTGTCTAATATTTATGACTATGTATTTTATAAGTGTATATTCACTCTCTCTATAATTAGATTTTATTTATTAGTGAATTATAATTGCAATGCCTTATTCAATTGCATTGTTACATATGAATATATACTAAGGGTAGTTGTCACCACTTGCCAATTATTGATATAGAGTAAAATATAGCATTATTTTCAACACTCTAAAAAAAAAAGCTAGTTCAAGCTTATATGTTATTAACAAGCCATTTTCAAGCCTTGATGGATGGAAAGAACATGGCTCATTATTATTGGGTTGAAGCTATCTCTACAGTTGCGTATATTATGAATAGGGCTCCCATTGCTACAATGCATGATGTGACAATGAGAGAAGGGGGTGGGCTGAGATGAAAGATTTTGATCCTGCGATGATGCAGGAGCTCAAAGAAGTGTAAATACATGTTGGAAGGATCGTCACGACTGTTGAAGAGCATCAACGAACCTCCAAGTTCAAAATATATACGTCATAAGGCACAATTTCATGAGTAAGTCATAGATTTTATCGTTTTATGATATATTTTGGTTGAAAATGGTTGGAAGTGATTGTATTTGGTTGCCAATGCTCTGATCTATCAGCAATAATAAAGTAATCAAGAAAAACCAGTCGTATAATAATTTTATGCTAAACACTCAAATCCCACAATATTACAGTCTAAGGAAAATTATGTGGTTTTTGGGGTTTTGTTGTACGTATAATGTTCCTATGGGTTGAAATATGATACAAAAATCATTCGTAGTAAGATCAATCAATCTAAACTAGTAAATCAATAAATATTA
Organism: Lygodium microphyllum; assembly: GCF_053477565.2. Classification (NCBI taxonomy): domain Eukaryota; kingdom Viridiplantae; phylum Streptophyta; class Polypodiopsida; order Schizaeales; family Lygodiaceae; genus Lygodium; species Lygodium microphyllum. The sequence continues at coordinate 116,474,966 of NC_141148.1, forward strand.
GTAATTAACTATAAATAAATTTAAAAACAAAAAAATAGAGCTTTTATATCCAAAAAATAAAAAAATTAAGATATAGGCTCAATTCAGTCCTATCTCTATGTTAAAGTGGGTTTTTATTGCTTTTGTGAAAGAAAAATACATTAAAAATATGCCTTAAACCTACCAAATGAATGCATAACTTTAAGTGATAAGGAGAAGGGGATTGCTAAGTGCTTAAAATATGTTGAAGTTTGATGTTTTATGATGCATAGCATGTAGGGTACATTGTTGTCTAAAATTAAAAGGGTCTAGTAGCACGAGAAGGCTTGATACTAGCCCTAAGCAACATAGCAATTGCGGATAAGAAGAAAAGCATGAAAATAACTATTTTTTTGTACTTTAATTATGTTGATTGTTAATGAATAAACTTATTTGAGCATATTAGTCATACACAATTGCATTGCACGTACCATATGGTATCATCCTAGATGTATAGCACTATTTTTATGAGCGATGATCTACGTTGAGAGTGTAAGGTACCCTAAGCTATAGGGTTACTGGTCTGGTTCTTGGGAAATATTTAGTGAGGATTATTCATTAACTCCTGGATCAATCAATCAAAAGAGTGGAGCTTGTTTTGAATGTGTTCTATGTGTTCACGGTGCATCTTGGGGCCAATCCCCGAGGTGTAGGAGAGCGGTAGTGGAGCTACAATGATCAGTCAAGGGATATTTCCTTTGTGTGTGCTTACATGTTGTATTACACCAATATGTTTAGGGACACCCTCTGAGGAGTGTGGGTAAGGATATACATTAGACTACAAATCATACAAACACAAAAGTTTTGTATCAAAGGTTAGGGTAGTATACCCCTTAGACGTTCTTGGCCCCGCGAGGCCGTGTGGGGTGGTTTGAGGTGTGTAGTAGAGGCCTGGCTAGTGGCATAAAGCCACTGTCAGCCCTATTTTAGGTCCCAACACCACTCTAATCTACTACTACACTTAGTGTTTTAGAAAGATTGTCACATCAAATCAATAAAAGGAGGGGAAGATTCAACATTAATCTTCAAAGCTCAACAAGCATAGTGTTATCTAACACTACTATTACTTGTGCTCTTTGACACAATTACTTTCAACTCTTTTGCTAGACAAAAATTAGAAATTTGAGGCTAATTCTCAATCATGGGAATGAACTTTTTTATGTGGGTATCTATTATGAAGTGTGACACAACACTTCTTTCTCGCTTGGACTACATAGCAGATGTTTTTGCTCTACCTGCAAGAAGAAATGAAGTTACCTACATCTAAGTGCAATCAATGATTCTATCTTAATATTTTGAAGATGTTTTAGCCCTCATGGTCATCATGCAAGACTCAAATCTTGTGACCTCTTTGCTTGAGGGGGACTAGAAGATAAAAGACAAAGAAGAAGAAAGCAAAGTGGAGAACATAAAAGTGAACAAGGACAAGGAAAAGAAGATCTGTTATGCTGAAAGAAAATGACAAAAAGATTACAATGTCATATTTGAATGAAGATATCTTATGATGAAAGAAAACCACAAGGGCCTATTGATCCTTGTCTCCAAATTTTACTAAACCTTTTTTTAAGCTTTGTATGTACTTGTCTCAATAATCCAAATCATTGCCTTGTACTCCTCATGTAACCCTGCACGATAGCCTCTACATACTTAGTGAGGCCTTGTAACTATCTATGGATGTTTACCATGTCTTTGGTGTACTCACACTTAGCATGATGTCTTCTTTCCTTGCAATAGACTGTGAATGTTTCACCTTGTTTGCAATATGCCCACACTTAGCAAAGTTCTACTCATAACCGCCTCTATATACTTAGTGTTTTTCATGGCTATGATTGAGGAGGCGTATTGAGAAATATTCAATCACACCCCTATGTTAGCCTCTTTGTATGGAGCAGTAAGGCAAGGAACATGTAACAACCTAGAAGAACTACTTTGTTCCCATAGGCATAGTGAGAAAAAGTGGTACCATCCTACAACTATAAAAGAGTGTACTTGACAATCATTTGAATGCAATGTTATTGTACTTTATAATTTTAGTCTTGTCTCTCTCTACTCAAGATTGTGTTTACGAGTCCAAGCTAATCTATCTTAGAACCTAGTTCACTTGAATAATAGTCAATGTGTCTAGTCTCAATCATCATGTCTCTTACACTGACCTTCACCCTCCTAGCTAAATCTTGCTCAAGGATTTGTGTTTCTCAGCGTGGTATCAGAGCCATGGTGAGCTTGGTTTAGCTCCACACATAGCTCTTCTAGCTCTCCTCAACCTTAATCTAGCTCACTTTCAGCAAAAGTCTTCACTCCATCTTCACTCTCTACCTCTTGACCTCAATAGTAGAACTCGTCTAAATTGGAGGGATAAGATCTCTTCAACCAAGCCATATCTCACCATGATTTCCTATGTGGACATCTTCTCCTACTCTAGTGCTTCATTCTATCACTTTACATCATGACATTGTGGTCTAACTGCCCTAGTCTTGTGCACTTAATTAGCTTGCTATCTAGATCTAGCCTTCCTCTAGTCATACATATTGTTCAGTGCATGCAAGTAGTGATTGATCCTAGAGCTATAGGGCTTTCTAAGCTTGGTTCATGAGCTCTCTCCCCCATTAATTATCTCTCAAAGTAATCATCTCTACGAGCTGTTGTCAATAAAAAACCAATTGCTTGTGGGAAACCTTAAAGAGCAAGCCATAACCACTTAGCTCAAAGCTCATTTTTCACTCTTTTTCTTCACTCCTCTCAATTCAAACAACCCACTGCCACACTCAGTGTTTCAACAATATTGCCACATCAAATCAATAAGGAAGGGAAGATTCAACATCAATCTTCAAAGCTCAACATCAAGCTCAAAAAGCATAGTATTATCTAACAATACTATCAACAAGCATAGTGTTATCTGGCACTACTATTACTTGTGTCCTTTGACACAATTACTTTCAACTCTTTTTCTTGTCAAAAATTAGAGATTTGAGGTGGATCCTTAGTCATGGGAATGAACTTTTTTATGTGGGTATCTGTTATGAAGTGTGACACAACACTTCTTGCTCACTTGTACTACATAGAATATGTTTTTACTCTACCTGCAGAGGAAAAAATGAAGTTACCTACATCCAAGTGCAATCAATACCTTTATCTAAATATTTTGAAGATGTTTTATCCCTCATTGTCATTATGCAAAATGCAAAGCTTGTGACCTCTTTGCTTGAGGGGGACTATAAGATAAAAGACAAAGAAGAAGCATGCAAAGTGGAGAGAATCAAAGTGAACAAGGTGATGCCAGGAGGCATATTTCACTGTGGATTCCGTGCCACGGTGGATTCCGTCATCCTGCAAAACTTCAAAAGACCTCACACTCTCAAAATCCAATTAGCGGGATGAGCGTAGCTCAAGATCGGGTGTACAAGGCTTATATATTTTTGTGTGTGGCTTTCACAATCTTCGTCTTTGGCTATTGCGGGATTTGCAATCTTTGAAAAATCTGTGTTTTGACCTTCTGCTGTGCTGAAACTGGTTCAGCAAGTCTACGTATACGAATAGTACCTTCCAGAGAACAACTTTGCAGTTCGTTACTTCTGCGCAGGAACAGTCCTTCTAGGAGTTTTGAACAGAAGTCAGTTCTAACTTCAAGTTACTTGCCAAACTTGCAGAGTAAGTAATTTTTGACTTGCAGAATTTAGAGTTGTAGACTTTGTAGATTTTGTGTGACTTGACTTGTAGTAGGCTTGAAACTTAACCAGCAAACGACGTCGAATTTTAGGGGGGGCTGTTTTTCACGCCGAAAATTTTGGATGATGTCGCCCTGTCGCCGTTTTGTTGATTTGAAGTTTAGTAAGCTTCTAATTAAGATTTTTAAAGCTTAAAACTCAAGCTTAACTATTTGAAATATATGGCTTATATCTGTTTGTTGACGACTTGAATAAGAGGATGTAGGAGTGGTCCTCCGTCGTTGCAGGCTAGTCCTTCGCGATTAGAGGCTCGAAACAGAGGTTCTTGACCGCCACGAATCCACCCGTATCGACCGTTCGCGATGAGATTGACTGTAGAGCTCGATCGTTCCAGGAGCTCCACCTTCGCACAAGATGGGTAGCGATTGGAAGCTCTCGATCTCAGCTTCGCTCTGATACCACTGGTGCGCAGATCGGATGCCGTATGCTTGCGTAGTGAATGCCGAAAGGTCCCCAAGAACAAAAGAAATCTACTTTTTGCACAAAACTCAAGGTAAAAAGCATGCACGACATGAACAAGAGACTATTGGGTGCAATCTCCCCCCATGCCTTGTGTGAGCGCTCCACAAAGCATGGATTTTATGTATTAATCATCTTCAAGCTCAAATAATAGCCCAAATTACAAAATAGCACGCTTTCGGCTTTTGAGTTTACTTTAGCACAAAATAGAAATAAAGCTAATGGGCGGGCGCCCAAAGAGTCAGGCATACCCAATACAATGTCCAAATACAAATATCATAATCCTACGTCCATGCGCATACAAAATAATAAATAAATATCCAACGCCTCAATAAATAGGCGCGACAAAATATAGGCGCCATGCCTAAGGTATGCGCCCATCAAAATATAAGTGATAACTCGAATACTCGCTATCCTCCAATGCTTTCCTCCGCCTGCTGCTATCTCTACACATCAACTGAAGTATTCACAATCGTTAGTAAAATAATACAATTAAACCGACAAAAGTGAATACATAGCAGTCTTCCGCTACATAAATAAATCAACTGGTTAGAAATCAATCCTAACCTTAATTTATTACGAGTGCGCACTCTAAACTCATAAACATTTATTAATTTAATATGCATTTTGCGGAATCACCCGCTATGGAATCACCCATGTACACACTAAATTAATGAAACGCCCGAAAATGATAGGTGTCCCCATCAACTTCTCGCACAAAGAATCCACTTTGTGTATGAGCCCCGGTCAACAAAGTTTACGAAATCCACCGTAAAACCTCACGGAATCCACCGTGGCGCGGAATCCACCGTGAAATATGCCTCTTGGCATCATATCCCCGGGGTGGGATAGCAATTGACCTCAATTGCTATTAGCTCAATGTGGAGCTAGCAGAGTGGGGAAAGCATTTAAATCTCTAACGTGTATCCATTGGGCTTCTTTTACAGGATGGTTTTTAAATTTGACTAAATATCTAGAATATCTTCGGCCAGTTCTAGTGGTCATAAAGTCAGTATCTATGATAGCTTCAGGTTCAAGTATTTCAGTCTCTTCCTCTAACAAAGGTGGGTTTTCATAAACAGGGTATATAGGTAATTGGCCTCTAAAGGGTCGTAATAAACTAATGTGAAATGTGTTGTGAATTTTCCAGTGAGGTGGTAATTCTAACTTGAATGCATTGTCATTAATTTTGTGAATAATCTTAAATGGTCCATAAAATCTAGGTGCTAATTTCACAACTGGATGTTTACCTACACTTTGTAATCTACGTTTTTCTATTCTCAACCAAACATAGTCATCAACTTTGAAATTCATTGCTTGTCTTTTCTTATTGGCTTGTTTGGTATATGATTGCTGGGCTCTGTAGGCAATCATGTCTTTAACCTCATCAAAAATAGTAGCGTGCATAGTAGCAATATCATCAGCACTCTGAATTCTATTTGATAAAGATGCAACAGGTGTAGACAATCTATAACCATAAATCACTTCAAACGGTGCTTTCTTTGTAGATGTGTGTGGTGTATTGTTATATGCAAACTGTAGTAAATGAAAATGTGTGTCCCATGTCTATGGTTTAGAAATAGTGTAAGCACGTAAAAGATCTAAAATAGTACTGTTAGTGGCTTCTGTTTATCCATTAGTTTCAGGATGAAATGCACATGAAAAATCAATTTTTGTTCCTAGGTTAGCAAACAAAGTAATCCAAAAGTTGTTGCAAAATCTAGAATCACGATCAGAAATAATAACTTTTGGTAATCCATGATTAGTGAAAACAGTTTTCAAAAACAATTGTGCTGCCTGAGATGCTATTAAAGTTTTCTTACATGGAATGAAATATGCTTGTTTACTAAATATATCTACTACAGTCCAAATCATGTCATGGTTAGCTTTAGTATTAGATAAACCAGTAATAAAATCCATAGAAATCTGTTCCCATGGTCTTGATGGAATAGATAAAGGCATAAATAATCCATACTATTTACCATGATGACTCTTAACTCTTTGACAAATCAAACATTCAGAAACAAAGTTAGATACATCAGTGTCCATATGTGGCCAATAAAAATCTTCAGTTAATGTACATAAAGTAGATATGATACCTCTATGACCTTGGTATGGAGGACAATGAATCACATTCAAAACAAAAGATCTAAATGGAACTGTAACACATAATCTCTTTTCATAAAACATGGATCCATCATTATAGGACAGTGAATCAATAGGAATCCAGTTATTTCCAACTAATTTATTCCAATCAGCATGAAAAGTAATGTCTTGATGATAAGTATCTTTCATAGGAGTTAGAGAATCAAATGATATAACAGAAATATTATGAATAGTGGGTCTTCTACTTAATGCATCGGCCACTACATTTTCTTTACCTGGTTGATATTGAATGATGGGATGAAAACTCTGAATAAAGGCTGCCCATTTGATATGTCGGTCAGATATTTGGGGTTGGCTAAGTAAATGTCTAATACTTTGTTGATCAGTCTTAATCATAAACTCAGAACCCATTAAGTAATGCTTCCATTGTCTCAAAGCTTGTACTACAGCTAATAATTCTTTATCATATGTGGAATATTTAAGTTCGGAGGGTTTCAGTTTACAACTAGAATAAGCTATAGGATGATTATCTTGCATAAGTATGGCTCCTATTCTAGATCCGCTAGCATCAGTAACTACTAAAAGAATGGTCTATTAAAATCAGACAGTTGTAATATAGAAGCATGGGTTAATGCATGTTTCAATAAATCAAAGGATTTCTGTTGATTAGCAGACCAATGATAAACAATACCTTTCTTTAAAAGTTTAGTCAAAGGCAGAGCAAGTAATGAAAAATTTCGCACAAATTTCCTGTAAAAACTAGCAAGACCTAGAAAAGATCGTAACTCATGCACATTTTTAGGTATAGGCCAGTTCAATATTGCTTCTATTTTCTTAGGGTCAACCTTAATACCATCTGATGATACAATATGACCTAAATATTCAATTTCTGTTTTAAAGAACTCACTCTTTTCCGGATTAGCATATAGTTGATTATCTTTCAACAACTTGAAAACCAAGGACAGATGTTCATAATGTTCTTTCTCATTTTTACTAAACACCAAGATATCAACAAAGAATACAATAACACAATGTTGATATTTCAAAAATATACGGTTCATCATTCTACTAAATGTAGCAGGTGCATTAGTCAATTCAAAAGGCATCACTAAAAATTCATAATGACCAAATTGTGTTCTAAATGCAGTCTTGAATATGTCAGACTTATCTAATCTCACCTGATGATAACCAGATTTAAGATCTATTTTACTAAATATGGCAGAACCTTGCAGTTTATCCATAAGGTCATTGACTCTAGGAATTGGATATCTATTCTTTACATTGATCTTATTTAAAGCTCGATAGTCAATGCACATACGATAAGTATTATTCTTCTTCTTTACCAACAAAACAGGTGCACCAAATGGAGAACTACTAGGTCTAATCAATCCTCTATTTAGTAATTCCTCAACTTGATTTTGAATTTTCTTTTGCTCTATCTGGTTATGCCTATATGGTGCTTTACAAGGTGGTTGTGTACCAGGAATTAAATCTATTTTGTGGTCTTCTGGATGTGAAGGAGGTAAACCAACTGGTAGATCTTCTGCAAAAGAGTCTTTAAATTGTGCAAGAAATTCTTTATGCCTAGGGTGCATATGTTTTTCTTTAACTTGCAGTTCATTCACCCAAATTAGATAAGATTTACTACTTTTGCATAATGCACGTTTAGCTTGAGTATGAGACAGCAGTGGAAAAGCATTAGATGCATGCATACCATACAATGTAATATGTTTTCCTTGAAAATGAATATTAATTGAATGTGTGGAATAATCTATATCAGGGTTATGCTGATGACGCCAAGGCATACCCAAAATAATATCACTGGACTGTAATGGTACAACTAGAAAATTTCTTCTTTCAGTGTATTCACCGATTTGAATTTCTAAATCATGCACCTCTTGTGTTCCATTAAACCTTGTGCCTAAGAATGCTGCTTTAATACGATAATGCATAGGTACAGTCTGTAATTTCAATTCTTTCACTAACTTTGCAAAAATAAAATCATGAGTACTACCATCATCATGCAAAATAATCTTTTCTTTTCCTTGCACTAAACATTTCATTATCAATAAAGAATGTGGAGTTGGCATACCTGGCAAAGTATCCGAAGGAGTAGGCTTGAACATATTGACTTCAGCGTAGTAATGCCCAAGTAATCCAGACATATACTTGCGCTTGCGAGTCGCTTCAGGTACGTCTTCAAGCATGCGTAACTGGAGTAATGCATTCCAAAAGCGTTCGGTGTACTGAGGAATAGGCTCACTATCTCGTTGTTGAAGAAGGTCCCATTGCTTTATGGCTTTTTCATGGAATTGTGGAGGAAGGAAATTTTGTATAAACTTCTTCTTGAAATTGTCTCAGGTAGTGGGACAATCTATACTCTTATGAACCACGGTCCACCAAAGAGATGCTCTATCCACTAAATGATTAGTGACACACTTGATTTTATCTTTTTCTGCGTATATTTCCTCATGAAAATAATCATCAAACTGACTGATGAATGCAAGAACAGTTTTTCCATCTCGAGTGCCATTGAAAGTACGGAATTTGAAATTTCTTTTACTTATCTTTGTTTCTTTGCGGATGGATTGAGCTTCGAGATTCGCGTCGATGGTACGTCGGATAAGATCTTCAGATTGTGGTTCCTCTTTGTCAGTAGTCGATCTTTGTAAATTAGCAAATTGAACTTGCAATGCTTGCCTAGCTTGTCGTTCTTCATCCAACTGCATCATAATTAAATCCAGCTTTTGCTCCATCGTAGGTTCAGGTAGATCACCTTCAACCATTAAATCATTCATATGTGGTTCCGTCATCCTACAAAACTTCAAAAGACCTCACACTCTCAAAATCCAATTAGCGAGATGAGCGTAGCTCAAGATCGGGTGTACAAGGCTTATATATTTTTGTGTGTGGCTTTCACAATCTTCGTCTTTGGCTATTGCGGGATTTGTAATCTTTGAAAAAACTGTGTTTTGACCTTCTGCGTGTACTGAAACTGATTCAGCAAGTCTGCGTATACGAACAGTACCTTCCAGAGAATAACTTTGCAGTTCGGTACTTCTGCACAGGAACAGTCCTTCTAGGAGTTTTGAACAGAAGTCAGTTCTAACTTCAAGTTACTTGCCAGACTTGTAGAGTAAGTAATTTTTGACTTGTAGAATTTAGAGTTATAGACTTTGTAGATTTTGTGTGACTTGACTTAGTGTAGTAGGCTTGAAACTTAACCAGCAAACGACGTCGAATTTTAGGGGGGGGCGTTTTTCACGCCGAAAATTTCGGATGATGCCGCCCTGTTGCCGTTTTGTTGATTTGAAGCTTAGTAAGCTTATAATTAAGCTTTTTAAAGCTTAAAACTCAAGCTTAACTATTTGAAAGATATGGCTTATCTCTGTTTGTTGACGACTTGAAGAAGAGGATGTAGGAGTGGTCCTCCGTCGTTGCAGGCCGATCCTTCGCGATCAGAGGCTGGAAACAGAGGTTCTTGACCACCAGGAATCCACCCGTATCGACCGTTTACGATGAGATTGACCGTAGAGCTCGATCGTTCCAGGAGCTCTGCCTTCGCACAAGATGGGTAGTGATTGGAAGCTCTCGATCTCAACTTCGCTCTGATACCACTGGTGCGCAGATTGGATGCCGTATGCTTGCGTAGTGAATGCCGGAAGGTCCCCAAGAACAAAAGAAATCTACTTTTTGCACAAAACTCAAGGTAAAAAGCATGCACGACATGAACAAGAGACCAATTGGGTGCAATCTCCCCCGATGCCTTGTGTGAGCGCTCCACAAAGCATGTATTTTATGTATTAATCATCTTCAAGCTCAAATAATAGCCCAAATTATAAAATAGCACGCTTTTGGCTTTTGAGTTTGCTTTAGCACAAAATAGAAATAAAGCTAATGGGTGGGCGCCCAAAGAGTTAGGCATACCCAATACAATGTCCAAATACAAATATCATAATCCGGCGTTCATGCGCGTACAAAATAATAAATAAATATCCAACACCTCAATAAATAGGTGCGATAAAATATAGGCGCTATGCCTAAGGTATGCGCCCATCAAAATATAAGTGATAACTCGAATACTCGCTATCCTCCAATGCTTTCCTCCGCCATTGCTGCTATCTCTACACATCAACTGAAGCATTCACAATCGTTAGTAAAATAATATAATTAAATCGACAAAAGCGAATACCTAGCAGTCTTCAGCTACATAAGTAAATCAACTGGTTAGAAATCAATCCTAACCTTAATTTATTACGAGTGCGCACTCTAAACTCATAAATATTTATTAATTTAATATGCATTTTGCGGAATCACCCGCTATGGAATCACCCATATACACACTAAATTAATGAAACACCCGAAAAGGATAGGCGTCCCCTATGATGCCAGGAGGCATATTTCACGGTGGATTCCATGCCACGGTGAATTCCGTAAACTTTGTTGACCGAGGCTCATACACAAAGTGGATTCTTTGTGCGAGAAGTTGATGAAAACGCCTATCCTTTTCAGGTGTTTCATTAATTTAGTGTGTACATGGGTGATTCCATAGCGGGTGATTCTGCAAAATGCATATTAAATTAATAAACGTTTATGAGTTTAGAGTGCGCACTCGTAATAAATTAAGATTAGGATTGATTTCTAACCAATTGATTTATTTATGTAGCTGAAGACTGCTAGATATTCACTTTTGTCGGTTTAATTGTATTATTTTACTAACGATTGTGAATGCTTCAGTTGATGTGTAGAGATAGCAGCAATGGCGAAGAAAGCATTGGAGGATAGCGAGTATTCGAGTTATCACTTATATTTTGATGGGCGCATACCTTAGGCATGGCGCCTATATTTTGTCGCGCCTATTTATTGAGGTGTTGGATATTTATTTATTATTTTGTATGCGCATGGGCGCACGATTATGATATTTGTATTTGGACATTGTATTGGGTATGCCTGACTCTTTGGGCGCCCGCCCATTATCTTTATTTCTATTTTGTGCTAAAGCAAACTCAAAAGCCAAAAGCGTGCTATTTTGTAATTTGGGCTATTATTTGAGCTTAAAGATGATCAATACATAAAATACATGCTTTGTGGAGCGCTCACACAAGGCATGGGGGGAGATTGCACCCAATTGGTCTCTTGTTCATGTCATGCATGCTTTTTACCTTGAGTTTTGTGCAAAAAGTAGAGTTCTTTTGTTCTTGGGGACCTTCCGGCATTCACTACGCAAGCATACGACATCCGATCTGCACACCACAAGGACAAGGAAAAAAAGATATGTTATGCTAAAAGAAAACCACAAAAAGCTTACAATGTCATATTTGAATGAAGATCTCTTATGATGAAAGAAAACCACAAGGGCCTATCAATCCTTGTCTCCAAATTTTACTAAACCTTTTTTTAAGCTTTGTATGTACTTGTCTCAATAATCCAAATCATTGCCTTGTACTCCTCATGTAACCCTGCACCACAACCTCTACATACTTAGTGAGGCCTTGTAACTGTCCATGGATGTTTACCATGTCTTTGGTGTACTCACACTTAGCATGATGTTTTGTTTCCTTCCAATAAATTGTAAATGTTTCACCTTATTTGCGGTATGCCCACACTTGGCAAGGTTCTACTCATAACCGCCTCTGTATACTTATTTTTTGTGGTTGTGATTGAGGGGTGTTGAGAAATATGCAATCACACTCCTATGTTAGCCTCTCTGTATGGAGCAGTAAGGCAAGGAACATGCAACAACCTAGAAGAACTGCCTTGTATCCCATACGCATAGTGAGAAAAAGTGGTACCATCCTACAACTATAAAAGAGTGTACTTGACAATCATTTGAATGAAATGGTATTGTACTTTGTACTTTTAGTATTATCTCTCTCTACTTAAGATTGTGTTTATGAGTCCAAGTGAATCTTTCTTGGAACCTAACTCACTTGAGTAATAGTCAGTATATCTAGTCTCAATCGTCATGTATCTTGTCATTGACTTTCACCCTCCATAGCTAAACCTTACTCAATGATTTATGTTTCTCAACATGTTATCAAAGCCATAACTCCACGCACTTCTCTTTTAGCTCTCCTCAACCACAATCCACCTCAATTTTAGCAAAATTCTTCATCTCTTTACTCCATATTCACTCTCTATCACTTGACCTCCATAGGCAATAATACTCATCTTACTTGGAGGGCTAAGATCTCTTCAACTAGGCCATATCTCACCATGATTCCTCTGTGGACATATTCCTATTCTAGGTGCTTCATCCTTTCACTTAACATCATGACATTGTGGTCTATCTACCCCGGTGTTGTGTGTTGATTAGCTTGCTATCCACCAGATCTTTCCTTCCTCTGGTCATACATCTTGTTCCATGTGTGCGGTCTACAATTGATCCTATGGCTATAGGGCTTTGGAATATTGGTTCATAAGCTCTCTCCCCATCAACTATCTCTCAAAGTAATCATCTCAATGAGCTGTTGTCAGTAGAAAACCAATCGCCTGTAGGAAACCCTAAAGAGCAAGCCATAGCCACTCAACTCAAAGCTCATTTTTCACTCTATTTTCTCACTCCTCTCAATTCAAACAACCCACTACCACTTTGATCTACTACCACACTCAGTGTTTTAGCAAGATTGCCACATCAAATCAATAAGGAGGGCAAGATTCAACGTCAATCTTCAAAGCTCAATGTTCAAGCTCAAAAAGCATAGTGTTATCTAACAATACTATCAACAAGTATAGTGTTATCAGACACTGCTATTACTTGTTTCCTTTGACAACACAATTACTTTCAATTCTTTTTCTTGTCAAAAATTAGAGGTTTGAGGCTGATCCTTAGTCATGGGAAATGAACATTTTTATGTGGGTATCTATTATGAAGTGTGACACAACACTTCTTGCTCACTTGTACTACATAGAAGATGTTTTTGCTCTACCTACAGGAAGAAATGAAGTTACCTACATCCAAGTGCAATCAATGATTCTATCTAAATATTTTGAAGATAGTTTAGCCCTCATGGTCATTATGTAAAACTCAAAGCTTGTGACCTCTTTGCTTGAGGGGGACTAGAAGATAAAAGACAAGGAATAAGCAAGCAAAGTTGACAATCATTTGAATGTAATGCTATTGTACTTTTACATTCACTCTCATCTCTTTCTACTCAATATTGTATTTATGAGTCCAATCAAATCTATCTTGGAACCTAATTCACTTGAGTAATATTCAATGTGTCTAGTATCAATCATCGTGTCTCTTGTCATTGACTTTCACCCTTCATAGCTAAACCTTGCTTAAGGATCTATGTTTCTCAACAACATCATCTAGTGCATCTTAGTTGAGAAGATTGGAATGAGTAAGAAATCTAGTTGATAGATTTAACATAAAATGTCCTTATGAAGATTCATTATGCATACATGCTATCTTATGTGCAAAATGTAGAGCCTACTTGCTTTGAAGAAGTAGTTAAAAACAAAGATTGGAAGACTGCAATGATGAGGAAGTGGGTGCATTGAGCAAGAATAAAACTCGGGATCTAATAGAGTTTCCTTATGGCAAGAAATTCATTGGCTTTAAGTGGTTTTACAAGGTTAAATGCAAGTTGGATGGATATTTGGAAAGATATGAAGCAAGGCTAGTCGCAAAGGGTTATGCATAGACATATGGATTGGACTATGAGGAGACATTTAGTCCAATTGCAAAGATGACTACAATTAGATCAATGGCTTCAATTTATGGATGCAATGTATTAAAAACAAAGATTGGAAGACTGCAATGATGAGGAAGTGGGTGCATTGAGCAAGAATAAAACTCGAGATCTAATAGAGTTTCCTTATGGCAAGAAATTCATTGGCTTTAAGTGGTTTTACAAGGTTAAATGCAAGTTGGATGGATATTTGGAAAGATATGAAGCAAGGCTAGTCGCAAAGGGTTATGCATAGACATATGGATTGGACTATGAGGAGACATTTAGTCCAATTGCAAAGATGACTACAATTAGATCAATGGCTTCAATTTATGGATGCAATGTATATCAAATAGATGTTAAGAATACTTTCCATAATGGAACATTAGAAGAGGAAGTCCATATGGAATAGCATGAAGGATATGCAAATACTAAGTATATGCATTATATATGCAAGCTAAGGAAGGCACTATATGGGTTAAAACAAGCATCTAGAGCTTGATGTGAGAGGATCAATAAGTTTTCTATACATCATGGGATTTCAACAAAGCATGGATGAGTATTCACTCTATATTAGAAACATAGAGGATTGATAGTGGTTGTTGTCATCTATGTGGATGATGTTATCATAAGATGTACTCCTGAAAGAGGAATTAGTGAAGTAAAGAATGGTTTCCAGAATGAGTTTAACATCGAAGTTCTTGGATTTTTAAAGTGTTTTCTAGGCATTGAAGTGATGGATACACCACATGCTATAGTGTAGGAAGTGCAAGGGGTTATTGCACAAGAGCTCGGGGTTACTACACAAGAGCAGTGTCTTTGATGGTAAGGATATCCATAAGATCTTTTCCATGGCTATGGTTCTTTCTTTCATCTCATTGCTCCATATCTAAGCATGTTTCCTCACTCCCAAAAGTTTGTTCTTCATCTCCATGCTAGGCCCTCATCTCCATCTTCATTGAATATCACATAGATTGCACCATCACATTGGAGGTGTTGTCATCATCATCATCCCATGGCCTCTTTTCTTTATACTTATCATGCTCAATTGTCTCTAATAAATATTTTCTAGGTAGTGGTCCTTTCATTTTTCAATGTGATTGAGCAACCAAAGGTACATCTATAGAATCCATTGAACATTTCAATGAGGTACCTCCTCTTTTGGTGACCTCTTTTATGGTAGTAGCTCCATTTTTAGCAACCTCTTCCATGGTAAGTGTTCTTAAACTATGCACCATAAGTAGAATAAACATGGATATTTAAAGTAGCAACTCCATGAAAGCTTTTAAGAAAGCTTGAAATAGGAAATGAGAGGCCATGTTTTAGAAAGTAGAAGTGTCTCTAGTCATTTCTATCTCCAATAGACTCTTTTTTTGTTCAAAAGCCTTCAAAATGATAGAAACTTTAATGATGACCTACTAAACTCACAAGAATACCACATTTTGATCTAGAGCTTGGCCAAAATCATGAAGATAACCATGGTTTATTGTAGTAGAGCCCCCTACCTCTAGAATTACCATGGTCTCCCAAAATCTGCAAGTCATCAAACTATTGATTTAACCTATTTTTCCAACTATACAAGACATGCAGATAAGAGAAAGACCACCATTGGGTATCTCTTTACCTTTGCTAGAGGTCCTATCTCTTGGATGTCCATGGTGTAGACATGCATGGCCTTATCTACTACTCAATATGAGTATATTATAGCTACAATGCACGGTTAGATAGTTGTCCTAGGTAGGTGTGCTGGGGTTTTACCCCCCTTTTGAAGCCAATGAAGCCATCAGATTTGGGTTCCGAGCAACACAGAAGAAGCTGATATTTTTATGCATGATTTTGGTCTACGAAGGAGCTCCATGAGATCTAATGCCTCAAGATTGCTTCTAAGTAGTGCCAGACAAAGGATTTCAGGTTCTATCAATACATATTAATTCAATTCATTGTGCTTTGTCTTTGTTACCTCTTGCCTATTATTTTTCTTATCTTCCATCTCCTATCTCTACTTCCTTCTACCTCTGATCCCCAGTGGATTCAACCTTTCGACAAAGTCCCCTCTGACAGTGCTCCAAGGTGTTGATGGCACAACACATCACCAATGATGTTGTCATGGGTTTGGGTAGAAAATTACCAATTCAATAATATCAAATAAAAGCTAGTCATCGCAAAGAACAAAAGACCATTTGTGGTTGTTTCATGTTGTGAAAAAAAAACCAAAAAGTTCATGCACTTGTTCACAGTGACCTGGCAAGACAAACATATCACATATATCATTCCATCTTTTCTTAGAGTCTACCTCCAAGAATCTAGAGGGCTCTCAAGACAAACAGTTGTCCCTGCTCCTTCCAATATCACTTTAAACCATTGTACATTGAATATGATCATGGGGAAGCTATGATAATCTACCGAAATAACACTTTTTAGGTTGCCAAAATACTCCATCTCATTCATGATGATGTGCATCCATCTTGTCTACCTCCTTCAAATCCATTCGTACCCTTAGAGTATCTCTCTTTCCTATAATATGGTCCCACAACAAACTGCCAATATTCTTGAAAATGTGCATGGGATCTAGCAAATAGTTGATCTGTAAATGGATCCAATATAGCAACTCTTAGAAAACTGAGAACCATCACATTTTCTTGGAAGTAACTTCTCGTGGACCATCTTCCACTCATACTAGCTTTGGTTATTCATTTGTGTAAGGGATCATTCAAGGAATCCCACTCTCAAATCATGGCCCTCCAAAAGAATGCACCACACCCTTGATAGACCATCTTCTTCATAGCCTATGACATTCAAGAGTCCACACAATGGATATACATGATAACCTAAGGTGACTAGGCTTGTCATAATATATATATCTAGTCAACACAAACATAAACTAGCCATGTTAGATATCGACAAGGAGAATGGAAGCTCATTTACTTGGCACTCTTTGAATCCCTAAAAGTCATACATGGTTCATGTAAGAATGGCTCATATGTTAATATACTACCTCCCAATATACTAACTCGCACGTTTGATTTGGAAAGCATTTTGAGCACCCAAGAACGAGCAAGCTAAGGATCAAGTGTCCTTTCTTTGTAGAAAGCCATGGCAAGATACTATAGTTCACAAGGACTAGTGGCCACACATCGTAAGAAGTCAAGAAAAGTCTAAATAAATTTGTGCTATCCATAGCAAGACCAAACTGAAGATTTCATCACTCTCATGTAAAGCTTGGAAGGGTAGAGTCAATGTGACTCCATGCTTACAAGCCTACTAGTATTCATTGGATTCCATTTGTGGACCTATTTTGCGCATGCCATGTTGTCAAGCTCGCCATGCCTAACACGAACATTAGGGGAGATTTGGACTCAAGTTTAGGTCTTTTGGTTTTAGAGAGAGAAAGCCTCTCAACCAATAAGAGAAGAGCTACCGTTATATATGGTAAAATGGAGTTTTCTCATAACTAGTTGAAAAAGCAACTTGCTTTTTGCATGCCATCCTAATCTAGAAGCTTTTTCTAGCTTTTTCAAATTTTTTCAATAAATAATATTAAAAATATGCTAAAATTATCCAAAAATCTAGTATTTTTGGATAATCCATGCCACTCACACTAGTACTAATGACTCAGATCACATTGACTCTCTTGATCAATAAGAAAGTCGAATGATAATGCATTCCATGCTTTTTCACACTATGTCTGCATAGCATCACGATAGTGCGTCGCAATTGCAGTTGACAGGCTAAAAACTGCACTTTGAACTAGAAGAGGAATGAGTGATCTGGGAGATCCTTGAGCAAGTGTCTTGAAGTTTTACCCCCCTTTCAAAGCCAATGGAGCCATCAAATTTGGGTTCCGAGCAGCAGAGAGGAAGCTATTATTTTGATCCACGCTTTTTGTCTACGAAGGAGCTCCAAGAGATCTAATGCATGGAGATTGTTTCTGAGTAGTGCCAGACAAAGGATTTTAGGTTCTATCAATACATATTGATTCAATTCATTGTGCTTTGTCTTTATTGTGTTTACCTCTTCTCTATTCTTTTTCTTCTCTTCCATCTCTTATCTCTACTTCCTTCCATCTCCAATCCCCGGTGGATACAACCTTTTGACAAAAACCCCTCCGACATTGGTGAACTCGATGTGAAAGGTCATCAGAAGAAGGAAAAATAAGATGGGAGAACTTTCGAACGCAATCTCTAGTGATATTTTGTAGCAGTTGGTGCAGAATATGAATATGCTTATGCAGGTACGACAACAACAACAGGTGATGCAGGCTTCTGCTCAAACACAAAGTGTTGTGATGAATGCTCTGTAAGCAGTTGAGTGTGAGATGAAGTTATTCAATGGCAAGAATGTATCTACATATGTGCATACCTATGCTTAAAAGATGAAATTCTTTGGGGTGGCTCAACTTGCATGGAGTTTTTCGAATCACCGTACATGAACTAAAACCATGAATTACTGAATTATACATACAGGATACTGATTGGTAGCTTTCAAGACACTCATGGAAGAATTTTACATTGAAGATACCAGTTTGATTATGCACAAGACTTTTCAGGAGTGGGTTTTACAGCCCAATAAGGGTCTTGTGGCTACAAAATTGTTAAGAAAATTTAAAAGTTGATTTGAGCAGCTGGATATTGCAGAACAGCAAGCTCTTGGAAGTCAAAAAATTGAATTGTTTCTACAAGCAGCGGATCCTAAGCTTCAAGAGAAGCTTGATGATTTGCTAGAGGATTAGACTACAGAGACAGGTCTGAAAATAGAGTGGAGACATGTCAAGGAAGTTGTTACTGCACTTGTGAAAAAGCATAGAAGAAGAGAAAGATTGCATGTCTCTAGCTTGCCCACTGTTACAAGCAAATAGTTGAAGTATGTAGTAAGCCACCCGCTTATGTGGCTAACCCTATGGCTATACCTGCTATTGTTCCCTTTTTTAGGGAAGATGTCTTAGACGAATTGGTCAAAGGGATGCGGAAACTTAAATTGAAGGTTGCAAAATTGGATTAAAAATGACAAGAGGAAAGGGCACGGGTAGCAACTCCTAAGCCATGAAAAATATATATGTGGTTTAATAGTTTGCAGCATGAGAGAAAGGATTATGCTACCGATCAGGAGGTCTTAGCACAACAGCTCATCTTTTGGAAAGATGGCAATATCCATGCACAAGAAATGGGATTTCTTGTTGCTTTCAATTTTGGAAATGGAGGTATGCAGAAGTTGTTGGAAGACTTGGCCATCCAAAATGCTTATGCGGTGGTATATGCTTCTACTTTTGGTCTACAATTGGATGGAATCCATGGCCAAGTGATGGTTGGTCCAAAGGCTGAAATATGGACACATGCTTTACATGTAGCTGAAAAGAGAAAGGTTATTGATTGTGAAATGTCTCATGCAGGGCAAGTCATTCCTGATATAAGTGGTTGGGAATCACCGGTAGATGCATATTCAGTGTATGCATATTTAGCAAAGGTGCAAAACACGGATGTACTTGTGGAAGAGAAACGAAAGAGAGATGAAGATAATGCAGGGACATCTAAAAGAGTAAGAAGAAGAAGTGTGGATCAGCCTAAAGCTACAAATCAGCCACCTCCCGAGCATATTATGGAAGAGGTCAATCATGAACAAAAACAGGATAGCAAACAAGAGGGCAAAAAGAAGGGCAAGCAACCAGGGTATAAGTTGTAGTCTGACATTGAGATAGCCATAGATCTTAAGAAGGTTCTTGAAGAATGGATCTTAAGCAGTCGGGTGGAATTCACCTTGGGAGAGGTGCTTGGCATCACCAAGCGAGAATTTCATGATGAGATCATTGACATAATTAAGAAAAAGCGTCAGTTTCTTGGTAATACCACTAGTGCATTGTTGCAATTTGAAGAGGAAACATGTTTGTTGGGTATCCGGGCTGAATATGAGCATGAAGTAAGTACTAGATTATCTATGTAGGATGATATAATCAGTTGATAGCATGTGAAAAAGAGAAGAAAGTGGCTAAAAATGCATTGTCTTGTAGCAATATGCATGGTGGAGTAAGGAAGATCCAACAATATGGGGAAGAGACTCTAGGATTTATTCCTCAAAGTCATTACACAAGAAATCATTGGGCTAGGGCTATCACTCAAATGGTAGTGAAAATAGGGAAACGTGAAACTCCTTGTATTGCTTTACTTGACCATGGGTCTGAGATAAATGTCATTGACCGGGGATTGTATGAAACTGGTGCATGGCCTGTAAACACCGATCATGGTTGGTGTATGAGGGCTGCAAATAATTCTTTGGGAGAGCTCTATGCAGCATGTCCTAATGTAAAAGTGACGATTGGAGATGTACAAGAAGAGCAACACTTCTTTGTAATTCCTCATATGCAGTGATTTTGGGACATCCCTATATTACAAGAGTGCGTATGGAAACAAAGGTGCTTGATGATGGTTCTGCTTATGCAAGAGTCAAAAGCAAGGATGGGAGGAAAGTAGTCCAATTTCTTACTATTTGTGTTAATCATCCTTGTAATCGGGATACGCTTTGAGAGTCTCCTTTAGCTCCAAATGCAAGGGAATTCAAAGACTTGGATTTTCATTAAGCACTACTATAATGCAAGGCTACATTAGCACTGCTCAGAGGAAGTACTCGTCTCTTGATGGAATGAAGCATGTATTTACTATTGGTTATTCTCAGTTTACAACAAATAGCTCATGTTGGTTTAAGCCTATGGAAGTTATGTGCAAGGATGAACGCATATCTATGAAATGGGCTACTAAGGAATTGAGAGCATTGGGACTATTAACTAAAAATGAAGTCATTTTATGCATCTTTTATGGGTTGAATATTAATGACACTGAATGAAATTTCAGCAACTATACATGCAGAAAATGAGGCTCAAAACAAAGTGTTGCCAGTATGTTCTTTGGACATGTATGATGTTATAGCATTGTTTGCTCAATAGGAAGGATTACAATGGGCTGAAGCACTTGTGGAGACAAAGTATAAGACACTTGACAAAAAGGTGAAACCAATTGCTTTGCCACTTCCACCAGAAAGTGAGGGTTTGTATGAAAAACTGTCAAGGCAGCCAAGCTTATGGGATCCTAAAGATATAGGTCATCGGTTTACATCTGAAACATTACAAGAATTGAAAGTTGGTGCAGAAGGGTTTCTTTTGCCTGCTGAAAGAGATTGTTTTATGCAGATGTTGGCTAGGTATGGAAAGGCATTTGCATTTTAGCCAACTGTAATAGGCTGTGTGGATCCAAATGTTGTCTCTCCTATGGTAATATTTACCATGCCACATGTACCATGGAACTTGAGGCATATTCCAATGCCTAAAGCTTACTTGCCAAAGATGATGGATTTGCTAAATGAAAAGTTTTGCATGAAGATCTTGGAGCCCTCTTCACCACCGTACTCAAATCATTGGTTTACTGTGCCAAAAAAGAATGGGGCTTTGAGATTTATTCAAGACATGCAACCGGTCAATAAAGTGACCATAAGAAATGTGGGTGCATATCCTATGGTTGATGAATTTGCAGAGGCTTTTGTAGGTAGAACAATCTATTCTTTGGGTGATCTTTACTCAAGGTATGATCAGTTTCAGCTTGTAGTTGAAAGCAGGGATATCACAACCATGAAGACTCCCTTGGGGTTAGTACAGATGTGTACTCTCCCACAGGGTGCAACAAACTCAGTGGCACACATGACAAAGGCTATGAATAGGGTACTCATGGATTTTATACCACAATTGACAATGTCCTTCTTGAATGATGTTCCAATCAAAAGGTGTGCAGTGGATGAAAAGAATGAATGGATGCTCATGGATGCAGACAATTTGTTGCTGCAGACCATATTGTGGATTGTGAGAGGATCATTAACACGTCTATAAGAGGTGCATTTAACTCTTTCTGGACAAAAGTCTGTCTTTGGAGTTGAAGAGGTTTTGATTGTTGGGCATATGTGTGGGCCCTATGGGCGAAGACCATCACCAGTAAAAATAGATGGGATTGATAGAATGCAAGATGTATGCACGAATGTTTCAGAGGTGTGTAGATTCTTGGGTGCATGTATGTTCTATTTGATATGGATTCCTCACTTTGCACATGTAGTTGATACTCTATATTAGCTTTTGAGGAAAGGTTAGAGATTTCATTGGGAAAGGAAGCATAAAAAAACAAAGAAGAAATTGAAGCAACTCTTAAAATCTGCTCCTACATTGAGAAAGACTAACTATTCACATGGAAAACCTATCATTATTACTATTGATACAAGCCCAATCGGGATTGGATGGGCAATTAGGCAAGATGATGAGGAAGGGCAAAGATATGCAATTCGCTTTGGTGCTAAAGTATTGACTAAATGACATAGAAGGTATCCACAAGTAAAAAGAGAATTATGGGGAATCATGACAGCCCTTAAATGTGATAAGGAGTATTTTATGGGTGCTCTCTAGTCATTGAGACCGATTGTTTGCTGGTATTGGGTATGATTACTAGTTGTGCTACCCCAAACATTGCTATGCTCTAGTGGATTGCATACATCAAATCTTTGAACCCTGAATTTCAGCATATTGCAAGAAGAGATAACCCAGTGTGGCAGACATGTTATCTCAAGCACGCTATGAGAATGAAGATGGGATGATGGATGAGGAGGAAGAAGATGACTTTCTTGCAGCTGAAAATGATATTGCAAGAGTGAATTTAGAAATGCAAGCTATTTCTATAGCATTAACAAAATCTTGGACAATAAAGAGAAGGCACTTTAGATGTTTTGCATCTTGTGTAGAAGTGTTTCCGGAAGACAGATATGCATGAGATTGGCTAAGAATTGGTCAATATCTTGGTACATTAACCAAGAGAGATGAATGGTCAGATTAGGAGTTTAAGAAGATCAAGAGGAAAGCCTATGGGTTTTTCTTAAAAGATGGATACTTATGGAAACATGCTAAAAAGAAACAGGGTATGCCATGGCGAGTTTTGGGTGACAGAGCTTCACAAGTAAATGTTATGCAAGAATTTCATGAAAGCTTATGGGCTGGCCATAGAGGTGTTTGGGGTACTTTTGCAAAGATCAAAGAAAGATATTGGTGGTAGGGTATGTATAAGGATGTTGCTCACTTTGTGGAAACATGTACAACATGTCAAATGTATTTATCTATGAGACATCAAGATGGATTGCAGCCCACATATCCATTGTCTCTTCATTTTAAGTGGGTGGTGGATTTAGTCAAGATGCCTACAGGTCTTTGGCAAATGAGATATCTTGTACTTGTCCATGAAGAATTGACTAATCAAGTGGAAGGGAGAGATCTACATACTAAGACAACAAATGCTGTGTGTACTTTTCTCTTAGAAGAGATCTTTTGTCGATATAGCTGTGTGGGAAAAATTACTATAGATATAGGGGTGAGCTGGATGCACATGAAGCTCATGATTTCTTTGCATGGTTGGGGATAAAGCTTGCTTTAACTTTAGCCTATAACCCTAAAGGAAATAGCAAAAGTGAAAGAGGTCATCCACCTATTGTGAAGGCATTAGCAAAAGCATGTGGAGAGAAGGTAAAAGAGTGGCCACAGTTGCTCCCTTATGCCTTGTGGGCTGACAGAACAACTCATAGTGATGTTATAGGATATATGCCTACACAATTGATGTATGATCAAAAATCTATCATACCGATAGAAGAGATGACAGTCACATGGAGTGTGCTGCCTTGGGAGGAGTTGAATCAAGAGGAGTTGTTGGCCTTATGTGTTAGACAATTGGAAAGAAAGTCAGAAGACATAGAGACAGCAATTGCAAAGTTAAGGGCAGCAAGGATATAGAACAAGAAACAGTTTGATAAAAGACATAGATTGGGGTGCCAAGAATCGTAAAAGATGGGGATTGGGTATTGGTTTATGATAGCAGTTTAGACAACCAGCATAGTGCCATGCGTAAAGTTTCCAAAAGATGGTTTGGACCCTATGTGGTAAGACATGTGTTTGATAATGCTACTTATGCATTAAATGAGCTGGATGGGACATCCATAAAACTTTCGATAGTAGGGAAATGAATCATATTCAAGAGGCAAGAATCTAATGCCTATGAGTTTCTAGAATTGGAAGAAAATAGTGGCCATGATACAGGGGCTAGCCAGGAAGATATGGTAGATGAAGAAGTGAAGGATATGGTTGTAGAGGATGAGAAAGACTCAGAATCTGGTGACAACTAGGATCTTGGCACATACCGGAGGATGTGCATATTCAAAGGGGATGAATGTCGTGCCACTACGCGAACATGGTATGAATAAACTCTAGAGTGCATCATCATCCGACTTTCTTATTAATGTAGAGAGTCAATGTGATCTGAGTCATTATTGCGAGTGTTTGTGGCATGGATTATCCAAAAATACTAGATTTTTTGATAATTTTAGCCTATTTTTTATATGTTGAATATTATTTATTGTAAATATTCAAAAAATTTAGGAAAACTTCTAGATTAGAATGGCATGCAAAAAGCAAGTGGCTTTTTCAGCCAGTTATTGTATTTTTCATAAAAAAGAGAGCCAATGGAACCATCAGATTTGGGTTCCGAGTAGGAGAGAGGAGGTTGTTATTTTGATCCGCATTTTTTTGTTTATGAAGGAGCTCCAGGAGACCTAATGCCTAGAGATTGTTTCTGAGTAGTACTAGACAAAGGATTTCAAGTTTTGTCAATACATATTGATTCAATTCATTGTGCTTTGTCTTTATCGTGTTTACCTCTTGTCTATTCTTTTTCTTCTCTTCCATCTCCTATCTCTACTTCCTTCCATCTCTGATCCCCAGTGGATATGACCTTTCGACAAAAACCCCTCCGACAACGGGTTATTCTAGTTCTGCCTTAGCAATGATGCATTTTGCCAATGTGAAATCATAAAAGGGTGGTTTGTGCACATCCACACTGATTGATCTATAAGTTTACTTGTTTGAGCACATGTGCCATTCACTTTGCATCCACATTTCCATACATGGTATCAAGAGAATTATTTCTTAGATGCATAGCACTTGATTTCGAGCAACTGACCCACAACGAGTGTGAGATTCCCTAAGCTATAGGTCTAGTGTCATCATTTCCTTGGGGGACTGATGTGGTAAGGAATATATTATCTCCTGGAATGTTTTACTAAAAGAGAGGACTATATTGTGTATCTGCTTTATGTTGGAACGATGCATCTTGGGGCTAATCCCTGGGGTATAGGAGAGCCATAGTGGGGTCACAACAATAAGCTGGAGGTGCTCCCTTCATTTGTGCTTGCTACTACAAGAGGTTCTTGAAACTGATATGTTTGGGTACTCCTTTTGCTTGGAGTCAAGAAATGTATCACATTAGACTACAATCTAAAGATAGTATCTACAAGCGTAATCTTTAGATAAATCAATTCATAGTGTTTGTACACTCTGGCACCGTGAGGCCTGTGGGATTCTTTAGGTGAGTATAGGAGGCCTGCTAACTAGAGCCCTAGGCCTATGTTGGGCCTTTGAGAAACAGAACGGGTCTTTGATAGCAAGAGGGAGAGAAGAGGGTGGGCCTTTGATAGCAAGAGAAAGAGAAGGGAGCAGGCACACAATACAAGTTGGGGTAGAGAGAGAGAGAGAGAAGATAGGAGGTGGATGGCCCCTCACTTACGCCTTTATAGCCTCAGGTATTGCACATGTGGTGGATATGCACACAATCATTTCCACACATGCGAAGAGACCTTAGCGGTGGACATGTGGCATGTATGTGAGCCATTAATATTCACACATGTGGATGAATGTTTCTTGCTGATGTTGCCGATTGATGTTAGCACATAAAATCATCCTATATAGCTTGAATTTGAAAGTGAAGTTTCATTTCACACATTGCACGCCTCTCAAACCTCCATAGCAACATCATCCCGAATGCTCTCAATGATGAGTCTCTCCTACACTGGCAAAGCCTTGCACAATATGAGGGGGAAATTTCTACATTTTGGACCTTCCCCCCTCGCATTGTTTAGGTCCAAGGGAATCCCTTAGGACTTGCACAATGCAAGAAAGGGGGTTTCCAAAATCTTAAGGTCCCCCCGTCACATTGTGTGGTTCTGCTTCCCCTAGCGAAAGATGCACAATGTGAGGGTGAGGCCTTGAGATCTTGAAAACCAGGCTTCTTAATTTTGGAACCCCCCTCTTTGTATTGTGTGTCTCTCGTCGAGAGGGACACGGGGGTGGGGGGGGAAGATTGGCTGCACATTACAAGAGGGGGTGATCACATAACACGAGGGGGCATCTCCTAAAATTAGGCTTGCCCCTCCCCCTCGAAGGGAGCCGCACAATGCGAGGGGGGGCTTTCTAATTTTGGAATCCCCCTTGTGTTGTGCCAATTCACCTCTTTTATTTCATTTTTCTAGTTTTTCTCCCTTTCCTTCATTTGTAGTTCTTATACTATCTTTGTACATTTTCATAAACATGGCTAGAAAAAAGCAGATTGCAAGGCATATATCTTCCAAAGACTCACACATTGCATAGCAGGGACCAAGTGTGTAGCAAAAACCTAGTGTTGGGAAGAGTATGACCGCACTGCAGGCCAAAGCTTGACGAAAGTGATATGAGTAGTATGCTTATGTACTTAAGGACCTACATAGGATTATAAATATCCATGAGTTTTCCATTGCTAAGCTTCATTCATTAGGGTTAAAAAAGATATATAAGAAAGGAGCAATCTAGACTTCTGCTGACATTTCTCGGCACTAGATTGCCTACATGAAGCTATTGAAGACTTTTGGATCGAATTTTTTTAGGAGGCATATATTTTGGCGGTTCATACACATAGGGTCACAATTATGCTAAGGAACTTCACATCCCTTAGACTTCTAAGGTTTAAATACAATAAATTGTTGAGTCTAGATGGCATTAGACAAAAAAGTAAAGGGTATTTTGGAGATCCCTCCATTAAGAAAGAGAAAAAAGGTGAAGGTGACTGATGTCATAGGATCCTCACATCCCCACAATACAAGGCTAAGTGCTCAAAGGGTAACCCAAGACCAAACAGAGATGGATGAGATAGAGATAAAGGAGATAGAGGTAATGGAGATAGAGGCCTGAGAGAGAGATGCCCAAGAGATTAGAGAAAGGCACATTAGCATGCATGAGGACAACCGTGAGGCCCTAGAGATGCTCGGCCTATGCTTCGATGTTGTGTTGCCTCTTAGAAGGCCGCACCAGCAGAGTAGCTCAACGTGTTTCCCTTTTGTGAGAGGAGGATACTCTTGTCCTTGGAAACCTTCACAAGGATGTCAATGATCTTATGAACATCATCTTAAGGTATATTGTGAAATCGTAAACTTTGAAACATTTACATGCTCTTCTTATAAGTAGATGGGCTTAAAACATACTATTTATTTTCTTTTGCATCTTATGTCTTTCAAATCTTCATTTTCATGTATAATAGAGTATTCTCATCATCGATTCTCTCATGTTTGTGTAGTGTTGATCTAGGAGAGAATATCCATTTTGGATGTGTGCTTGTGGTATAGAGATTGTAAATTGGATGTCATACAATATGTCTTTGGTGTGTTTCATCTAAAATATATCAAATCTTTTTTTCTCTCCATATTTTTGTTCTCCTCCTTGCCTTATAGATCTCATTGAAGCTTAATACTGTATGACATTTAGATGAGGAGACATTTTCTTGTCAACTCAACAGATGGGTACCATGATACCATGAAGAAGTAAGTTCCTAAAGCCCATGAGAGGGAGAGGGAGAGGGGGAGAAAAAGAAGCACTAACCTTGTTTTTCTTTACCAAAATAGATCTATTGAGAAACTTATTAGGGGCTTTGAGGCTATGGCTCAAGACCATGAAATACTAGAGAATACAAGAATAATCAATTACAGAGTACTAGAATAGGGTGATGACCACAATTACAGGTGGAGAGTTTGCTACAATGCTAAACTGCTCATATAACATCTACTTAGGGTACAAACAAGAGATGTAAGTTTAGTTTTTCTTAATTTAATGGCACATAACATTTATGACTTTATACTTAAGTACATTTTCTATTATTTTAGACAAGGTGATCACTTTGCAAATTACATAGATGATGACCTTCTTCTGTTTAGAGCAGAGAGGGTCTGATCAACTGTACATCAAGACGTTTCCATACCACTTGCCTATGTGTCTCCACCATTGCCATGCCAAAGACCTAGAGAAGTGAAAAGGCTAGAACCCCATTGGAATACTATAGACTTAGATGATTTGGACCAAATTGACATTGTAGAGAAGACGTAACATGTACCAAGTTTGGATACATAGATTGTAAATAAGCCAAAATTTTGGATTCAAATAAAAAATTCCCTCCTGTGTATACAACATAACTTTGTAATCAAATTTCATAATTGACAATGGAATTCAAATTATTTTTGTATTTACTTTTCATCTTGTTTACAACTATTACATATGTATTTCTATTAGATAAGTTGTGGCAAGAGAGGAAATCTTATTTAGTGGGAATGTCCCTACATAAAGTATTTCTCTCTTTTCTCTGGGGCACTTGCACATAAGGTTCACCATGATTAACATTATTAGAAAATTAAAAAATATATCTTATACAATATACCACAATTTTAAATTATATATTTTATTTACCTTATAACCATTGCACTTGAACAAATAAGCAGTAGGGATATTTAGGTCCTTGTTTGCTAAGTCCATTCACATTTGGCGTAAAGAGACATTTTCCCTTGCATTGAGCATTGTTAAGAGCTCATCCTCTAAGGCAACCTCTAATATTGTCATACGATAATTATCGTTATCCTATAAGTCTTGATTAATTGCTACAATCTTTCCATCTCATGTTATAGAGACGATATAGGCGACACCGCTCAAAGACTGCTTGGAGTTTGTCTAAGTGTTCCATCCAGGTCGAGTGAACGCAAAGGTCATCGACAAAAACTTCCAACTCTTTGCGAAGCATGTCTTTAAATATTGTGCACATGAGGTGTCGAAAAGTGACAAGGGCATTAGTCAACCTGAAATGCATGACTATGTAAGCAAAGACATCCCACTCAGTGGTATGGTAGTGTTATGCCTGTCGGTAGGATGCACTTGCACCTGATTGTATCCTGAGAAGCCATCCAAAAAACTGTAGGCCTCCTTGCGTGCTAATGTTCATATGTTGAAGAAATGCATGACTTTTTAGGTCAAAGTTGAGATACAAAAGAAATTTGTAGGATTGCATCCAAAGTGGAATGGAAATCTATTATTTATAGGTATATGATTGCTTCACAAAATTTTATTTTGATTTTAAGTTTTCGCTAAGAACTTCAACCTTGAAAGCGTGCTCTCATCGCTGGATCCCCCCCTTCCAGGTTTTGGAAGACTTTGTGAGCACCATTGTTACATGCAAATACTCCATCGAGGGATTCGACGTGACTTGGGTGCCTCTGGAATAGCACTCTGTGACGGTTGGAAATGATGCAAAATGCCTTGTTGCGGGCACATGTACTATTTCATTTGTTGCTGCAAATGGTGATGTCAAAAAGCTTTCAAATGTGTTGTATGATCCCGAAATTAGGAGAAATCTGTTATCAGTTGCTCCCATAACTGATCTTGGTCATGAAGTGAGGCTCAAGAAGACAGGTGCAGAAAGTCTTGATAGTGATGGCAAAGTTGTTGGCAAAGGAGAAAGAAGGAAAAACCTATATGATCTAAGTGCTCTTACAACCATCGTTGGAGTGGGCACAAGTAAGATTTGGCATGAAAGGTTTGGACACATTGGATTTGCAATGTTGAAGGAGATGCACAAGCAAGGTATGGTTGCTCACCTACCTGCAATGACTGAATTGAAGGAACCATGTGAAGCTTGTATGATGGGCAAGCAATAGAGAAAGGCATTTCCACAAAAAAGCAAGAATAGAGCACAGGCTTCTCTAGAGTTGGTGCATGCTAACTTGTGCGGAAAGATGCCTACACGGGTCTTGGGGGGATCTTCTTATTTTATGTTTATTGTCAACAACTACAGTAGGAAGATGTGGGTGTACTTCCTTCGTGATAAGGCTCAAGCTTTTGGTAAGTTTAAAGAATGGCTAACACTTGTTGAGAATGAAACAGGGAAAAGTGTGAAGAAATTTAGAACAGATGGTGTGTCAAGATTGTGGAAGAGAAGGAAGGAGTCTCACTTGTAGCTTTCTTGCTTGCACAATGGGGGAATACACACAAGGGTGGAGGCTGAAAACAGTTTTTCTCTTCTTAGTTGTGTAAGCCAAAAGAACTCACATACAAAGAAATAGAAGAACCCTATATATGGGTCTCAAACCAAACTCAACTAACTAAGGTGGCATACTAACTGAGCCATGAACTAGAGTAGATAAGGATAGCTGTCATGTAGCTATTATTCATGGGCGGTGTACCAACCGCGTCTGCAACTGACAAGTCGGTGACATAAATACACAACGGTCACCCTGGCGTATCACGAGTGGAGCTCGATATCTCAACACTCCCCCTCGAGCTCAATCCCAATTCCTGCACACCAAGCAGGTCTCTGAACTTGCGCAGCTTCTTTGTGCCCAATGCCTTCGTGAATATGTCAGCTACCTGATCCTCTGTGCTGACATAAACTAGATCAATAAGACCTAGTAAAACCCTCTCTCGCACATAGTGATAATGCACCTCAATGTGCTTTGTTCTAGCATGATAGACTGGGTTATTTGCCAAGTGTATACTACTCATGTTGTCACAATAAATGACAACTGGCCCATCTGTAGTCTGATGCATATCATAAAGTAGCTTATGCAACCAAGCTACCTCACATGCAGTCATTGTTGCACCCCTGTACTCAGCCTCTGTGCTCGACAAGACAACTGTAGGCTATTTCTTGCTACTCCAAGTGACTGCAGCACTCCCAAAAGAGAACACATATCCACTGGTAGATCGTCTATCAGAAATACTACCAGCCCAATCAGCATCAGTGTATCCATGCAACTGTATCTGAACCCCAGTCTCATAAAATAGTCCGTACTGCAATGTGGACTTCACATACCTAAGTATGCGTCTAGCCGCATCCAAATGCGGTTTCCTTGGAGCCTACATAAACTGACTTACCAATCCAACAGCATAGCTCAAATCTGGTCTGGTAATAGTCATATAAATCAAGCTTCCTACTATGCGTCTGTACATAGTAGGGTCTTCCAGAAGCTCACCTGCATCTGCGCTCAGCTTCACATTCTGCTCCAAAGGAACTGAAATAGGCTTACAGCCTATCATCCCATATTTGGACAGCATGTCCAATCCATACTGCCTCTACAAGAGCTGTATCCCACTTGGTGATCTAATCACCTCAATGCCCAAGAAATAACCCAGCTCTCCCAAATCCTTCATCTCAAACTTCTACTTCAATAGCATTTTCACATGAAGGATATCTTCA
The DNA here is from genome assembly GCF_053477565.2 of Lygodium microphyllum. Taxonomy (NCBI): domain Eukaryota; kingdom Viridiplantae; phylum Streptophyta; class Polypodiopsida; order Schizaeales; family Lygodiaceae; genus Lygodium; species Lygodium microphyllum. Next base: position 116,506,325 of record NC_141148.1, read on the forward strand.
TCACTGTCACCTGTCATAATCAAATCATCAACATAAATGACAAGTAGCATAATGCCTTTCTCTGTTTTTCTCACATAAAGTGAGAAATCTGCCTTGGAAATCTGAAAGCCAATAGTGACAAGATAATGCCCTATCTTGTCAGACCATGCTCTAGGTGCTTGCTTCAAGCCATACAAGGCTTTCTTCAACTTGCAAACAAACTCAAGATGAACAGCATGCACATAACCTGGTGGCTGCTCCATATAGACCTCTTCTTGCAAATCACCATGCAAGAAGGCATTCTTCTTGCAACCGGACTAAATGTTTCTTCATAGTCAATGCCATATGTTTGTGCATACCCCTTGACTACTAATCTTGCCTTGTATCTGTTCACAGAACCATCTGCATTGTGCTTCACCTTATAAACCCACTTACAGCCAATAGCATTCTTACCTTTAGGCAAAGGTACCAATTCCCATGTAGCATTTGCTTCCAAGGCATCCATTTCTTCATCCATGGCTTTCTCCCATTTTTCTTTTTCCATGGCTTGCTCAAAAGAAGTGGGTTCTGGTTCCTGTATTACTTTGACCATATATGCATAGTGGATGGCTGTAAATCCATCATATTTCAGCCTATCCACAGGATACCTAACTTTGGTTGACCTGCGTAAAGTAGGTTCACTCCCAGGTGCTCTCAAAACATCCCTGGTCTTCCTTACTTCAAGTGTAGCAATAGAAGGAATACCCAACTCATCATCAATGCTCTATTCTGAGCCATTGGATTCACCATCCACATAAGAGTGACCTGCATTTACATCAAACATGGGCTGATCTACCTTCTCTTTTCCTTTTCTTGATACCTGCATACCACTATTTGCACTGCCTTGAGAAGATTCTCCTGATCTCAATCTGCCTATCCATGGCGAAGAATGTGAACCACTGCTAGAGGACGCTCCAGGTCCACTAATATCTTATGACTGCTGTTGAGAATTCTGTGCAACATTACCGTTTTGTGCATCTACATCATCAATCACATTTACTGGTTTATACCAACTACTCATCTCATCAAAAACAACATCTCTGCTCACTGTAAACTTACGAGTAGAAGGGTTATAGCATCTATACCGTTTTTGCTCTGCAGAGAGTAACCAATAAAGATGCACTTCTCAGCTTTTGGATCCAACTTGGATCTCAACTCATCTGGCACATGTACATAGGCAATGCAACCAAAAATTTTCAAATGAGAAATATCTGGTTTCCTACCAATATACCTCTCCTCTGGAGTCATCCCATGTATTGCTGCAGTGGGAGTCCTGTTCATTATATAGACTGTTGTAGCAACTGCTTCAGCCCAATAAAAATCTAGCAAGTCTTTTTCATTGAGCATGGCACGAGATACCTCTCCAATATGCCTGTTTTTCCTTTCTGCAATTTCATTTTGTTGTGGGGTATGACTGCATGAATATTGCTGCTTTATGCCATGCTCCTGCAGGAACCTTGCAAACTCATTTGAGAGGTACTCTCCCCCTCCATCTGACCTTAGGCATTTTATATGCATGCCTGTTTCTTTTTCAACCATAGCTTTAAGAGTTTTGAAGTGCCCAAAAACTTCACTTTTCTTTTTCATAAAATACACCCAAACTTTTATGCTATAGTCATCAATAAAAGTGACAAAATAATGATAGCCTCCAAGAGATGCAGCTTTAGTAGTCCACACATCAGAGTGGATTAATTCCAATGGCTTCTCACTCTCTTGAACATGTCTAGGAAATGGTTTCCTTGCCTGTTTTCCAAACTGACAGGCTTCACATACCTTATGCATTTCTGCAACCTTGAATTTAGGCAATCCTGTAACAATATTTTGGGCCTGCATTGATTTAAGTCGTTGTACATTAACATGACCAATGCGTTTATGCCAGATATCAATATCTGCAACTACACCGGTCCCATGTGCAAACATTGCTGCACTCAATTCAGGCATGTCTGCATCCAACGTAAACATTCTGCCCTTCTTCTTTCCTTTTGCTATCAAGTGACCTTTATTTTTCATATCCTCAACCAAAGCATCCATGAGGATTAAATCTGACCTGCAAGCCCTGCTCAACCATTTGACCAACAGAAACCAGATTCTTGGTGATATTCGGGACATGAAATACATTGGATAGGTATTTCTTTTTCCCATCCTGCATAGACAAAGGAATTTTTCGAATCTGCACAATAGGATGTGCAGTATCATCACCAGTCTCCACAAATCCTAGTTTTTTCATTTTCCTTGCATCCTCCATCCATTCTGCATGACCTGTCATGTGGTTTGATGCACCTAAGTCAACATACCATACATCCTTGCTTTCTTCTACACTTATCACAAAATTGTTCATGTGCTGCACCATAAACAAATGCTCATTTCTGTCATCACCCTGTCTACTAGAAGATGCATAATTCCTTGTTGCAGTTTTCCATTCATGATGTCATTCTGCTTTTTATAGCATTCTTTAGCCATATGACCCATTTTACCACAGTAGTAGCATTCAACATTACTGTTTGCATTTTGGCCTCTTTGCCATCCACCACGACCTCTTTGGCTCCCCCTGCCTCTAGAGTTACCACGTCCTCCTCCATAGGACTGGTTTTCTTGAGTTTGCTGCATATTCTGATTTCTATCACGGCCTCCATATCGGCCTCCTCTACCTCTGCCTCTACCTCTTCCAGCATTTGAGTAGAAGACAGCTTCTTTTGAAGTTCCTCCTGAAGAAGATGCACCACCATTTCTCTGCTCCTCAGAAATTAGAAGAGCAATCAACTCCTCAAAATTAGGAAATCTTTCAGGGACGGAAATGGATGTTCGAAACTGTGCATAATCCTTTCCTAGACCATTCAAGGTCACAGAAACTAAATCATCATCTTCCACTGGCGACCCAATGTAAGCAAGTGCATCTGCAATCTTCTTCATCTTCATGTGGTAGTCATTGATGCTCATATTTTCTCTTTGCACATTATGCAACTCTTGCTTGAGCTGCATTTTCCTGGCTTGAGTATTTGTGCTATACATTTTTGACAAAGTATCCCATGCCTCCTTTGGCGTACTTGCATCCTGAATATGCACAATCATAGAGTCTGAAATACTGATAGACAGCCAGTACATAACTTTCCTGGCTCTCTCATGCCATGCTTTGAATGCCTGCATTTGCTGTTGATTGGGAACATCAGGAAGAACTGGTTCTTCTTCATTTCCTGCAACAAATTCCCAATATCCTTTTCCCATAAGGAAATTCGTCATTCTAAACTTCCATGCTTGGAAGTTGTTCTTGTCAAGCTTTTCAGTTACAATCTGTGAAAGAGAGTCAGACGCCATTACAGAACACTGAAAAAAATTCTGTCACTGCAAAAAACACAGTTTCACCCTCACAAGGGCAAATCTGCAAAACTGGCGAAAGTGGTATTTGACCACACAGTTACTTCCTAGTGACGATTTTGCATATACAGGAACCAAGGATGATTCTGTAACTCCCAATGTCTCTGCGCACAAGCATACGATGCAATTTCTGTGGTAACTGTTCACCGACCTGTAAAACAGTGGTCGCACAGCATAAAACTAGGCCTTTTCTTGAGTGCGTGTAGAAAACTTCCGCCTCCAAAACAGGCCCCGAAATGGCCTCAAATCAAAAAAATAGGGTCGCCCTGGGCCAAAGCCCTCTCTCGCAGCATATACTGCCCTCTTGCTTCACCACGAAGGGCGTCTCAACCTGAGACAATGCACTCCTGCAATTTCCGGCTGTGCTACCTGCAGAGATCTGCTCCCAAAACAGAAAATGAAAGCAACACTGCTCCTCTTACCAGAACACCGCGAGCTTGGCTTGCTTTCTTGAGCTCCTTACCACGAACAAGGCTCTGATACCATGTCAAGATTGTGGGAGAGAAGGAAGGAGTCTCACTTGTAGCTTTCTTGCTTGCACAATGGGGGAATACACACAAGGGTGGAGGCTAAAAACAGTTTTTCTCTTCTTAGTTGTGTAAGCCAAAAGAACTCACATACAAAGAAATAGAAGAACCCTATATATGGGTCTCAAACCAAACTCAACTAACTAAGGTGGCATACTAACTGAGCCACAAACTAGAGTAGATAAGGATAGCTGTCATGTAGCTATTATTCATGGGCAGTGTACCAACCGCGTCTGCAACTGACAAGTCGGTGACATAAATACACAACGGTCACCCTGGCGTATCACGAGTGGAGCTCGATATCTCAACATGGTGGTGGTGAGTTCAACTCAAAGGAGTTTGAAGACTTTTGCAAGAGCAAAGGGATCAAGCATCAATTAACAATGCCTCACACACCTCAATAGAACGACGTTGTGGAATGTAGGAATCGCACCATTGTGGAGATGGAAAAATGCATGCTAAAGGGCAAGGGATTGCCTAACCATTTTTGGGCTGAAGCTGTTAATACTGCAGTCTACATTTTAAATCGGAGCTACACAAAGGCCCTCAAGGGAAAAACACCTCATAAGGCTTACACTGGTAAGAAACCATCTATCTCACACTTCAGAATTTTTGGATGTGAATGTTATGCACATATTCCAGATGAGAAGAGAAACAAGTTAGAACCAAAAAGCAGAAAATGTATCTTCTTGGGTTATAGTGATGAGTAGAAGGCTTGCAAATTATATGACCAAGAGGCAAAGAAGATCATTGCGAGCCGTGATGTGGTGTTCAAGGAGTAGCTACATATAGTGGAGGAGGAGAAGGTAAGTTCTTCCACTTTGTCATCAAGCGGAGTAGTCCACTATGAACCTGGCCCGAGAGTTGTCCCTATCTTAAGGAGGAGGAAGCATCATCTTCAAATTATGAGAAAAAAGTTCACCAACCTAACAAATCCCCACCGAAAAAGCCATTGGCGCATTGGGTGAAGTAGCTCTATGACCACAATAATCCTATGCCCACATCTATCGAGGAGAAGGCAGACGGACCAAGGAGGTCTTAGAGAATAGATGAGCAAAGGAGGGCTTCTGCTCACATAGTCAATATGGCCTTGATGGCTGAGATTATGAGAGAAGTAAAGGAGCCAACTGACTTAGAAGAAGCACTTGCAGATCCAGCATGGAAGGCAGCTATACAAGCCGAGTATGACAGCATAATGAAGAATGACACTTGGGAGCTAGTGGATCGGCCAGCAAAGTGGAAGGTTATTGGCACCAAGTGGGTCTGGAAGGTAAAGTACAAGGCTGATGGTACCTTAGAAAAGTACAAAGCTAGATTGGTTGCACAAGGATATTCACAGGTTGAAGGGTTTGATTTTCAAGAGTCATTTGTCCCAACTACCAGAATGACCACTATTCGCATAGTACTTGCAGTGGCTACCCACAAGTAGTGGCCAATTTACCAAATAGATGTTAAGTCAGCGTTCTTAAATTGTGACCTCAAGGAGGAGGTGTATGTGGCTCAACCCCTAGGGTTTGAGGCCCCCCATTCTGAGAACAAAGTGTGTAAGCTAAAGAAGGCATTGTATGGGCTGAAGAAGCCCCCAAAGCATGGTACCAATGGATAGATAAGTTATTTTTAAACTTAAACTTCAAAAGATGTGCCTCAGATGCTAACTTATATATTTACAAGGATGGTGAAAAGTCTGTAGAGATTGTCCTATATGTGCACGACCTTCTTATTACAGGTGACTATGAAGATATGATCAACCAAACTCGAAAGCCTTTGAATTCTAAGTTTGAAATGGCAGACTTGGAATTGCTATACTATTATTTGGGAATTGAAGTCTGGCAAGAGCCAGGAAATATCTTCATCTCTCAGAAGAAGTATGCATGGGAGATCTTGAAGGCATTTGGCATGACCGAGTGCAAGGAGATAGCTACACCTATGGAGGTGAATGCAAAGTTATCCATTGAGGATACATCAGCACTGGCAGACATTGGGAGGCACAACAGGATGGTCGGCAATCTGATCTACTTGTGTAATACTAGACGAGATATCAGTTTTGTTGTTGATGTTTTGAGTAGGTTCTCAAACAAACCTCATGAGAGTCATTGGAAGGTTGGGATGTGAGTGCTTAGATACTTGAAGGAAACTCTTAACTATGGTATCACATACAGTTCCAAAACTTCTCTTGTGGGGAATTGTGACTCAGATTGGGCAGGAGACAGTGATTCCAGGAAGTCAATTTCTGGTTATTGTTTCTCTTTGGGTTCATGAAATTTCTCTTAGATTAGTAAGAGGTAGCCAACAGTGGCATTGTCTTCTACCGAAGCAGAGTACAAGGCAACTTGTTTTGCTGCATGTGAAGCAATATGGTTGAGAAGGATCCTATGGCATATGGGAGTGCAAGATGAAGAACCAACTATGCTGAGATGTGACAATCAGAGTTACATTGCCATTGCCAAAAATCCAGTGTTTCATGCACGCACCAAACATATAAAGATCTAGTATCACTATGTGCATGATTTGATGGAGGATGGGATAGTGGAACTGGTGTACTGTCCCACAGAGGAGAAAGGAGTGGATATCTTCACCAAAGCACTTACAAAGGATCTGCTTCAAGTTCATCTTCAGAGACTTGGCATTGGGCCAAGGAGATAGTTCACCTATGGGTGGACATTGAGGGGGGGTGTTAGATATACTCAATGCCCCATCCTCATAAGGTGCCACCAATGATCCGTGCTCACAGTTGTAAGGCCCCCATTATGAGGAGAAGCTAAATGTGAGCCTGGATGTTGGTTGAGTCCTAACTTGTATATCAGATGAGGTCTATGTGACCGGATGGCAAAAAGGTGACAATTTGTGGGTCTAATCTTTGGATTAGACTGAGTAGTTAAACTGGTAGCAACTCGAGGCACATTGCATCGAGTTGTAGGGTAAGGGAGTTAAAAGGGGCCCCTATTTTGGGGTTCGGGGGCCGTAGAAGCAACCCCTGGCCGCCGTTGCCCCCGGCCTGACGGTAAAGGGAATATTCCTTGACCGACTAGTGGGGGCTCATATGGTAGGTCGGTCATGCCAACCTAACCACCTTCACGGGCTATAAAAGCTAAACCCCTTCACAGCATCGATCATCTATCTTTCACCTAGTCAGAGTTGATCCAGCTAGCCTTAAGATCTTCACCTATCTTCTGTCTAGATCGCCATCTAAGCTTCACTGTGGAAGCGCACGGTTGGACAGAGCCATCTCTGTATCAGCTGTTTGGAGCTAAAGAAATTTTCTAATTCTCCTCTTATATGTTGTGTATTCTCTATCTCTATCTCTTTCTCAAATCTTGTTCGTTGCGCCATGTAATTTTTACAACTTGCAATTTGCAAAGTAACTATTTCATATTCTTGGCATATGCTTGGGCTTTTTCATGGGGCTCTTATTGACACGTCACATTTAGAACATGTAGCTAATATTATCCACCTCTCTCAAGGGAAAATTCCCTATGAAAGGTTGCAAAGAATAGATAAATCATGGTTATAGTGCCTAGTTCTAAGCCATGATACCACATTACAACCCTCCTTCTTTCAGAGTTATGTTAACAAATCTCATTAGGTGTCCCTCATCTTGAATTCGACAGTTAAACATGAGTTTCTAGAACTCACTAATGTGAAGCTTTGCATCCTCATCTGCTAACCCATTAAAGATGGGTAGAGGGAACCCTAAAGTTGGTAAATCTAGCATTCCTACATAAATTGCAATAGGTTGTGCCATAACAACAGCCAAATTTATTGTAGTAGTTTGTGACACCATAACTGCAACCCCACTTGAAGTGGGTTGACTTACTAAGAGAAGGGGAGCATTCAAGCTTTCTCCTCCTCCTAATGGACTATTTGTAGTACTATGGTCACTAAGACCTCTCCTCGTAGGGGTATTGAGCCCTAACGCTGAGGGGAATACCTCATAATGAGTTCAGTCCCCCCATGTAGCCTTTTCGGCTCTTTCTTATTTTTTATCTCAACTTGACTGTGTTTATCAAGAAGTAATGGGTCTATCTCGATGCTCTTTGGCATAAACTAATTGACTAGTCCCTAATTAAACAAGATTAGAAAACGGCCACTTATTAGCATCTTTCGAAAAATGCACCACATATCAAGACCAAAAATGGTCCCGACACTGGCTCTAGGGCTCTAGCTAGGCCTCCTATACTCACCTAAAGAACCCCACAGCCTCACGTCCATGAGCATATAAACACTATGAAATGATTTATTCAAAGATTTCGTTTGTAGATATTATCTCTAGATTACAGTCCAACATGATGCCCTTCCCAACTCCAAGCAAAAAGAGTATCCAAACATATCAATATCAAGCATCCTTGTAGCATAAACAAAGGGAGAATTCCCGAGCTTATTGCTTTTTCCCCACTATGGCTCTCCTACACCCCATTAGCCCTGAGATGCACCATTCCAACATGAAGCACTATTGAGAGTGAAAAAAGACTGAATTTTTTATTGATTTTTGTTATTTATGGTTGATTTTTTATGGATTTTGAGTGATGTATGTTTGTTAATGGAAGTTTTTGAGAGTGTTTTGGATAATATTGATTATGTTTTGGAAGCTCATGATGATTCTTAGTAGAAATATGAAGCTCTGTGATGTTTTGATAGGTTCTATTAAGGTTCTGATTGGTTTTGATACCTTCTATATAGCTTCTATTTTATTCTGATTTTCTTCTGTATAAAGCATGGATTGATGATTAATGAAGGTTGAGATCTTTTGAAGGTTTATTGAATATTTTTTGATAGTTTGGAATGGTTTTAGTATGAGTTAGGAGGATATGTTGTTCTCTGATGACCTTCTGTAACCCTCAATAAACATTCTGTAGGGCCTCTGTCTCTGCTCTGTTCATGTTCCGTTCTATTCTGTAGATCTTCTATAAGTGTTCTGTGGAATGTATGTGTGACTTTGGAAAAGTTTTTTTTAACTTTTGGAAAGGATGAATCTAAGTTCAAAAGAGCTAAAACAAATAGAAGAAGCAGTGCTGAAGACTGAAGAGAAGACTGGAGTGACAGAGACAGGAGCGAGATATGAAGGGTTACTGTAGTGGCTTTGGTGCCTCTTTGACACAGACATACCTCTTGGGAGGTGTATCCACGACTTAAGAAGGATTGTTGAGCTTCATTATTGAGTATTGTAGTGAGGAGATGATGTATTATTGATAGAGAGAGAGAGAGAGAGAGAGAGAGAGAGAGAGAGAGCCAGAGATAGCCAATTCTATCAAAATAATGTATCTTTCTATGAGAGATTGAGAGAGAAAACTATGAAGACATTGAAGATGAATACTATGTGATTGATTTTCATTAAAAAATGGTGTATTATTTTATGTTCCTATTGATGGATTCTATGAAGATTGTAGTAGAATCCCTTTTTCCTTGGTGTTCCTCTTGGGGCTCCATGTTTTTGGTGCGTAACCGGGGAAACTTGCCATCAACAAGCATCAGAAGAGGCTGAAAAATGAAGGAAATGGCATTGCCAAGAATAGAAGATCTCAATGGATGCTTGCAAAGCTCCTTCTTCCATTGAAGAGTTGGATATTCTTATTGCCAAATCCACTTTCCACAAGAAGTTCATCCCACAATGGCAGAAACACATTACCATCATGATGCATGCTTTATGTGGTGGGCTATTTCCTCTTCTTGTTGAAGCAGCAGAAACTTGCATCTTGGTGGCAAATTGTTTGGGAACAAAATGAAGAGCAGAAGTAGAGAGAATGACTATCCATGGAAGATTTGGTATTCATTGAGAAGTTTCCAGACATCATCAAGTAGGAGATTGTGAAGAAGTTTCAGGAGTCGTGGTCAGTGGAGGTTCACGAAAACAAGAAGGAAAAGTGTTGGAATTTGTTCGTGGATGCTCAACAGCAAGATACGTGGGATTCTTGGTGCACTGACAATCTTCTGTTTGTCCAATTAGCAACCCACTGGAAGTTGGTAGATAGAGTGTTTTTCACAACATACACTGTTGAAACCATCAGAAGCTAGCGTTATTATAATGATGGCACAACAACGATCCTAAGAAGAATGAGTTTTGATACTTTCAAAACGGAATATCTCCCCCTCTGTAGTGGTTTGAAAGCCAAATTCAAAGATATTGAAAAGAAGTAAGTAGAGGAGATGTTGGCCAGAGAATCCCCAGAGACTGAAGCCCTCTCTGATTCTATTCTATTGAGTACTGAACAACTGGTTGGAGCCAACCCCCTAATGAATGACTCAATCAAGAGGCAAGCGTTAGAACAAGTCCAGAGGTACGTGAAAAGAGAGAAGGCAAGAATTAAGGTTGAGAATGAGCTCGCAACAAAAGCCTCCTTTGACACCCTAAAAGCACTCTTTACAGAAGTCCCCATGGTGACTCAAGGTCCCCTTCCTATTCAGATTCGTCCTGGAAATATTGATGATAGGCCAACAAATATAGTCCCATTGCCAATTTTTAAGGGAGAGTACAATGAAGACCATGATCTTCATGTAGCTGAATTTATGGTAGCATGTATGGCTAACAATGCCAGAACCCCTGAGCATTGGTTAGCAATATTCCCCACCACTTTATAGTGCGCGACATTTCAGTGGTATGAGAGATAAGCAGCAGGAACTTTTGGCACATGGGACGCCCTTTCTCACTAAATTCAGGCGTGAAGGTTTTGAAGAGTGGATGCGAGAGAAGTTCACAAACCTAAGTCAGTCCTCTAGAGAAAGAGTAGAAGCTTATGTCTCGCGAATGGAATCCATCCTGAAGAGATGGACTAACCATCATTTGGACGAAGGCATTCAGAAAGGAGTGTTCCTTAGAGGCCTACAACCAGAAGTTCCCAAGTTCGTGGAATTGAGAAGACTAGTCAATCTGCAAGCTGCAGTGGAAGGTGCAAGATTGTATGACGAAGTTGAAGCAAGGTTGTCAATTACTCCAGGGAGAGGAGTCTTACCTCCTCCCATGCCAAGAATGGTATACCCACCAAATGCAGTCCCAGGGATAGTTCCCTACCCTTATCCCCAGATGCAAATAGGGCCGCAGTATAATGCACCTAATCCACTGTGGTCGCCACAAACGACAATGCCTCAAATGATGGTTCAACCACAACAACTGTGACCTCAAACAATTCCTCCAATGGCGACTCAACAACATTGGAACCCTACCAACTGGAATCAACAACCCCAAGTCTCAACAAGAGCTCTGAATCAAAACCAAAACAGAGGACCCTTTGGATCGACCCAAACAGTGTATGCAGTAATTACAAAAGCTTCCCAAAACCCTACTACAAGTACTTCAGGAGGTGAAAATCTGAAGGACTACTTATCCAACTCAGTTGGCAAGTATCAAGAAAGAGCTTATGGATGTGATTACAGAGTAGCTGCAGACGCTGAAGGTGAATACCGCCAATATATCTACCCCTGTAGGATTTGGGAGAGATGTGATGCGTTCTAATACATGGTGTAGAAAGTGTCATCAAGCAGGACATTTAGCCACTGAATGTACCCAAAAACCAACCATTCTTGGAGCCTTTCCTACTGTTTGAGAAAGAATCATATAGAGGATATTTGCTCTCTGAAAGAGATGCACGAACGAAGACAGAAAGATGAAAATGCAAGATTCAACTTGCTAGAATCCAAAATGACAACACAGGATGTTGGACCAAAGCCTAGGGAGTTTGGTCCTAATTTCGGTCCAATGAGGTTTCCCTCTCAAAGTTACAGAGGATGATAGTCCGGCGGTGGTCAAAGATCAGAGGTGGAATGTTATAGGTGTGGAGAAAAGGGCCATATCTCCCCGAATTATCCAAACCCTAGACGATCTATGGATTACAAGCCCTTATGTAGCCGATTCAAAGGAGAAGGCCACACTGCAAAGGACTATCCAAGTCCAGCCCCTGTCAAGGCCAATGCCACTGATAGCCAATAGAAGGCACAAGAGCTTGCCTCCAATTTGGTAGAGTTGGAAGTTGCCGCTATCACGTGCACTAAGAAGAAGGAACCAGTTACCCAAAAAGAGAATAATTCCCTTGCCAAGACTATGAAGTTCAACCTGCCAACAAAGGGACAAAGCAGTTAGGACAAAAGAGTGCAATATAGAGCATTATAGTGCCACAGAGAGTCACAAAGACAGTCCTAGAAACAAGACGAGAGGTCCAGGAGATAGACGATGCAGAAGCACCTCTAGAAATAGAAGAAGTGTCGATACTTCCATTGCTAGAAGAAAAAGGAAAGATGAAAATGGGTGTAGCCCCATTCCCCAACCGGCTGGAGAAGCCTGTGGATCCTATCAAAGATTATGACTTTGTCAAAGACCTAGACACCTTTAAACCAAATCTAACCTTCTCACAGTTGCTGATGCTATCTCCTAGCTGTCGAAAGAAATTCAAAAGCATCTTGACAAGAAGACATGGACTAAGTATTGCTCCTTCAACAGCGACCAAGACCAATAAGGCCCCAAAACCTATAAAGGAAGTAGATGTGGCTAATGCCTTCCTAGATCCTAAAACCCTAGAGATTATGTATGGATAGAAGGATGCTTTATTTCAGATGCATTGATTGGAGTCTCTTCAGTAAACATAATGATGGATGTGAGAATGAAGGACTTAGGGTTGCAAGGAATTCAACCTACACAGTGGCTTATCAGATTGGCAGACCAATGCAGAATTAAACCATTGGGCATCCTCCCATACGTAAAAACAACCCTTGCAGGAAGAGACTATTGACTGACATATTTGGTAGTCAAACCAAATTCTTTTGGGACCTCATACCCTCTGTTGTTGGAAAGACCTTGGCTTTTTGAAGCGAGAGCCAGGACGGACTGGTTCAAAGAAACCTAACCCTAGGCAGAGGACCCAAAAAAGTGGTATTGAAATTGTATGGATCATAAAAAGGCAATGGATCCACATCCATCAAAGTCATAAATGACTCCTCCAACGAGGTAACAGATGGTACATCGGGAGACAAGGAGGCTGTTAAACAGATCTTTCCCAAGAAAATAGAGACACATTCCCTAACAGTGGGCACTATAAGCCAACTACCAAAGAAAGCCAAGTCTTTGTCCATGGCAAATACCTCTTGTCTCAACTAGAATTAACTTCTGAAATCACCTCTGACAGCGAGATAGAAGCATGGGTGTATTGTTCTCCCTATTACATGTCACTTGCATAGACAATAACAGAGACAGAGCTAGAGATAGAAGTAGAAGCAGAAGTAAACGCAAAGCTAGAAGATCTGTTCTTCACCTACAAAGCCTCTACAAAAGCAGAGACAGAGCCTCTAGAGGAAGAGGATGAAAATGATGAGGAAGAAAATGAAGCAAGTTATGAAAGTGTAGTTGAAGAAGATCCTTTGATAGTGGATGATCTTGTTGATGTCCCTACAGAGACCTCAGAGACCGAAGATCTCGGGCTGTTGGAGGGAATGACCATGGTTTCATTTGGGTTGACCAATGGACCACAAAGTATGTAGAATTTACATAAGCAATGGATCAAAGGCATAAAAATTAAGTTCACCAGTGGCTCCTATCGCCATGACCATTCATTTTGGAGAAAAGATGATGATGATACCCCTTGTCAACAGAAGCCAAAGCCATCAGAGTCACGGCTTATAGAAGGTCCTATCAAGATTGTGGGAGAGAAGGAAGGAGACTCACTTGTAGCTTTCTTGCTTGCACAATGGGGGAATACAAACAGAGGTGGAGGCTGAAAACAGTTTTTCTCTGCCTAGTTGTGTAAGCCAAAAAGAACTCTCATACAAAGAAATAGAAGAACCCTATATATGGGTCTCAAACCAAACTCAAATAACTAAGGTGGCATACTAACTGAGCCACGAACTAGAGTAGATAAGGATAGCTGTCATCTAGCTATTATTCATGGGCGGTGTACCAACCGCATCTGCAACTAACAAGTCGGTGACATAAATGCACAAAGGTCACCCTGGCATATCACGAGTGGAGCTCGATATCTCAACACTCCCCCTCGAGCTCAATCCCAATTCCTGCACACCAAGCAGGTCTCTAAACTTGCGCAGCTTCTCTGCGCCCAATGCCTTCGTAAATATATCAGCTACCTGATCCTTTGTGCTGACATAAACTAAATCAATAAGACCTAGTAAAACCCTCTCCCACACATAGTGATAATGCACCTCAATGTGCTTTGTTCTAGCATGATAGATTGGGTTATTTTTCAAGTGTATACTACTCATGTTGTCACAATAAATGACAACTGGCCCATCTGTAGTCTGATGCATATCATAAAGTAGCTTATGCAACCAAGCTACCTCACATGCAGCCATTGCTGCACCCCTGTACTCAGCCTCTATACTCGACAAGGCAACAGTAGGCTGTTTCTTGCTGCTCCAAGTGACTGCAGCACTCCCAAAAGAGAATACATATCCACTGGTAGATCATCTATCAGAAATACTACCAGCCCAATTAGCATCAGTGTATCCATGCAACTGTATCTGAACCCCAGTCTCATAAAGTAGTCCATACTGCAATGTGGACTTCACATACGTGAGTATGCGTCTAGCCGCATCCAAATGCGGTTTCCTTGGAGTTTGCATAAACTGACTTACCAATCCAACAGCATAGCTCAAACTTGGCCTGGTAATAGTCATATAAATCAAACTTCCTACTAGGCATCTGTACATAGTAGGGTCTTCCAGAAGCTCACCTGCATCTGCGCTCAGCTTCACATTCTGCTCCAAAGGAACTGAAATAGGCTTACAGCCTGTCATCCCATATTTGGACAGCATGTCCAATCCATACTACCTCTGCAAGAGCCGTATCCCACTTGGTGATCTAATCACCTCAATGCCCAAGAAATAACGCAGCTCTCCCAAATCCTTCATCTCAAACTTCTGCTTCAATAGCATTTTCACATGAAGGATATTTTCATCACTGTCACCTGTCATAATCAAATCATCAACATAAATGACAAGTAGCATAATACCTTTCTCTGTTTTTCTCACATAAAGTGAGAAATCTGCCTTGGAAATCTAAAAGCCAATAGTGACAAGATACTGTCCTATCTTGTCAGACCATGCTCTAGGTGCTTGCTTCAAGCCATACAAGGCTTTCTTCAACCTGCAAACAAACTCAAGATGAACAGCATGCACATAACCTGGTGGCTGCTCCATATATACCTCTTCTTGCAAATCACCATGCAAGAAGGCATTCTTTACATCCATCTGATGTAAAGACCATTCCTTTGATGCAGCCATAGCAATGACTGCTCTTACGGTTGCCATCCTTGCAACCGGACTGAATGTTTCTTCATAATCAATACCATATGTTTGTGCATACCCCTTGACTACTAATCTTACCTTGTATCTATTCATAGAACCATCTGCATTGTGCTTCACCGTATAAACCCACTTACAACCAATTGCATTCTTACCTTTAGGCAAAGGTACCAATTCCCATGTAGCATTTGCTTCCAAGGCATCCATTTCTTCATCCATGGCTTTCTCCCATTTTTCTTTTCCCATGGCTTGCTCAAAAGAAGTGGGTTCTAGTTCATGTATCACTTTGACCATATGTGCATAGTGAATGGCTGTAAATCCATCATATTTCAGCCTATCCACAGGATACCTAGCTCTGGTAGACCTGCGCAAAGTAGGTTCACTCTCAGGTGCTCTCAAAACGTCCCTGGTCTTCCTTACTCTAGGTGTAACAATAGAAGAAATACCCAACTCATCATCAATGCTCTGTTCTGAGCCACTGGATTCACCATCTACATAAGAGTGACCTGCATTCACATCAAACATGGGCTGATCTATCTTCTCTTTTCCTTTTCGTGATACCTGTATACCACTATCTGCATTGCTTTGAGAAGATTCTCCTGATCTCAATCTGCCTGTCCATGGCGAAGAATGTGAACCACTGCTAGAGGACACTCCATGTCCACTAATATTTTGTGATTGCTGCTGTGAATTCTGTGCAACATTACCATTTTGTGCATCTACATCATCAATCACATTTACTGGTTTATACCAGCTACTCATCTCATCAAAAACATCTCTGCTCACTGTAAACTTACGAGTAGAAGGGTTATAGCATCTATACCCTTTCTGCTTGCAGAGAGTAACCAATAAAGATGCACTTCTCAGCTTTTGGATCCAACTTGGATCTCAACTCATCTGGCACATGAACATAGGCAATGCAACCGAAAATCTTCAAATGAGAAATATCTGGTTTCCTACCAGTATACCTCTC
This sequence comes from Lygodium microphyllum, assembly GCF_053477565.2. Lineage (NCBI taxonomy): Eukaryota > Viridiplantae > Streptophyta > Polypodiopsida > Schizaeales > Lygodiaceae > Lygodium > Lygodium microphyllum. The sequence goes on from NC_141148.1 coordinate 116,522,450, forward strand.
CTCTGGAGTCATCTCATGTATTGCTGCAGTGGGAGTCCTGTTCATTATGTAGACTGATGTAGCAACTGCCTCAGTCGGCAAGTCTTTTTCATTGAGCATGGCACGAGATACCTCTCCAATATGCCTATTTTTCCTTTCTGCAATTTCATTTTGTTGTGGGGTATGACTGCATGAATATTGCTGCTTTATGCCATTCTCCTGCAATAACCTTGCAAACTCATTTGAGAGGTACTCTCCCCCTCCATCTGACCTTAGGCATTTTATTTGCATACGTGTTTCTTTTTCAACCATAGCTTTAAGAGTTTTCAAATGCCCAAAAACTTCACTTTTCTTTTTCATCAAATACACCCAAACTTTTCTGCTATAGTCATCAATAAAAGTGACAAAATAATGACAACCTCCAAGAGATGCAGCTTTAGTAGTCCACACATCAGAGTGGATTAATTCCAATGGCTTCTTACTCTCTTGAACATGTCTAGAAAATGGTTTCCTTGCCTGTTTTCCAAATTGATAGGCTTCACATACCTTATGCATTTCTGCAACCTTGAATTTAGGCAATCCTGCAACAATATTTTGGGCCTGCATTGATTTAAGTCGTTGTACATTAACATGACCAATGCGTTTATGCCAGATATCAATATCTGCAACTACACCGGTCCCATGTGCAAACATTGCTGGACTCAATTCAGACATGTCTGCATCCAACGTAAACATTCTGCCCTTCTTCTTTCCTTTTGCTATCAAGTGACCTTTATTTTTCATATCCTCAACCAAAGCATCCATGAGGATTAAATCTAACCTGCAAGCCCTGCTCAACCATTTCACCAACAGAAACTAGATTCTTGGTGATATTCAGGACATGAAATACATCGGACATGTATTTCTTTTTCTCATCCTGCGTAGACAAAGGAATTTTTCCAATCTGCACAATAGGATGTGCAGTATCATCACCAGTCTCCACAAACCCTGGTTTTTCCATTTTCCTTGTATTCTACATCCACTCTGCATGACCTGTCATGTGGTTTGATGCACCTGAGTCAAGATACTATACATCGTTGCTTTCTTCTACACTTGTCACAGAATTGTTCATGTGCTGCACCATAAACAAATGCTCATTTCTGTCATCACCCTATCTACTAGAAGATGCATAATTCCCTTGTTGCAATTTTCCATTCATGATGTCATTCTACTTTTTATAGCAATCTTTAGCCATATGACCCATTTTACCACAGTAGTAGCATTCAACATTACTGTTTGCATTTTGGCCTCTTTGCCATCCACCACAACCTCTTTGGCTCCCCCTGCCTCTAGAGTTACCACGTCCTCCTCCATAGGACTGGTTTTCTTGAGTTTGCTGCATATTCTGATTTCTACCACGGCCTCCAGATCGGCCTCCTCTACCTCTGCCTCTACCTCTTCCAGCATTTGAGTAGAAGACAGCTTCTTTTGAAGTTCCTCCTGAAGAAGATGCACTACCATTTCTCTGCTCCTCAGAAATTAGAAGAGCAATCAACTCCTCAAAATCAGGAAATCTTTCACGAACAAAAATGGATGTTCGAAACTGTGCATAATCCTTTCCTAGACCATTCAAGGTCACAGAAACTAAATCATCATCTTCCACTGGCGACCCAATGGAAGCAAGTGCATCTGCAATCTTCTTCACCTTCATGTGGTAGTCATTGATGCTCATATTTTCTCTTTGCACATTGTGCAACTCTTGCTTGAGCTGCATTTTCCTGGCTTGCGTATTTGTGCTATACATTTTTGACAAAGTATCCCATGCCTCCTTTGGCATACTTGCATGTTGAATATGCACAATCATAGAGTCTGAAATGCTAATAGACGGCTAGTACATAACTTTCTTGGCTCTCTCATGCCATGCTTTAAATGCCTGCATTTGCTGTTGATTGGGAACATCAGGAAGAACTGGTTTTTCTTCATTTCCTGCAACGAATTCCCAATATCCTTTTCCCATAAGGAAATTCGTCATTCTGAACTTCCATGCTTGGAAGTTGTTCTTGTCAAGCTTTTCAGTGACAATCTGTAAAAGAGAATCAGACGCCATTACAGAACACTGCAAAAAAGTTCTGTCACTGCAAAGAACACAACTTCAGCCTCACAAGGGCTAATCTGCAAAACTGATGAAAGTGGTATTTGACCACACAGTCACTTCCTAGTGACGATTTTGCATCAACAGGCAACAAGGATGATTCTGTAACTCCCAATGTCTCTACGCACAGGCATACAATGCAATTTCTACAGTAACTTTTCACCGACCTGTAGAACAGTGGTCGCATAGCATAAAATCGGGCCTTTTCCTGAGTGCGTGCATAAAACTTCCGCCTCCAAAACAGGCCCTGAAATGGCCTCAAATCAAAAAAACAGGGTCACTAAGGGCTGAAGCCCTTGCCCGCAGCATATACTGCCCTCTTGCTTCACCGCGAAGGGCGTCTCAACCTGAGACAATGCACTCTTGCAATTTTTACCTATAGAGATCTGCTCCCAAAACAGGAAATGAAAGCAACACTGCTCCTCTTACTAGAACACGGCTAACTTGATTTGCTTCCTTGAGCTCCTTACCAAGAACAAGGCTCTGATACCATGTCAAGATTGTGGGAGAGAAGGAAGGAGTCTCACTTTTAGCTTTCTTGCTTGCACAATGGGGGAATACACACAGAGGTGGAGGCTAAAAACAGTTTTTCTCTACTTAGTTGTGTAAGCCAAAAAGAACTCTCATACAAAGAAATAGAAGAACCCTATATATGGGTCTCAAACCAAACTCAAATAACTAAGGTGGCATACTAACTGAGCCACGAAATAGAGTAGATAAGGATAGTTGTAATCTAGCTATTATTCATGGGCGGTGTACCAACCGCATCTGCAAAACTGACAAGTCGATGACATAAATGCACAACGGTCACCCTGGCATATCACGAGTGGAGCTCGATATCTCAACAGGTCCGTGCTATGTGACATTCCTAGACACATCCTCTAAAGATGAATCCCTAAGTCTAGAAGAAATCACCACTCACACAGAAGCAAACAAAGCTTTAATACCCTTCCAGCAATCTAAACAGAAAAATGAGTCATCTATTCGGAATGAGGACACTAGTTCTAGTGGAACATCAGACAAGGACACTACTCCCTTGAAAGAGTCAGACCTCTATCCAGAAGCGATTCGTGGGACATTTATCCACGAAGTGGAAGGTGAAAGACAAGTGACATTCTTGGATACTGACAATACCGAACATCACCTGAAAATGGGTCTCAATCTTCCAGAAGAAGAACTAGTGGTCTTGTGAGATCTACTAAAGGAGAACTTAGACGTGTTTGCTTAGTCATATAAAGACCTAAAGGGGATTGATCCCACAGTATGCCAACATCACATTGACCTAAAGCCTGATGCCAAACCAGTGAGACAAAGACAAAGGCGTATGAATCCTAATTATTTTGCTTTGGTGAAGGCGGAATTATTGAAACTTCTTGAAGCCGAGTTCATTTATCACGTGGCTAACAGTGAATGGATTTCACCCATTGTGGTAGTACCCAAGAATAATAGGAAACTTCGAATATGTGTGGACTTTTGAAAGCTCAATTTGAAGATGAAGAAGGATCATTTCCCTACCCTTTTACAGACCAACTATTGGACACAGTAGCAGGCCATGAGCTTTATTCCCTCTTGGATAGATTTAGAAAATATAACCAAGTCCAAATCGCAGAAGTGGACCATTCCAACACAACCTTCACCACAGAATGGGGGACCTATGCCTATAGAATGATGCCATTTGGGCTCTGTAATGTTCCTGCCACCTTCCAATGAGTAATGACCTTCCAGAATCATCTTTATGATTTCATTGAGGTGTATCTTAATGACTTTTGTGTCTATAGCTTAATAGTAAGCATTGGGGACACCTAGAGCAATGTTTTGACAGATGCTGAGAGTATGGGATTTCTCTCAACCCCGAAAAATGTGTGTTTGGTGTTTCATCAAGAGTTCTTCTGGGCGATATTGTCTCTGTACAAGTGACAAAGCTTGAGTACTTGGCAATGGTGTTTGCACTAGAGAAGTTTAGACACTATCTACTATCAACACATTTCAAGTTCTACATGGATCATGAAGCCTTGTCCTTCCTGATGAACAAAGCAAATGTTAAAGGACGACTGATGAGATGGTTGCTCCTATTCCAAGAGTTTTATTTTGAAGTGGTCACCAAGCATGGCTGTTCCCATGTCCTAGCCGATTATCTATCATGGATCCCTCAAACTACAGAAGAGGAACAAGATGATCCAAATCTTCCTGATGCTTCATTGTTTCTAGTTGAAACAATTACTCTCTGGTATGCAGACCTAGCTAACCTCCTGGCAACTCAACAGTATCCTCCTGGCATATCAAGCCATGAGAAGAAGAACCTTCTATTAGAATCAGCCCCCTACACTTTGCTAGGCAGTGCACTGTACAAGAGAGGCAAAGATGAAGTGCTGAAAAGATGTGTTGCAAGGGATGAAATCATCATAGTATTGAAAGCATGCCATGACGAACCATGTGGTGGATACTTCACAGGAGAAGCGATAGTGAGGAAGGCTCTGTTAGCAGGATACTGGTGGCCAACCCTCCACAAGGATGCACATGACTACTGCAAGAGATGTGATGCTTGTCAGGCGAAAGGGAAAACCCATCAAAACAAGTGCCATGCCACTGCAACCTATTCTTCCCCTAAAGCCGTTCGAGAAGTGGGGGATTGATTTTGTGGGTCCCATTGATCCACCCGCCAGACGAAAACAAAATAGATACATCTTAGTATGTACGGATTATGTCACAAAGTGGTGTAAAGCTAAAGCTCTGAAGCAGAACGATAGTAACAGTGTAGCTCTGTTCATGTACGAGAATATTATTACATGTTTTGGTAGTCCCCTCAAGTTGGTAAGTGACAAAGGTACTCATTTCCTTAATAAAATCATGGAGGAGCTGACAGAGTTGTATAAGATCTACCATCGCAAGTCCACTCCTTACTACACCAGAGCCAATGGCCAAGTTGAAGTCACCAATCGCATCCTTTGCTTGATCCTGACAAGAACGATTGCTGCACATCATCGTGACTGGGATGATCGACTTATAGAGGCCCTTTGGGCATATGGAACCTCCCATAAGGCAGCTACAAGATAGGCCCCTTTCTAGTTAGTGTATGGTACAGAAGCCGTCTTCTCTGTTGAACTGGAATTTTCCTCTTTGCGAGTGGCAATTAAAGAACGCTTGGGAGATGATAAGTCACTGCAACGTCGCCTCTGCACTTGGAATGCTTGGATGAGATACAGTGGATGGCTCTACAGTGCATGGAAACAACTCAAGCACGATGCAAGACCTATCATGACAGTTTTATCAAGCACAAGGAGTTCAAAGAAGGTGATCTTGTCCTAGCCTATAATTCGAGATTTAGCAAGTTTCTTGGAAAGCTTCAACAACGATGGATGGGCCCATACAAGATACTTGCTGTCAATCCTAATGGCTCTGTTTAGGTGCAGACTGTTGATGTCTTTGATGATCGTATCCTGATCAATGACTATTGTTTGAAGAAGTACTTCCCTCCTTGGGGATTTTGACAATCATAGTCGACCTACCCTCTCCCTTTTGGGCGTCACACTATCATTCTCTTCATGCTTCTGATAGCCCTTATGATTCTTCTCATGAGGCGGTCTCATTCTGCTAGCCCCTCACAGATACCTCTCAACCCTACCTTCTTCTCTTCTCGTCTGATTCAACAATGGTGGTGAGGTTGGTCTTGATACATGGTATTTCTACCATTCTCTTTATTAACCCAAAAAAAAACAAAACAAAACAAAACAAAACAAACAAATTGTTATGGGAGACAAGGAAGAAATTCTCTGTCATAACAGGCCTCGTTCCAAGAAAAGGTGGAAATATCCTTGGGCGGGAAGCTGACTGTGGAAAAGGTGGTAACACCCCACAGTTCAAGATAGCTGATTTATCAGCAGTACCTTTTTAGCAAGTAATTTGAAGCCACCTACCTTGGTGCGTTGTCTCTGCAATATTAGTCTGTATGCCCTTCTCACAGACGACCTTTATTACAAATCATTGAGGTATCAGACTTGTTGGCTACCTCCCTAGGTACACCTCGTCTTCAATATCCGGATGATAAGAACAGTCGACATGATCTTCATCACCAACCCCTTGAGTGATATGAGCTTTCATCCTAACAGGATGGGGACGTGTGTATGGGCTACTCTCTGTATCTATCAGTGAGCGTGAGATAGAGTGTGGGGTGAGTGACCAGTCTTTCCCTTCAAATCAAATGAGAGGTGAGATGTGTGAACGGAGTATTGCACGCACAGGATGGGCCTCTCAATGCACAATGCACGATCTGTTCCTGTACACTGCACCATAAGGCTCCCTGGCCTTCCTTCTTGTAATATATTTTGGCACAAGGGCGGGATGCACAGTTGCACCATCAAAAGCGCACAAGGCATACAACCTCTACACAAGTGACAGTGAGGATTACATCAATGGGTTTCAGGGATGGGTTGCCCTCCTAGATCTTTCAACAGAGCGTGAGACAGAGGGTGGGCTGAGTGTAACTAGTGTTTCTTCAATCAATTATTAAGAGGTGAGGATTGAGGGACGTTACGACAATTGGCGTCAGGTACATTTCTGTTTCCCTATGCACCCATGGGATGGGTCTCTGCCATCAGCACAGGACACATCACTCTGTTCTGTACAAGGTATTGCAAGGCTCCCTGTCCTTCTCGCACCTATGCCAGACAGGGTTGGACGCACTGATGCACCATCAACTGTGCACCCTGGCATACTCCCTCTGCCCCATTCCCTTGTCGATTCCTAAACTAGGTGTGAGATCTGGGTTTCATCATTATTAACTTGAGTGATGTAAGTCATGGGGCAAGCGACTGTTCTCTCATTCCATTGGAGTGCCCATGAGTTGAGTGACTATCCTTCATCAACGACACCTACCCCGACGGGTTTCATCAACCAGCTACCTCCTTGGGTGCTGTTGCATGGTCCCTGCCATGCTGGCTGAATGCTAGAGTGAGCCTGGTACCTCCTGCAAAACCGACTCCAACCTCTCTGTGTAGCAGTGAAGGTTCCTTCGACCATACGCAAAACGGGCCAAGTCTTTCTAACCTTATCCTTATGATTGCAAGTGTACGTTATGTTTTAAGTGTGGGGATGTGAGAGTTCAGTCGATTAATGAGTCCTAGGTTATGTTGCTGCATCTAACCCTGCCCGATAAGGTCTTAAGTGTGGGGACGCATCCCTACACATCTGTTCTACATATCATCATGGAAATACATCTATCCACCTCCAAATGCGGAAACTCATTTTCTATGCTCTGATGGGGTCCCTTCCCCACTCATCCGTTCTATTTCACCCGGTCCCGGGGGTTGTTTCTTGTTTGTTTGCCTTTATCCTTTGTTTTGTCATTTTTCCATGTGAATGCACCCTACATTCGCCGACTCACATCCAACCTTATAGCCTTGTTCATCCCTTTGAATTGGCTGTTTTGCCTTTTTATATACCCTTGTTCCGACTTACGGTTTATCCACTATCCCATTTTGAACAGTTTTATGTTTTTCCATGTGAACGCATCTGTGAACCTGCCCTATTCTCTTCGAAATTCCATTCTGACTGGATAGCCTCGTCCGGCTACCCTTTCTACACAATTTTCCTTTTTTCCTTGCCCTGTTTCACCCTCTGGATTTTTTGTTATTAATTTTTATTTGTGTTTTTTAGCTCCATTTTCTTGTTTTTTCCATGTGAATGTCTCCTAACCCCATCCGAACTGTGATTTGATGTGGGAGCCTTGAAGATTTTATGTGTCCTGTTATTTTTTCTTTTTACTGCCCCTCGTTCCGGTGCACGGATCCTTCCATATTAATTTCCGAATCTCTTTTCGGGTACGATCTTTGGGTTTTTTCCATGTGAATAGGTCTTATCTCCATCGGAACTGTGTTCTAACATGATAAGCTTGTCCAGCATGCCTTTTGCACATTTTTTCTTTTTTCCGCCTTTCGTTCGAGTGCACGGTTTGGGTTTTATAAATTTTTTGACTCATTTGCGCCTGTTGTTTGCCTCTCCGTCACACGTGCCCACCCGTTTTTTTCGATTTGTAATCATGAAGACGCGTCCCTCGCGTCTTCCCGCCCCCGTGCCGCCATCCCAGCCTCCGCCGCTTCCCACTACTGCAAATTTTTTTACCTCACCCCGCGCTTTTACGCAGGACGAGGGGGGTTTTAATTTTTCTCTTTATTCTTTTTTTTATTTTTTTCAAAACAAATATTCATTTTCAAAAAAAAGACCCCCCACGGTTTTCCTTCCTCCTTTCTTCCCTCTCTTCTTCCTTCTCTCTCCTTCTCTTTCTCTCTCCCCGTCTTCTTCTCCCTCTTCCTTCTCTCCTGCTCTTCTCCCTCCCTTCCTCTCCCCCTCCTCCCTTCTTCCTTTCTTTCTCCTCCCCTCCTCCTTCTTCTCTTCCCCTCCTCCTCTCCTCCCCTCCTCCTTCTCTTCTCCTCCTCCTCCTTCTCTTCCCTTCCTCCTCTCCTTCCACCGCCGTCACTGCCTCTGCACCCGCCGTGGCCGCTATGCCTATGCCCGCCGCCCGCCGCCGCCACTGCCTCCATCATAGCCGCCCATGCGCCAACCATCTCCTCCTCCTCTCATCACCAACCACCTCCTCCTTCCTTCTCCCACACCTCCTCTAACCACTAACTACCCTAGTCAACTAATCTCTCCCTAGTCAACTAACCTACCCTTAGTTAACTAACCTACCCTAGTTAACTTAACCTACCCTTAGTTAACTAACTTACCTTACTTAACTAACCTACCCCTAGTTCAACTAACCTATCCTAGTTACACTAACCTAACCCCAGTTTCCCCCCCTTCTAGCCCCCTTTCCTACCCCTTCTCCACTACCCCTCTTCTAGCCCCCTTTCCTACCCCTTCTCCACTACCCCCCTTCTAGCCCCCTTTCCCATCACCCCCACCCACCGTTACCCCCATTTCTTATGGGTCCCTACACCACTCTAACCCCACCCTCCACCTGCAGGCCCCTTGTTGCCCGGTGGTTCCGTGTATGCGTGTGTTCGCGTGGGTGCCGAGGCTCATTCGCATGATCGGGAGTTGCTAGCGGGGGTGCTCACACGCGAGGACGTGCATTTGGTCATATCTGTACGGTGGTGCGTCCCATCCCCGAGCACACATAGCTGTTCACACGCAGCCCGGGTATCTCCTTTGATTTTTCACAAACCTGTGAAAAATGCCTAAAAACACTTAAAAACATTAAAATTTCATTTGAAAATCAATTAAAAACAAAAAATACTTTTAAAATCTTTACTAAATTGGGTACTTTTTTGGTTGATATTTTTTATTATAATATAGAGAATTAATTGTAAAAAAATATTTAAAATCCTTTTAAATTTCACTAAAATTGAGAAAAAATCATTAAAAATCCCTAAAAATCAAAGTTAAATTCAAAAAAATCACAAAAAATTACATCAATGCATTTGAATGCTTTTGGAATATTTTCTAAGCTACCAAAAGCCTTGGCACATGATCATCTTATTATTTTTTTACCCAAATGATAAACTTATAATCTAAATTCATAAAAATTTTATTTTAAATTCCAAAAATAAGCTGCCAAATTACAAAATAAGTAAAACAATTACAAATCCATTGTTGAAGTATAATGGTTTTATTTTCAATTAGTTTTGATTGATACCCTAATAAATCGAATATTTTAAAATAAAAAATATACCAAAAGAAAGAAAACACACAAAATACAAAATAAAAACACATCTAAATTACAATTAAAAGAATAATAATAACAATCTTACCCAAACACTAGTCAACATTACCTAAACCAAATGTGATCCCACTAACATTGCCTTAATATTTATTTTGTTTTTTTTAATACTACGATACTTTAATTTTAAATAAAAATGAACCAACCGTCACGAAAATGCACGCACTGAAAAAGAAGAGCGCTTCAAACACATTAAATTTTTAATCAATGAATATGCATTTAGAGACCTAAGTCTGGGTATCAAAGTCCGAGTTTCGTTAAAAGCACCATTTCACATTAATAAATTGTAACTAACAATTTAAAAATGAACCGTCGCTTTCTTATTAAGGTTTACAACCTAATAAAATTTCAACCATTTTTAATAATTTATTAAAACAAACCCTTCAATAAAAACATTCTCCTCACTTTTTCTTTTCTTTTCAATAAATACGCTTTGTGGGATGGGTACGTATAGTCCTTTAAGTTGACATTTTTTATTAAAGTTCTGGTTATGTCCTGATTAGGTTATTGAGGTATTATGATTTGATTGTGTGATACGATTACGAGTGCGGTCTGTAGTTTTCTTTTTTTTTGCATAATACGAGGTCTTGGATACCTATCTATTGCATAGCATGAAACTTTTGGTCGCATATGTGTAGGGGTCATGTCAAATTTTTTCTAGAATGTGGGTTGTTTGGGGTGGCCAATCGGTTAGTTATGCCTGTGTGTACTTATTTTGATCGATTTCTTTTTTATAGCTATTTTGTTGTTTTGCAGGCATTCACTGTGATTTTTTGTGTTTGTGGTGTGTGTATATTCCATCTGAATGGCGTCTCAAGCTCCTCCTCCTATTCAATATGTCCCATTGGTCAGTAGGGATTATTCTTCCCTACTGACTTTTGAGCCTATCGCGAAAGCTGGCCTCCTTGCATTTTTTGTGGCTGCTTCACTCCCTTTGATTCTAGACCATCCAGCCCTATGTGATGAGTTTCTTGCGTTATACAGTAAGAAATCGGGCTTGGTGTGTGGTATTTCCATGGTCACGACACCTAGAGGGTTAGGGAAGGCTTTGTCTCTTCCCTACAAAGGAGGATCCTTTGTTACAGCCAGACAGTTATTCTCAAATGATGAGATTCTCAAGCTGTTACAGAAGCAGAATAAAGAGGTCCTCGATGTCAAGAAGGTGATTAACACTTCAGGAGTGTCTTTCTTAATGATCACTGATCCTCTCTGAAAGCTAGTTTGCCAATTTCTCCAAGACAGGTTCGTGCCTGGCAAGACACCATCTCACTATTTGTCCAAGGAGCTCTTCACACCTTCCATGATGGTTTTAAAAGGGGTTGGAGTACTTACCTTCTTACGAAGATGGACTAGCATTCTGTCAAAGTGACTAGAGGGAATGTTACCAACGTAACCTATGGTTCATATTTATATGCTTTCTTGACATATTGAGGCCTTAAGAAGGGTGTGCTACCCCCTCCTCCATTTGATCTCGTTCCTCCTCCTCCACCTTCAGAAGATTCAGAACCCATTGACATAGAGGATCTTGATTCCCCTCCTTCATTGGTTATTCAGCAGAAGCGCTTGAAGCATGTAGCAGAGAAAATTCCACCAGTCGTTCCTTCAGTAAACAGTTCCTGCTACCTCTGGAAGTGACCTCCCTGCCTACCTCACATGCAACAACTTATTCAGGGCACATCGAGAGGGTTCTTTGGAAATATCATTTCCTTCGCTGAACAGTTAGTGTCAGGGGATGCCATTCCTTTCCTTTGTAACGATATCCAAAGTTCTATTGAACTCTCAGTGACAGCTTGTGTTCAACAATTATATGCTTCTTTCAATGAAGAATTGATGTAATCCAAAGACCAGATGCATAAGGCAACCACAGAGTTAGCCTCCGCTAAAGACAAACTTGCCAATTTGTTTAAGATAATGGAGTGGCAAACACAAATGATTGAGACCCAGAGAGAATAAATATCTTCTTTGAAAATTCAGTTTAGTAGAGGCTCAATCAGAGGTCACTAGAGTTTCAGAAGAGAAAGAGAAAATGTCCAAAGAAGCTCAAGAGTTTAAGACTCTTTTAGATAGGAAATTGTCACCTTTGCAGACTGCTCACAATACATTAGAATCCCAAGCTTCCTATATTAAGCAGTTGAAGAACCAACTGGCACAACCACGGTCCATTCCTCCAAGCCCCAGTGTTCCCATGATTCCTTCTATATCTCAACAGGGCTTGGCAGTTCTCCAGAGACAGGCCACATTATGTCCGTTGTTTCAAGATAAAGTGGAAAGATTGCAGTCCAGGATGGATTTATTATGGTCCACATTTGAGCACTTTCAAGAGTATGTTCCTCCCGACCATTCCTTTTTTGTCCACTATCAGCTACAGAAGTTGGCTTTCTATATTAAGCTCTCAACGATGGATCTTCCTCTTCCAGAGGATGGTTGGAGTGGGGCTTGGTCTTCTGATTTGCTGACAAAAGTTGTCCGTATGGTCTTTGAAGATTCCGTGATGACAGATACCATGTTGCTATCTTATATGTATCTACGAGGTGATCTGTTAATTTCAGATGATGTAGATCTAGCTTGGTATGTGGGGGATGTGGTCTTACAAGCTGCCTTATATGTCAACCATTTGGAGTTGAGGATAGATGACATATTCCAATGCTACTCTTCTAAAGTGGCTACTTGCCTTGATACTTCATGGCATTCAATGATTGATTATGTAGTCCTGAACCAACGCTAGAATACAACTTCTACTTATGTACAGAGCACTAACCAACTGAGGGTGGATCTCCTAGCTTATCTTTCCAAGAACCATCCATTTGATTCATCCTTCTTTGATGCCTACCATCGAGATCTATTTTAGGTCCCTCTATTCATGTCTTATTGTACTATCAACAAATGGCCCATCGCTATGATGCTTATTTTTCTCTTTATCAATCCAACTCAGCAGTTATCTTACCTCTCCTTTTCCAACCTCAGGATTTTCCTCAATTCCAATCTTTACCTATTGTTCTTTCATTGAAGATCCTGTATTTTCCCCTTCTCCGCCATGCCCTTCTCCATCTATCCATATACCTTCTACTTTTCTTGCTTATCAATTGATACCTATCCTAACTGATTCACTTAAATTTTCAGCCACTCCTTTATCTTATTCCTCATTTTATGATTTTGCCTACCATCTCTTCATCCTCTTTTACTTATTCCACTTCCATCTCCTACCACTTCTATTTCTCAACCCCCTCAGTTGGTTAGTGGGTACGAAGGATTTGATCAGCAGATTCTGAGAAGAAGAGGATGGAGCTCAACTGCTTCTCTCACGGGACCACAAATTAATTAGCCATTAATTCCAGGGGACTGGACAATTGCTAGTCAAGCATAACAAAATTACCTCCATTTTTCTCAACAATATTCACAATCTCTAAATCCTTTAGTGAGATTGACAACCCATTTTGCTTGGTACTTAGCATATATGCATAGGCATTCCCATAATGACCAAAAGGCCATGGTGCACCGATCGGATGCCGTAAGCGCGCGTAGTGAGCGTCAGAAGGTCCCCAAGAACAAAAGAACTCTACTTTTTGCACAAAACTCAGTGTAGAAAGCATGCACGACATGAACAAGAGACCAATTGGGTACAATCTCCCCCCCATGCCTTGTGTGACCGCTCCACAAAGCATGTATTTTATGTATTAATCATCTTCAAGCTCAAATAATAGCCCAAATTACAAAATAGCACGCTTTTGGCTTTTGAGTTTGCTTTAGTGCCAAATAGAAATAAAGCTAATGGGCGGGCGCCCAAGAAGTCAGGCATACCCAATACAATGTCCAAATATAAATATCTAAATCGTGCGCCCATGCACATACAAAAATAATAAATAAATATCCAATGCATTGATAAATAGGCGCGACAAAATATAGGCGTCATGCCTAAGGTATGCGCCCATCAAAATAAAGATGATAACTCGAATACACGCTATCCTCCAATGCTTTCCACCACCACTACTACTATCTCTACACATCAACTGAAGCATTCACAATCGTTAGTAAAATAATACAATTAAACCAACAAAAGTGAATACCTAGCAGTCTTCAGCTACATAAATAAATCAATTGGTTAGAAATCAATCCTAACCTTAATTTATCACGAGTGCGCACTCTAAACTCATAAACGTTTATTAATTTAATATATATTTTGCAGAATCACCCACTATGGAATCACCCATGTACACACTAAATTAACGAAACGCACGAAAAGGATAGGCGTCCCCATCAACTTCTCGCACAAAGAATCCACTTTGTGTATGAGCCTCGATAATCAAAGTTTAAGAAATCCACCGTAAAACCTCACGGAATCCACCATGGCACGGAATCCACCATGAAATATACCTCCTGGCATCATACCCCCGGGGTGGGATAGCAATTGTCCTCAATTGCTATTAGCCCAATGTGGAGCTAACAGAGTGGGGAAAGCATTTAAGTCTCTAATGTGCATCCATTGGGCCTCTTCAACAGGATGGTTTTTAAACTTGACCAAATATCTAGAATATCTACGGCCAGTTCTAGTGGTCATAAAGTCAATATCTATAATAGCTTCAGGTTCAAGGATTTCAGTCTCTTCATCTAACAAATGTGGGTTTTTATAGACAGGGTGTACAGGTAATTGGCCTCTAAAGGGTCGTAATAAACTAATGTGAAAGGTGTTGTGAATATTCCAATGTGGTGGTAGTTCTAATTTAAATGCATTGTCATTGATTTTTTGGATGATCTTGAATGGTCCATAGAATGTAGGTGCTAATTTCACAACTAGGTGTTTATCTACACTTTGTAATCTACATTTTTCTATTCTTAACTAAACATAGTCATCAACTTTGAAATTCATGGCCTGTCTTTTCTTATTTGCTTGTTTTGTATATGATTGCTGGCCTTTGGTAATCATATCTTTAACCTCATCAAAAATAGTAGCGTGCATGTTAGCAATATCATCAGCAGTCTGAATCTTATTTGATAAAGATGCAACAAGTGTAGACAATCTATAACCATAAATAACTTCAAACGGTGCTTTCTTTGTAGCTGTATGTGGTGTATTGTTATATGCAAACTAAAGTAAATGTAGATGTGTATCCCATGTATGTGGTTTAGAAATAGTGTAAGCACGTAAAAGATCTAAAATAGTACTGTTAGTAGCTTCTGTTTGACCATTTGTTTCAGGATGAAATGTAGATGAAAAATCAATCTTTGTTCCTAAGTTAGCAAACAAAGTAATCTAAAAATTATTACAGAATCTAGAATCACGATCAGAAATAATAAATTTTGGTAAACCATGATTAGTAAAAACAGTTTTCAAAAATAATTGAGCTGTTTAAGATGCTGTTAAAGTTTTCTTGCATGGAATGAAATGTGCTTGTTTGCTAAACCTGTCTACAATAGTCCAAATCATATAATGGTTAGCTTTAGTGTTAGGTAAACCAGTAAATAAAATCCATAGAAATCTGTTCCCATGGACTTAATGGAATAGATAAATGCATTAGTAAACCATACTGTTTACCATGATGTCTCTTAACTCTTCGACAAATTAAACATTCAGAAACAAAGTTAGATACATCAGTGTCCATATGTGGCCAATAAAAATCTTCAGTCATGTATGCAAAGTAGAGATAATACCTCTATGACCTTGATATGGAGGACAATGAATCTGATTCAAAACAAATGATCTAAATGGAACGGTAACACATAATCTCTTTTGATAAAATATGAATCCATTATTGTAAGACAGTGAATCAATATGAATCCAATTATTTGCAACTAATTGATTCCAATCAGCTTGAAAAGTAATATCTTGATGATAAGTATCTTTCATAGGGATAAGAGAATCAAATGATATGATAGAAATATTATGAATTGTTGGTCTTCTACTTAAAGCATCAGCTACTACATTTTCTTTACCTGGTTGATATTGGATAAGGGGATGAAAACTCTGAATGAAAGCTGCCCATTTGATATGTCGGTCAGATATTTGGGGTTGACTAAGGAGATATCTAATGCTTTGTTGGTCAATCTTAATCATAAACTCAGAACCCATTAAGTAATGTTTCCATTGACGTAAGGCTTGTACAACAGCTAACAATTCCTTATCATAAGTAGAATATTTAAGTTCGAATGGTTTCAATTTACAGCTAGAGTAGGCTATGGGATGATTATATTGCATAAGTACGGCTCCTATTCCAGATCCGCTAGCATCAGTTAAGTAATAAAAAGAATGGTCTATTGAAATCAGGTAGTTGTAATACAGGAGCATGGGTTATCAGTCCAATTATACACAATACCCTTCTTTAAAAGTTTAGTCAAAGGCAAAGCAAGTAATGAAAAATTTTGCACAAACTTTCTCTAAAAACTAGCAAGACCTAGAAAAGAACGTAACTCATGCACATTTTTGGGTATGGGCCAATTTAATATTGCATCTATCTTTTTAGGGTCAACCTTAATACCTTCTAATGAAACAATATAACCTAGATATTCAATTTCTGTTTGAAAGAATTCACTCTTTTTTGGATTAGCATACAATCGATTATCTTTTAACAACTTGAAAATTAAAGACAGATGTTCATAATGCTCATTCTCATTTTTACTGAATACCAATATATCATCAAAGAATACTATAACACAATGCTGATATTTCAAAAATATGTGATTCATCATTCGACTAAATGTAGTAGGTGCATTAGTCAATCCAAAAGGCATCACTAGAAATTCATAATGTCCAAATTGTGTTCTAAATGCAGTTTTGAATATATCAGATTTATCCAATCTCACTTGTTCATAACCAGATTTAAGATCTATCTTACTAAATATGGCAAAACCTTGTAGTTTATCCATAAGATCATCTACCCTAGGAATTGGATATCTATTCTTTACAGTAATTTTATTTAGGGCACGATAATCAATGCACATACGATAAGTATTATTATTCTTCTTTGCCAATAAAACTAGTGCGCCAAATGGAGAACTACTAGGTCTAATTAATCCTCTGTTTAATAATTCCTCTACTTGATTGCGAATTTCTTTCTATTCAATTTGATTATGCTTATATGGTGCTTTACATGGTGGTTGTGTACCAGGAATTAAATCTATTTTGTGATCTTCAGGACGTGAAGGTGGTAGTCCAGGTGGTAAATCATTAGCAAAAAAATCTTTAAATTGTGCAAGAAATTGTTTATGCCTAGGATGCATATGTTTTTCTTTAGCTTGAATTTCATTCACCCAAATTAAATAAGATTTACTACTTTTATGTAATACACGTTTAGCTTGAGTACAAGTAAGCAGTGGAAAATTATTGGATGCATGCATACCATGCAATGTAATTTGTTTTCCTTGAAAATGAATTTTAATTGAATGCGTGGAATAATCTATGTCAAGATTATGCTAATGATGCCAAGGCATACCTAGGATAATATCACTAGACTGCAAAGGTACAACTAGGAAATTCCTTCGTTCAGTGTATTCGCCAATTTTAATTTCTAAGTCATGCACCTCTTGTGTTCCATTATATCTTGTGCCTAAGAATGCTGCTTTAATGCGATAATGTGTAGAAACAGTTTGTAAATTCAATTCTTTCACTAACTTTGCAGCAATAAAATCATGTGTGCTACCATCATCATGCAAAATAATCTTTTCTTTTCCATGCACTAAACATTTCATTGTCAACAAAGAATGGGGAGTTGGCATACCTAGTAAAATATCCGAAGGAGTAGCAATGTCGCCATCATCTTCTATAAAATCATGCATTTCCTCACGTTCTTCATCTTCCATTGCTCCAAGATAATTGATATGGACAGGTGGTTTCTTCGATTGGCAATTGGCTGCTAGATGTCCAGGTTGATGGCATTTGTAACAAACTATTGGTTTGGCTTTAGATACATTGTTAGCAATGGTAGGAAGTCTAGGAATATTAGGATTTGGCTGTGAGGATGGCTTAGGGTTTGGATTGGTATTTGATGGCAAAGCAGGTGGTCGTGTCCAAGACTTACGGAATGATGATGGAAGAAAACGACTTTGATTGAATCTTCTAAAATTTGAATTGAATTGCTTGGAACCATAGTTACCATTTGCTTGAAATTGTTGTGGATGCTTGTCTCTTCCTCGAATCTTGTCTTCAGTGTCATGAGCCAAAGAAATTGCATCTTCAAGGGTTGTTGGCTTGAACATATTGACTTCAGCATAGTAATGTCCAAGTAAGTCAGACATAAATTTGCATTTGTGAGTTGCTTCAAGTACATCTTCAAGCATGTGTAATTGCAGTAGGGCATTCCAAAAATGTTTGGTGTATTGGGAAATAGGTTTACGATCTCTTTGCTGTAGAAGATCCCATTACGTTATGGCTTTTTCATGGAATTGAGGAGGAAGGAAATTCTGCAAAAACTTCTTTTGGAAACTCTCCCAGGTAGTGGGACAATCAATGCTCTTGTAAACCACAGTCCACCAAAGAGATGCTCGATCGACTAAATGATTAGTGACACATTTAATTTTGTCTTTTTCAGCATATGTCTCTTCATGAAAGTAGTCATCAAACTGATTGATAAATGCAAGTACAGTTTTTCCATCTCGAGTTCCATTGAAAGTACGAAATTTGAAGTTTCTTTTACTTATCTTTGTTTCTTTGCGGATGGATTGAGCTTCAAGTGTCGCATCGATGGTACGTCGGATAAGATCTTCGAGTTGCGGTCCATCTTTGCCGGTGGTAGATCGTTGCAAATTGACTAATTGAACTTGCAAAGTTTGTCGGGCTCTTCGTTCTTCATCAAGCTACATCATAATCAAATTCAATTTTTGTTCCATCGTAGGTTCGAGAAGATCACCTTCAGCCATTAAATCGTCAATATTTTGTTTCGTCATCCTGTAAAAATCCAAAAGACCTCACACTCTCGAAATCTAATTAGCAGGATGAGCGTAGCTCAAAGTCGGGTATACAAGGCTTATAAATTTTTGTTTGGCTTTTACGGTCTTTGTCTTTTGCAGTTGCGGGATTTGTAGTCTTCGTAGAAACTGCGTATGACCTTCTGCGTGTGCTGAAACTGGTTCAGCAAGTCTGCGTATGTGAACAGAGTCTTCCAGGGAGCAATTTTCTGGTTCTGTTCTTCTGTGCAGGAACAATCTTTATGGGAGTTATTGAAGTAAATCAGTAGTGACTTCTGTGGACTTAGTTAACTTGTAGAAGTTGTAGACTTGGAAGATTTTAGTGATTAAGCTTTTGTAAAGCTTTAATGACTTAGGCTTTAGGAGTTATTAAGTTGACTGTCGTCAATTCGAATTTAGAAGGGGGGTAGCTGTTTTTCGCCGTCGATTACGGCGTCAACATGCTGCGATACCACACGTGAAATTTCGAAGTTGAAGCTTTCTTATAAGCTTCTTATAAGCTAACTAAGCTTTAAGTTTAAAGCTTAAGAACTTTTAGATATGGAAGCTTATCTGTTGACTGTGGAAAAAGACTTGGAGAGGGAGATATAGGAGTGGTCCTCCGCCTCCTCAAGCGGGTCCTTAGCGATCAGAGGCTGTAGATAGAGGTTCTTGACCGCTAGGAATCCACCCGTATCAACCGTTCGCAATGAAACTGACTGTAGAGCTCGATCGTTCTAGGAGCTCCGCCTTCGCATAAGATGGGTAGCGATTGGAAGCTCTCGATCTTAGCTTCGCTCTGATACCACTAGCGCATAGATCGGATGCTGTAAGCGCGCGTAGTGAGCGTCAGAAGGTCCCCAAGAATAAAAAAACTCTACTTTTTGCACAAAACTCAATGTAGAAAGCATGCACGACATGAACAAGAGACCAATTGGGTGCAATCTCCCCCCCATGCCTTGTGTGAGCGCTCCACAAAGCATGTATTTTATGTATTAATCATCTTCAAGCTCAAATAATAGCCCAAATTACAAAATACCATGCTTTTGGCTTTTGAGTTTGCTTTAGTGCCAAATAGAAATAAAGCTAATGGGCGGGCGCCCAAGAAGTCAGGCATACCCAATACAATGTCCAAATATAAATATCTAAATCATGCGCCCATGCGCATACAAAAATAATAAATAAATATCCAATGCATTGATAAATAGGTGCGACAAAATATAGGCGCCATGCCTAAGGTATGCGCCCATCAAAATAAAGATGATAACTCGAATACACGCTATCCTCCAATGCTTTCCACCACCACTACTACTATCTCTACACATCAACTGAAGCATTCACAATCGTTAGTAAAATAATACAATTAAACCAACAAAAGTGAATACCTAGCAGTCTTCAGCTACATAAATAAATCAATTGGTTAGAAATCAATCCTAACCTTAATTTATCACGAGTGCGCACTCTAAACTCATAAACGTTTATTAATTTAATATATATTTTATGGAATCACCCACTATGGAATCACCCATGTACACACTAAATTAACGAAACGGCCGAAAAGGATAGGCGTCCCCATCAACTTCTCGCACAAAGAATCCACTTTGTGTGTGAGCCCCGGTAATCAAAGTTTACGGAATCCACCGTAAAACCTCATGGAATCCACCGTGGCACAGAATCCACCGTGAAATATGCCTCCTGGCATCAAGCCATTCCAAAGCTTTTTATGAATGTCAATGTGAACATTGATTCCCAACAATTGGATGTCCTATATTTTCATGCCCTTTGTCTACCTAGCAAATACCTTGTTTTGCTAGAACGGATGTGCTGCCTTCAATTCTTTCAAAATCCTCCAAAATCTTTTGTAGATGAGTCTTTATCCTTGGATCGCTTTTGTAATCATCAAGCCTTCAAGAGGGATCATCTTCATTGATACCCCTGAATGTATCTTCTGTGCTTCTTAATGAGACATCTTTTGGAGGTGCCATTCAGATGGTTATGTTTGTGTGTGTCTTGTATTAATTTGTATGAGATGAGTTCAACTGGTTGAATAATTTGTTTGAGAGCTCTCTTTTCAACTATTGATACTGATGGTGGATGGCAAGCCTACGATGCAAAGCTGAAGAACCTCTTATATCTTTTACAAATTTGTTATGACTTTTTATTGTTTATCAGATGTGTTAATGAATAACAAAGTTTTCCTTTAGTAGTATTATTTTCTAGATACATGTGATAAGTTGGGGTCGTGGTGGTTTGCGGTGATTATTGAAGATACTAAAGAAGACCAAATTTAGCTATTTACTGAACTTACATTCTTCTTTTCCTTAGGTCGTGAGGACGCTTCCTTTCTAAGTGTGGGGATATGTTGAGAGTGGAAAAAGACTGAATTTTTGATTGATTGTTATTTTTTTAAGGCCTGAATGATTGATTTTTGATGGATTTTGAGTGATGTATGGTTGTTAATGGAAGTGTTTGAGAGTGTTTTGGATGATATTGATTATGTTTTGGAAGCTCATGATGATTCTTAGTAGAAATATGAAGCTCTGTGATGTTCTGATAGGTTCTATTAAGGTTTTGATTGGTTCTGATACCTTCTGTATAGCTTCTATTTTGTTCTGATTTTCTTATATATGAAGCATGGATTGATTATTGATGAAGGTTGAGATCTTTTGAAGGTTTATTGAATAGTTTTTTATATTTTGGAATGGTTTTAGTATGAGTTAGGAGGATACACTGTTCTCTGATGACCTTTTGTAACCCTCTATAAATCTTATGTAGAGCCTTTGTCTCTGTTCTGTCTTTGCTCTGTTCCTGTTATGTTCTGTTCTATAAATCTTCTATAAGTGTTATGTGGAACGTATGTGTGACTTTGGGAAAGTTTTTTTTAACTTTTGGAAAGGATGAATCTAAGTTCAAAAGAGCTAAAACAAATAGAAGAAGCAGCTATTGAAGACTGAAGAGAAGACTGGAGTGATAGAGACAGGAGCGAGATATGAAGGGTTACTGTAGTGGCTCTGGTGCCTCTTCGACATAGACATACCTCTTGGGAGGTGTATCCACGACCTAAGAAGGATTATTGAGAGTCATTATTGAATATTGTAGTGAGGAGATTATGTATTATTGATAGAGAGAGAGAGAGAGAGAGAGAGAGAGAGAGAGACAGACAGACAAAGATAGAGATAGAGATAGAGATAGCCAATTCCATCAAAATAATGTATCTGTCTATGAGAGATTGAGAGAGAAAACTATGAAGACATTGAAGATGAATACTATGTGATTGATTTCCATTCAAAAATGGTGTATTCTTTTATGTTCCTTGTTATATTGATGGATTCTATGAAGATGTTGAAGATTATGGTTGATTCTATCAAATCCGTGGGAGATATCTACTATGATGTTGCATGAAGATTTGCTATTTTCTTCGTTTTGGTCATCAAAAGAATGAAATAAAAGCTTGTTGATGTTACATTATAGATTTTCTTGTAGTAGAATCCCTTTTTCCTTGGTGTTCCTCTTGGGGCTCCAAGCACATACACAATATAATCTTCTCTTTTAGTAAAACATTCCAAGAGATAATATAATCATTACCACATCATCCCCCTAAGGAAACGATGACACTAGACCTACAACTTAGGAAACCTCACACTTGTCGTGGGTTAGCCGCTCAAAATCAAGTACTATGCATCTAGAAAATAATTCTCTTGATACCACATATGGAAACGCGGATGCAAAGTGGATGGCACATATCCTCAAATGAGTAAACTTACAGATCAATCAGTGCGAATGTGCATAAACAATCCTTTCATGATTTCACACTAGCGCAATGCATCGTTGCTAAGGCAGCATTGAAATAACCCGTACTACTCTCTTTTGTGAGGCTTAAATCAAATGAATACTATATGACATATAATGCAAAAAAACTGAAGTCAAATGATAATTAACTCCCACAATTCCCTTCCCCCTACCGTTTAAGACTTAGCATTCATTGGGTAGGTTAAAAGGATTTTTCATGTATATTTATTTGTGATAAAAGTGATAAATACATACTTTGGCAATGGAAGCAGACCAAGGCTAAACCTCATGCTTTATCTCTATATACATGTACAAACATAACTTTAATTTCTTACCATTTTTCTAATATAAAATCTATTTTTTTCTATTTTATTTTGCTTAAAATCATATTTTTGAGTACTTTTTCTTATTTTTATTATATAAATTGTTATATTTTCTTATTTTTCTAAGTCAAGTGATTAATTCACACTCTGATCCATTTTCATATTTAATTTTATCCCACATGAGAATAAGATTTGATCCCCACTTAAAACACATATTTCAGATTTTCAAAAATTAATAACTCATGATTACGAACACAAGTTCTAAATGTTATGATACACAACTCTCAAACACATTGCAACCAATCCTCAAGCAAAATTTTATCTCATATGAACAAGATTTGCACCATGAAATGTCAAAAAATAGTCGAATTTCTATTAAAAAGAGGCTCACTACCATTTTTTAGGTTTCAAGTTTCAAAAATTGAATTTGCAGGCAGTCATCAGGCCCACCATTGATCTCCAAATAGCATTGGTCATCACTCCTCAACATCGGCACACTCTCATGTCAATTCACTTCAAGCTAGATAACCGGTCTTCATTCCGATCTCTTCCAATTCATTCCCACATGAACAATCTTCAAGGAGGAGTGAGAGGGAGGAGTGAGAAAGAATGATTTTCCAAGTTTCTGCTCAATGCATCATTCTTAGATCAAAGACTAGTGATTTGAAGGGTAAAATTCATGTAGTAGCCTAGCATCTTCGTCGGATTATGAGGGTCTTCTTTAGCACCAAGACCCCCCTTCTCTCAAATTTGGAATCTCGTCTTCCATGACTACTTAAAATTATCGAATTTGCATCCACCACTTAGACTAGAGCGAGTGTCACTTTCTACCTTAAATTGACAAAAATTGGCACATTGTGAGCAGTCTTCAGGTTGTAAAATCCTACTCTCACACCCCGACCCCTTGCATTGTGTGGGTCTCCTCCTCCCCATACAACATGAGGGATCCTCGAGATTTTGGGACCCCCCCTCATCACATTGAGTGAGTCCACCCTTTGGACTCCCACTACTGATTAGAGTTTCTCATATAGTTGTGTTTATAGATGGATGCTATCAAGGTGTGGCATGTGGAGGGAGCTCAAGAGCTTGCAAGGAGTGAAGGTACTCCTAACACTCTTGCATAAGAACCTAGGAGTAGTAGAGACAGCCATGAGGATATGCTTCTAGATTTCCTTTCTTGAGTGAGACAAGAGCATCTACTACCACAAGTATTGCATGTGTTTTCTATCATTGCCATTGTGTGGAGGAATAGGTCAGGGCCTCATGAGTCTACCACAAGGAACAAGATCACTTTTTTGGAGCAAACATCTACTAGAGAGGTTCGCATTGAGGGCCTTTAGTATGTTCATATGACTGATGTCTTTGACGAAAGCCCCTATTAAGGAAAAGGTGTAATAAGATATTGCTGAGGATTTGTGTGAGGGCATGATGAAGGCAGATCTACAATGCCCTACACACAATCAGAAGTGCCATGTTGTTGAGCACTTTCATGGGTTTGTTTGCTTTTTGAATGTGTTGCTAGGGGAATGAAGGAAAAGAGCATACACAATGCATGTTGAAGCAGAGACTGATGAGGTGCAAGAGGTCTCCCAACTAGTAGATGTGGCCAGTGAGAGGGAGCAAAGTGGTCAACTTGATGTTGAAGCTTTGAGAAGGAAGAATATAAAGGTGGGTTGTGTTGATGAGCAAGAGACTGAGGAGGATGATGATGATGTTTCTACGGCACTACTCCCCACCTTCCCTATTGGCGAAAGGCAATATGTTCTCCTAACTCATATCCAAACCCTTTTTAACATTAGGGAGGACTACTACTTGGCCATTATTGCATAGAATCTTGGAATAGATTTTGATTTTTCAATTCCACATTGGGATAAGTATCTTCTTTTGGATTCAAATGTCAAGGAAATGGAATAGTACTCCACAACAGAGACCTTGACCATGATATACAAGGATGCACTCAGATATGAGTCATCCCTTCCTTTTGAGGAAGAGTTCAAAGCAACATAAACAAAATTGAATGTATCTCACTTGGGCAAATCAAACAAGGACTTAACTCCTAAGTCTTTCCAAATCAGCCAATCAAGTATTCATATATGGAGTGAGGAGTTATTGGTTTCAAATGAAAATAAGAACATTAGTTTCATGGGCTATATTCATTTGGATACTATATTGATTTTCATAAAAATTTTGCAATAATTCACTAAGTATATTTGCTATTTTTCTATGTGTCATATACGAGGATGGGTTCATTGGTCATGCAAGTGGAAAACGAAAGGGAGGTTTAGGCAAGGACTTTGCCTTAGGCCACTATATCAAAGACCTCACCTTTCCAAAGTTTGTTGTTTTCCATTAGAAGTTCTCAAGGAACAATGCAAAGTTCCATCTTTTACATTGAAGACCTTGTCAAGATATCTTAGAGGGAATCCTATTAGGTGAAATGCAAAGAAGATAGTTTTTGGAGAAACATGAAGCTCTACGAATTTTGCATCAAGGCGCGTATGACATGGTAAATACCACTTAGAGTATGCATCATTTGGCTTGATGAGCAAGATCAAGGATCCAAATGTGTTTGTAGAATATAAAAAAAGGCATCTACTTAGAACTAGATCAATCCCAAAAATTAATCAACAATCTTTAAAAGAACTAGAGCAACAATTACAAGATGAAGCTAGGCCATCTTCAAAGAGGCCACAAGTAGAGGAGTGAGCTTTGAGCATTGATTGTATTGCCACTTTACTCAAAAATAGTGGTTTTTCAACAAAAAAAAAGGGAGCTTATTGTGTTAAAAAATTCCAAAAATTGATAAGTGTTCCTTTGTGTCAAGATTTCTCCAAAACTCCTCTTGTATTTATTTCATTGTGTATGGGCTTATGAGGAACTGTTGTTTATGTGTATCCAAGCCTTTCCTTGTCTTTGTCTAGTTCGTTGCCACATAGTATGTCTCATTGCTACATTAGAATTCTCCCACAATTCCTTTTTTCTTTGTCTCTTCAAATGTTACATTGCTTTGTTAATTTTAGATGTTCTTAGTGCTTCTTTTCTATTAGCTCTATGGATAAGCTTTCTATAGATCCATTGGTGTAATGCTTCTAAATTGTCAACTTTCTCTACTCCTCTAGGTGTCTTATATGGTTAAAATAGCTACTATGAGCTTGATAATGGGTTTTCTCCATATCTTGAGTTGATCATATTGATAGACTACCATATTCCTTAGCAAAGGGATATGATTATATATAATCTATTGTCAAATCATAAGAAAGAATGCTAGATTAGTACCCACTTTCAATTAAGCAATTATACTTTATCAAACATTATGAAAACAACATAGCATGTAGTAGGTAATGTGCTAATTTATCTATGTACTAGCCATTGACTTTTTAAACTTGTCCAATGATGTTTCAAAGCCCTGATAGTCATGTAAGCTCCATACCCACATGTCACAAAACTTAAAGATTATATCTAAAGATTTCCAAACATTGGCCTTGTGTGGTCATTATTCACCACTATCAACGTGGTCCACAACCACATTATGGATGCACTTCCACCTATTGAATTGAATTCTTAAGTGGACAGTATTACTTGACAAGGATTATTTGAGGGTGGTACCAATAAAAATCTTTGTTCTTTTAGACCTCCAATGGAAACTTTCTTTGGTATGTCTCTACCATCTTTTGACCTTTTCTCATCCTTTTCAATCTTTACATTTCCACCATGCAAACCAACGTCTGATAATGCCTTCTCAAGTGTGCTACAATTTCCTTGATCTGCGTAGACCTAGGTTGCATTGTCCAAGCAAAACATATAACAAGAAAAGTAATTTCTCAATGATTTTGCATAAACTATGGATTGTGCAGATATGGTCTCAAGATAAGGGAATATCTAAAATTACTCTAAAATTTGGATCTTTGATATGCCTGACAAGTGCCTTTTTCCAATTCTTTTTATCGAGTTTCTTTGTGACACACATGCAATGTATGCATGGGCTCTTCGACTTAGCTCCTTTTGAGACATTGTAAATGCACTTTAGGGTCTTCACATCATTTGCTGGATGCCACTCTACTTTGAATCTTCCACATCCAAGATTCTCCCATTCCTTTGCTCACTAATTATTTGGGGTATATTTGTCTTATGGAAAATTCAATGCATGGTTCCAAAATTCTCAGACATAGCCTGCAATACACTCATATTATAAGCATGTCACACACCCACACTATCAACACAAGTAAACATCTAATATAAATATATTGCTCACCTCAAAGGACCCTAAAGAGGATATATTGTTCTCTAACTGGACACTAAACCATTTTTGGATTGTGCTTTGAAATTTTTGGATCGAGTGCCTTCTTCATCAGGGTGATGGTGACCCGTTCTAGCTTTGTATCCTTCATGATATGGCACTCATCAAGCTTGAGTACAAATTTTAAGACGCTATCACATTTTTCTAGAGTCACCTCAAATAATTGAATAGAGTATGATTGTAAGGCCTTCAAACTATAAAATATATTGTTGTATTTTTTATAAACCATTGCCTCCCCTATTGCTCCATAGTACATATCTTTCATATAAAATGGAGCTCTTAGGAGCTCTAGAACTTGATCATTCACTTATTTTCTCATTCTTTGAGTAATGTTGGGTCTAGCAATATTGATCCATGTAGCTTAAATTCCTTCATATTTGATTGAAGAGATTTGTAAATAGATGTGTATCCCCTACTAGATATACCTACCTTATCTAACAAAGTGTGCATATCGCTTAAGCTAAGTTGGTTCCCTCTCAGGAAGGCCTCAATCTCCTGTTGTGTAAACTTCTGATACTTTGGATCCTTCATGATTGCTTTGATAACTTCCTTATTAAGAAGCATTTTAATGTGTTCAATAGATGTGTCCATGCTTGAAGCCTTTTTTTCATTTGATTGTAGGATATCTTTGTATTCAGAATCAAAATGTTCAGTTATCATATGGTACATTATAAATACTTTTTGAGATAGAGGAAGAAGTAACAAAGAGCTTAATTACTTCAATGCATATATCCTTTTCTTAATGCCACCACTTCGTAACTTCATATCTTGAATATTTCAAAGTTTCCTACACCATTTGTGAACCCCCAATACTGTTCCTTTAAGTCTCAACTGATCTCTCATTTCTCTAGCTCTAAAATAGTGTCCTTGTTTTGCAGTAGTTTATGCTTACATTGCTCTAATGTTAGCCTTAAAGAAGTATTCTCCTTCTTTAAGTCTCAACTGATCTCTCATTTCTCTAGCTCTAAAATAGTGTCCTTGTTTTGCAGTAGTTTATGCTTACATTGCTCTAATGTTAGCCTTAAAGAGGTATTCTCCTTCTTTAAGTCTCAACTGATCTCTCATTTCTCTATCTCTACAATAGTGTCCTTGTTTTGCAGTAGTTTATGCTTACATTGCTCTAATGTTAGCCTTAAAGAGGTATTCTCCTTCTCTAACAAATCTCTCTCTAGCTTATGTACATTACTAATGGCATCCCAATGTTGTGTGTATCTAAGAGGCCATTATATCTATTTCCAACAAAGATTACTAAGAATGTAATATCCCTGAATAGAGGCATGGAGCTATGCAAAGGATCTTTTGGATACAATCTTTTGTTAGTCCATAGATCTATATTCCTCTTTGTTGAGATGACAAGCTCAACACATGCGTATATTAATGATGGACCGCCTGGTTAGATGGATCCACATGTCTACACTTAGCACGTCGGTGGTCATTATGAATCTCACATGGCCACTAACTCATTACTTATTATATTCAGGTTGTTACACCTATTTACAGCTGGCATAGTTATAGCCCCAGTCAACTAGGGTAGTCGGTTATGCATTGTTTGACTTAGTAGGCCACTTTCCTTTATGTTGTATCTTATCTATACTTTGTGTACATTGAAAAGTGTGTGGAAGAAGA
Source organism: Lygodium microphyllum (assembly GCF_053477565.2). Lineage (NCBI taxonomy): Eukaryota > Viridiplantae > Streptophyta > Polypodiopsida > Schizaeales > Lygodiaceae > Lygodium > Lygodium microphyllum. The sequence continues at coordinate 116,551,186 of NC_141148.1, forward strand.
AGAAGAAACCGGCAAGAAAACGTTTTGGCCTCCATTTCTCTTCTTATCTCTTGAGTGAGCTTCTCCTTGTGCATTCTATGTGTGTTCGGCACAGCATCTTGAGCAAGTCCCCCCACCCCACGATTCTTGACATGGTATCAGAGATGCACCACTGATTGAGGCTGGTTTTGAAGGCTAAAGCAAAGGAGAGGAGCTAAGGATTCGAGCAAGCAAGCAATGGGTAAGAAGCTCTTCCATTCTCTACTTCTTCTCTTAGACAGTGCCTATGGAGGCACCGGAAGCAAGGCAAAGCAAAAATCTCATATTGCAGTGAGATTTGGTGTGCACGAAGAGCGTTGTGTATTCTGCAGATAAGCCCTTTAGGGCTTTCTCAGCTGCTATTTTGGCCACCATCAGAGAGGTCATTTCAGGCCCCGTTTTAGACTCGCAAGGTTGCGAACAGCAGTTCAAGGTATCCTGCGATTTCAGCTGTGTCTACCGTATATAGGTGCACAGGTTACAAATTTCAGATATATAAGTTCAAAGGTGTTTATCCACAAATAAACACAAGATTTATCTGCAAACTGGTTTCAGATTGCATGTATTGTTGAGCAGACAGTAAAAAAGTTGTCTGGTGTATTGTTGTGCACTACAGGTCGAGGGTTGTAGAAGATTTGCTTGATGTTTGGTATTAGTTTTGTGATAATGGCAGAGAACAGTGGAAACCCCATCATTGATAAGCTCGATAAGAACAACTACCCTTCATGGAAGTTCCATGTCACGAACTTCCTTATTGGAAAAGGCCTCTATGAGTTTGTTTCAGGTGAAGAAAAGGAGCCGGAGAGGTGAGTGATCCTCCAACTGCAGAAGAGACAAAGGCACGGAAGGAATGGAATGCAAAAGGCAAAAAGGTCATGTATTAGTTGTCTGCAGTAATTGACAATAATATGCTGGGACATATTAGGAATGCAGAGAATTCATATGCAGCTTGGACCATACTTGAAAGTATGTTTTTCGTAAATACAAAGGCATGAAAGATTCAACTCAAATACATTGAAGAAAGGGAAGATGTCTATCAATGAGTATGCACTGAAGGTAAGGAGCATTGCAAATGCCTTGGCAACGATTGATGCAATGCCCGATGATGATGATTTGGTGTTGTCTACCATGGGTGGACTTAACAATGAAAAGGCTTGGAAGTCTTTTGTAACTTGCGTATATGTCAGAAAGCCATTTCTAGATTTTGATGGGTTGGTCTCCCTTATGACCACTAAAGAGATCAAGATGCAGAGTGAGACATCTGAAAAAAGTGGTGAATAGGTCCAAGGTTTCTACTCCAGTTCAGGAAGGGGACATGGTAGGTTCTCTTCAAGAGGTCCTAGTACAGGACATGGTAGTGACAACCAGCAAAACAGATTGAATCAACAATTTGGCGATATGCAGGTTTCAGAAGGTCGTGGTAACTTTAGAGGCAGGGGGAGCTTTAAAGGAAGAGGTGGATGGCAGAACAGAGGTTCTAACAACTCTGGTATTATGTGTCACTACTGTGGAAAAACAGGTCATATTGCAGCCCAATGCTATGCTAAGAAAGATGATATTTGCAGTGGTAAGTTGTAGCAAGGAAACTATGCATCGTCTTCACGACAGAATGAAGACAAAAATGAACGTCTGTTTGTTATGCATCATATGTTGAATGCTGCTACAGGAAAGGGAACACATGATGATGTTTGGTATGTTGATTCAGGTGCATCCAATCATATGACCAGCCATGCATAATGGTTTGGAGAGATGCAAGATTTGTAAAATACAGGTTATGTGCAGACGGGTGATGATTCATGCCACCCAGTTTCACATATTGGAAAAGTTTCCTTATCCTTGCATGATGGTAAGACAAAGAGTCTTTCAGATGTATTACATGTGGCATCTATTACAAAGAACTTGGTGTCAGTCGGTCAGATGGTAGAGCAAGGGCTGCAAGTCAGATTTAATGCAAAGGGCTGCTTTGTAGAAGACTTCAATGACAAGTGCAGGTTGGTTGCAAAGGGAAGTAGAGTTGGACATATGTTTACTCTAGATGCTGGAATTCCTACTATGAATGCTGCTATGTATGCTAAAGGAAAAGGTGTTGTTGCAGATATTGAAATTTGGCACAAACGCATTGGACATGCAAATGTACAAAGGCTGAAATTAATGCAGTCCAAAGGGTTGGTTATAGGTTTGCCTACATTTAGAGTTGCAGAATTTCATAAGGTATGCGAAGCATGTCAGTTTGGTAAGCAGGCAAGACAACCTTTTTCACATGACAGAGATGTAAGCAGAAATATCCTTGATGTTGTGCATATAGATATTTGGGGGCCTACACAAAATGTATCTCTTGGAGGCAGTTCATACTTTGTCACATTCATTGATGATTGTTCTAGAAAGCTATGGGTATATTTTATGAAAGAAAAGAGTGAAGCATTTGAGCACTTTAGAACTTTCAAGGCTGTAGTTGAAAGAGAAATAGACTTGAAAGTAAAGTGCTTGAGGTCAGATGGAGGGGGAGAGTACCTCTCGAATGAGTTCAGTGATTTTCTGAGGTCTCATGGGATAAAGAGATAGTTCACATGCAGGTATACCCCACAGCAAAATGGGGTTGCAGAAAGGAAAAACAGGCATATTGCAGAAGTTGTATGCGCCTTGATGGTTGAAAAGAATATGCCTAAGCATTTTTTGTCTGAGGCTATTCATACGGTTGTCTACATTATGAATAGAACTCCCACAGCTGCAGTTCATGGGATGACTCCTAAAGAATGCTTTACTGGCAAGAAGCTTGATGTATCGCACTTGAAGGTATTTGGCTGTGTTTCATATGTTCATGTGCCAGATGAGCTACGGAAGAAGCTTGATCCAAAGGTAGAAAAATGTGTCTTTATTGGATACTCTTTAGAGCAGAAAGGGTATCGCTATTATAACCCTGTCACATGTAAGTTCAGAGTGAGCAGGGATGTCATCTTTGATGAAATGAGCAATTGATATGCATCTAATGGTGATGCATTGGATGATGATGATCATGACACTCATGTGCAGGCTGAAAAGCAAGAATCACAAACTCTTAGTGGACCAGAGACATCATCTAGTAGTCCTTGGTCTGGGAGACTAAGGAGTAGCTCTACATCTTTAGGTGTATCTAGTAGCACTACAGGTAAAGACAAAGGAAATAATAAAGTGTCAAATGACATTGATACAGTTCTTGATGGAGACTCCAGTGGCTCAAAGAGCTTAGATGATGAACTTGGTATTCCTTCTATCAAGACACCAGGTGTACAGAGAGCTCATAGTAATGTAAAGGCTCCATTGAGTGATCCGATGGTACGTAGATCTAGCAAGGTCAGATACACTGTTAAAAGATTTGGTTTTGAAGGTTATGCAGATCACCATTATGATTATATGGTGAAACTAGTTGAGGATATTGAGCCCACTTGTTTTGAGGATGCTGTTGGTCATACTCATTGGGATGCAGCAATGGATGAGGAGATGGCTGCATTAGAGGCCAATAAGACTTGGGATCTAGTATCATTGCCGAAGGGAAAGAAAGCTATTGGATGTAAGTGGGTTTATAAGATTAAGCACAATGCAGATGGTTCTATTAGTAGGTACAAAGCTAGGCCGGTTGCAAAAGGCTGTGCCCAAACATATGGCATAGATTATGAAGAAACCTTCAGTCCAGGCTAGGATGGCAACTGTCAGATGTGTGATTGCTTTGGCAGCAGCCAAAGCTTGGAGGTTGTAGCAAATGGATGTGAATAATGCCTTTTTGCATGGTGATTTGCAAGAAGAAGTGTATATGGATTAGCTAGCAGGTTATGAAGATTCAGAGCATCCCACGTATGTGTGCAGGTTGAAGAAGGCGCTCTATGGGCTCAAGCAAGCACCTAGAGCATGGTCTGACAAGATCAGAGAGTATCTTGTCAATATTAGCTTTTATGTCTCTGATGTTGATCACTCACTTTATGTGAGAAAGGGAGATGTAGGTTTGGTCATCATAGTCATCTATGTGGATGACTTGATTATTACAGGTGATAGTGATAGTGGGATTGCTGAAGTCAAGGACTTTTTCAAGAAGAAGTTTGAGATGAAGGATTTAGGTGAGCTAAGGTACTTCCTTGGCATTGAGATGATCAGATGTGATGATGGTATATGAGTGTCCCAAAGACAATATGGCTTGGATATGTTGTCCAAGTATGGTATGATAGCATGCAAACCACTTTCAGTCCCGTTGGAGCAGAATGTAAAGTTAAGTGCTAATGTTGGGGATGAGATAGAAGACCCTACTATGTTCAGGAGGATAGTGGGGAGTTTGATCTACATGACCATTACCAGGCCAGACTTGAGCTACGTTGTTGGACTTGTGAGTCAGTTTATTCAAGTACCTAGAAAAACACATTTGGATGCAGTCAGACGCATATTGAGATATGTGAAGTCCACATTACATTATGGACTTTTCTATGAGGCAAGTATAGATGTACAGGTGTTTGGATACAGAGATGCAGATTGGGCTAGTAGTATGTCTGATAGAAGATCTACCAATGGATACATGTTCTCTCTTGGTAGTGCAGCAGTTACTTGGAGCAGCAAAAAGCAATCTATAGTTGCTTTGTCGAGTACAGAGGCTGAGTATAGAGGTGCTGCCATTGCAGCATGTGAGGTAGTATGGCTGCAAAAGTTATTGGCTGATTTAGATGTGCAGGTGGAAGGTCTAGTTGTCATTTATTGTGACAACATGAGTAGTATACAATTGGCTATGAACATTGTGTTTCATGCAAGGACAAAACATATTGAGGTACACTACCACTTTGTGAGAGAGAAGGTACTAGCAGGTGAGATTGACTTAGTGTATGTCAGCACACAGGATCAGATAGCTGACATCTTCACAAAGGCATTGGGTACATAGAAGCTTCAAAAGTTTCGAGGCTTACTTAGAGTTGCAGAGATGCAGTTGAGCTTGAGGGGGAGTGTTGAGATGACAAGCTCAACACATGCGGATATTAATGATGGACCGCCTGGTTAGATGGATCCACAGGTCTACACTTAGCACGTCGGTGGTCATTATGACTCTCACATGGCCACTCACTCATTACTTATTATATTCGGGTTGTTACACCTATTTACAGCTGGCATAGTTATAGCGCCAGTCGACTAATGTAGTCGGTTATGCATTTTTTGACTTAATAGGCCACTTTCCTTTATGTTGTATCTTATCTATACTTTGTGTACATTGAAAAGTGTGTGGAAGAAGAAGAAGAAACCAGCAAGAAAATGTTTTGGCCTCCATTTCTCTTCTTGTCTCTTGAGTGAGCTTCTCCTTGTGCATTCTATGTGTGTTCGGCGCAGCATCTTGAGCAAGTCCCCCCACCACACTATTCTTGACACTCTTTCCTTGTAACCTATGCAATTCTTGATTTTTCTAATCATACTCATAATTAAGCTTGACATGGAGGTGATATACCTCTCTCTTGTATCTCTTTGATGATGATTTGAGCACCGCTATTTTCATTTGTAATGTTGATTCCACCTCAACCATCTCCATTTGTGATATTGATTTGACCTAGTCATCCCTGTTGATTCTACTCCAACCATCTCTATTTATGACGGCCCCAGTCGTCTCTATTTGTGATGTTTGTGAAGTTACTTCTAAAAAATGAGAGAAAATACATGGAATGTTTCAAAAAGTAATGTGGTAGGCATAACTCAAGGCTTCACGTTGTCCTTGGCTCATCTTTTGAGAGACTACACCATTAATCCCAATCAATCTAGATATGAGATGTCAAGTTCTGAGCATCGAGTACTTAATTCCAAGACCTGATCTCTAGACTCTTAATTAGGGCTCATTGATAGCTTAAAGGATATGGGTTAATTTGTGTATTTTGGAAAAAATAGAAAAGTTTAAAACTTTTAGATTTTTTATCATTTTAATGATTTTTGAATTACCTCTCTCTATATTGAGGTGGAATTTCTTAGAAGGCCCAAACTTGAGTCCAAATCTCTTCTAATGAAACATGCGATGGATGCGTGGTATAAGTGAAAAGTGTTTGAGAACCTTCTAAGGGATGATTTGCCCCTACAAGTCTTGTTAATACCTGTGAGCACCACACTTTGGACATGTTTTCACAGACTCATATTCTCCTCGAAAGAGCACGAAATCATTAACAAATGCATGAATGCTATTATAATCCATGCCAAGCTTTTGCAACACTTATCATGCATCATCATCACAAGACTTGAGCATCGTGTTTCTAGATGGCAATATGTAATATTTTAGTAGCCTAATAAATCTAAACACCTTTGAAGAAATTAAAAAATGTTATTATTTATGTATCAAGACAGAGGAGTGCAATATGCACCTGAACAACTCAACCACGCTTGCATGGCTCCATCTGTCCATCCATACTTTACTTGAAGTCCAAGAACCATCTTTAAGCAAGATACCTAAACCCATCATATAATGGTATGGAAGCCTTCTCTCTTAATGGATCAGATGACCCGATATCCATAGGTAGTAATGCATCAATCATAGCCTCCATATTAGGCTCCAAGGTTTGAGGAAGGTCTGAAAGGTCCCCGATATCTTCTAATATCGAGGATACAATTAGCGGAGTGCACTCTAATGAGTTTATCGGCTCAAGAACTCCTTCCATTATGCGACCATGAACTCTTCTTATGGGCCACAATAGGTGCATTGATTGGGATGGACTGATACCTCTCTATGGACATTTCTAGGGCACATTTAATATTAATTAGAGCTTGATTGCAAAGCATGATCAGTATAGACTTTCCTTATTGTTAACTCAAAATCCAAGATCACTTGATTAATGATTTCTAAGCATCGCACAGGATCTATAGACAAGCCATGTTTTTGTCGAATTGCAAGCTTGCACTAATGGTAAGGACATGGGACATGCTGATTGAGATATGCATCTTGATCTCAAACATCACTGCTCTCACTATTGTACATTTCCTCTATGTTATAACCAATGGACAATACACTTTCCTCCCTCAATTCATGACTCCCTCTCTTCCTTCCTCTCCCTCCCTCTGTATTTTTGTTTAGTTCTCTTTTTGCTTCTCCCCCTTCCTATCTACGTATATCCCTTTTCCACTCTCTTTCTCCCTCCCTCTCTCATCTCTCTCTATCCCTCTCTATCCATTTTTTTGAATGTCCCTCCCATTATTTATCTCTCCTTCCCCCTCTCCATATACATATACATATATACGTATATATAAATATATTTCTCTCTCCCTTCCTCACGGTATTTCTCTCTCTCCCCCTCCCTCCCTTTATCTCTCTATTTTTTCCTCTTTATACACACACACACACATATTCTATTCCTCGCTCTATTTCTCTCTCCCTTCCTCCCTCTCTTTATCTCTCGCTTCCCCCCTCCTTTTTTGTTTCTCTACCACCCTCCTTCTCCCCGTCTTTGCCTTCTCTTCCTCTTTGTTTTTCTCTCCCCCTCCTCTCTCTCTTTCTCTCCCTCCCTCTCTCTATTTTTATCTCTCCCCCTCTCTCTTCCTCTTTATTTCTCTCCATTCTCTCTTTCTCTCCCTCCCTTCTTTCTCTCTATTTCTCTCTCTCTCAATGCATCTCCCCACAAACAAAAAGATAGAGAGAAGATAATAAAATTAAAAAATAAAGAGAGGAGAGATAATGTATCTACCTCAAAGACTCAAGGAAGAATCCATTTACCTTTGCGGCTTCCCTTCCTTTTCTCCTTCATACCCCTCTCCTTCTTCTGCATGGATGGAAAAAATCCCCTTCCTTGTAGTTATGTGATTCCATAAGTTACCCATGATGAGCTCCTCATGTGTAAAATATGATATAAGCAAAAAGAGGGGATAAAAAAAAGCACACAACAAGACAACATCATTAGAGTGGACTCAATCAATTTGGGAACATAAGAAGATGCTTTGAGATAGAGCCAAGATATCAATCATACATGGAGGAAATCACTTCAAAGTAGACTTTCTTCTCTACTACCCTTCTTGGACCAAATGATTCTCAAACAGTTGGTTTTCTTTACCTCATCAATTGGTTTCTTTTTCCTTTAGCCACTCAATTAAAAGATCCATTAATTAGGTGAGAAATTCCTTTCCTAAATAAAAGCTAGCCATTTCATGCACTCACATAACAACTCATGCTAGAATCTATTGAAAAGACACTTACCAAGCACCAATCTTATCATTAATCAAGATTGAATGTAAATATGGTTTTTTCTATGATTCTACTTGTATTTTAATGAAATATATTAGGTGGCACATCCTTTCCTTGTTTACTTTAGCCAAGAAAGATATGGTGTTAAATATTAATAGAAAAAGTATGTTTGAAGACATATTTAAGGGCTAAGATCTAAAGAAAAAAAAGTCCAACCATTCCTCTCTCTAGCTTCTAGTAATGGAAGTATTTAAGTTCTTGAATAAATATTAGATAAATGAAATGTTAGCATTTGATAATAAGTTAGTAGTAATATTTGGATCACATCTCTCCTTATTGATTTAGATTGTTAAAAAAAAGGTGATTGGGTAGGGATAAGGTGGTGATTTTATGGTCAAGTATGGTAATCATACTATATATTATTAAAACTATACCTTAGGAAATCCCTACTTCTTGATGTAATAAAGCCTGCAATCAAATCTCATCAAGATGTGCCAGAGAAGTATACTGTTCCTATAACGCTTCTTTCTCTCCCAACAATGAATTATTGAGGGCAAAACGCACAGTGGGGAGCTCTATTTCTAACGGCAAAACACGCTCCTCCCCATACACTAGCTTGAATGAGGTGTGGCATGTGGCTCTCTTGAAGGTTGTGTTGTAAGCCCCTACCACATATAATTTATTATCCCAATCGTGCTTGCTTTCTGATATGGTCTTAGATAAGATTCCTACCAGTTGTTTATTCATACTCTCAACCTGACCGTTCGCTTGAGGATTATATGGGATACTCTTGTTGTGCTTAATCTTCAAAGCTTCAGTCAGGGCCACTATAACCTTGTTCAAGAAGTGTGTCCCTCAATCAACACAATCTCCTTTGGTGGACCAAAGTGGCAAACAATTTTCTCCATAATGAAACTAGCCATCTCCTTAGCATTGTCCTTCATCATCACTCGAGCTTCATACCACTTTGGAAAGTATTCCATTGCTACAATAATATACCGCTTTCTCGTGTGAAGGGTATATTGGTCCCACAAGATCAATACCCCATTTTTCAAAGGGTAACATAACCATAATGGGATTGAGAGGTCACCTACGATTTTCCCTTGTATCGTGTCTTTGATAGACATCACAGCACTTAACATAACTAAAAGCAACTTGGAAAATCGATGGCCACCAATATCCAACATGGAGAGCTTTTTGGGCAGTAAGCTGGCCAACAAAATGTCCTCCACACACATGCTGAATCGTGGCACTCCTTAAGAATAAATGGTATCTCATCGAGTACTACACAACGATGATAGATATCATCTACTCCTCTTCGATACAAGACACCCACTATAATCGAAAAGCGTAATGCTTGTTGCTTAATCTTTCTCTTTTCAAACTTTGATAACGTAGTCTCCCCCAAATCTGCATGTGGATAGATAATGCGTTATGGCCGCATAACAAGAAAGGATGGAAGTTGTATCGATTTTAAATAGACCTTCAATATTACTTCCCTCAACCAGAATTTCCTTTGACTACATTGGGAAGGTTACTAGTGAATATGGAAGTGTAAAATCACAAATGACTAATAAGGAATTTCAAGCATATTGTCTTTGAGGGGACTCCAAGAATTGAGAATTACATCTTGAGTAATAGCATAGTTAGTGTGTCAGTGCATTCTTGTACCCATAGAAAGTAGTTGTATAATGGGCACAAACTCAAGAAGCACCCAAACAATTGACTAAATGGGCAAAACTTCTATGCCTCCGACCACCAGCAGCTATGTGATAATGCAAGAAGGAGATGGTCATACCACTAATGCTTACTCGGTAGCATAGAAAATTCTTGTCAAAACACTTTGCATTTATCTATACCTTTGTGGAAATCGACCAGCGGGTATATCAACCTAACAATCTACTTGTAGGATCCATGGCCTACCTAGCAATACTTGATAGCTAGGTCGCCTTGCAAACCTAATGACCCTAAAGTCCAAAATGCATTCTACATTGGCAACAGTCACATAGACTTTAGTAATGCAACCGTCGGGTTGTCTTAAACTGTCATCAGCCATTCGGAGGATCGTGGAGACATCTTTTTTTATTTCTAATCTCAGTCTCTCCATCAATTCTGAATGATAATGTTGACAGAGGATCCTATGTCCACAATAGCATGGTCCACTAATATTCCATCAATATATGATGCTACCCTTAGGCAATGCTTCTCAGCATGCTCAAACCAATCATCTCCTAGTCACACCATTCCCAAGGGTTCAATGATATACCCAGTGCATAGGATCTTCTTAAATTCCTTGTGCACTCTTAGAGACAACTTAATCAATTGTAGAAGATTTACATCCGGCTTAACTTCCCAAAGAGAACTTGCTAAATCAGATTCATGATAGCTAGTAAGAGCTCGCTTTTCTCGCCAAACCACTCTCTCCTTTGGTCTTTGAACTAGCTTTGGTGCTTCTTTCTTGGCTTTTACCTTCTTCTTTGGCGACTCCCTATCCTTCTTGGGGTTGGCTTTACCATTACATCCAGCTTAACTTCCCAAAGAGAACTTGCTAAATCAAATTCATGATACCTAGTAAGAGCTCGCTTTTCTCGCCAAACCACTCTCTCCTTTGGTCTTTGAACTAGCTTTGGTGCTTCTTTCTTGGCTTTTACCTTCTTCTTTGGCGACTCCCTATCCTTCTTGGGGTTGGCTTTACCATCTATGGCTTTGAGAGGTCCGCCTTCCATATTGGGATTAAGAACTTGCGTCCCCTTATCATCTTGCTTAGGGTTTCCCTTGATAGGTTTTGTCTTGGCTTTGTCGACTTCTTTACCCTTTTGACCTCGTGTAATAACCCATAGATTAGAAGCTTCTGTGCTGTTGACACAAACATCTTCTATAAGGCTAACTCCACTACCACTAGGTAGCTCCTCTACCATAGCTTTCCCTATTTGTAATATTTGCTTCGGTCCTTCATCTTGCTGGAGATTATTCCCATGCGCTCGATGATTAACTGGACCTGGCTATTTGCTTCCTTACATTGGAGAGAGCTAATCTTACTCCAACATGTACTTGCTTAATGGATGAACTTCCCACATATGTCACATCTCACATTTGAACAATTCCTAGGGAAATGTTAGCCACCACACCACTTACAGTTGAACCTAGAGGGCCCACCCTCTTCAGGGCATCGACTCCCTATCAAATTCTACTGCTTCTTAAGAAAATTAACATCAATGGCTATTTGTCTATATTGTTTGCTAATCATATTAGTATAGTGCTTCATCATATCCTTAACCTTGCCAACAAGGACATTCGAGGCACTTGACTCATAGCTGTGATCATCTACCTGTCATTCCATTGGACTAACCACTTGATTAGGAATTGACTCTTGATTCCCTGGAACCATGGTAGAATTTATCTTCGGGTTTGGTGGAGCCATCTGACTCGTCATAAGCATGGTCAAACTAGGAGGAGCTAGCAACATGGGAACATTTGGAATTATGCTTCCTTTCCCATTAGGAGGATTCATGGGCATCCCTTGACCTCCATTTGTTGGTGCTAAAGTATTTCCAAACCCTAAACTCCAATTCTAGTTTGACTTAGAGGCATAAGCCGCTTGTAATCATGATTCTACCTCTTCTGCTCATATAATAGTCGCATCAATGTCGACAAGAGCTACACTACTCAATTGCACTTGAATGTTAAAGTCTAATCCATTCAAAAAATATTGCAAGAGCATCAGTTGGAATAGGGATATAGGTTTGTAATTTCCAAAAAACCTCATTCAGTTTCTTGGCATACCCATGGATATTCTTGTGAGGTTCTTGACGTGTAACATTAAGGACATGTAGCCAATACTGACCTCCCCTTTCAGGGGAAAACTCCATTTGAAAGGCCGCAAAAAATAAATCAATCGTAGTGATGGTTCTAGCATCTAGGCTGTGATACCACACTGCAGAGTGTCCTTTCAAAGTCATGTTGAAGAACATAATTAAGTGTCCTTCATCTTGAATCTAACAATTAAACATTAACTTCTGGAATTCGTTAATGTGAAGTTTCATGTCTTCCTTTGCTAACCCATTAAAAATGGGTAGAGGAAACCCTAAAGCCAGCAAATCCACCGTTCCAGCATGTATAGTAATAGGTTGTGCCGTCAGGGTAACAACTGGATTTGCTATAGGAGTTCGAACAACGAGAACTATAACTCCACTCGAAGTGGATGGATTGATTGAAAGGGGGGAATTACTAGAGCTTCCTCCCCCTAACGGACTCCAAGCTAGGGTTATTAAGACCCCACCCTTGCAAAGATATTGGGCTACTCCTTTGCTGAGAATATCTTCTATTTATTTCGGTCCACCATCTAGCTTGTTCAACCCTTTCTTGCTTTTGAAGCTCCACTTGATGGTCTTGTGAGTTTAGCTCACTAATTTTTGGCATACAATAAGAAATAGGTCCCAATTGACCAAGATATGGAAACAACCACTTATTACTAGCTCCCGACAAATGCACAACCTGTCGAGACCTAAAACGGGCTGATAGTGGCTATAGGCACTAGCTGGGCCTCTCTAACACTAACAAGACAACCCTACACGGTCTCACGGCTAGAAACATCCAAGGGACACATTGCCCCAATTGCTAATATAGATATTGCGTTTGTAGTGGAACATAGTCCAAGGATTGCCCTTCCTTACTCCTCAGAGGGAGATCCCACACATCCTAGTGTAGTACACCAACGTGATACAAACATAAAGGAGGCACCCCTTCGACTGAATGTCATGGCCCCACTGCAGCAGCTCTCCTACATCGAGGGGATTGACCCCAAGATGCATTGCTCTAACATAAATTGTATACAAACACACTCTACTCTTATATATTTCAAACATTCTAGGATATTTTGTGTTCCCTTACCAATCTCACCCCCAAATATTCGATTGTCTAGCCTACAACTTGGGTTTCCTCACAACTCAACATATGTCATGTGTTTGGAAATCAATTACTATGCATCCAAGAGTTACCATGTGATATACACAATGTAATTGTGAATGACACACCTTGTGCTCAAGCATTTTATGATTAAAGAAAATAGCAACCTGAGGTGCAAAACTAAACCTTTACTGATTTCCAAGCTACTCGTAATTGCAACTTGCTAGAGACTAGCACCGAGTTTCCTTGTGATACTAGTCTCTCTTAAATTTAAATAATGATCGGTCTATATGCTATGCATAATCAGATACATTAGAATTTAAAACATTTTGAGCAACCCCTCACTTTTACAACCCCTCTTCTCTCCTATAGTTTAGGTTTTGCATTTGTTGGTCGATATAGGTATAGCGCTCATTTTTGTGTAGTTTTTCATATAAAAATCAATAATAACTATACTCTAACATAGAAATTAGGTTGAACTGAGGCTTATCCCTCATGCTCCAGCCTTGTTATACGTTCATGAACATAAAATATATTTTTTTCTAAATTTTAAGGCTCAAAAACTATTTTTCTCCCTATTTTTCCTCATTTATTTATTCATAAAAATGTGGTATTTTCTGATTTATATTTCTTGATTGATCATATTGATTGAAAAATATTTTATAATCAAATTTTTATCCCATATGAACTTCATTCCCCAGCCCGAAATGGAAGAAACCCTCATTTTCCCTCTTAAAAGATGCATTTTCAGTTCTAAATTGTTTATTACCACCATGTGTAACTATGGGTCCTACATTTTATCATGTGCAACCCTCAAGCATACTTCAAACATGATTCATAAAATTTTTCTTTCCATGCACACATCATTTGAGCCATTAAATATAAAAAACAATGAGATTTTTTTTGTAAAAATTGAGCACACTGCTTATTTGTGTATTACGTGTTATGAAAAATGGTTTTGGAGTAGCTAATGGACCCATCATCAATTCCATAATAGTATTGGACATCGCCTCTCAACATCATCTTGGCCCTTACATCAATCTGATCCATGCCGGACAAGCATTCTTTATCCCCCTTTCTTCATGACTCTCTACATGTGATCAGCCTCAAAGGAGAGAGGAGGAGGAGAGAGAAAGATTGAGTTTTGATCTCTACATCCAGGCAACCATTTCATGAATAGAGATGGGCATCGGAGAGTGAAAAAATGTAGAAGTTCATTGCGAATTGTTGTTGGGGGGGTTGTTTGCAGGCCTAGCATGCCATCTAGGAAAAAAATGTCGCCATATGGAGAGGCATCGACGCTACCACCATTTCAAAAATGCCTCCCCCCCCCTCCCCCCCCAAAATGAATTTTTTTAAGGGGGCCCAATTGGCCCGCCAAAGAACCATGCCCAAAATTTTGAATTCTTGGCCCTTTTGGCCTTTGTCCTGAATGCGTGAAATTGGGTGGCTAAATCATCACATGTTTGTACATAACCTAAATTTTGTAAATCCTACATCTCTCCAAATCATTCACCATCGTTGGTCATATGATTAGATGCACTTGAATCAATGTACCATACATCATCATGTGTTCCCTTTTCTCAAATAGTATTCATCATATGTTGCATAACAAACATATGCTCATTTTTTATTTTCATTCAGTCATAAAGACGATGCATAGTTTTCTTGCTACAATTTACCATTGCGGATATCATCCTTCTTAGTATAACACTGGGCTACAATATGACTTTTTTTGTCACCATAATGACAAACAATATCAGAATTGCTAGAACCTTTTTTATGCCATCCATCTCTTCCTCTAGAGCTTCCCTTGCATCCAAAGTTGACACAGCCTCCTGAAACCTACATTTCACCAAATTGCCGATTTAACTTGTTTTGCTAGTTATCACTAGTACATCCCATACCATGGCCTCTTGAAGAGAATTACCACGACCTTTTCTTGAGCTTGAGTAAAATGTTTAGATATATTCACCACTTCTTTCAAATGATTCACCTTGCATGTTGATCTCTTCAGTGATCATGAGAGAGGCTAACTCATCAAAAATTGGAAACATGTTCTTCAAAGTATTTACCTCTTTCTTGAGTTGAATCTCTTGTGCCTTTGTATTTATTGAAAATATGTTCTTGAAATTTATCCAAGCTGCATGTAAAGTTTTTGCATTTTTTTAATATCCTAGCATAGTATCATCAATGATTGCAGATAGCCAATAAATCATCTTTTTGTCTTTTGCATTTCATTCTTTCCACACCTTTAATTCTTCTATAGTCTCATAGGATTACTTAGCTTTGGCTCATTTTCTTCACCTGAAACAAACTCATAGAGGCATTTTCCAATTAAAGAAATTGTCACATGAAACTTGTATGATGGGTAATTGTTATTGTCCAACTCCTCAATGATGGGGTTTTCATTGTTCTTTGGCAACCTTTCACAACAAGTGCACATTAACAAACCAAGCAATCTTTTTTACTAATTGCTCAATAGTATATGTAATTTACAACCTATCTGCAGATAAAACTTGTGTTTGCTTCCTAGAAAACACCTCATAACTTACAAATTTGAAAATTGTAACTTGTGCACTTACTTTCGATTGATACAATTGAAATCGCAATATATTCTGAAATAGTTGTCTGCAACCTTGCGAGTCTAAAATGGGGCTTGAAATGGTCTCAAAAATGGCCAAAAAAGAAGTGAGCATGTCCTCAATGACTATTTTGTAGAAATATATAATGCCCTACATACACACCAAATCTCACAACAATTTGAGATTTGTGCTCAGCCCTGCTTTCGATGCCTCCATTGGCATTATCCAAGAGAAAGAGTGGAAGAATGGGAGAGCTTCTTACTTGTTGCTTGCTTGCTCAAATCCTTACTTCTTCTCCTTCACTTCATCCTTCAAAACCATCCTCTCTTAGTGTCATTGCTCTGATATCATGTCAATAATCATGTGGTGGGGAGACTTTTTTGAGCTACTGCACCAAGCACATACCATACACACAAGAGGAATCTCACTCAAGAACATAAGAAGAAAGATGGAACCCAAAACATTTTCTTGCTAGTTTCTTCTTCTTCTTTCACACATGATACAATATATACAAAGTATAAATAAGATACAATATAAAGAAAAGTGCAATACTAAGTCAAACAGTGCATAACTAACTATACTAATCAACTGGCACTATAACTATGCCAGTTGTAGATAAGTGCAATAAACCAAATATAATAAGTAATAAGTTAATGGACATGTAAGAGTCATAATGACCATGGATGTACTAAGTGTAGACATGCATGTGGTCCATCATCATCAATGTCCACATGTGTTGAACTTGCCATCTCAATAGACATAAGGTATGGGGTTGGATGCCTTGGTTCATGATGTGGGTGCTTTCTTGGGTGAGGCATGGGAAAGAGATACCTATTGCATCCATAATGTATGTGGCTATATAGTGCATACAGAATTCCAATTGCACATTGGAAAAAAAGGGAAAGGGCACAAGGTATGTTGTTATAAGAAGTAGTTACACAATGCCATTGAGTTTTGTGAAGTGGACATATAGAAGATGTTTATGTGGATCACGAATATTGCAAACTAGATGTGCATAAGAGGTCTATGTGGATCCAAGTGAAGAGGGGTGGTACTATATACATAGTAGGGTGCTATATCACACATCATCAGTCACCATTTTATGCACGGTGTCAAGTGGATCTAGCATATCCATTTGAAACATCTGCATTGATGTCGACACCTTTTTGAGAGAGGACCATGTAATGGTATTGTGATTTAGATGCACATATTAAGAATTTGCAATTTTAGCAGGTGGTACATGATGGCCTAGATAAGAATAAGGTGATTGAGCTTTCTTAAACATAGCTAATGCACTCAAAAAATGATTATACAAACTCTCATAGAAGAGTATTGAGATCAGTGGAATGCACATTAGTTCTCATTAGTGAGATGCATTTTTTACACACATGTGTAGGAAAACACGTCATGTGGTAAGAGGAGGACCTAGTGTGGTGGACTATGCCATAGTAAACCTTGATGCACTCTATTATGCTTACATGCGTGCAACATCCTTGAGTTATATCACATTCCATTGTGGCTTGTGCTTGATGTGTGGCATTGAGAATTACTTGTCGTTGTGAGGAATGCTTGTGTTGATCAAGATAAAGGCAACAACTGTGCTATAGATAGGTTGAATGCATTCTTGAAAGTGGGCAGTAAGGTCACATGGGATGCCATGGGATATGCTATGATTGAAGCCACCACTAAAGAGAAACATGCTAGAGGGTTTCCATGCATGAAATAATTTAATGAGGAGTGTAAAGACTCCTAGAGAGAGCTTATGGACTACCATGTGCTCTGAGACAAAAATGAGGCTTTAAAAGGTTATAATGTACTTAGTTGAAGGAGTGAATATACTACATCATGGGCAATGATACCGAGATGCCCATCATGTTACTTACAATATCAACATAGAGTAATCCATAGACATTTTTCCCACTAATGTTATGCTTTGATGTATGTTTTCCTATTGGATAGCAAGAAGATTGGATTCATGCACTATCAATGAGAAAATGTGAAAAGAAAAAGACAAAAAATAATTGAAGCAAGCTCGAGTGCAAGTGCTAGGAATCTTTTTTTGGAGATATATTAATTTTTTAGCTTCATTGAATTATCTTGAGGCACTTGCAATTTTAAGGTGCCTTTGTATTAATTGTGAGAGTTAGGCTCACTTCCATGTAAATTGTATTATTTCTCACAACCTCATCAACCCACAAGGATATAAGGGTTGCAATGAGGTGCTCTACTTAAATTTTCACCTTAGACTAGTCAAAGAACTTTAGGAGAAGTATGCATACTGTATAAGACTAATCATGAGTCCATGAGGTGGGTAGGTTGCCCAAGGGGGGGCAAAACCCTAAACATTTATATAAAAAGGATGAAAATGAATAAATAAATCTATTCATTTAAGTGCAATTTTTAGTCTCTACACTTCTTCTTATCCTTTTTTCTTGCTTGCTTGAGAAAGAAGAAGAGAGAGAGGGTGAGAGCACATGCGGGAGCAAGGGACTAGAGAGATGAAGCTTTCTTCCATTCTTATTTATCTTTCTCCATCCCCTTGTGGTTGGTAGTTATAATTGAGAGAGTGCATGAGGATTGACAAAGAGTAAGGGATTAGTGTGTGAAGTTTTCTCTTACTTTTCTTCTCCCCTTCTTCTCTATCATTTCCTCTCTACATGGGTGTGTATGTGGTGGTTGCGAATGACTCTTGGAGCACTGCATGGATCGTGGAGCTATCAACCGCCCTTCAAGTTTTGGACTACAAAAAAAGAGATAAGTTGGTAAGCTCACTATGTCTTGAACTTGGTCTTGCATTCAATGATTTCATGAAGAGTGAGTACATAATTAGTTTGAGATGAATTTGAGGTGGCTAGGGGAGAGATGGCCACCTAACATGGCTGATAACTTTTGATAACAATAAGTGTCCATCAGTTTTCCCACTTGTTGAGTGTGAAGCCCAACGTTTTGGTTTTGTTGCTAAGATATAAGATGGAATTAAATTTTCAAGGTCCTTGTGGTCTCATTATGTAGTAGTAGATAAGGATGTTGTCCTTGACATGCTCATTATGAAACACATATGCTAGGTGAGAAGATAAGATTGCAATAATGGGATGTTCGATAGGAGTGTAGTAGGTTAGAATATGAAGAAATACCACAAAATTTTGAAAAATAAAAACAAAACAATTTTTAAAAAATCCAACAAAACATAATCCCTTGTGGGATACTTGGGTATTGTGAGTTAGATTTACATTAGGGTATACCTAAGGAAGAATATTGTGAGTTAGGTGTTTTGCCTTTTTGAATTTTACTTTGTGGTAACATAGCCTTCAAAACTCTTTATTGAATCTACAAAAGCAAGAAGTGGAAAATCAAAAAAATAGAAAAAGTAACCTAAGGAAAAGCAATTGATGCTATTTTTCTATATTGTCCGCTTTATTAGTGGAGAAGGGTGAGAAGTAGGAGGAGTAGGATTGGATTGATCATATGTACAATTATCAATGGTGTAATTAGCAACAATATTAGGGATCTCATGGTCAAACACCATCATCATCTCCCCTCCATCACACTAACAACATGAACACATCCCACCCTACACATGGTTTGTTGATTTTCAAATTGCTTGCACACGGCACTTAGGCCTCCTCAAAAGAGGCACTCATGCATGAAAGCCAATTTCTTGAGTTGTTGTGAGTGTAATTCCTCATGTATTCATGGCCATCCATCTCTTGTGTGTTAGAAGGTAATTAATATACCTCACCATCATTTCAACTACACTTGTATACCTGGCCACACACCTAGGGTAGAGTTTGTCACATGAGACCAAGCTATAAATAGCCATATACCTACTATGATTGGCACTTAACTTCTCATCAACTCACTTGAGCACATAGTTAACCCCATTTTAGGGATGCTTTTATTTTTTAGAAGGGGGTTATCGAGTATCAAATAGAGCTGTCTTCAATGGTGTGACCCTTATTAATAATTATCCTCAATGTTCTTCTATGACGATAGTTTTTTTGCTTATGTGCTCTATGCCACTACAACCATGCTCTCTCACTCCAATGCCCTGAGGCTTGCCAGGCCAATGCATACACACATACATACACATATGTATGTATGTATGCACGTGTGTGTGTGTGTGTAGAAAGAGAGAGAAGCTGGCGTGCTACATGGCTTTTAGAGAGGAAATAAGGAGGTCTTACATGCCAACACATGCATGCACGCGCGTGCGTGCACACACACACACACACACACACACACACAAGCACAGAGAGAGAGAGAGAGAGAGAGAGAAGCTTGCTGCATCGTTTTTAGAGAGGAAAAAAATGAATTTTCAAAATTCAAATTTAGTAGGTTTGGTACCATGTTGCAAGTTTATGAAGGCCTTTAGAGGTTCAGGGTGGTTGCAAAAGTTATTGGGTGATTTGGATGTGGAAGAAGATGGTCAAGTTGTCATTCACTATGACAATGTGAGTAACATATAGTTAGGTAGGAGCCTAGTATTCCATGCTAGTATAAAACACATTGAGGTGCTTTACCACTTTGTGAGAGAGAAGGTACTTGCAAGTGAGATCGACTTGGTATATGTCAACACACAAGATCAAACAATTGACATTTTCCCAAAGGCATTGGGTATAGAGAAGCTTCAAAAATTTCAAAGCTTACTTGGAGTTGCAAAGATATAATTGAGCTTGAGGAGGAGTGTTGAGATGGCAAGCTCAACAAGTGCGGACATTAATAATGGACCACATGTTTTGATAGGTCTTTATATCTACACTTAGCACATCTGTGGTCATTATGACTCTTACATGGTCACTAATTTATCACTTATTATATTCTATTTGTTGCACCTATCTACAACTAGCATAGTTATAGCACTAGTCGATTAGTATAGTCAATTATGCACTGTTGACTTAGTAGGCCACTTTCCTTTATGTTGTTCTTATCTATACTTTGTGTATATTGTATTGTGTGTGAAAGAAGAAGAAACCAGTAAAAAACTGTTTTGGCATCCATCTCTCTTCATGTGTTCTTGAGTGAGCTTCCTCTTGTGTGTATGGTGTATGTTTGGCACAATAGCTCAAACAAGTCTCCCCAACACACGATTCTTGACAATGCCATGGCAAACCTTTGTAACTCTCAATGATGTGCATGCTATGTGTGAGAGAGAGAGAGAGAGAGAGAGAGAGAGAGAGAGAGAGAGAGAGAGAGAGAGAGAGAGAGAGAGAGAGAGAGAGAGAGAGCCTCCCCAAAAACTTGACTTCCTCATGACCCCAAACACCATAAGTACCTAGACTCCAACTTTCCCTCCCCAAGACAACCCTAGTAACCTTAAGCCTTCAAAATCATAAATCCCCCCGAAAGCCATAAGAGTCTTGTTCTCAAAGCCCTTAGGCCCTACTTCCAAAACCATAACTTGTAGAGTCTCAAAAACACTAGCCATGAAAACCACAACCCCAACTCCTCTACCAAACACCACAAGTGCCTAGATTCCAACTTTCCCTCCCTAAGACAACCCTAATAATCTTAAGCCGCCAAAATCGTAAGTCCCCTCGGAAGCCAAAACAATCCTGCTCGCAAAGCCCTTATGCCCGACTTCCAAAATCATAATTTGTAGAGACTCAAAAAACTAACCATGAAAACCCACAACCCCAACTCCTCTACCTCCTAAAGCACTTGAATCCTCTCCACCCAAAGACCCTGACCCCCTCCCAAACAAGGAAATGCTTAAGCCTAAGCCTCCCAAAAATCCTAAACATGGAGAGAGAGAGAGAGAGAGAGAGAGAGAGAGAGAGAGAGAGAGAGAGAGAGAGAGAGAGAGAGAGAGAGAGAGAGAGAGAGAGAGAGAGAGAGAGAGAGAGAGAGAGAGAGAGAGAGAGAGAGAGAGAGAGAGAGAGAGAGAGAGAGAGATCCCTTTAAAATCCTAACTCCTAGACCAAGAACCTTCACTTGCCTACCATGATTTATGATCAAGAGCAAGATGATTTATGTGCATTTCTTATATTGAATCACGATCCTTTATCTCTCAATGAACATTGTTGTGGAAACTAAGATTGATAAGTGGACAAGCATTAATGAATATTAACATGTGTGCATACATGCACGTGTATATGCACATGTGCAAAAGATGCTAAAAGTTTTGACACCTTTTTACTATTTGAAGAAAAATTTGGATGTTCAATAGTTTACACCCAAGGGACATTTCCAACAAGAGTTATTCCTCTTATTCAATTTGGAAAATTGTGTTTGGTTAGCACACAAGTTTGCTTATATCATGTGCTACACATGTTGCTCAAATTGTGACATTATGTATAGAATATGATATAAGCAAAAAGAGGGGATAAACAAAAGCACACAACAAGAAAACACCATTAGAGTGGACTCAATCAATTTGGGAACTTAACAAGATGCTTTAAGATAGAGCCAAGCTATCAATCATACATGGAGGAAATCACTCCAAAGTAGACTTTCTTCTCTTTTACACTTCCTCCACCAAATGACTCTAAAAAAGGTTTAACTTCTTTTTGTTGTTGTGCTTATCTCATTCTATCCCATAAACAATGTGACAATTGGTTTTATTTACCTACTCTATTGGTTTTCTTTTTCCTTCACCTACTCAATTAAAAGATCCATTAATTAGGTAAGCAATTCCTTTCCTAAATAAAATTTAGGCAATTCATGCACTCACGTTACAATGTCAAACTAGAAGCTATTGAAAGACACTTATCAAGCACCATTCTTGTTGTTGTTAAGGTGGATTGAATGTAAATATGATTTTTGCTATGAGCATGCTTGTCTTTTAATGAAATATATAGGTGACATATCCTTTCCTTGTTTACTTTAGCCAAGAAAGATATGACGTTAAATTTGTAATAGAAAGGAGTGTGTGAAGAGGTATTTAAGTCAATAGCAATATTTGTAGCACATCTCTCCTTATTGATTCCAATTGCCAGAAAAAAGGTGATTGGTAGGGCTAAGGTGGTGATTTTGTAGTTAATCATGATAGTCAATTCTTGTGATCCATAAGTGGGTTCCAAAGTGTTGGTTGAGTTTGGAAAAACACATCAAGAGCCTTGCCTTAGAATAGTTCGATTTGCTAAGAAAAGAAGCTTAGATAATGCCATAAGGTCCTCAAGTAGAGTTTTATGATGAAGGGGAATCATAGCCATGTTAAGGGGAAAAATGTTTAGATAATGCCATAAGGTCCCCAAATAGAGTTTTATAACAAAGGAAAATCATAATCACGTTCCTAGACAAGGAGAAGACATCTCATTAATTATGCATTTTGTTATCTCAATGTCACCAAACATTGATAGAGAGACCTTAAAATGCAACATTACGCTTAGGTTAAATTCAATGTTCTAGTGGTACTAGTAAGAATAATACAACATCATCGAGATGCCCAAGTATTGTCTATATGGTTTTGGAAAAGGTATGCTTGATTCAACCTATAGTTAGTTCGGATTTGAATTTTGAGAAAGCTTTCTAAAAATGGTTGGACTAGGAAACACACCTCTTCAAACTTACTAAGGTTCTAGTCGTACTTTGGTAAAAGCATGAAGAAAGCAATGTTGCAATAGTTGGAATGACTCTTTGTAATGAGCATGATCCATGTATGTTCAATAAAATAACTTCTTGAAACATAACTTTTTCATGATGAGTACGCATGTGCTATAATGTAATTGGTGAATGAGTTCTTAGGGTAAAGAGAAGAATTCAACCAAATGATGGGGCCAGATGGGTGCTAGAAAAGGCATTAAAAGCAAAAATCATAGGCAATGGGGTTGGCCCAGCTTCCATTTTCACCATCATCTTTGTCATACACATACAATCATCTCTCTCTCATAGACAACGACAAGAGTAATGAAAAGATACTATATTTCTCTTGTTTGTGAAGTTGCTTATAAATCAAAGGAGTTGCCACGTTTTCGCATGTTTGTGAAGCTACTTAGAGGTCTAACACATGAGGTGGACTTAACAAGTTGGAGATGTTGTCCAATGTGCACATAGTTTGCCACACCTCCTTTCCTTGTCTTCAAGAAATGAAGACAATTGGCTTTAACTTTACTAGAAATGGGCCTATACTCTAGCATATGTACCCTTTGGTGGCAGTTTCATCACATGAATTGGATAACTTTTTCCCCCTCTCATGTTACAAGTCTATATCTCTTGGGAAAAGGACATATATGCTCGGTAGGGTAAAGGGATGCACAATGTGATAGTTCATGACTCATGAGTCGATCTTATTGTGAAGGCATAACTACCAAAAGAAGTATGAACTTGCATGATAAACAAGGAGACATGGATGAGATGCAACTAGGTACCTTGAAAAGCCATAATTAGTTGCAAAACCTTGGCTGTAAGGAATAATCCTATCTCCCATCAGGATAGCAAGGCTTTAAGTTAGCATCCTTGAAATGTATGGGGTGTTAGGAACAATAGGATAAAAGGGGGAGCAAGGTTCTATAAGGGTGAACTTGAAAATGCCTTTGACAGATGTCTAAAAGATGTAAAGGGGAATTTGAATGCCCTTAAGGGCATAGAGCTACTTATAAAATAGTTGCTAAGTTGTTTGGCAAGTTTTGACATATCCTCACAAATGTTATACATATTTTACCTATTTCCTATTAACGTCATTGGTCGCATTATTAAAAAATAAGTTAGCATCCTTGGATGGGAAAGTAGGCCATGTTGAGGAAGCGAGTTCCTTGTACACGTGTTGTTGATGATAAAGCTGAAGTGTTACAACTTTGGGATCTCCTAGTGCTCCAAGACTGTAGCACTATGGAGGCGGGTCACACGAATGTGACAAAATAGTTTTGTCGAGGCACGGACTAGGTAGATGTAGTGTGTGCGTGAAAGGCCGCTAACTAGTCTAGTGTGCAAATTAGCTCTAATAGAGTTGTAGCATACAAGATACAACTAATAATAATAATAATGATCATTGTTTCTAGAGGATATACTATATCACCATCCTTTCCACCTAACAAAAGTGGAACACGAAACGAAAATATTCCTCTTTGCCTTATTCCTACCTCTTCAAATTACCCTTTCTTTTGTTTATATGTTTGTTTTTCGTCTGTCTGCTTTCTTGGTGTCTTGGCCATGGCTGCTGATGAAGCCATGGCCAACATCCTCCTCTGCATTCCTCCCTTCTCTTCGATCACCGCCTCTCAGTGGTTTCCTTGTTTCGTGTATTAATTACATGCATATAAGCTTGTGAGAGGTGCACTGGTGCGGACGAATTGAAGCTCCCAACTTGAGAGAAGGTCCCCGATTGCTGACATAGGCTCAAGCCGAAGCAAGGTTCATTCTTACAGGGAGAGAGAGAGAGAGAGAGAGAGAGAGAGCAAAATTGTCATTTTTGGGGACAAAACAAGAGGGATTACGATCACCTTGGTCCACGGCTCTCATCAGCTTTATTGAAAAATTGAGGTGCTACTTTCATTATAGGCATAAAATAAAATCTGTGACGAGGGTCAGAGATTCTATTCTTTTAGACATCAGAGGAAGCAGACCGACATAGCTCATCAGTGTGCGCTTACTGGAAGAGGGCAGATTGTACTGTCCTGAAGAGCTTCACATGCAGTAAAATCCTATGAATTCCCGGATGTTGGCAGAATCGAAATCTTAGCTTGGTGATGGGAGGCATAAGATATTTAGGCTGACTTTGGCTCACCGTGACAGCATCATCTTGCCTGTAGCTCATAGCAGGGCTCTTTTGATCCTTCTTCAAGGTGCTTTATCTTGTCTTCATCCACAGTTGAAAGGATGTTCTGATCAGAATGGCCTGAACTTCTACCTACATCACATGAAATGGGAGTATTTGAAGGTCGTTCTTCGGGGCTTGAGAAGGCTGAAAGCTCCCATACCATGGATGAGGTTCACATTTTTTGCCTGGAGAAGGTAGTCCTGAGAAATATGTAATCTCGAGTCTGATAATGCTATGGCTGCTCAACTGCTGATGCATTTTTAAAAACAAATTCCTTGAGAGTGTTCAGGCTACTCAAGCAGCTGCTATGAGGAGCAATACTTCTAACAAACAAGCGGCAGATGCTCGTAAGGAGCATCGGGGTTGTTTGGGCAGGTTGATTCATCTGTTTGACTTCAATCAATCATCAAATGCACGAAAATTACTTGCAGACAAGAAGCTTAGACCAGGTAAGAGATGGGATGTTAAAAAGCGTTAACTGTTCATGTGTGTTTGAGACTTGCAGACCATTTACTGTTTGAGACTACATTATTAGATTTCCTTTCATTTGAACTCTGGTTTATAAGAACAATTTTTGAGGATTTTGATCTTGCAGCTGTAAGGAAATTTTTTTGTCACTGTGTTCTTAACCAGGCAAGGAGGACGTGCAAGGTTGCACTGAAAAACTGCCCGCATCAAATGGTTCCAATGATGATGAAATTCCGGTGAGCTCAGTAGTTTGGATGTTGAGGGCCTTAAGATTTCTCTCATGTGGAAATTTTTTGTATTTTTGCTGAATGGGTATCTGAAAATTTGCAGTATGGGTATGAATTACATAAGGAATCACTTCCGAAGGCACCTAGTGAAATGCCCATCAAAGCCTTGATCAAGAAAGAACTCTTGAAAGATACAGAAGGCCCTCCCAGTGTTGTACAATGTTTGATGGGACCCAATGCTCTACCTAATGATGTGAAGGCTCGACAGAAGTGTTTGAAACAGTTCACAGAAGGAAAATCTTCTTCTCATAGAGTGGCTCCTGATGAGAAATTACGACACACTGTGAAACTTCATGCAAAAAAGGCCAGAGAACCTCACACATCAAATATGCTTGCTCCCTCGTCTATGATTGAGAATGTGCAGGTAAGTGATCATGAAAACAGCAGATTTCTCCCCTCCCGTAGCCATCCTCAAGAACAACAGCTTCAAGAGTTTAAAAAGGAGTTTGAGGCATGGCAGCATAAGAAGGTGTGTGACAACCCTAAGAAGGTAGGAAGATTTTATGAACACAACTCACAGATTATTTTTAAGCAGGCGCAAGATCCTCAGAACCCACACGAAGCCAAACCATCAGTATCCTGTGAAAACTTATCTTTCTCGAAAACAGATGTTTCACAGGAGAGACATCATGATTCAAATGAGTTGTCAGATGCTATGGATTTTCTCCAATCAAACAAAGATTTTTTTGCAAGATTTCTTCAAGAACCAACCTTCCTAATACCCAAGAATCTGTGGAATCAGAGTAATCAGCCTGTCAAACAACATGGTTATGCTCAACAAGCAGAAGAAGCAAATCATGATGTACTCTGTCAGACTTGGGGAAGGCGATTTCCAGATTCAAGCAGGAAGTGTCAAACTGAGAATGATTTTCAAGGGTTGTCTGGTGAAAAGAGTATGTCAGAAAGGCAATCTCTAAGTGGGTCCTTCATTGGGACTGAAAAATCACTGAAATACTATCGCTCTCGGCGACAGAGGTTCACTGCCTCTGCTGTTGTGATGGGAGGGAGTAATGAAAGTCCTACCAGGATAGTAGTCCTGAAGCCAAGTCCTGGGAAAGTGAGGTTCATTCAATCTGCATCTCCTATGTACCCAACCTCCCTCAAAGATAGTAGCAGAAAGAAACTTTTGCAGGAGAATGGTGCAGATATTCCTGAGAATATGAAGGAAAAGCTCGGAAATGATTGTGGCCTCAAGCCTAGCCATGAGAGAAGAAGCATGCAAGTGATTGCCAGTGAACTTGACAAGGGGACATTAAGAGATCCTAGACAGATTGCTCAAGAAATTGCCAGGAAGGTAAGGGAAAATGTCACAAGAGATTTGGTTGATTTGGGGATTTCAACAGTTCCTCAAGATATTGGAAGAAAGAGGAGTTCAGGGAGGGCTCAGTGTAGCAAGCAAGCAAGTGCAGGAGACACTGGAGGCAGCAGAAAAGGAGAAGTCTCTGTGCAGCCAAATATTGCTGAACCACCCAAACAAAACCTTATGTCATCCCAACACGACAACAAGTTTCAATTGGCCTATGTTGATAAGGGTAGTGATGCAAGAAGGGTGCTGAGTGAAATAAGAGCAACTAGTGCAGAATGCTCAGAAAAGTTATTACTGCAAGAGCAAAACATAAAACTGACGAAGGCAAGATACTCAGAAGGTAATTGCCATTCTGCCTCAAAATCCAAGTTTTTACGAACTTCTGGAAAGCACTACATAACTGGTCATGATGGCAACCAACACACATACTTATGTGCAAACTCAAAAGAGGATGCCCATCTAAGAACTATTCCTACTAATGGAGGACATCCTTTCATAAGGATTGGCGAGAAGATCAAAGACACAGGTGGATCTCCTAGAGATTTACTGAGGTCACAATCTGTTCCCATTGGGTCTACTTTTACAGATTGTACAATGGATGGGTTTAAAGAAAGTAAAGAACAGGACACTCTGAATAGGCTTGTTAAATCAACCATAGAGAAGGTTTCTCAAGTGGAGGCTCTCAATGTGAGTGGATCACTTGATATTGCCTTGGCTTCAGGATCTATGCAATCACTTGTCAGCAGAGAACTGCCAGGTTTGAAGGATGAGTTTTCCCTCAGCAAGAAACAAGCTACCTACAAGGAACAACTGGAGCATGAATTAGTTGAAGACACAGATGTGTCTGTTGGAGAGTCTTCCAATCCAGGTTTGAGTGATGATCAAATACAGATTCAAGATAACAGATCTCTTCCAGAGAATGAGACTTTTACATTCTTAAGAGATGACCTTGGTACTCCTGAGTACATAAAAGCTTCTGTGAGTTGTTACAGTCCAAGTACCCAGCAGCTTGGTTCAGAACTACCAGCAGTTCAAGCACATGTTGAAGAGTTTGAAGATCAAGTTCAAAAGAATCTGGTTATGATTGTTGACACCAGCAATGGCATTCATGTAAGTAGTGTTAGAAACATCTAGTTTTTATATCAGTTGAGAAATGCTTTCATTCTGTTTGTTTTCAAGATGAACCAATTGAAAATACTTAAAAGAATCTGGTTATGATTGTTGACACCAGCAATGGCATTCATGCAAGTAGTGTTAGAAACATGTAGTTTTTATATCAGTTGAGAAATGCTTTCATTCTGTTTGTTTTCAAGATGAACCAATTGAAAATACTTAAAACATGCAATTCTGTTGGAGAAAAGCAACATTTAGTTTATAGCAGGATTGTGATTTCTACCCAGTCTAAAGGAGAATTCTCAAATCCACACAGCTCACACTGTCAAAAGAAGAAAGTAGTGCATTTTACCAGCAAAGTAACTAAGATTTAGAACATGCATGACAAGGTTATGCTCAACAGGACTTTCTGCTATCTATCTATATTGTTAAGGCCTTGCTTTTGTGGGGAGTG
The DNA here is from genome assembly GCF_053477565.2 of Lygodium microphyllum. Classification (NCBI taxonomy): domain Eukaryota; kingdom Viridiplantae; phylum Streptophyta; class Polypodiopsida; order Schizaeales; family Lygodiaceae; genus Lygodium; species Lygodium microphyllum. The sequence continues at coordinate 116,580,168 of NC_141148.1, forward strand.
CAGAGAAAAACTTTTGAAGAGTTGCAGAGCACCCCGACATGTTCGACTGGTGTTATTGCTGTTACTCCCAACATCAATGGAATTGCAACACAACCAGAACAACCAAGTCCAGTTTCTGTTTTGGAAGTGCCTTTTGAAGATACTTTTACAGAGCTTGATGATCCTAACTTTCAAGGTAGCTCCTCTTATGACCCATGAAATGTAGTATCAGTCGCTTCCCTGACACTTCAAAAGTTTAATTATTCTTACCCAAGTTTTTTGCACAAATCAACCATAAAAAAAAAAGTTCTTACAGGTGCAATTTTTATTGCCTTTGTTCTGGCAGATGACCATTATGTGGTTTTTGGCATCAACCGTTATCTGTCGTAGTAATCTTTGTCACTGTTGTGAGACATACCACATAGAACGACCATCTATTGTATAATGTATTCTGATTTTGTTGGGAACTGTAACCAAAGTGAGCTGATGGATTGTCATCAGTACTTAGGAAACATGTGCCATGATTGACTGAATTTTGTTGGCAACAGTAACTTTCACGAGCTGTTAGATTTATTATTTTCACCTAATGAAAGATGTGCCATTGTTATCCAAACTCGTGCACTGTGAACAAGGGGCTGAGTTTTCTAGTTTCAGCTTTAGCTGAAGCTCTGGTGTTGGTTACTATACCTGTAAAGGCTTTAAAGAGGCACACCTAGAGATTTCAGTCTGTTGAAGTTGGTGTTATTTGGCTTCCTTAATAGATGGAAGGCTTCCTATTACTTCTCATTCATAGTCACTTGATAACGTTTGTTTTGATGCATGCTGTTGATTGTGATCTGCAATTTGAGCAAGATCTGAGAAATAATCTATTTGCTTCAGTTTCAGTGGCTTCCTTTCTTACTTGCTTTGCACAGTATGCACTGCATTCTGCTATGTTTGCATTTTGATATAAACTATGGTAAGAGAAAAGGGGTGATATTTTTCTGTTCTAACTGGCTTTGTCATACGGACTGCAGACGGAGGAATGCCTTTTGATGATGGTTTTGACATGAAACCAATATCAGAGTCAAATCTACCAGTGCAGGACTCTTGCTTTGTTTCAGATGCAAGTACTCATGAAGACGCTATTTCTGTTGCACAGTTTGATGGTTTTGGGAATGCAAGCAGTTCAAATATGTCCGTCACTGATCCAGAATACCCGGACTTTGACACGGACTGTCCAAGAGGGAAAAAGTCAGAAATACTTTATATGATGAATGTGCTTATAAGTTCTGGATTCAACAAGGATAGCTCTCTTGTTCCCAGTCTATGCATGATCTCAGATCAGCCTCTAGATCCTAGTCTGTTTCAAAAGATGGAAAGTGGTATTTTGAATAAGAAGGCTTTGATGCAAGTTAGCAGCTGTGATGGGAGCAAATTGGGAGAAGGGGAAGTAAGTTTGACTTCTGTGACAAGGCATCTTCTTTTTGACAGTCTCAGTGAGGTGCTCGTTGAGGATTTAGGACCCTATTGCCATAGGTTGTGGTGTGCTAGAAGCCTGAAAATATTAGCATCTCCTGCTGGAAGGAATGTTTTCAAGTACATCTTGTCAAAGGTGTGCCGGCTCACTTCTTCCCAAAGTGGAGCACAGGAGACCCTCGAAAATCTAGTCACCAAGGATCTTACCAAGGAAGACCATTGGCTGGAGCTTTACAGTGATGAGGAGGCTTTGGCGATTGAGGTTGAGAGAGCAATTTTCAGTGATTTAATTGAGGAGACCTTGCTCATCTTGTAGCAGAGGGCTGCATCTTAATTGATCAAGAAATGTACATGTTTTGGTGCCAAATGGGATGAATAAAGATATTGCAGTGGTGCTCACGTGGATGCTTTCAGTGATGTTTACTCAGTGGCTACTTTGTACCTAATTCTACCAGGAGCACATGTTGATCAACGGAGCCATATTTTGTGCAAGTACTGGACAGAGTAGAATACTATCAGAAAATCTTCAAGTTTGCAGTTTGGCATGATTCAAAACAACATTCTACTTGGCAAGCATGAACAAGGTGGCATATATTGCAGTACTTACCATTTGTTGCAGAAGAGTGTATGCATGTGCAGTATATATGTGTGTCCACATACACACAGAGATGAATTATCTCTGTGTAGTTGACTAATAAGACATCTGAGCATGCAACCCAAAAAGGTGAGGCACATAACTTCCTGTGCTCATAAACTTTGGAGAGTTTATATATGCAGAAACCACAACTTGTAATCCATATGTATGTGTAGCAGCTGCAGAGTATGGGACTGATGGTTGCACATAGCCTCCCCCCCAAAAAGGCTATCTTAAGAGCTAGAGGAACTTTTAATACAGCTTTTGCAAACACCCCCCCGGCCCCCCACAAACACACACACAGCTACTTCAAGGGATTCTTGCAGACAAAGAAAGAAAGCTTTCTTGTCATATAAGTGATCTAAAATAAATAAAGTACCAAAAGTTGAATTATGTACAAGTGAAACTTACAAGTATCAGAATAGACAGAAGAAAATGCATAAACATGCACAAAAAAACTTTTCAATAATTGGTTTAGTTTTGGAGCATGTGAAATATGTACCTCATGATTTGTGATTGTGGCAAAATCATTGGAGGCCCTATTTGTTAATAGTCCGTTTTTAAAACAAGAGATCACACACACACACACACACAGAGTAAAATATACATCTCACAAAGGAAGGAAAAAATATAATTTATAGCTCATAGATAATTTAAGATCCATCTTGAATCTCTAAGATATAGGCTTATTTTTGGATGGAAGTCCTTTTCTCTCTTTGCATGAAACTGTCTTGTGCATAGCTAGTAGCATCTAAGGTTGGTTACACATCAAATGACGTTGCCCAACCCTTGCCTAGAGTGTGGGCATGCAATTTTTAAAACTAGGCCTACGACATGGACATGAGGCTTTTATACACCAAAATAAGATGTCTCTTTTGACATACCTAAACCTCCTTATTTAAACTTTTTTTTTTTTGGAGAAATGCTTTAAATTTGAAAGATGCCTCAAAAGTTTACCCAAGGTTTGAACTCATGCACCCATTTACACACCCATACACTTGGAACCAATCCAGCATTGGTTGATATGATATGTGGATGATTGTGTGTTGGATAATTATGAGTAGCATGTCATATGATGCCTTTGTGCTTTTTAGGAATTTAAATTGTGCATGTGGTGATATTTGGAAGCTGGCACCAATTTTGAGGCAATATTACATTTGTGTGGAGTAAGAAATAAAGGTGCATAAAGGCTAATCATCATTGACTTGATTGATTGATGAAACCAAGAAATATTACTTGGTAATGCAACATTTCTAGTGACATTACTAAAATGTGTTGCATTGCGATATGCTTTACTAGCACATTTTTAAATTTTCATGTTTATGTGCTAGTTTGTGTCATTCTTAACTAAATTTCATTGGGTGTTGTTAAACCCTCCAAAACGTATGTGTGTAGGTTCGTTATAGTTAATCATATCATCGTTGCCACAACCATATATCTTTTGTCTTGTTAAAGGCCCTCCATTTAGCCCTTAAGCAACTAGAATCTATATACTAAAATTTTCTTTGTTGTGGGTTTGTAGATAAGTTGAGAATGTTAAGGTGGCTTGGTAGTATTGTACCCTCCCAAGGGCAAAGGGAGTTTGGGGTTCTTGCCATCCCCATAATGGCTAATAGGATTGCAACAAATGGGTAGTTGGGTACTTCATTATGTTTGATGAAGATTAGTCTACTCTTCTACATAGATGTATTAACAATGGCTTTATTAGTACTTGTGAGTAGTGGGAAAATGCAAATGTGGTCATTGCTAGTAAGTCTAAGTCGTTCACTCCTTCAAAAAGTGCTCCCCTCTAACCTAGAGTTTGTGGCATGCTTGGTTTAAGTTTAAAGATGGCATCACTTATTTAATAATCTATAGATCAACCTCCTTTGAGCTTGCAATGACTGTTTGGTTCAGCTCTTAAACCTACAAGGAAGTCAACGACTCCAGTCAAATGAACAGAGACACCCTCTAACTCCAAGTTAACTTAAATAATCTAAAGCTATGCAAGTTAAGGAAAGAATGTATTATTTGGACCATAGCCTTTGTAAATTGATTTAAATAAGGCCAAAGCTCTCTTAGTCGACTTAAATAAGGCTAAATCCATCCTAAGTCAAGGAAAGAATTTAGAATTTGGATCAGAGTCTTTGTAAGTCTATTTAAATTAGGAAACTTAAAAATTAGAATATTTTGATAGCAAGCTAACAAACCCCTACTCCCAATATCCAACATCCAAAATGACATGATTTTAATTATCAAAAAATTTAGTAAAAGATGGAGAGATCGATTGACATGATACTTAGTGGGTCTTTAGGCTCCCAACCATTTAGATGAAACAAATTCTAACCAAGCACTCTTCCTTGTGTTGGCTTATTTTGCAAAAATCCCTCTAATCTAATAAAAAATCTCTCAAATTAGGATACGTAAATGAAATGTATGCAAGATGCAACAAGGAGATTGAGACCATCACCCATCTCTTCATTAATTTCCCTTCAAATCACCCAAGTTTGGATTTTCTCAAGCTCCATATCAAACCTTTCTACCCCTCTAGATTGAATTTGAAAGCAAGAAGCTAATGACATGCCCTCTAATTTTTGGAACTAGTTGAGATGCTAATATTTGTGGTTAACCTTGGTAAGTAGAAAGAAATGATACTTTTTGAAACCAATTGAGGTGCCAATATTTGTAATTAACGTTGGCAAGTAGGAAGAGTGTCTACCTTATGGTGCTACGACTAGGTTACGCTTTTTAGAAAGTGAGCTCTAAACTACAATGCTCCTATAGTTGTACCCAAGCTAGGTAGTACTGATTATTAGGAAGCTTGTAATTGGTTATGATAAAAAAGGAAAACCTTCATACATGACAGAGGAAAAATGGAATCAACTTCATGGGTCACTTAATGCTCAAAATGAATTGTAGATTATACCTAAAAAAAGAAAGTATAGTACACAAAGACGTAATAGGATGAGGAGTGTGTGTGTGTGTGTGTGTGTGTGTGGAGAGAGAGAGAGAGAGAGAGAGAGAGAGAGAGAGAGAGAGAGAGAGAGAGAGAGAGAGAGAGAGAGAGAGAGAGAGAGAGAGAGAGAGAGAGAGAGAGAGAGAGAGAGAGAGAGAGAGAGAGAGAGGTTTTGTGGATATTGTATAGCCTTATTCTCTATAATATCCACTTATATATCGCTATACAATGTGTATATATGCAAGAAATGCATGTCCATTGGTCTTTACTATAATGATCTCACACTTGCCAATGTGCCTTTTTAAGAGGGTAACCAATGAAAATACAATTTAATGCCCATCAACAATCTACTCTCTATAATATCCACTTACATATTGCTACACAATGTGTATATATGCATGAAATGCATGTCCATTGGTCTTTACTATAATGATCTCACACTTGCCAATGTGCCTTTTTAAGAGGGCAACCAATGAAAATACAAATTAACAATCTACAATGTGCAAATCTCTCAAAGGGTAAGATCTTTGTAAGAGGATTTGGAAGGTTGTCATCTATGTGAATCCTTAGAAGGTCAATATGCTTGTCCTAAAAAGCACTTTCTTAATGAAGTGATACTTCACATACATATGCTCAGATAGAATTTTGTGCCAATTGGATGGCACTTCGATGATCACTATGAAGAATTGGGACATCTACTACCCCAGTTCTCCCACTAGAGGAGTAAGCCATATAGCTTATTTGTATGCCTCAGTGAGATAGTAACATATTCTGCTTCACTGGTAGACAAGGTTGTACATGGCTATAAAATCGACAAGCCTATGAAACTACACCATCTCTAAATTTGTAAACAAATCCTATCTTATACTTCTTGGAGTCCATATTCTTTGTAAAATTTGCATCTACATAACCAATAATAGATGTATCCTTCCTTCCAAAGAAAATGCACATATCTATCTTACCATTCAAGTATGTCATGATACTCATCATTGCCTCCTAATGCTCCTTGCCAAGGTTTGCCATAAACCTGCTAACCACTCCCACTATAGAAAATGTTTCGATGTGTAGCTACCATTGCATACATCAAGCTATCAATTGACAAATGCATAATGTATTTTTGCTATTTAAGCCCTCTACTCACTTGAATTAAGGTTATCCTCTTGGTTGAGTTTCACTCATGGAGGTAATGGTATAGTTATGACCTCCCCTCTCTTCATATTGAAACGCTCAAGTATTTTCCCAAGGTATTTCTTTTAAGATAGATAAATAATTTTCTTGCCTCTATCCCACATAATCTTCATGCCAAGAATATGACTTGCATCTCCAAAATCCTTTATGTCAAAGTTTTCATGCAACCTTATTTCCAATGCATCCAAATCCAAGATATATTACCTTAGCTATAAGTATATCACCCACTTAAAAAATCAAATCATAAGATTGCCACCCAAAACTTTCTTTGTATAGAGACAATAATTTGTCTTATTCCATGTATATCCTTGAGGCCACATAAATGCATCAAACTTACAGTATCACTCCCTTGGAGCCTAATTTAGTTCATGTAGACTTTTGTTAAGCTTGAATATAATCCATGATTTTCCTTGCACAATAAACCCCTCTAGTTATTGCATGTAGATTTTTAACTACAAAATGGAAGAGGCAACTGATAGCAAGCAAGTAACAAATGGCAAAGGTGAAGAAAGATGGAAAGGAAAAAGTGAAAACCTAGTAAAGGTGTAAGGAGTCACAAATATTTTAGAATATTTTATAAGTTAATCCTTTTGGCCATGTGCACGCAATATTTTTCTATTAATACCATTGTCATGTAGTTAATTGTAATATTATTTTTGAGATATGAGTGCAGCACCCATGAAATTTGTAATAATTTGTGTTAAAAAGGACCCACAACTTAGCAAGACCATGGACACTAGCTTCCATTCACTTTCATAATGGCTAGTGTAATCTAAAGATGCATGCATTAATTGAAAAGATTGGCCAAGAAAAAAAAAGGAGGGACTGATGCCTAACTTGAGTGGAATCCAAAGCACAAAGCTATATGTATAAAACCTAGAAAATGAATAGATGAGCTCATTCTTGTGGTGTGCAAACTTGAGAGCATTCTTCTTCTTCTTGCTTCTACTCTATCTTCTTATGCTTCATCTTGAGAGTGAGGAGAGTGAATGTGAGAGGGACAAAGAGAGTGAGGGACTTGGAGAGTGAAGCTTCTTCCTTGCCATGTGCTTTTCTCTTCTTTTCCTTCTTAGGTGAGAGCTAGATTAGAGGAGAGGTTGGCTACTTCTCTTCCTCTTTGCATTTCATCTTGCATATTGAGAAATTGTGGATCAAATTGAAAGTTAAGGAGTAGCGGAGGTGGATTGAGGACCACTGCATAGATTATGGAGTCAGATTCAAACTTTTGCTAAATTATGACATTGAGAACATAAGATGGTGAGCTCACTACACCCTTGTTAATCTGTTTATTCTTGCTTTCATGTGGGATGTGAGAGAAGAATGGATAGATTAGTAAGTGCGAGAGACGCATTGGCTATGTGAGAGATAGCCATTGCTGAATTGGATGAAGCACTTGAAACAATAGGCAATCTATCAAGTATGGCATCAAGTACTTGAAACATTTTGGTTTCGTTGTTGGGACATGATGGAATCACCCGTAACGACATATGTTCTCTTTATCATATGTTGAAATAGAAGCTTAACTTTGAAATGGAATATGAGTGTGTCCTTTGAAATAGATTAGGAGCATCTCCAAAATGAGTGTGGGATAGGGTAGGATGATGGATGGAGTAGGAGAGATTCAATGAATTCTAGTTAATTTTTTTTTGGTTTGAAGTAGATTAGTGAGTTAGTATAACCTTAGGAACAAAGCATGTATAATTAAAAGAAAAATCAAACTTTTGGTCTTTTTTTTAGACTCAGTGGGAAGGATAAAGGGCATGCTTGTGATCTCGAAGCAGGGGGCTTGTAGCCTTTATCATGTTTGCCTAATGTGAAGGCCTTAGCCATAATTATTTTGATCTCAATCATCACCCTTGGTCTCACGACCACTATTCTCAATTTAGATGGCACCTTATAACACTTGGACCACACTCTCTTAGACTCAGCCCATTGAGGCCCAAAAGCTATTTCCATAGCTATCCATATTCCAGACTCAACCTACAAGAGCCCAACTCATGTCTTGCAACTTGGTTGTGTAGACCATCTTTACCATTCACCCACAAGGGGCTGAGAGCTTTTGCCTTGGCCCTAGAGACCCATTACCTATGGTTCAACCCAATGATGGAGGCCCTAGCCAAAATACCTTAAAGGTATTCATAAACTACAATTTAGCTAGTGACCAAGGGCCTTGGCTAAAAGGCCAAGAGGCCTTAGAAATTGAAGAATAGACCTAGATGCCTTATTGTGACTAATCAACCCAAATGGGCCAAGGGCCTTGATCAAAGGCCATGCAATTGATCGCTCAACCCAATGGACCAAGGCCTTAGGCCTTGAGAGAATTAGATTGGGCTTGATGGGTTGAGGCACGGTCTTATAAGTCTTCAATAATAACAGCCAAGGCCATTGGCTCAAGGTTGAAAGCATTCAAACCTTGGAATTTGGGCAATTATGACTGTTCAAGATGAGTTGGATGTTTTCTCATTCAGCCACTTTCTCCTCCTCTCAATTGTTTTCTCACTCCTTGGCCTAATTCTCCTCTTGGTTCTATCCTCACTCAATCTAACACTCTTTCTCTTGGCCATTTTCTCACTCCTCCACCTTCATTCTTCCCCTCGACCTTCTTCTTATCCTCCTCGGCATCTCCTGCCCCTTTACTTGGCCCACTTCTTCCCTCCGCCCACCTCCCTCTTCACTTGGCCACCTTCTCTTTCACTTGGCCCACCAATTTCCTCTCTTGCCCTTCTTCCTTCCACTCGGCCATCTTCTCTCTCACTAGGCCCATCCCTCCAAGTCTTCCCCTTCAGCCATCCTCTCATCACAACCCTACCCTCTAGCCCTCCCTACTCCCAATTCATTCCTTTCTCTCTCTCTCTTAGCCTCTTCTTCCCACTTGGCCCTTTGACTTTGATGGCTAAGGCCCATTGCACACTCAGCCACTTAGTTTGTGAAGCCTCGGATTGCTTGCTAGCTAAGCTCAACCCCATCCCATGTCATCTCACCAGCTTGCACTTGGCCTTGGCCCTAGTACACATCGTGTCACTCCTCCTAGCATAGCCAATAATTTAGCCACATATAGCAACCATTTGGATCATGCCAACTGCCATTTTTTATGTAGAGGCTAAAAGTCTAATGGGCACTTGAATGTAAAGTTAGGGTGGTGATGATCTCCATTAAATTCAACTCGATGTTGTCGGGTGTGATGGTCAAACTTTCCTTTTAGAATTTGGTGTGCCATCCAAGTGATGAATAATTAAGCCAATTTCAAAGATGATGTCCTCAATCACTATCCATTGGTAATATGGTTCTACTTCAAATGGATGGAAGTGATAGTTGGAGCATGAAGGTATATGACTGTTCAAGATGTAGAGGGAGAGAAAAAGAGATAGAGGGAGGCTATCTCATAGAGCAGACAACTCTCACTCTTCTTTGTTATTCATTATACTCAAAACATAACACACCAAAAACCAAAGTACACTAACCATAGTGTAAACGCCTAACCTAGTAGCTAACTCTAGTTAGGTCGTCCCAACTCATTTATTAGCACACATGAGGTGTTCAACTAACCTATAGTTGTTGGAGTTAGTGAGGTTGATTCTTCACACTCCCCCTCAAGCTCAAGTCACCTCCTGTATCCCAAGTAGTATCCTAAAATGAGTAAACTTATCTCTATCAAGTGATTTGATAAAGATATTCTCTACCTAGTCTTCTGTCTTCACATAGATAAGATCTATCTTACCTCCAAGTACAATTTCCTTGATGAAATGGTAATGCACTTCTATGTGCTTCGATCTTGCATGATAAACATGATTATCAGCAAGAAGAAAACCACTCATGTTGTCACAGCATAGCTTGACTGGTTTATCCACACATACATCCAAGTCATCCAACATCTTAAGTATCCATATAGCTTAACATGCAGCTAAGACTAAACCTTTGTATTTTGCTTCAGTACTACTTGTTTGAGAGAGCCACAATGGGTTACTTTTACTGCTCTAGTTAATCATGTTGTTGCCAAGACCAAATTTATACCCATTTTTCGATCTTCTATCATAGGCACATCTAGCCCAATCCACATCAGTGTAGCCTATTAGCTCAAGAGTCTTACCATACTCATAGAACAAACCATAGTGTAGTGTAGCCCTCACATACCTCATAATTCTTCTCTTTGCATCTAAATGAGGTTTCCTTAGCTATTGCATGAACTGATTGATCAACCCAACTGAATAACTAAGATCTAGTCTAGTGATGGTAAGATAAATCAAGCTACAACCATCTGTCTATACACAGTCACATTCTCAATCTCATTTTCTGTATCAACTATCAACTTGAAATTCTACTCTAGTGGAGTATCCATGGGCTTGCATTCCAGCATACCATACTTTTCTAGAATATTATATGCATACTAATTTTGCAACATCCAGACTCCTTGAGGTATCCATATGATCTCAATGCCAAGGAAAAATTTCAGCTCTCCTAAATCTTTTATTTGAAGCTCTTCCTACACCATAGATTTGATCTCACCAATGCCTTGTGTGTCATCACTTGTAATGACCAAGTCATCTATATAAACCACCAAAATCACATAGCCATTCTCTGTCTTCTTAGTAAAGAAGCTATGATTAGATTCACCCATTTGAAATCCAAGATTTTGTAAGAATTAGCTGATTTTTACATTCCATGCCCATTGTGCCTATTTTAGTCCATATAATGCTTTCTTCGATTTGCAAACATAAGATGGATATTCAACATGTATATATCCTTCTAGCTAATCCATATAAACTTCTTCCATTAAATCACCATTCAGAAAAACATTCTTTATGGTGGTCGATATAGATTCCAACCTTTGGATGCAGCTAATGCAATGACAATTTACAGTTGCCATCTTCGCAATAGGACTAAAAGTCTCTTCATACTCCAACCCATACTGTTGAACATAACCCTTCACAACGAAATTGGCTTTATACCTCTTACGCGAGCCGTATGATTTAACTTTTTAAACCCTTTTGCATCCAATAGACATACTGCCTTTAGGTAGCTTTTAACTAAATCCCAAGTTCCATTTTTCAGCAAAGCACCGTACTCTTCATCCATTGCTTTACACCAATTCTCATTCTTAACTTCTTCTACAAATGACGTGAGTCAATGTTTGATTACTTCTCTCCATTCTCACTCTCTTCTTTCTTTCCCATCCTTACTAGTCTCTTCTTTATTTTCCTTCTTGTTTTCAATTCACATAGTTTTTCAATCCAATATTCTAATCACATCCTTAGCTATAGATCAGTCATCCAATGATCTTTGTAGCTCTAGTAAAAGACCTCTCTATCATCTTCATATTGAGTTGGATAGTGAGTATGAACCAATAAGGAAGAGAACAAGACCCATTACTATTACACAGTCTATGAAACATATACTCAGGTTTGAAGGAAAGAAGAATTTTGATCTTTGGTTTGATGGTAGGCTATATCCCAAAGATCCTAGAAAAAATAGCACTCCACCTTTTTATAAGAGCTCTTCATTGATGAGGTTCGGTGATGGTTATAATGGGTTTCTAGGTTATACGCTTGGTTGAAGAAAAGGATGTCCTCAGATTGGAGAACCATCTTTTACATCAAAACATAACAATGAGTTGTTGCAAAAGCTAGAGGGTTACCAATAGAGGATTCATTCATTGGAGAAACTCTTCAAATATTATCGAAAGCAAACTATTTTAAGCCTTTGAAATTGACGAAAAGGCTCTTAAAAATATTGAGAGTCTCAAACGAGGAGAAGCTAGTTGTAGTAAAAGAATACAAGTAGCAAGGTATATTTTTTTTCACTTTAAAAATGTTAAATATAGCTTTGTTTATAATTTATTGTATTGATTTGTGATGTTGATTTTGTTTAGGTCTCTTCTTCAATTGAATGCAAGTGAATGAGATTCTTTAAAAGAATCTCAGTTTTATTATCATATTCTTGCTTCTGTATTTTCAAAAGAAAAAAATTTAAAAAGGCAAAGAAAAAATGCTTGGAGTGATTGATAAAGGATCATTCTTTGGATACTGAGTTATTGCAGAAGATGCTAGATAGTATTGGTATTAGTCGAGATGCTTATATAAAACTGTTTCAGCTTTTACAATCAAATATGAAGCAAGGAAAAGTGTGCAATTGCATACTTCCAAGGCCATCTGTGGTTAGAACTATTAGATAGAGAGTGAATAAAAAAGTGATGGAGATTCTGGGTGAGCCTTTCCATATCAAGGCTAGCTTCAAGGGAAAGAAAAAGGAAGTTGTGTTCAATGAATTTAACAATATTTTCCTTGACTTTCCGACCCTACAATGTTTAATGATCAGTATTTATAACACGTGTCACTAAAAAAAGGAACAAAGAGTGGCTAGATTTGTGGTCAAACTTGATGAAAGTGAGATTCTAAAATGCACAAAACTAGAGAGGGTCTCTATTATCTTGATGAATAGAGCACTTTCATCAAATCACTGCAATCACTCAATGTCATTTAGTGTTCAATCTGAATACAACATCTGGTGGTTAGAAGCATTTGAAGTAGATATAGATAATTTTGATATATTGTATTGGGTTTTTCATCAAACACCAATACCTAATGTTATTAAGAGACAAAGTAGGATAAGAGTTATTTATTGAGGATTTGGAAACTATAATATTGAGTGGCACATAACTATTGACTTAAAGACACTCAAATGTATGTACAATGTATCAAATGGAGTCGACTCCACAACTCCTTGCCTATATTGCATGTCCCCAGCCATAGAGTTGAACTCAAGCAATTGGAATATAGCTACCTCTAGATGCAACAAGGATCCATAGTTTAAACCAATCCTAGATATTTCTTTAGTGAATGCCCATATCTGTATACTTCATGTGCTTTGCTGGATAATTGAAAAGCTTGTTCATCTTTATACAGGATTTACATGGAAGCTGAAGCCATTAATAGCAGCTAGAACAAATGCTATTACAAAGATTGAAAAATTCTTATTTGCAATTGGTCTGCATGGTGGTAATGTTATTATTGAACCAAATCTTCAAAAGTCTAAGGATGGCAATTGTGTCCTCCAAAAATCCATCTATTGGTGGGGTGAAGGCTTGTAATGTACCCATTGTAACGTACCCGCCTATCGGCTGTCCTCCAGGCATGTTTTTAGCGGTCCATTGAGAGACGATCCAAGTGACACCACCTGGCACTCCCATGGAATGTTACGAGGTTTGTCGTCTAGGGTTTCTCAAGTCCGCCTCACAATGGAACATTTGCGGCCAAACCCACTAGGATCGACCTGAAATCTTGGTTCCTAGTGGTCAAGGTCTCCTGATAGCATTCTAATGTTGGGTCCTAGACATCCTACATTTCACAGAGATACCCAAGACAAAGTAGACCCATTCCGCACTTGGTTCAAAGAGAATGGAAAACGAGAGGGATACACCGCTCAACCTCTCTACCCGTAGGCCATAGTCCTATTCCGGTCCCCTAAAATGACATGAATCGGGGTTCTACCCTAACACTTACTAAGGGTCAGTTATCGATAGAACCTTGTGAGAAGCCTCCTAGTTCTCTGGGACCACCCCACTACTGTAGGACAGACTTGTCAAGGGTTCCACCCACCCCCTTGCCTCAATAGGCATTCTTTAGTTATCTAATTAGGTCCTACCACATTTATGTGAAACATTTAAAATCAACTTCCTTAATTAAGCCTTTTAGGGAATATGGTTCGTTCGCACTGAACTTATAGCACTGACACGAAAACAAAGCAATTAGTCCTTTTCGACAAACAAGTTCCTTAACTTATTTTCAAGTTAATCTTTGTGTCCTACTCATACCAGAAAAATTATATGTCCCTTTTGCCCTACAGAAGTACCTGGTCCAAATCACATGGCACTACAATTTCCATCCTATATCTAGAATAGGATCCTCCAATGCCACAAATGTTGGGGCCACAGAGGTCCTCAACTCTGTTTCAAATGGGCAAGGGGTGTCCAAAGCTCCAACCTGACCCACAAGCGGCCTAGGAGTGAAACACCATTTGCATGATTGGCCTTTTCATCACTCAACCTTCGGCCCATGAATTGAGCAATGCCCTTTTGGGGTTGATCTGCGGTGCAATCTTGGAGGTGATCCACCCGTGCAAAGAACCTTTCCTTAATTAAATCCTTTAAGAATCAAGCACAAACAAGGCATTCAATCCTAATATCATCTTTCAAAAAGCATTCCTTTATTCCCATGGCAACTTGTCATCACAGACCCTACCATGAATTTACTATCAATTACAAGCACTTGGAATAATCATCCAAACCAAAATCCAACAATCATTTGAATGTAAAAGCATTTAGGGTGTTGTTCGATCAACCAACAAAACAATGGTACTCTTTTCCAAAAATTTCAAGAATAGTCACGATAACCTTTCCATCGCATATTTGCTCTCCCTGTTGGGATCAAAGAGTGATACTATGTAGAATTTTAACTTGACTTTATCTTTCTTTCCCCTAAGGCAAATAATGTGGGACAAATTTGTAACGATGCAAGACTATCTTCCAATGTAAAATAATCCCTGAATTATTGTGCGAGTTGTAATCAACTCATGGTTTGGCAGCACAAGGTAAACTCTTTAACCGTTATTTAATGTGAAACCTTCATAGGTTGGATGCAAGACTTTTAAAGCAAGATCATTTCATGTACCATTGATGTATGTCTCATATAATCTTTCCCATGCATGTACTATCTATGTGCATAACCCTCAAGGTAACCTTGTGAACCTTAAATAATATTTTCCTAAGTAAAGACTAATCAAAGACTTATCGATGCTTAATACTTTATTAGTGAAAGAGAAGAACTTAGACCTGAGTAGGCCAGAGGTGGGGTGTTGCTCATAGTTCCATAAGCTCTTGTCACACCTACACTTGAGTTTGTTGCAACTCCCGCAATGCTAGAGCTATGTCTTCTTTGGGCCATGGCAGTATGTGGTTCTTCAACGGACCGCCTTGATTGGCTTGATAGACTTTCGTTTAAATAGGGCAAGTCCTCATGGGGGACTAGGGAGATCCTTCTCTCTCTCTCTCTCTCTCTCTCTCTCTCTCTCTCTCTCTCTCTATGGTCGTCAGTGTCCCAAGGCCTCTTTTCTCTTCCCTGCTATGGGGGGGGATCCAATAAGTCTGCGGAGAAGAGGGAAAGAGTAAACACATGTGGCCACCCTCTAAGGTGGGAAAAGTGAGGAAGAACCTTGGAATATTCCTTCTCTCTCTCTCTCTCAACCTCTCTCTCTCTCTGTCACTCACACACACTCTCTCCCCCTCACCTTCTCTCTCTCACACACACACACACACACACACACACACACACACACACACACACACACACTCTCTCTCTCTCTCTCTCTCTCTCTCTCTCTCTCTCTCTCTCTCTCTCTCTCTCTCTCTCTCTCTCTCTCTCTCTCTCTCTCTCTCTCTCTCTCTCTCTCTCTCTGTGCCAGCATGTTGTTTAGGCCTCCTTCCTTCCTTCCATTTCCATGGGGGGGTTTCTATGTGGAGAGAGGGGGGCAGGGATATTACAAGGCTAGAAGGTTCTTAGGCTTTCTTGGGAGACTTGGTAAGATAAACTCTAGGAATGGTGGCTCAACTATTAGATACAATCAGTGGAAGTCCCTACATAATATAGTTAAGGATCATGCTGATAATGGATAAGCTAGGAATAGAAAATTCAATGTTTGGGAAACACTAGACAAAGTATTCTTTTATTGTGATAAAAATAAATGGAATGATGACGATCTCAAATACTTCAAAAACCAATTGAACCTTTTTATAAAGGCAATGACAAAAGCTTGGTGTAATCAACACTTCACTCACTATATGGTAAGAAGTTTGCATATGTATGTCTCTTTATTGTTTGACTCATATAATGTTTTTTTATTGAATTTTTTTATTTGTTAAAAGTGTAACATATTTTATAAAATCATGCTCCATATTTTATCAAGAAATATAGATCTCTATCTATTTGGTCAATCCAAGGTATGGAAAAATCACATTATCAAGAAGCAAGAACAAAATGCTTTAGACACATAAGACATGGAGGTGGAAGATACAAAGCAAACACTTTATCAGAGATCTTCCAATGGTTCTATAGACAAATTTGGTAGAAATTCAAGCTCAAAGACAACCAAATTATGTAATACATCATCTTTGGCAAGGAATATACAAAGTGACACACAAGGAAGAAAAGAGGGACATTTAAACTCTTGCGCAAAGTAAAAATTTTTAGAATGGTTACAAACTAGACAAAGAGATGGAAAAAGATGGGTTTCAGGAAACGGTTGACATCTTTTAGTTTGACTCTGTTGTTTGCAAAGGAGTCTCTAGTTTCAAGCAATTTACTAGGTCCTTTAGAGGAATCTTTTGTTTCATCCCACTCAATGAGACCTCTACATTTCAGGAACTCTTATTTCCTATAGCCTGAAAGGAGCTTGAAATTCTTGGCATCTCTTACATGGGAGAGAAAATAAGAGCTAAGAGCTTCAGAGTATCCTACCCTAGATCCACTATATCTAGGCATGAAGCCAAAAACTCTTAGAACTTTTTCCTTCTCCACCAAAATTATCTTATCTGATCCTCTATTGAAAACTTAAGATCCAATCACCTTGGAAATAGCTTTCAAAGCCATCGATGATAAGCTTGGAGAGCTTGACAACCTACTATGATAAATTGAAAATTTAAGCTTTTAATATAATGACCAAGGCCTTGACTTTTGGCAAGCTTTAATGGTCTTGAGCCCTTGGCTCTGCCAAGAAAGTTGTCTACATCTTTAATTTCTATTTGCAAAATAAACCACAATAGGGTGAGATGTCAATAGATAAATATCCAATAATATTTGTCTATAATGCATAGCATACTCTAATATAAACCACAATGGATATCTTAAAATATCTTCCATACCTTAGGGTTTTCATATTCTTCAAGAAGACTATCATCATAAAGATTTATTAAACTTTTTTGTTTCTCCTCAAATGGAGACTTCAGTTTCTCTGCATACCTCATATAATCAATACCAAGTCTTTGTTGAATTTGTAAGAACTCTTCCTTTTGTAGTCTTTTCATATTCCACAATATGATTAATACATGAATGCAAGGCTACAAAGATGTCTTGAAAATTTTCTCCCTCAATATCAAGACTTGCTAGCAATTCATGTTCATAACCTATAAAATTCTTATCATTTTGGCCCCATGTTGCAAAGATTGCCAAGCAATAACCTTCTCTGAGATAAAAGGTGTGTTGAATATTATTTAGCAATACATATCTCTTTTTTTGATGAGGTAACTAGGAAATATTGGGACACATTCAAGAGGACTAGTTTCAATCTCTGCACTCAACTCTATCTCATTTTCTTCTACTTTTGTAATGTTCTCACTTTTAAACAAAGCAACATCAAATCCCCATACTAATTGGTTCTCAAAATCCTCTAGAAACAAATTTTCCTTCTCTTCAACCTCTTTATCTTTGCTTGCAGTATCATCTACCTTCTTCTCTTGTATTGTATCTAAAGAAAAACTATCCATATATTGAAGATATACAAGAAATCTAACATCCTTGTGTACAAGAAGACATTGATGCTGATTCCGATGAAAAGGGCAATCTACTTTCCACTTCTTGAATTCCTCATTAATAAGACTAAACCTTGTTTGCAAAGTTGTTCTAGCAGCATTGGTAGCTTCCACTACATCACTGTAATGGACAAATCCCTCAATCTCTAGGCCTTTCACATGTATATCATAGAACTCCCTATAATCCTTCAATTTATCTTCAAGATCCTTCAAGAGCTCTTGCAAATCAAAGGGAACATTGAGGACGTCTCTAATGTAAACAAATCTAGATGAATTTCTTGTTGCATGGAGGAAATCAAAGAGCTTATCATCATAGGTATCCTCTAGATTCCCTTCCTCCATTTCCTCTAGGGAAATCTTCCTCTTAGTCATCATGATTACTCATAGAACCAAATTCAAAAAACAATAAGATAAGTTTAGGGATACAATATACCAATCTGCATTTGCTCACATCTAAATAATTTGTCTAAGCTAATGCACATAGAACATCAAAACCACGTCATTTTACATATGTATAAGATCAAAGCAAGGCTGTTAGAAAAATTCCGACAAACCCTTCATGCCATTTTTGGCTTTTTGATATTTTATGAGGAACTCACTCTTGGCTTTGAAGTTTAACCTTCTGATGTATGTCATGCTCATTAAGGGAACTTGAGCAAGGCTTCAATGTTCTCTTCCTTATCTTAGACCAATAAACACAGAACAATGGACCATAATGGCACTTTACTTCAAATTTCCTATTGCATGTCTAAATCCATATATCATACTCCACATTTGCAAATGCTTGCATAACATATAATACATGTTATAAATAAAATAGTTGTGTCTTATGAAATGCAAATTGACTCTTTGGGTAGCAAAGAAAGCATGAAATTTTACATTTCATCAGGCAAATATTATTCTAGTTGGAGGACTTATGAAACACAATAACGGGGGTTAGAAACCCTTTGCAAGTTGATAATATCATGTTTCATAAGACAATTAATCCATTTAGAGAAAAAATGATAGATTTAATCATTTTAATGCCTTTAAATAGCTCATTTAACTATTTTTCAAAGCTTATAGAAAAAAGTGACAAATAGGAGTTTGTTACATGAGAAATGTATTGCTTCATGAGAATAAATGGGCTTTGTTAGGAATATGCGTACTTTTAGCTTATGATGCACAAAAATATGGTTATGGAAGCTGAGAAAATAAAATAAGTGGAAGAAAAATTTAATAAACACGAGCCTGAGTTCTTGTATATATATATATGTCAATGATCACCATGCGTTTGTTCAGAAAGGTACCACGCACCCATTCAGAATAGCTGTATTTAAAGTGAAAAAGAAGAGGCTAAGAAATCTAAATTTTACTTGAAAAGTGATGCCATAAAAGTGCCATCATGTTCGAAAACATTAGTAACATGTGGCACAAGTTTTGAGGCAACAACGTTCTACTTGCCAGATGTGTCAAGGTAACTGCACTACTCCGAAACACTTGTGCAAGGTGACTTCATCACAGCTCAAAATTCTTCAACACCCACCATACAGGGTAAGATTTCATCACCTAGTCTTAGAAATGCAATTTTTTTGAAAAATCTTAGTTAGCTCAATAATGATGTTATTTTCCAAATTACTACATAATTTTTCTCCGAAATATTCTCTGAATCTGTCCAAACTTTCTCCCAAAAAGTTTAATGATTGAAACAGGATAAGGCATAACTCTCCCCCATGCAGAGTATCCAATCATGGGAGGGGCTACATTGTTTAGCCTACCACTAAGTGATTGCAAATGACATCATATCAAAGATTTGGAGGTCTTTGGCCCAATTTGCATTTCATATGTCAGGGGGCTACATTATGCGATGGTAAAACTTATTATCTCTAAATACACTAACAAAATAAATACCTTGCAGGTCAATACTAGGCCGATTCAAGAAACGTGCAAGAGATGAAAGAGGTTGATGGGGCAGCTGATTCCTCATTTGGAGCACCCATACTTGGAGCAAAGATATCATCAAGGGAAGCTTATCTAGCAGAGTAAAGGCCATAAAGTGATTGAGCAAGAGGGGACAAATCATTCATTTGGGAAATCAAAGTCTTCTATCATCACTGCTTTCGAATTCTAACAAGCATCCCTTCAATGAAGAAGGTGGGAGCCTTCAGTACATCCTCTGAATATGCTAAATTTTGACTATCATAATCACAAGTAGAGGTGACGATGGCTGGCTATGTGAACTCATTGTGGACGTACACGTTGTACTTTGATGGAGCGTCTAGAGGTCCCAACAACAAGAAAGGGAGTATAGGGGTAGTTGGTAGAGATCCTCGACGTAGAGTTGTAATGAAATTAGTTGTTTATCTCAGGGTTGTATAGTTGGTAGAGTTCGTAGAGATCCTCGACGTAGAGTTGTAATGAAATTAGTTGTTTATCTCAGGGTTGTATTTACTAATAACATGGCGGAATACAAAGCTTTAATCATGGGCCTGAATAAGAAAGGTGGTATCTCAATTGTTAGTAAAAGGGGATTTCCAATTGGTATTGAACCAACTAAATGAGACTTACATAGTACGAAACCCCATTCTTCCAATGTATTATCGCATTGCTATGACCCTACTCGATGGGTTTGAAAAAGTCTCTTTAGCTAGGTTCCACATTATTGGAATCAGTTTGCGAACTCGTTAGCAAACTTTGTTTATGAAGAAGATATTTTCTTCAATTGTGATCCTAGTTTGGATATATCTATTAATGATGATATGGGATGACCTTGTCGATTATGGGGCCTTTTATCAGAACATGCCCTATATGGTAGGTGATGGTTAGTATGGGTGATGCAAAGAGTGGCTAAGACCCATTTTCCTTTATTGTCTTGAACCCATAGGTTGGTCAGATGATGACACGTTATGCGTACACATCTTGCTATTTATGTAGGAGGCATGGGTCACAATTTGATGCATTTAGTTTAGGACAAGAGCCCTATTTCCTCGGGATGGAGCATCTTGTTGTATATTAGCAACAAGGATTCACAAGGGGGGATATATACGAGCTGTTTTGTTTGATTCCATTAGGCCAAGAGGGTCGATTCTTTTTAGGGTTTTAATGCTTGATTTCTTTAGGCCAAGAGGGCCATATGTTTGTTTGGTATATGCATGTTTAATGGTTTTCTATTTTAGTGATTGCATCACACAGGTTGGACGAAGTGCATGGAGGGAGCATTTGCTGTGTGCAGAAGCTTCTTATGGCCATTCTAGGTGGTATTTTTACCTTTATGAGTTTTCCTCTTAAGCTAATAGTGTTATATGTGTATGTGAGGATTATTTTCTTTTTGCCTATTGGGGACTGGCAATCAAGGCATGAAGTCCTAGGGCTTGGTTAGGTAAATCTAGGGGAGATTTGAGTAGTTGTTTACCTCATGTTAGGACATTATTAGGTGATAAAAACCTATGTTGGAAGGTAGTCCATGTGATCCTGTTCTGCTAACTTGCTAGGCAATTGTCCTAAGAGTCTGTGCTAGTGTGAGGCAGTTAGAGAAGCCTACCAAACTATCAAGAGAAGAGAAAGTTCTGAATCTATCTAAAAATAAAAATTACAAAGGTGTGTAAAAAGGGGTTCTAGCCCCCCAACAAGAAAAGCAAAAGAAAAGAGAAGAGAAACCCTATAAGCAATTGATTGGAGGGGAGCTACGAAGCTCTACCCCGAGACCTGCAGACCGCTTATTGATCAAGTGTTTCAAGCTGAGTGGCCATGGCTACCTTTCACATAGCCAACTCATAATGCCTACCTTACGGGTGTAGTGAGCTTACCTTGATGCTCGATCGAGTTCCCTCCTCTCTCTTGCACTCCGGTAGTTCCACGATCCTTGTGGCAAGCTCAAACAACCTCAAGCCCCCTCTGTCAAGCTCCATCCTCCATAGCCGTGCAAGAGAAGAGAAGAGAAGAGAAGAGAAGAGAAGAGAAGAGAAGAGAAGAGAAGATGAAGAGAGAAGATGGGGAGGTTCTTCTCCACGATCCCTCACTCTCACACACTCACTCCCTCACACCCTCACACTCCCTCACTCCCTCACTCAAGCACAAGCAAGAAGGCAAGAAACAAGAGAGGAATAAGAAGAAGCTTTGACCACAAACAAGAATGAGATTCTCATTCACTTTTGAACTTTATATACATGCCCTACTTTTTGGGCGGTAATCCCCACTTTTTACATGGCCAGCCATTAGCCTAGGCCCTCTTTTCCTATTTCCCACCATTCTAACTTATCCCATTCCCAACTAATGCATACAATTTGCACAGGAGTGAGCATGACACTCTTTTACAAGGATTCGGGAGTGCTTTCACATTTAATGGTACACTTTTACTCTTTTCTTTTCTCGAGGTGACACTGAGGCCTTCTAGAGAGGTTGTCATTCAAAATTTTCAGGGTCTGACCTCCATCCGGGGCGCCTTTTCCTTACTTTGTCCTGTGCCCTTTCGGTTATCTCCTTCTTCCATTTTCCCACTCCTTTGCTCCACTTTCTGATCCTTTGTGCTGCAATAAACATTACCCCCCTCCTAGCCGAGTGCCAGTCCCATGGCATTGGGGTGGGGAGCAGTGGGGTAGTTGGGGTTGTTGCTAAGTGGAACTGGTGGGTAGATGACCACAATCAAAAGGTGCTGTTGTGAATGAGAGGCGATGGAGTTTGATTAATGATGACTGGGAGAGATTCCGGTGTGCTTTAATCTCCATGAAGATGCTCGGCATTTGTCACATAGTTGTAACTCCCCTTCTGCGAAACGGCTTGTTAAACTTGGGGATCTCTAATCATTTGGAGAATATGAGGTTCCAAGATCTATGCCAATGGCGGGTCCATCACTGAGTTTTCCTTCTACTTGATTTGGTTCAGTCATGGTAGCCATCAGCGCAGATGGTTGCCCACATCAAGCATGTTGGTCCATTTAATCATTGGAGTATGGAAAAGCTCCTGAAGCTGCTATAGTGGTGTCTTGTCCACCAACTCATGGAAGAATTCCTGGTCACTAGTGGATGTCGTGGATGGTCTTCCTTAGCTGGGTCACCAGTCACACTAGGTCACGATCATAGCCTGCAAGAGAAAGTTGTGCACTCCCTAAGGGGTGTGTCTGTCTCACGGTGTGGTGTAAGTGCATGTGTAGTGGAACTGGGAGATGGGTCTAACCTTGGGTAAGCCCTTCGTAATGTCCCACACTTAAGGACCCAGTTGGTGTGTTGTTGGAGGTGCAGTGCAGAACTTAGGGTGACAGGTTTAGAAGTCCTACCCTTGATGTGCCCTAAGCGTGAAGTGGGGGAAGGGCTAGGTGTAAACCCTAGGTGTAGTGAGCGAAGTGAGCCCTAGTGCTTTTTTTGTTTGAAGAATTGCATACGAGGAAGGTGTCCTGGCTAATGCCTATCACCTTCAGCTGGATTACAAGGTGGTCGCAAGCATTGGGATAGAATGCGCGACTTTGTAGATATTCTTTAATAGCGGCCCAGGCCTTCAGAGGTGTGGATGACAAGAAGAGACAATTGCACCTCATGAAGCAGGTATCATTCATATCCTCTAAGATTTCTAGGCAAAAGGAGAGAAGCAGGGTTGCCCTCATCATTAATCTAGTCATGGCTCTACTATCTATCCCTAGGTTGATGTCAAAAAAGAGTGGAGGGAGGTGGGCTTCCTCAGCTATGGGTGTCAAGATTGTGGGAGAGAAGGAAGGAGTCTCACTTGTAGCTTTCTTGCTTGCAAAATGGGGGAATACACACAGAGGTGGAGGCTGAAAACAGTTTTCCTCTTCTTAGTTGTGTAAGCCAAAAAGTAAGTCTAGTACAAAGAAATAGAAGAACCCTATATATGGGTCTCAAACCAAAGACGACTAACTAAGGTGGCATACTAGCTGAGCCACGAACTAGAGTAGATAAGGATAGCTATCATCTAGCTATTATTCATGGGTGGTGTACCAACCGCATCTACAACTGACAAGTCGGTGACATAAATGCACAACGGTCACCCTGGCATATCACGAGTGGAGCTCGATATCTCAACACTCCCCCTCGAGCTCAATCCCAATTCCTGCACACCAAGCAGGTCTCTGAACTTGCGCAACTTCTTTGCGCCCAATGCCTTCGTAAATATGTCAGCTACCTGATCCTCTGTGCTGACATAAACTAGATCAATAAGACCTAGTAAAACCCTCTCCCGCACATAGTGATAATGCACCTCAATGTGCTTTGTTCTAGCATGATAGACTGGGTTATTTGCCAAGTGTATACTGCTCATGTTGTCACAATAAATGACAATTGGCCCATCTGTAGGTCGATGCATATCATAAAGTAGCTTATGCAACCAAGCTACCTCACATGCAGCCATTGCTGCACCCCTATACTCAGCCTCTGTGCTAGATAAGGCAACTGTAGGCTGTTTCTTGCTGGTCCAAGTGACTGCAACACTCCAAAAAGAGAACACATATCCACTGGTAGATCGTCTATCAGAAATGCTACCAGCCCAATCAGCATCAGTGTATCCATGAAATTGTATCTGAACCCCAGTCTCATAAAATAGTCCATACTGCGATGTGGACTTCACATACCTGAGTATGCGTCTAGCCGCATCCAAATGCGGTTTCCTTGGAGCCTGCATAAATTGACTTACCAATCCAATAGCATAGCTCAAATCCAGCCTGGTAATAGTCATATAAATCAAACTTCCTACTATGCGTCTGTACATAGTAGGGTCTTCCAAAAGCTCACCTACATCTGCGCTCAGCTTCACATTCTGCTCCAAAGGAACTGAAATAGGCTTACAGCTTGTCATCCCATATTTGGACAGCATGTCCAATCCATACTGCCTC
Organism: Lygodium microphyllum; assembly: GCF_053477565.2. Taxonomy (NCBI): domain Eukaryota; kingdom Viridiplantae; phylum Streptophyta; class Polypodiopsida; order Schizaeales; family Lygodiaceae; genus Lygodium; species Lygodium microphyllum. The sequence goes on from NC_141148.1 coordinate 116,604,754, forward strand.
TGCAAGAGCTGTATCCCACTTGGTGATCTAATCACCTCAATGCCCAAGAAATAACGCAGCTCTCCCAAATCCTTCATCTCAAACTTCTGCTTCAATAGCATTTTCACATGAAGGATATCTTCATCACTGTCACCTGTCATAATCAAATCATTAACATAAATGACAAGTAGCATAATACCTTTCTCTGTTTTTCTCACATAAAGTGAGAAATCTGCCTTGGAAATCTGAAAGCCAATAGTGACAAGATACTATCCTATCTTGTCAGACCGACCTCTTCTTGCAAATCACCATGCAAGAAGGCATTCTTTACATCCATATGATGTAAAGACCATCCCTTTGATGCAGCCATAGCAATGACTTCTCTTACGGTTGCCATCCTTGCAGCCGGACTGAATGTTTCTTCATAATCAATGCCATATGTTTGTGCATACCCCTTGACTACTAATCTTGCCTTGTATCTATTCACAGAACCATCTGCATTGTGCTTCACCTTATAAACCCACTTACAGCCAATTGCATTCTTACCTTTAGGCAAAGGTACCAATTCCCATGTAGCATTTGCTTCCAAGGCATCCATTTCTTCATCCATGGCTTTCTCCCATTTTTCTTTTTCCATGGCTTTCTCAAAAGCCTAAAGGTACCAATTCCCATGTAGCATTTGCTTCCAAGGCATCCATTTCTTCATCCATGGCTTTCTCCCATTTTTCTTTTTCCATGGCTTGCTCAAAAGAAGTAGGTTCTGGTTCCTGTATCACTTTGACCATATATGCATAGTGAATGGCTGTAAATCCATCATATTTCAGTCTATCCACAGGATATCTAGCTCTTGTAGACCTGCGCAAAGTAGGTTCACTCCCAGGTGCTCTCAAAACATCCCTGGTCTTCCTTACTCCAGGTGTAACAATAGAAGGAATACCCAACTCATCATCAATGCTCTGTTCTGAGCCACTGGATTCACCATCGACATAAGAGTGACCTGCATTCACATCAAACATGGGCTGATCTACCTTCTCTTTTCCTTTTCGTGATACCTGCATACCACTATCTACATTGCTTTGAGAAGATTCTCCTGATCTCAATCTGCCTATCCATGGCGAAGAATGTGAACCACTGCTAGAAGACGTTCCAGGTCCACTAATATTTTGTGACTGCTGCTGTGAATTCTGTGCAGCATTACCATTTTGTGCATCTACATCATCAATCACATTTACTAGTTTATACCAGCTACTCATCTCATCAAAAACAACATCTTTGCTCACTGTAAACTTACGAGTAGAAGGGTTATAGCATCTATACCCTTTCTGCTGCAAAGAGTAACCAATAAAGATGTACTTCTCAGCTTTTGGATCCAACTTGGATCTCAACTCATCTGGCACATGAACATAGGCAATGCAGCAAAAAATCTTCAAATGAGAAATATCTGGTTTCCTACCAGTATACCTCTCCTCTGGAGTCATCCCATGTATTGCTGCAACGGGAGTCCTGTTCATTATGTAGACTGCTGTAGCAACTGCCTCAGCCCAATAAAAATCTGGCAGGCCTTTTCATTGAGCATGGCACGAGATACCTCTCCAATATGCCTGTTTTTTCTTTCTGTAATTCCATTTTGCTGTGGGATATGACTACATGAATATTACTGCTTTATGCCATGCTCCTACAAGAACCTTGCAAACTCATTTGAGAGGTACTCTCCCCATCCATCTGACCTTAGGCATTTTATTTGCAGGCTGTTTCTTTTTCAACCATAGCTTTAAGAGTTTTGAAATGCCCAAAAACTTCACTTTTCTTTTTCATAAAATACACCCAAACTTTTCTGCTATAGTTATCAATAAAAGTGACAAAATAATGACAGCCTCCGAGAGATGCAGCTTTAGTAGTCCGCACATCAGAGTGGATTAATTCCAATGGCTTCTTACTCTCTTGAACATGTCTAGGAAATGGTTTCCTTGCCTGTTTTCCAAACTGACAGGCTTCACATACCTTATGCATTTCTGCAACCTTGAATCTAGGGAATCCTGCAACAATATTTTGGGCTTGCATTGATTTAAGTCGCTGTACATTAACATGACCAATGCGTTTATGTCAGATATCAATATCTGCAACTACACCGGTCCCATGTGCAAACATTGCTGCACTCAATTCAGACATGTCTACATCCAACGTAAACATTCTGCCCTTCTTCTTTCCTTTTGCTATCAAGCGACCTTTATTTTTCATATCCTCAACAAAGCATCCATGAGGATTAAATCTGACCTGCAAGCCCTGCTCAACCATTTGACCAACAGAAACCGGATTCTTGGTGATATTCGGGACATGAAATACATCGGACAGGTATTTCTTTTTCCCATCCTGCATAGACAAGGGAATTTTTCCAATCTGCACAATAGGATGTGTAGTATCATCACCAGTTTCCACAAATCCTGGTTTTTCCATTTTCCTTGCATCCTCCATCCATTCTGCATGACCTGTCATGTGGTTTGATGCACCTGAGTCAACATACCATACATCGTTGCTTTCTTCTGCACTTGTCACAGAATTGTTCATGTGCTGTACCATAAACAAATGCTCATTTCTGTCATCACCCTGTCTACTAGAAGATGCATAATTTCCTTGTTGCAGTTTTCCGTTCATGATGTCATTCTGCTTTTTATAGCAGCCTTTAGCCATATGACCCATTTTACCACAGTAGTAGCATTCAACATTGTTGTTTGCATTTTGCCCTCTTTGCCATCCACCACGACCTCTTTGGCTCCCCCTGCCTCTAGAGTTACCACGTCCTCCTCCATAGGACTGGTTTTCTTGAGTTTGCTGCATATTCTGATTTCTACCACGGCCTCCAGATCGGCCTCCTCTACCTTTGCCTCTACCTCTTCCAGCATTTGAGTAGAAGACAGCTTCTTTTGAAGTTTCTCCTGAAGAAGATGCACCACCATTTCTCTGCTCCTCAGAAATTAGAAGAGCAATCAACTCCTCAAAATTAGGAAATCTTTCAGGGACGGAAATGGATGTTCGAAACTGTGCATAATCCTTTCCTAGACCATTCAAGGTCACAGAAACTAAATCATCATCTTCGACTGGCGACCCAATGGAAGCAAGTGCATCTGCAATCTTCTTCACCTTCATGTGGTAGTCATTGATGCTCATATTTTCTCTTTGCACATTATGCAACTCTTGCTTGAGCTGCATTTTCCTGGCTTGAGTATTTGTGCTATACATTTTTGACAAAGTATCCCATGCCTCCTTTAGCATACTTGCATCCTGAATATGCACAATCATAGTCTGAAATACTGATAGATAGCCAGTACATAACTTTCCTGGCACTCTCATGCCATGCTTTAAATGCCTGCATTTGCTGTTGATTGGGAACATCAGGAAGAACTGGTTCTTCTTCATTTCCTGCAACAAATTCCCAATATCCTTTTCCCATAAGGAAATTCGTCATTCTAAACTTCCATGCTTGGAAGTTGTTCTTGTCAAGCTTTTCAGTGACAATCTGTGAGAGAGAATCAGACGCCATTACAGAACACTGCAAAAAGTTCTGTCACTGCAAAGAACACAGCTTCAGCCTCACAAGGGCTAATCTGCAAAACTGACGAAAGTGGTATTTGACCACACAGTCACTTCCTAGTGACGATTTTGCATCAACAGGCAACGAGGATGATTCTGTAACTCCCAATGTCTCTGCACACAAGCATACGATGCAATTTCTACAGTAACTTTTCACCGACCTGTAGAACAGTGGTCGCACAGCATAAAACTGGGCCTTTTCCTGAGTGCGTGCAAAAAACTTCCGCCTCCAAAACAGGCCCCAAAATTTCCGGCTGTGCTACCAAAACACCACGAGCTTGGCTTGCTTTCTCGAGCTCCTTACCACGAACAAGGCTCTGATACCATGTCAAGATTGTGGGAGAGAAGGAAGGAGTGTCACTTGTAGCTTTCTTGCTTGCACAATGGGGGAATACACACAGAGGTGGAGGCTGAAAACAGTTTTCCTCTTCTTAGTTGTGTAAGCCAAAAAGTAAGTCTAGTACAAAGAAATAGAAGAACCCTATATATGGGTCTCAAACCAAAGACGACTAACTAAGGTGGCATACTAGCTGAGCCACGAACTAGAGTAGATAAGGATAGCTGTCATCTAGCTATTATTCATGGGCGGTGTATCAACCGCATCTACAACTGACAAGTCGATGACATAAATGCACAACGGTCACCTTGGCATATCACGAGTGGAGCTCGATATCTCAACAATGGGTTTCTGCATTAGTAGGAACTTGATAAGCCTAAGATAATTACAGATGGTTAAGAAGGTTGGATCCGGGCAAGAAGAAAAATCCACGAGGAAGCGACTGATAGATGGGAGGAGATCCTCTAATATAAAGACTAGGCATTCCTTGGGGCTCTGGGAATTTACGTTATATATCCTAGGAAAGTCAAAATCCCCATGAATGTTTTGGTCATAGTCAACTCCATGCCTATGGGGGTAGGGCATGTAGATGGGGTCGTTGCGTTCTTCAGGGAGTGAGCTGCAGAAGGCAGTCCAGGCGTCAAAATTGGAATCCCAAATCCTCCTCCACCACTTCGGCTGCGCCTCGTAGCCTTGGACGGTTTTGGGAACCCTATTTACCTTGTCCCTCTAGTAGTCTGTAGGCTCTTGCTTCCACCTGGTTATTATGAGGCTTCTTTCCTCTATCCACCTGTTTGCAAGATCATTGGTCAGATCCTTGATCTTGGCTAGAAGCCTAGAGGCAACGCACGGTCCAGAGAGCGTGGATAAGCAAATGAAAGCTCAAATCACCTCTTCTGGAACTCCCATTCATGCCATATGACCAATTCCTGAGGCCAATCGATAGGATTGGGATCCCCTCGTAGTGGCACTGGCTCTTCAGGGAATTGTCTGGGCAGTGACTGTGCTCTGCGTTGGGCTTCCTCTGCCAGTTCCTGTCTTCTTCTTCTGGCTACCACAATGCGCTCGGGCATGTGGGTATCTTTGGGCTCTTCAGGCGGGAGGTCTGGTAGAGGCGGACTGGGCATTCTTTGTTGCTCTTCTTCAGCATCTTGCTCCAAGTCTAGACCCTCTTCGACATTCTGTGTTGAGATGACAAGCTCAACACATGCGGACATTGATGATAGACCGCCTGGTTAGATGGGTCCACACGTCTACACTTAGCACGTCGGTGGTCATTATGCATCTCACATGGCCACTGACTCATTACTTATTATATTCAGGTCGTTACACCTATTTACAGCTGGCATAGTTATAGCGCCAGTCGACTAGTGTAGTCGATTATGCATTGTTTGACTTAGCAGGCCACTTTCCTTTTATGTTGTATCTTATCTATACTTTGTGTACATTGTAAAGTGTGTGGAAGAAGAAGAAGAAGAAACCAGCAAGAAAACGTTTTGGCCTTAATCTCTCTTCTTGTCTCTTGAATGAGCTTCTCCTTGTGCATTCTGTGTGTGTTCGGCGCAGCATCTTGAGCAACCCCCTCCACCATGCGATTCTTAACATGGTATCAGAGCCGCACCATTGAGAGAGGCTGATTTCGAAGGTTGAAGCAAAGGAGAAGAAGCAAGGTTCGAGCAAGCAAGCCACGGGTAAGAAGCTCTCCCATCCTTCAACTCTTTCTCTTGGATAGTACCTGTGGAGGCACCGGAAGCAGGGCAGAGCAAAAATCTCAGATTGACCGAACGTGGGTGTGCAGGTTACAGATTTCAGATCTGTAAGTTCAAAGGTGTTTACCACTGAGTAAACACAAGGTTTATCTACAAACTGGTTGGGCAGATTGCATGTATTGTTGAGCAGACAGTGAAAAAGGCTGTCTGGTGTATTGCTGTGCACTACAGGTCAAGGGTTGCAGAAGATTTGCTTGCTGTTTGGTATTAGTTTTGTGATAATGGCAGAGAACAGTGGAAGCCCCATCATTGAGAAGCTTGACAAGAACAACTACCCATCATGGAAGTTTCGTGTCACGAACTTCCTTATTGGAAAAGGCCTCTATGAGTTCATTTCAGGTGAAGAAAACGAGCCGGAGGTGAGTGATCCTCCAACTGCAGAAGAGACAAAGGCATGAAAGGAATGGAATGCAAAAGACAAGAAGGTCATGTATTGGTTGTCTGCAGTAATTGATAATAATATGCTGGGATACATTAGAAATGCAGAGAATACATATGTAGCTTGGACCATACTTGAAAGTATGTTTTTTGTAAATACAAAGGCACGAAAGATTCAACTCAAGCAAGAGTTGAATACATTGAAGAAAGGGAAGATGTCTATTAATGAGTATGCATTGAAGGTAAGGAGCATTGCAGATGCATTGACAGCGATTGATGCAATGCCCGATGATGATGATTTGGTGTCGTCTACCTTGGGTGGACTTAACAATGAAAAGGCTTGGAAGTCTTTTGTAACTTCCGTATATGTCAGAAAGCCATTTCCAGATTTCGATGAGTTGGTCTCTCTAATGATCATTGAAGAAATCAACATGCAGAGTGAGACATCTGAAAGAAGTGGTGAGCAGGTCCAGGCTTTCTACTCTAGTTCAGGAAGGGGACGTGGTAGGTTCTCTTCAAGAGGCCGTGGTACAGGACGTGGTAGTGATAACCAGCAAAATAGATTGAATAAGCAATTTGGCGATATGCAGGTTTCAGGAGGTCATGGTAACTTTAGAGGCAGGGGGAGCTTTAGAGGAAGAGGTGGATGGCAGAATAGAGGTTCTAACAACTCTGGTATTGTGTGCCACTATTGTGGCAAAACAGGTCATATTGTAGCCCAATGTTATGTTAAGAAAGATGATATCCGCAGTGATAAGTTGTAGCAAGGAAACTATGCATCGTTAAGCAGAAATATCCTTGATGTTGTGCATACAGACATTTGGGGGCCTACACAAAATGTATCTCTTGGAGGTAGTTCATACTTCGTCACATTCATTGTTCTAGAAAGTTGTGGGTATATTTTATGAAGGAAAAGAGTGAAGATTTTGAGCACTTTAGAACTTTCAAGGCTGCAGTTGAAAGAGAAACATGCTTGAAAGTAAAGTGCTTGAGGTCAGATGGAGGGGGAGAGTACCTCTCCAATGAGTTCAGTGATTTTCTGAGGTCTCATGGGATAAAGAGACAGTTCACATGCAGGTATACCCCACAGCAAAATGGGGTTGCAGAAAGGAAAAACAGGCATATTGTAGAAGTTGCACGTGCCTTGATGGCTGAAAAGAATATGCCTAAGCATTTTTGGTCTGAGGCTGTTCATACTGCTGTTTATATTATGAACAGAACTCCCACAGCTGCAGTTCATGGTATGACCCCTGAAGAATGTTTTACAGGTAAGAAGCCTGATGTTTCACACTTGAAAGTATTTGGCTGCATTGCGTATGTTCATGTGCCAGATAAGTTGCGAAAGGAACTGGATCCAAAGGCTGAAAAGTGTGTCTTTATTGGATACTCTTTAGAGCAGAAAGGGTATCGCTGTTACAACCCTGTCACATGTAAGTTCAGAGTGAGCAGGGATGTCATCTTTGATGAAATGAGCAGTTGGTATGCATCTAGTGGTGATGCATTGGATGATGATGATGATCATGACACTCATGTGCAGGCTGAAAAGTAAGAATCACGAACTCTTAGCGGACCAGAGACATCATCTGGTAGTCCTTGGTTTGGTAGACTAAAGAGTACCTCTACATCTTCGGGTGCATCTAGTAGCACTACAGGTAAAGACAAAGGAAAGAATAAAGTGTTAGAAGGCATTGATGCAGTTCTTGATGGAGACTCCAGTGGCTCAGAGAGCTTGGATGATGAGCTTGGCTTTCCTTCAGTGAGGACTCTAGGTGTGTAGAGAGCACGCGTTAATGCAAAGACTCCATTGAGTGATCCAGTGGTACGCAGGTCTAGCAGGGTGAGATATCCTGTTAAAAGATTTGGTTTTGAAGGTTATGTAGCTCACCATTATGCTTATATGGTGAAACTAGTTGAGGATGTTGAGCCCACATGTTTTGAGGAGGCTGTTGGGCATGCTCATTGGGATGCAGCAATGGATGAGGAGATGGCTGCATTAGAGGCCAATAAGACTTGGGATCTAGTATCATTGCCGAAGGGAAAGAAAGCTATTGGATGTAAGTGGGTTTATAAGATTAAGCACAATGCAGATTGATGGACCTAAAAACGGGCCGGCACTGGCTCATGCACTAGCCGGACCTCGTCACTACGCACAAGACAACCCCTCGGCCTCGCGGCCAGGAGCGTCTATCAAAATCTCTGCCTTCCTAAACATTGCGTTTGTAATACGTTGTAGTCCAACTGATCCTAACCCAAAATTGCTCCTCAGAGGGAGTCCCTTTCACATAGCCAAAAGGCTCGAATCACATACACATGGGGTTCCTCCTACGGCTGAATGCCGTCAACCCTCTGCGACTCTCCTACACCTTGGGGATTGGCCCCTCGATGCGTCGCTCCACATTTAGACATTTCGCACAAACGTCACTCAAGGTACCAAATAAACGTATCCAGGAATGTACCATTGTCCTTACTTAATTTCCCCTTTATGATCCCACGACTAGCCTACGACATAGGAACCTCACTGCCTCTCAACGTAGGTCATATTCCAAAAACAATTGCAATGCATATCCAGGAGCTAACTCTGATACTTTTAATTTCCTCTAAATGATCATGCAAAGAGGTGGATGCCTAGTGCTCAAACATTTTAAAAACCAGCAGCGTGCAAGTGCAAATCATCTCTTTCATGCTTTTCTTTCTAACCGCTTTGTGCTTCGTTGCAACACCTAGCACCGAAGTGATCTTCGTGCTACTAGGTTTTAATTTTTATCATTATTATTCCGTCCTAGATGCAATGCATATAAAATCAGAAAATTATCCCTCATGCTCAACGGCATTTAACCATTTTTTCCACAACTCTACCCTTCCCCATTGATAGTGCATCATTATATTCATTTCTTTTAGGGTTTCCTTGTCATTTTATGTGGAGAAAGAAAGGAAACACGCACTACAACATATAAACAAGGCTGAACTGAAGCATAACTTCATGCCCCAACCTTGCTATACATCAACAAACATAAATCCTATTTTTCTGTATTTTTCGTAGCCCCAAATGTATTTTTCCCCTATTTTCCATGGTGTTTTTATCATTTTTTCCCCATTTTCTTCATTTTCTTGTATTTTTTAAATTGCTGAAAATGAAAACCAGTTTGTGGGCTGTGGCCCTTAGTTCATTTGCAACAAAATTGAAAGATTAGTTGATGTGTATCGACGGTTTTTCCCATTTATATGCCCAAAACCCTTGTTTTCCTTCATTTTTATGGTTTTTCGTGTCTCGGTTCCCTATTTTCTGCTATCCCACACATGTTTTCCAGATTTTTAAATGATGAACAGCTAGAAACCAACTCAAAGCACGACATACTCAAAACTCAATCCATATGAACACATTTTTATCAACCAAATTTGCATCAAAAGACCATTTTCTTTGTAAAAACAATTATTACCGTGTCTTGCGGGTTTTTCCATTAAATTTGGCACGTCCCACGATTGATTTCCAGCCATGAATTCTGCTTGGAATCAGCAATCTACAATGGTTTTGCATTGCTCTTTCATCCCGTCAAGAATCGGCATCCATCCGGCCGTCCATCGTCATCCTATTCCTTCAAGCACGAACGGGGGCTAAGAGGAGAGAGAGAGAGGAGAGAGAAAGACTGATTTTCTCTCTCTTCAACCAGTCCACCATTGCGGGAGCGGAGACCGGCGAATTGATCGGCACATCATCTGCATCAGGCCTGGAGGCTCGTGGCTATGGCTTATTTGCAAGCCATCAATCGATTGTGGGGGGGGGGTCGCGTTTTTTTCGGCGGCTGTTTTCAGCCGCCGCCCCCCCTCCATATCCACGTTTTTTTTTTGTGGGGGGGTGCCAAAGGTCACCCCCCCCCACTTGCACCTTTTAAAATTTCAATTTTGGGCCCCCTCTTGGGCACCCCGGCCGGTTTCGGGCCAACTCTCGCGTGCGATCTCCGAACTGCGTTCTGAAAATTTCTGTGAGCTCGTCTCAACATTCCGGACAGGCCTGCAGCTTCACTGACTGGCATGGGCGCACGAAAAAATTATGAAAATTCTCGGAGTGTCGTACGGGCGCCCGTCAAGTACTTGACGCTTAAAATCGTGCTCGCTCGAGCTGCCGCCTTCGTGGTTGAGCATTTTCCCCCGCATTTCCATATTTTTTCCCTATTTTTAGGCATGTTCCGGGGCCTAAAATCCATCCTTCATTGGCGACCACGGGATAGGACGACTCAGTCCGTCGAACCCACGAACATATCTGCACATAAACAACCAAAGAAGCATCAAACTGATACAAAACAATTATCATCATAAAACTCAGCACAATGCTCCCCCTACCCCTGACAGAACCAAGGCATAACATCCACAAGGAGTAGGCCTAGCATCATCTAATAGAAGATCCGAAGTGAGTCACGAACCAGCTGCTCCAACACAGCCAAACTAAAAAGAACTGCCAAAGAGGTTGCCCTAAGTGGTAGTCTGAACTACTGACCAACTAAAGACAACGCAACTAGGAGCTCCTACAAGGCGAGGACTCCTATAGCCTGAGCAAAGAATATTTTCTTTCAGTATATCTCTTCTTTGAGGGTTTTTATGAGATGAACATACTTGGGCATGTAAAAAGGAGGGAGCTGAGCGTAGTGACCCAAGGAGAACAGGGCATCGGCCTCAGGACCTGTCTCGGCACCCAAGAACCTACCAAGCCCTCGCAAGGCGACACTGAATCCTTTTCTAACGCTCACTTTTATTTTCGCTCCAACCTTCCTGGTTTTGATATTATTTTTTCCAGCAAGAAGCCACCCCTAGGAAGACAAGGTATCGGCCCCGGGTCTGACTCGTCCCCAGGAACCTACCAGGCCTCCGCAAGGCAATGATCAACTGCTTATATCTTTTCATTTCTTTTCTTTTCATTGATAGGGGTTAGAACCCCTTTTTACATACCTTCGTATTTATATTCATCTTTTGGGATGTTCAGGATTTCTTGGCATTATTATTATTATCTTCTAGCAGGCTTCTCTAACTGCCTCACTACTAACAAGAACTCCTAGAACGGCTGCCTAGCAGGTTAGCAGAACAGAGCCACTAGGACTTCCTTCTAAAACAGATCTTTCAATGTCTAACAATGTCTTTACAGGAGGCAATGACTACTCCGACCTCCCTCAAACATACGTAGCCTAAACCTGGGACTTCATGCCTTGGTCGCCGGTCCCCAACAAAAAGTATCCCCTCAACAAGTACAAATACACATATAACAGGAAAGAAAGGTACTCGTAAAGGAGAAATATCACCTGGAGTGGCCACAAGAAGCTTCCATCGCAGCAAAGGCTCCTCCAGGCTCCACCAAATTCCACTAACCACGAAACCTGTCCAGCACAACACTCAACAAAAACCCAATTAAACGCACCCGCACTAGACAGGAAAAATGGCCCTCTTGGCCTAATGAAATCAGACATGACTTTGCTACAAAACTGAATCGGCCCTCTTGGCCTAATGAAATCAAACAATACTATGCAGAACATCCACCTGGAAACAACCATGATAGACATCAAAGCATACTCTTCCCAGGGGAACAGAGGCTCGTAGCCCTAAACTAGGTGCATTAAATTATGACCTATCCCTCCTGCGTATATCGCAAGAGGTGTTCGCATCACATGTCGTCGAATCAGTCTATGGGTCCCCGATAATAAAGGTAGATGAGTCTCGCTGACCCTCTGCATCACCCAAATCAACCATCGTCTGCCAAAGAGGGCATGTTCAGAAAGCATACCCCACAAACGACCAGGTCCTGTCTCACCATTAATAGGTATATCGGGACAAGGGCCACAATTAAAGAAGAGGTCCTCTTCATACGCAAGATTAGCCAATGAATCGGCAAACTGATTCCAATTCCGTGGAATCAGCTGAAAAGACACTCTATCGAATTCGTCTAGCAGGGCTATGGCAGTATGATGGTACATACAAAGGATGGGGTTCCGTACCATGTATGTCCCATTGAGTTGATTTAAAACCAACTGAGAGTCCCCTTTTATCAACAACTGGCGGATACCACCCTTCTTTGCAATATTCAAACCCATAATCAGGGCTTTGTATTCTGCCATATTATTGGTAAAATTCGCCCCGAGATAAGCAGCTAACTTCATGACAATGCGTCGTCGGGGGTCGCGGATGACAACTCCTACACTTCCTTTTTTGCATGCACCCCTGGACGCCCCATCAAAGTACAAGGTGTACGTCCATAAAGGGTTTACATATTCTGCCATCCTGAACTCTACTCGTAATTATGGTAATCGAAATTCAGCATATTCAACGGGTGGACTGTAGGCTCCATCCCTCCATCATCATTGAATTCAACAGGGATGCTCGTCAAAAGTTGTAGGCAATGATGGCAGAAGACCTTGATTTCCCAAATAAAAGGTCACCCCCCCCCCACTTGCACCTTTTAAAATTTCAATTTTGGGCCCCCTCTTGGGCACCCCGGCCGGTTTCGGGCCAACTCTCGCGTGCGATCTCCGAACTGCGTTCTGAAAATTTCTGTGAGCTCGTCTCAACATTCCGGACAGGCCTGCAGCTTCACTGACTGGCATGGGCGCACGAAAAAATTATGAAAATTCTCGGAGTGTCGTACGGGCGCCCGTCAAGTACTTGACGCTTAAAATCGTGCTCGCTCGAGCTGCCGCCTTCGTGGTTGAGCATTTTCCCCCGCATTTCCATATTTTTTCCCTATTTTTAGGCATGTTCCGGGGCCTAAAATCCATCCTTCATTGGCGACCACGGGATAGGACGACTCAGTCCGTCGAACCCACGAACATATCTGCACATAAACAACCAAAGAAGCATCAAACTGATACAAAACAATTATCATCATAAAACTCAGCACAATGCTCCCCCTACCCCTGACAGAACCAAGGCATAACATCCACAAGGAGTAGGCCTAGCATCATCTAATAGAAGATCCGAAGTGAGTCACGAACCAGCTGCTCCAACACAGCCAAACTAAAAAGAACTGCCAAAGAGGTTGCCCTAAGTGGTAGTCTGAACTACTGACCAACTAAAGACAACGCAACTAGGAGCTCCTACAAGGCGAGGACTCCTATAGCCTGAGCAAAGAATATTTTCTTTCAGTATATCTCTTCTTTGAGGGTTTTTATGAGATGAACATACTTGGGCATGTAAAAAGGAGGGAGCTGAGCGTAGTGACCCAAGGAGAACAGGGCATCGGCCTCAGGACCTGTCTCGGCACCCAAGAACCTACCAAGCCCTCGCAAGGCGACACTGAATCCTTTTCTAACGCTCACTTTTATTTTCGCTCCAACCTTCCTGGTTTTGATATTATTTTTTCCAGCAAGAAGCCACCCCTAGGAAGACAAGGTATCGGCCCCGGGTCTGACTCGTCCCCAGGAACCTACCAGGCCTCCGCAAGGCAATGATCAACTGCTTATATCTTTTCATTTCTTTTCTTTTCATTGATAGGGGTTAGAACCCCTTTTTACATACCTTCGTATTTATATTCATCTTTTGGGATGTTCAGGATTTCTTGGCATTATTATTATTATCTTCTAGCAGGCTTCTCTAACTGCCTCACTACTAACAAGAACTCCTAGAACGGCTGCCTAGCAGGTTAGCAGAACAGAGCCACTAGGACTTCCTTCTAAAACAGATCTTTCAATGTCTAACAATGTCTTTACAGGAGGCAATGACTACTCCGACCTCCCTCAAACATACGTAGCCTAAACCTGGGACTTCATGCCTTGGTCGCCGGTCCCCAACAAAAAGTATCCCCTCAACAAGTACAAATACACATATAACAGGAAAGAAAGGTACTCGTAAAGGAGAAATATCACCTGGAGTGGCCACAAGAAGCTTCCATCGCAGCAAAGGCTCCTCCAGGCTCCACCAAATTCCACTAACCACGAAACCTGTCCAGCACAACACTCAACAAAAACCCAATTAAACGCACCCGCACTAGACAGGAAAAATGGCCCTCTTGGCCTAATGAAATCAGACATGACTTTGCTACAAAACTGAATCGGCCCTCTTGGCCTAATGAAATCAAACAATACTATGCAGAACATCCACCTGGAAACAACCATGATAGACATCAAAGCATACTCTTCCCAGGGGAACAGAGGCTCGTAGCCCTAAACTAGGTGCATTAAATTATGACCTATCCCTCCTGCGTATATCGCAAGAGGTGTTCGCATCACATGTCGTCGAATCAGTCTATGGGTCCCCGATAATAAAGGTAGATGAGTCTCGCTGACCCTCTGCATCACCCAAATCAACCATCGTCTGCCAAAGAGGGCATGTTCAGAAAGCATACCCCACAAACGACCAGGTCCTGTCTCACCATTAATAGGTATATCGGGACAAGGGCCACAATTAAAGAAGAGGTCCTCTTCATACGCAAGATTAGCCAATGAATCGGCAAACTGATTCCAATTCCGTGGAATCAGCTGAAAAGACACTCTATCGAATTCGTCTAGCAGGGCTATGGCAGTATGATGGTACATACAAAGGATGGGGTTCCGTACCATGTATGTCCCATTGAGTTGATTTAAAACCAACTGAGAGTCCCCTTTTATCAACAACTGGCGGATACCACCCTTCTTTGCAATATTCAAACCCATAATCAGGGCTTTGTATTCTGCCATATTATTGGTAAAATTCGCCCCGAGATAAGCAGCTAACTTCATGACAATGCGTCGTCGGGGGTCGCGGATGACAACTCCTACACTTCCTTTTTTGCATGCACCCCTGGACGCCCCATCAAAGTACAAGGTGTACGTCCATAAAGGGTTTACATATTCTGCCATCCTGAACTCTACTCGTAATTATGGTAATCGAAATTCAGCATATTCAACGGGTGGACTGTAGGCTCCATCCCTCCATCATCATTGAATTCAACAGGGATGCTCGTCAAAAGTTGTAGGCAATGATGGCAGAAGACCTTGATTTCCCAAATAAATGTCCCGCCTCCTTGCTCAATCACCTTGTATCCTTTGCTCCACCAAATGAGCTTTCCCTGATGATACCTCTGTTCCAAATATGGGTGTTCTAAATAAGGGATCAGACGACCCATCAACCTCTATCACAATTTCCTTGCAGATGTTTGATCAATCTTGCCTAGACCTGCAAGGCAGTCATAGCATTAGTACAATCAGAAATAATAAGGTTTAATCTTATTAAGATTAACCTTATTTTTAAATTCTATCCCCTCAAGGTCAGCTAACAAAACTGTGGATTTATTCTTTCCTATTCTAACGATCTTATAGGGCCCATCCCATTTGGGTTCTAGCTTACCTGGGAATAATTCACGTCGTGCGTCATAATACAGAACAAGCTGTCCTTTCTTGAAGGTGTATTTCTTGGCTTTGAGGTCGTGTAGCTTCTTCATTCGGCGCTTCGCCACTTCTTGGTGCAATAAGCTCTGCAACTTAAGCTCATCTAAATGTGCCAGTGTCGTCAAACGCTCAAAAAGAGCGTCTTCATCGCTCAAAGAATGATTGATGGCAAACCGAATAGTCGGCAGCTCAATCTCTAAAGGCAAGACACACTCCTCCCCATATACTAACTTGAACGGGGTATGGCCAGTGGCTCGTTTGAAGGTCGTATTATAGGCCCACACTGCCACGTATAACTTTTTATCCCAATCCCGTTTCTTTTCCGACACAATTTTGGACAGGATGCCTACAAGCTGCTTGTTGGTGCTTTCAACCTGACCATTGGCTTGCGGATTATATGGGGTTGTCTTGTTATGCTTGATGTTCCACAACTCTGTCAAACCTTTAATCACCTTATTCAGGAAATGAGTTCCGCGGTCCGACACTAATTCTTTCGGCGGACCAAACCGGCATATTATCTGCTCTAAAAGGAAACTAGCAGTTTCTTTAGCATCATCTTTCCTTGTTGCACGTGCTTCTGACCACTTTGTGAAGTAGTCAGTTGCTACAATGATGTACCGCTTTTGCGTAGTCGATGACGGAGTAATAGGACCCACAAAGTCTATTCCCCACTTCTCAAATGGAAGTATCGCCATAATAGGGGTGAGTGGTCGTTTCCTATTCTCTCGACTATCATGCCGTTGGCAAATATCGCATCTCTTAACATACGCAAACGCATCCTGGAAGATGGCAGGCCACCAATAACCTGCTCTTAAAGCCTTTTGTGCTGTAAGCCGTCCAGCAAAATGGCCACCGCAAGCGGAATCATGGCACTCTTCCAAAATGAATGGCACCTCGTCAGGCGTCACACATCGGCGATAGATATCATCAACCCCTTGCCGATATAATGTACCCGCGATCAAGGCAAACTTTAACGCTTGCTGCTTAATTTTCCTTTTCTCAGCCTTAGATAATTCGGATCCCGCCTCTCCTGTTGATAAATAATGCGTTATTGCAGCATACCAGGAGGGAATAGATGCCGTATCTATTTTAAATATCATCTCCATGTCACTACCTTCAGCCACAGATTCTTTCGGCTCCCCAAAGTCCACTAGACATTCCACGATGCCTTGCAACCTTGGTGGCTTACTCTTGATTTCATAATCAAATTCCTGCAAAGTGATCAACCACTTCGCTAAACGATCAGGCGGCTGTAACTTATTCATCAATAGTCGAAGTCCCTCCGCCTTCGTATAAAGTACGACTTTCTCATAGAGAATGTAATGCCTGAATTTCTTGGCCCCAAAGACCATCGCTAGACACAGCTTCTCCATGTAGGTGTAATTGACTTCGGATACCCCCAGCTTCCGACTAGCAAAAGCAATCGGGTGGTACCACTTCTCTTCCCAAATTTGGGCTAAACAGCAACTGATACTATACATGGTGGCTGCTGAGAATATATAAAACACCTCACCTCTTTTAGGTGCTTTTAAAACGGGCGCTCTGGCTAGCTCTTGTTTCACATCCTCAAATGCTACCTTACAAGGGTCACCCCATACAAACGAACAGCTAAAAGACAATAAATTTGTAAGTGGCAACGTTCTTTCTGCTAAGGCGTTAATGAATCTACGGTAGTAACCAACCGAAGACAGAAAGCTATGAACTTCTTTCGGAGTGCGTGGTGGACCCATGGCAACTATAACTTTCACCTTCTCGGGGTCTGTCGCAATTCCTACCGAACTGACCACATGGCCCAGCAATAGCCCATAAGGTACTCCAAAAGCACACTTCCGTGGGTTTAGGGCAATGCAAAATTGTCTACAGCGCTCAAAGCATTTTCTCAAAATGATCAACTGCCTTTCCCTCACGGTGGCGGCCCCTAAGTCATCAATAAACACCCTCAACTCGTCAGGGGATATGTCACCGAATGTCTTATCGGCTGTTCGTTGCCACGAACCAGGCGCATTGCATAAACCAAAGGCCATCACATGGTACGCAAAAGTGCCAAATACAGTGATGAAAGTTGTTTTCAACTTGTCCTCTTCTGCAATTGCCATTTGGTTGTATCCTGCAAAGCAATCCATAAACGAATATATCTCCCTACCCGCTAATTGATCCAAAATCTGGTCAATAAATGGTAATGGGTAGTAGTCCTTAACTGTCTGCTTATTCAGCTCCCTAAAGTCTACACATAAACGGATCTGGTTATTCTTCTTCTTTCTAATCACAACTGGCGAACACCATTCCGTGTGTTGCACAGGAAAAATCAAACCCGCTTTTCGAAGCTTCTGTAACTCCTCAAACAGCCCGTCCCTCAATTCGAAAGGCATACGCCTTACTTTCTGCCGTACAGGACGACTGCCCTCTTTCAACGGAATTGTATGAACAGCAAGACTGGGAGGGATGCCTCTCAACTCATCATAACTCCAGGCAAAGATATCACGGAATTCCTGGATCAAGGCCACATAGTCCTCCCTTTCTGCTGTGCTGAGCATGGACCCTAATTTGATTGGCCGCGAATCATCAAGCGTACCAAGGTCTAGCTCGATAACATCTGCATCTCTTATACGATCTTGGGCCTCTATCGGCTCGTTCAAAGTGATCTGATAGATGTCCTCCGTGGTGGATCCCTCTTTGGACTCATCACTCGATGATGCCTCACTAACAGATGAATCTTCTAATGTCTCCAATTCTGTAGAAGATAGAGGAGCCCTCTCACTCTGCGGGGACTCAGGATAAGCATCAACCACCACACGCTGGGCACCTCTGCCGAATATTAATCGACCGGCAGGTATATCCACTTGGCAATCCGCTTGCAAGATCCAAGGTCGTCCAAGTAATACTTGGTAACTTGGCCGCCCTGCAAAACGAATCACCCTAAAGTCCAACAGGCATTCTACATTTGCAACAGTGACATGGACCTTAGTAATGCAGCCTTCCGGCTGTCTCAAACTGTCATCTGCCATTCTGAGAATTGTGGAAGTATCTTTCTGAATCGCAAGACCTAACCTTTCCATCAGTTCAGAACTCATAATGTTAACAGATGATCCCGTGTCGACAATGGCATAATCTACTAATATCCCATCGACATAGGCTGCAACCCTTGGGCAATGCTTCTCAGCATGCTCAAACCAGTCATCACCAACTCGCGCAATACCCAAAGGTTCTACGATGTACCCGGTACGTAGGATCTTTCTAAATTCCTTACGTACTCCTGGGGAAAGCTTAATAAGCTGCAAAAGGTTCACATCCGGCTTGACTTCGCAAAGAGAGCCCGCCAAATCGAATTCATGATAGTTCGATAGAGCTCGCTTTTCACGCCAAACCATCCGCTCTTTAGGTCGCTGAACTGGCTTCATTGCCTCTTTCTTAACTTTCACCTTCTTCTTTGGTGCTTCCTTATCGGCTTTACTCTCTACGGGCTTCAAAGGTCCCCCTTCTAGGGCAGGATCCAAAACTTGCGTTCCTTTGTCGCCTTGTTTAGGGTTTCCGTCGACAGGGTTATCCATGTCGGCTTCTCTACCCTTTTTACCTCTTGTAAGGACAGCTCGTAGATGAGAGGTTTCAGCATCATTAACGCGTACAGCCTCAATCAAACTAACCCCACTACCACTTGGTAATTCTTCCACTGTAGTCTTTGGTCGTTGAAGTATTTGTTTAGGCCCATTTTCTGGCTGGGAGTCATTTCCTTGGGCACGATGATTAACAGGCCCTGGTTGCCGACTACCACGCTGGAGAGAACTGATCTTACTCCAGCAAGTAGCTGCTAGATGGCCAGATTTTCCACAAATGTCGCACTTAACATTTGGGCAATTTCTTGGATAGTGCTGCCCGCCACACCATTTGCAACTAAACCTCGACGGTGCACCCTCCTCCGGGTATCTACTTCCTATCAAATTTTGTTGTTTTTTAAGGAAGTTGACATCAACAGCTATTTGTCGATACTGCTCCGTAATCATGTCGGTATAATGCTTCATCATGTCCTTAACCTCGCCAAGAACATTGGAAGAACTCGACTCATAGCCTTGGTCATTACCATGTCGCTCCATCGGCCTAACAATTCGATTAGGCACAGGTTGTTGAGTCACAGGCATGGTATTAGAATTGACCGCCTGGCCTCCACTACTTGGAGCCATTTGACTGCCCGTAGGCATCGACATGCTAGGGGGAGCTGGTAATAAAGGGACATTCTGTATCATGTTCCCTCTCCCATTAGGGTTAGCCATCGCTATCCCTTGGCCACTACTGCCATTGGCTATTGCCATATTGTTTCCCAATACTAAACCCATGTTCGAATTGCCTCTAGAAGCATAGGCTGCTTGTAGTCGGGATTCCACCTCTTGTGCTCGTGTAATGGCAGTATCTATATCCCCCAAGGGGACACTACTCAACTGCAATTGGATGTTAAAGTCCAAACCATGTAGGAAATATTGCAATTGGGCAGCTGCGGGGATAGGAATAGAGGTGTCCAACTTACGGAAGACCTCTTTTATCTTCTTCGCATAAGCACGAATATCCTCGTGTGGATCTTGGCGGGTCACGTTGAGTACACGCAACCAATATTGCCCACCCCTTTCAGGGGCAAACTCCCTTCGAAAAGCTCCATAAAATGCATCAATGTTCAATATGGTTCCGGCTTCTAAACCATGATACCATATAGCAGCTCTTCCTTTGAGAGTCATGTTGAAGAACATCATTAAATGCCCTTCTTCTTGAATGCGACAGTTAAACATCAGCTTTTGAAACTCCCTAATGTGGAGTTCCGCATCTTCCTCAACTAGCCCATTAAAAATGGGTAGTGGGTAACCTAGAGCCGGCAAATCCGTCGTTCCTGCTGGAATTGCAATAGGCTGCGCCATGACGGGGATTGGATTTGCACTAGGAATAGGGAACGGTGGGGTTACACCTCCCGCAATTGACGTGGATTGGCTTATGGCAGGAAGGGGAGCACTAGAGCTTCCACCTTCTCCTAACTTATTGCTTGGGGTCCTAAGACCACTAGATCCACTCCCTCGTAAGGGTTCAGCACCGCTACGCTTAGGGGAATATCTCCTAAAAATTTCAGCACGTCGCCTAGCTCTTTCGTCTCTTTCTTGCTTTTGGATTTCTGCTAGACGATGCTTATCACTAAATAACGGATCAAGCTCAGTATCCTTTGGCATAAACTGCTAGTTGGTCCCTAGAAAACCAGGATTCGAGAACCGCCACTTTTAAGCAGCTCCCGGCAGACGCACCACTGATGGACCTAAAAACGGGCCGGCACTGGCTCATGCACTAGCCGGACCTCGTCACTACGCACAAGACAACCCCTCGGCCTCGCGGCCAGGAGCGTCTATCAAAATCTCTGCCTTCCTAAACATTGCGTTTGTAATACGTTGTAGTCCAACTGATCCTAACCCAAAATTGCTCCTCAGAGGGAGTCCCTTTCACATAGCCAAAAGGCTCGAATCACATACACATGGGGTTCCTCCTACGGCTGAATGCCGTCAACCCTCTGCGACTCTCCTACACCTTGGGGATTGGCCCCTCGATGCGTCGCTCCACATTTAGACATTTCGCACAAACGTCACTCAAGGTACCAAATAAACGTATCCAGGAATGTACCATTGTCCTTACTTAATTTCCCCTTTATGATCCCACGACTAGCCTACGACATAGGAACCTCACTGCCTCTCAACGTAGGTCATATTCCAAAAACAATTGCAATGCATATCCAGGAGCTAACTCTGATACTTTTAATTTCCTCTAAATGATCATGCAAAGAGGTGGATGCCTAGTGCTCAAACATTTTAAAAACCAGCAGCGTGCAAGTGCAAATCATCTCTTTCATGCTTTTCTTTCTAACCGCTTTGTGCTTCGTTGCAACACCTAGCACCGAAGTGATCTTCGTGCTACTAGGTTTTAATTTTTATCATTATTATTCCGTCCTAGATGCAATGCATATAAAATCAGAAAATTATCCCTCATGCTCAACGGCATTTAACCATTTTTTCTACAACTCTACCCTTCCCCATTGATAGTGCATCATTATATTCATTTCTTTTAGGGTTTCCTT
Source organism: Lygodium microphyllum (assembly GCF_053477565.2). Classification (NCBI taxonomy): domain Eukaryota; kingdom Viridiplantae; phylum Streptophyta; class Polypodiopsida; order Schizaeales; family Lygodiaceae; genus Lygodium; species Lygodium microphyllum. The sequence goes on from NC_141148.1 coordinate 116,626,240, forward strand.
GTCATTTTATGTGGAGAAAGAAAGGAAACACGCACTACAACATATAAACAAGGCTGAACTGAAGCATAACTTCATGCCCCAACCTTGCTATACATCAACAAACATAAATCCTATTTTTCTGTATTTTTCGTAGCCCCAAATGTATTTTTCCCCTATTTTCCATGGTGTTTTTATCATTTTTTCCCCATTTTCTTCATTTTCTTGTATTTTTTAAATTGCTGAAAATGAAAACCAGTTTGTGGGCTGTGGCCCTTAGTTCATTTGCAACAAAATTGAAAGATTAGTTGATGTGTATCGACGGTTTTTCCCATTTATATGCCCAAAACCCTTGTTTTCCTTCATTTTTATGGTTTTTCGTGTCTCGGTTCCCTATTTTCTGCTATCCCACACATGTTTTCCAGATTTTTAAATGATGAACAGCTAGAAACCAACTCAAAGCACGACATACTCAAAACTCAATCCATATGAACACATTTTTATCAACCAAATTTGCATCAAAAGACCATTTTCTTTGTAAAAACAATTATTACCGTGTCTTGCGGGTTTTTCCATTAAATTTGGCACGTCCCACGATTGATTTCCAGCCATGAATTCTGCTTGGAATCAGCAATCTACAATGGTTTTGCATTGCTCTTTCATCCCGTCAAGAATCGGCATCCATCCGGCCGTCCATCGTCATCCTATTCCTTCAAGCACGAACGGGGGCTAAGAGGAGAGAGAGAGAGGAGAGAGAAAGACTGATTTTCTCTCTCTTCAACCAGTCCACCATTGCGGGAGCGGAGACCGGCGAATTGATCGGCACATCATCTGCATCAGGCCTGGAGGCTCGTGGCTATGGCTTATTTGCAAGCCATCAATCGATTGTGGGGGGGGGGTCGCGTTTTTTTCGGCGGCTGTTTTCAGCCGCCGCCCCCCCTCCATATCCACGTTTTTTTTTTGTGGGGGGGTGCCAAAGGTCACCCCCCCCCACTTGCACCTTTTAAAATTTCAATTTTGGGCCCCCTCTTGGGCACCCCGGCCGGTTTCGGGCCAACTCTCGCGTGCGATCTCCGAACTGCGTTCTGAAAATTTCTGTGAGCTCGTCTCAACATTCCGGACAGGCCTGCAGCTTCACTGACTGGCATGGGCGCACGAAAAAATTATGAAAATTCTCGGAGTGTCGTACGGGCGCCCGTCAAGTACTTGACGCTTAAAATCGTGCTCGCTCGAGCTGCCGCCTTCGTGGTTGAGCATTTTCCCCCGCATTTCCATATTTTTTCCCTATTTTTAGGCATGTTCCGGGGCCTAAAATCCATCCTTCACAGATGGTTCTATTAGCAGGTACAAAGCTAGGCTGGTTGCAAAAGGCTATGCCCAGACATATGGCATAGATTATGATGAAACCTTCAGTCTAGTTGCTAGGATGGCAACTGTCAGATGTGTGATTGCTTTGGCAGCATCCAAAGGTTGGAGGTTGCAGCAAATGGATGTAAAGAATGCCTTCTTGCATGGTGATTTGCAGGAAGAAGTGTATATGGATCAGCCAGCAGGTTATGAAGATTTAGAGCATCCCACGTATGTGTGCAGGTTGAAGAAGGCGCTCTATGGGCTCAAGCAAGCACCTAGAGCATGGTCTGACAAGATCAGAGAGTATCTTATTAATATTGGCTTTTATGTTTCTGATGCTGATCACTCACTTTATGTGAGAAAGGGAGATGCAGGTTTGGTCATCATAGTCATCTATGTGGATGACTTGATTATTACAGGTGATAGTGATAGTGGGATTGCTGAAGTCAAGGGTTGTTTAAAGATGAAGTTTGAGATGAAGGATTTAGGTAAGGTACTTCCTTGGCATTGAGGTGATCAGATGTGATGATGGTATATGGCTGTTCCAAAGACAGTATGGCTTGGATATGTTGTCCAAGTATGGTATGACAGCATGCAAACCACTTTCAGTTCCGTTGGAGCAGAATGTAAAGTTGAGTGCTGATGTTGGGGATGAGATAGAAGACCCTACTATGTTCAGGAGGATAGTGGGGAGTTTGATCTACATGACCATTACAAGGCCAGACTTGAGCTACGCTGTTGGTCTTGTGAGTCAGTTTATGCAAGTACCTAGAAAGCCACATTTGGATGCAGTCAGACACATATTGAGATATGTGAAGTCCACATTACATTATGGACTTTTCTATGAGGCAGGTACAGAGGTACAGGTGTTTGGATACACAGATGCAAATTGGGCTGGTAGTATGTCTGATAGAAGATCTACCAGCGGATACATGTTCTCTCTTGGTAGTGCAGTAGTTGCTTGGAGCAGCAAAAAGCAATCTACAGTTGCTTTGTCAAGTACAGAGGCTGAGTATAGAGGTGCTGCTATTGCAGCATGTGAGGTAGTATGGCTGCAAAAGCTATTGGCTGATTTGGATGTGCAGGTGGAAGGTCCAGTTGTCATTTATTGTGACAACATGAGCAGTATACAGTTGGCTAGGAACCCTATGTTCCATGCCAAGACAAAACATATTGAGGTACACTACCACTTTGTGAGAGAGAAGGTACTAGCAGGTGAGATTGACTTGGTGTATGTCAGCACACAAGATTAGATAGCTGACATCTTCACGAAGGCATTGGGTATAGAGAAGCTTCAAAAGTTTCGAAGCTTACTTGGAGTTGCAGAGATGCAGTTGAGATTGAGGGGGAGTGTTGAAATGACAAGCTCAACACATGTGGACATTGATGATGGACCGCCTGGTTAGATGGGTCCACAAGTCTACACTTAGCACGTCGGTGGTCATTATGCATCTCACATGGCCACTGACTCATTACTTATTATATTCAGGTCGTTACACCTATTTACAGCTGGCATAGTTATAGCGCCAGTCGACTAGTGTGGTCGGTTATGCATTGTTTGACTTAGTAGGCCACTCTCCTTTTATGTTGTATCTTATCTATACTTTGTGTACATTGTAAATTGTGTGGAAGAAGAAGAAGAAACCAGCAAGAAAACGTTTTGGCCTCCATCTCTCTTTTTGTCTCTTGAGTGAGCTTCTGCTTGTGCATTCTGTGTGTGTTCGACGCAGCATCTTGAGCAACCCCCTCCACCACGCGATTCTTGACATTCTGCTCAGCCACTGCTAGAGCCACTTGTGGTGGTGGTGTTGGCTACTCATGTTCCTCAAATCCAAGTTTCTTAAGCTCAACAGTGGAGAGGCCGGCACAACGCAGGTAGTGAAATTGCTGCTCTTTTGTGATCCTTGTGCCTGTTGGAAGCTCCCATTCTTGAAGGCCATACCTTAGTGGTCGGGTAGTCAGTTCTAGCTTCCTTCTTACCTTCTCCACTAAATCATTGCCCTTCACTTGGGTGACATGTAATACTGTGCTGAGAAAGGCTTGCCTTTGTGCGTTGGCGCATACATCGGCAGCTTCTGCCCTGGATTCGGCAAGCACTCTCTCGCACTCAGCCACCACCGCCAAGTGTTCCGTTAACTGCCTAACTCTTTCAAAATTGTTCTTTTCCCACTCATTGGCTCTCTCGTCCATCTTCTTTCTTCCCTCTTCTAGCTCATTTGCCAAGGTGGTCACCACTTGCTACTGCTCGTTTGTCAAGAACCAGAGTTGGTTCTTCTCCCTAGATTTCCAAGCCAGCTGTTCTTCATCAATTTCTTTTGCTTGATTTGCAATGCTAAATCTGTGTTCTGCCTTAGCAATTAGTTCTGACTTTTCTTACACCAGCTGCTCGTGGCTTTGGATCTCTGGAAGGTGCAATCTTCTTTGTGTGAAGGCCATGGTCAGGAGGGCCTCTATGTCTCCCTTGGCAATCTCCAATGCACCTTGTAGTCATTGTGCCTCATGTTGCATCCTTTGTGCTTTTGCTGCGAGGATTGTCAGCCTTTCTTGTGCTAGGAACTCTATCTCTCTCTCCAGTCTGTCTTGTTTCTCAACTCCATACCATAGCTGAAAAGCTATGGTATCCTCTTGCCATTCGCTTGGCTCGCCTTCTTGACCTGCTATCTATCCGTACCTTTCTAGTTTGGCAGTTCTCTGTTCCAAGTCATACTGCTGCACTAGTAACTTTAAGCTCTACTACTCTGCCACCAGTTTTTACTCTTCATCTTTCAGCCTTTGTCTTAGGCGGCTCTCATTGTCTTGGGCTTCCTTCGTTTTTGCTTCTAGTTGATCTGGTAGCGCTTTCACCTCCCTTTTTTGGTTGGCTCCTTGCTTTGAAACTTCTAGCCTTAAGGCTGCCAAAGTTTCCTTTTCTTTCTGTAGCTCCACTCGGGCCACCTTCTTTTCTTCTTTTGCCTTGTCCAACTGTGCTAGAAGCTCAGCCACATAAGCATCGTAGTCTACACTAGGTGGCATGAGAGTAGGGGCTGTAGTGGTTGATTCCTCTAGCTTTTGTCGTTTTGGATCATTCCTAGACTCAACATCTGCAGTAGTGGGTCTTTTCACTCCTGTTTCCAGTACAATCTCAGCCACTTTACTGACAAGCATATGCATCATGCTCATTAGTTGGGCCGTGTCTAGAGAGGGTGTGGGTTGCGGGGCGGTTGTTGTGTCGGTTGGCACCATCACGAAGGAGGAAGGCAGGGGGTGCAGCAAGGACTTGCTCTTGCCTACAACCACTAGGGCCACTTCCACACTACCACTTACTTCAGCCTAATGGCAGGGACTCAAAGGATCAATCTCTCCTCCCCCATGGGTTTCTTCAACAGATTTGCCAGTGGCCTCTGCCAACTCAGCCAATTCTTTCATCCTTAGCTCGTCGGCTTCATCCTCCGCCCTTCTTTGCCTCTCTTCTTCTGCCCTCTTTGATTCTTCTCTAACTCTTTCGAGTTTTTCCTCTTCCTTCTTTCTTTGTTCCTCCTCCACCCTCCTTGACTCTGTTTGAGCCCTCTTCACCTTGGCTCGCTCTTCTTTGCTTAGTCTTTCTTCATTCTTCTTCTGGCTCTTGTAAGTCTTCTTATGCTTCCGTGGTTTGGCTGCTTGAGTGGGTGGTATTTTCGACTCCCCTTTGTTGCTTACTATCTTTTCGCTCGAGCCTTTTTCCTCGCGGTGAGGTGAGCTTCGGTGCACAGCTTGCTCTTCATCTACGCCGACATCGTTGATAGCCTCGTCGATGATTGTCGTCATGACACCTTTGTATTTGATTGTAGAGGCTTTTGTGGCAGGCTTTTTTTTTGTCGATCATGCAGTACAGGCCGGAGATTCCCCACTAGCTAGTGCTGCGGTTGGAGCCAGGAGCGTGGATGAACTCCTGATAGTTTTCTAGACAAAGCCGTTCCAATCCACCTCCTTTGGAACTCCTGCCGCGATGCTTTCCAGCAATGGAACCCCGATTCTGTTCATTAGTGCGTTGTATTTGTGGCTCGAGAAAAGGGTGTGGACCATTTTAGCTTGCATCCTTGTCGCAGGGTCTGGAATGTCAGCCAAACTGATTCCATCCATCATGTGCACGTCCTCTTTTTTGACTCCCATCATGGCATACACATCTCTTTTTGGGCGCCTCTCCTTCTTGGACACAAGTCCTAGGGCTTTCTCGACAATATCTACATTAAGGGGCACTTGCACCCTTCTTTCCTGGTCACTAGTCCTTATTGTGACTGTGCCACAGCTCCTCCCTTCATCAAAGCTCCTTAAGAAGTCAGTGCACATGCTGTAGTCTACAGTCTGTCCAACCTTTTCCACGTACTTTTGGAGGTTGCATTTGTCCACCAACTCCCTCACGGCTAGCTCTTCCAAGATGGCTTCATCTAAATTCATGGTGTGCTTGAACGTGAATTAGCTAAATCCACGTGTCTTGATGCTGATTCTATACTTTGTTAGCTTCGCTTCAGTGAATGGGAGTTTACTCTGTCCTGCCATGGTAGGTGCATTCTAAGTCAAACAGTGCATAACCAACTACACTAATCGACTGGCGCTATATCTTTGCCAGATGTAGGTAGGTGTCAAAACCTAAATATAATAAGTGATAAGTCAGTGGCCATGTGAGTGTCATAATGGCTGTTGAGATGACAAGCTCAACATATGCGGACATTGATGATGGACCGCCTCGTTAGGTGGGTCCACATGTCTACACTTAGCACGTTGGTGGTCATTATGACTCTCACATGGCCACTGACTCATTACTTATTATATTCAGGTTGTTACACCTATTTACAACTGGCATATTTATAGTGCCAGTCGACTAGTGTAGTCGGTTATGCATTGTTTGACTTAGTAGGCCACTTTTCTTTATGTTGTATCTTATCTATACTTTGTGTACATTGTAAAGTGTGTGGAAGAAGAAGAAGAAACCAGCAAGAAAACGTTTTGGCCTCCATCTCTCTTCTTGTCTCTTGAGTGAGCTTCTCCTTGTGCATTCTGTGTGTGTTCAGTGCAGCATCTTGAGCAAGTCCCCCCACCACGCGATTCTTGACATGGTATCAGAGCCGCACCACTGAGAGAGGCTGATTTCGAAGGTTGAAGCGAAGGAGAAGAAGCAAGGTTCGAGCAAGCAAGCCACGGGTAAGAAGCTCTCCCATTCTTCCACTCTCTCTCTTGGATAGTGCTTGTGGAGGCACCGGAAGCAGGATCGAGCAAAAATCTCAGAATGCAGTGAGATTTGTGTACGCGAAGAGCGCTGTGTATTCTACAAATGAGCCCTTTAGGGCCATTCCGCAGTTATTTTGGGCATCTGAGGCCGTTTCAGGCCCCGTTTTAGAGCCGCAAGGTTGTGGACAGCAGTTTCAGGGTACAATGTGACTTCGACTATATTGACCAAAAGTGGGTGCGCAGGTTACATATTTTAGATCTATAAGTTCAAAGGTGTTTACCAGCGAGTAAACACAAGGTTTATCTGCAAACTGGTTGGGCAGATTGCATGTATTGTTGAGCAGACAGTGAAAAAGGCTGTCTGGTGTATTGTTGTGCACTACGGGTTGAGGATTACAGAAGATTTACTTGCTGTTTGGTATTCATTTTGTGATAATGGCAGAGAACAGTGGAAGCCCCATCATTGAGAAGCTCGACAAGAACAACTACCCTTCATGGAAGTTCCGTGTCACGAACTTCCTTATTGGAAAAGGCCTCTACGAGTTTGTTTCAGGTGAAGAAAAGGAGCTCGAGGTGAGTGATCCTCCAACTGCAGAAGAGACAAAGGCATGAAAGAAATGGAATGCAAAAGATAAAAAGGTCATGTATTGTTTGTCTGTAGTAATTGACAATAATATGCTGGGACACATTAGAAATGCAGAGAATTCATATGCAACTTGGACCATACTTGAAAGTATGTTTTTTGTAAATACAAAGGTACGAAAGATTCAACTCAAGCAAGAGTTGAATACATTGAAGAAAGGGAAGATGTCTATCAATGAGTATACACTGAAGGTAAGGAGCATTGCAGATGCCTCGGCAGCGATTGATGCAATGCTCGATGATGATTATTTGGTGTCGTCTACCTTGGGTGGACTTAACAATGAAAAGGCTTGTAAGTCTTTTGTAACTTCCGTATATGTTAAAAAGCCATTTCCAGATTTCGATGAGTTGGTCTCCCTTATGATCACTGAAGAGATCAACATGCAGAGTGAGACATCTGAAAAAGTGGTGGAACAGGTCCAAGCTTTCTACTCCAGTTCAGGAAGGGGACGTGGTAGGTTCTCTTCAAGAGGCCGTGGTACAAGACGTGGTAGTGACAACCAGCAAAACAGATTGAATCAGCAATTTGGCGATATGCAGGTTTCAGGAGGTCGTGGTAACTTTAGAGGCAGGGGGAGCTTTAGAGGAAGAGGTGGATGGCAGAACAGAGGTTCTAAAAACTCTGGTATTGTGTGTCACTACTGTGGCAAAACATGTCATATTGCAGCCCAATGTTATACTAAGAAAGATGATATCCACAGTGGTAAGTTGCAGTAAGGAAACTATGCATCATCTTTATGACAGAATGAAGACAAAAATGAACATCTGTTTGTTATGCAGCATATATGCTGAATGCTGTTACAGGAAAGGGAACACATTATGATGTTTGGTATGTTGATTCAGGTGTATCCAATCATATGACCAGCCATGCAGAATGGTTTAGAGAGATGCAAGATTTGCAAAATGTAGGTTATGTGCAGACGGGTGATGATTCATGCCACCCAATTTCACACATTGGAAAAGTTCCCTTGTCCTTGCATGATGGTAATACAAAGAGTCTTTTAGATGTATTACATGTGCCATCTATTACAAAGAACTTGGTGTCAGTCGGTCAAATGGTAGAGCAAGGGCTGCAAGTGAGATTTAATGCAAAGGGCTGCTTTGTAGAAGACTTCAATGACAAGTGTAGGTTAGTTGCAAAGGGAAGTAGAGTTGGACATATGTTTACTCTGGATGCTGAAATTCCTACTATGAATGCTGCTATGTATGCTAAAGGAAAAGGTGTTGTTGCAGATATTGAAATTTGGCACAAACGCATTGGACATGCAAATATATAAAGGTTGAAATTAATGCAGTCCAAAGGGTTGGTTACAGGTTTGCCTATATTTAGAGTTGCAGAATTTTATAAGGTATGTGAAGCATGTCAGTTTGGTAAGCAGGCAAGAAACCCTTTTCACATGACAGAGATGTAAGCAGAAATATCCTTGATGTTGTGCATACAGACATTTGGGGGCTTACACAAAATGTATCCCTTGGAGGCAGTTCATACTTTGTCACATTCATTGATGATTGTTCTAGAAAGCTATGGGTATATTTTATGAAGGAAAAGAGTGAAGCTTTTGAGCACTTTAGAACTTTCAAGGCTGCAGTTAAAAGAGAAACAGGCTTGAAAGTAAAGTACTTGAGGTCAGATGGAGGGGGAGAGTACCTCTCCAATGAGTTTAGTGATTTTCTGAGGTCTCATGGGATAAAGAGACAGTTCACATGCAGGTATACCCCACAGCAAAATGGGGTTGCAGAAAGGAAAAACATGCATATTGTAGAAGTTGCACGCGCCTTGATGGCTGAAAAGAATATGCCTAAGCATTTTTGGTCTGAGGCTGTTCATACTACTGTTTATATTATGAACAGAACTCCCATAGCTGCAGTTCATGGTATGACCCCTGAAGAATGTTTTACAGGTAAGAAGCCTGATGTCTCACACTTGAAAGTGTTTGGTTGCATTGCATATGTTCATGTGCCAGATGAGTTGCGGAAGAAACTAGATCCAAAGGCTGAAAAGTGTGTCTTTATTGGATACTCTTTAGAGCAGAAAGGGTATCGCTGTTATAACCCTGTCACATGTAAGTTCAGAGTGAGCAGGGATGTCATCTTTGATGAAATGAGCAGTTGGTATACATCTAGTGGTGATGCATTGGATGATGATGATGATCATGACACTCATGTGCAGGCTGAAAAGCAAGAATCACGGACTCTTAGTGGATCAGAGACATCATCTGGTAGTCCTTGGTTTGGGAGACTAAGGAGTATCTCTACATCTTCAGGTGCATCTAGTAGCACTGCAGGTAAAGACAAAGGAAAGAATAAAGTGTCAGATGGCATTGATGCAATCCTTGATGGAGACTCCAGTGGCTCAGAGAGCTTAGATAATGAGCTTGGTATTCCTTCTGTCAAGACACCAGGTGTACAGAGAGCTCATAATAATGTAAAGGATCCATTGAGTAATCCGGTGGTACACAGATCTAGCAGGGTTAGATACCTTGTTAAAAGATTTGGTTTTGAAGGTTATGCAGCTCAACATTATGCTTATATGGTGAAACTAGTTGAGCATGTCGAGCCCACTTGTTTTGAGGATGCTGTTGGTCATACTCATTGGGATGCAGTAATGGATGAGGAGATGGCTGCATTAGAGGCCAATAAGACTTGGGATCTAGTATCATTTCAGAAGGGCAAGAAAGCTATTGGATGTAAGTGGGTTTATAAGATTAAGCACAATGCAGATGGTTCTATTAGTAGCTACAAAGCTAGGTTGGTTGCAAAAGGCTATGCCCAGACATATGGCATAGATTATGATGAAACCTTCAGTCCAGTTGCTACGATGGCAACTGTCAGATGTGTGATTGCTTTGGCAGTAGCCAAAGGTTGGAGGTTGCAGCAAATGGATGTGAAGAATGCCTTCTTGCATGGTGATTTGTAGGAAGAAGTGTATATGCAGGAGGCTATGAAGATTTAGAGCATCCCACGTATGTGTGCAGGTTGAAGAAGGCGCTCTATGGGCTCAAGCAAGCACCTAGAGCATGGTCTGACAAGATCAGAGAGTATCTTGTCAATATTGGCTTTTATGTTTCTGATGCTGATCACTCACTTTATGTGAGAAAGGGAGATGCAGGTTTGGTAATCATAGTCATCTATGTGGATGACTTGATTATTTTAGTTGATAGTGATAGTGGGATTGCTGAAGTCAAGGATTTTTTGAAGAAGAAGTTTGAGATGAAGGATTTAGGTGAGCTAAGGTACTTCCTTGGCATTGAGGTGATCAGATGTGATGATGGTATATGGCTGTCCCAAAGACAGTATGGCTTGGATATGTTGTCCAAGTATGGTATGACAGCATGCAAACCACTTTCAGTTCCGTTGGAGCAGAATGTAAAGTTGAGTGCTGATGTTGGGGATGAGATAGAATACTCTACTATGCTCAGGAGGATAGTGGGGAGTTTGATCTACATGACCATTACAAGGCCAGACTTGAGCTACGCTATTCGTCTTGTGAGTCAGTTTATGCAAGTACCTAGAAAGCCACATTTGGATGCAGTCAGACACATATTGAGATATTGAAGTCCACATTACATTATGGACTTTTCTATGAGGTAAGTATAGATGTACAGGTGTTTGGATACACAAATGCAGATTGGGCTGGTAGTATGTCTGATAGAAGATCTACCAGCGGATACATGTTCTCTCTTGGTAGTGCAGTAGTTGCTTGGAGCAGCAAAAAGCAATCTACAGTTGCTTTGTTGAGTATAGAGGCTGAGTATAGAGGTGCTGCTATTGCAGCATGTGACGTAGTATGGCTACAAAAGTTAATGGCTGATTTGGATGTGCAAGTGGAAGGTCCAGTTGTCATTTATTGTGACAACATGAGCAGTATACAGTTGGCTAGAAACCCTGTGTTCCATGCTAGGACAAAACATATTGAGGTACACTACCACTTTGTGAGAGAGAGGTACTAGCAGGTGAGATTGACTTGGTGTATGTTAGCACACAGGATCAGATAGTTGACATCTTCACGAAGGCATTGGGTGCAAAGAAGCTTCACAGGTTTCGAAGCTTACTTGGAGTTGCAGAGGTGTAGTTGAGCTTGAGGGGGAGTGTTTAGCTTGTTGTCATTATGACTCTCACATGGCCACTGACTCATTACTTATTATATTCAGGTTGTTACACCTATTTACAAATGGCATAGTTATAGCGCCAGTCGACTAGTGTAGTTGGTTATGCATTGTTTGACTTAGTAGGCCACTTTCCTTTATGTAGTATCTTATCTATACTTTGTGTACATTGTAAAGTGTGTGGAAGAAGAAAAGAATGCCAGCATGCTTACAAAGAATTGAAAAAGGTTCTTACCACTACACCCATCTTATGAGCCCCAGATTGGACCAGAACATTCCATGTGCATATAGATACACCTAAGTTTGCAATTGGAGCTGTGCTGTGCCAATGTGGCGAACACAACTTGGATTACCCAATGAGCTTTGCTAGCAGGTAGCTCACTGACATAGAGATGAACTATTCCACTACGGAAAGGGAGGGGCTAGCCATGGTGTTTGCCATTAATAAATTTAGACATTATCTCTTGGCCACACCTTTCACCTTTCTTGTCAACCGTCAAGCATTGCTCTATCTAGTGAACAAACCTTGCGCTACAGGATGCATTACACGATGGTTATTTCTTCTTTTGGAGTTTGACTTTTATGTGGTTGTATGCAAAGGGAAACATCATTAGATGGTAGATCACATGTCCCGCATACCCACAGGTGAAGCCACTGGACAAGGAATAACAGATTACCTTCCTTTGACCTGTCCAGTGACAAGGAATTATTCAAGACTGATTTAATGTCATACTGGGCTGATGATATCATCCATGTGCTCAAACACGATCTACCCAAGAGACCTATCGAGAAGGCCAAGCTTAGGAGGCTTATTGTGAAGATCCAACCCTGTCACAGCTGATTGCCGGACAACTCTATAGGTTGGGGCAAGACGGGTTGCTACACATGTGTATGTGAACATGAGATGCACGACATGTTGAGAGAGGCACACGTCGGAATCGCTAGAGGGCATTTCAGTGGAGACACGACAACCCGCAAGGTGCTGCAATCTCAGCTGTGGTGGCCCACGCTATTCCGTGATACAGCTAGATTTGTCAAGCACTGTGATGAGTGCCAAAGGAACAAAGCACTGCGATGAGTGCCAAAGGACCAAGGTCCCTGCGTGGAAGGACAAAATGGAATTGTCCCCTATAATAGCATGACAACCTTTCGAGATATGGGACATTGACTTCATTGGACCCATTAGTCCTATGGCCTAGTATTCATAGGCTCAATATATCATCATAGAGACTAACTATTTGATGAAATGGGCGGAAGCACGAGCCACAAGGAAGAATGATGCAAGGACTACAAGGAAGTTCTTATGGGAGTAGGCCATCTCGAGATTTGGGTGCCCTGTTGAGATAGTGAGCGACCAGGGTACCCACTTCATCAATGAGGTGATTGCCCACCTGATGTCAAACTTCTTGATCATCCATAGGAAATCCTCACTGTACTAACCCCAAGCCAATGGCCAAGTGGAATCAATGAATAAGATTCTGGTCAACATGCTCCCAAAGGTGGTGTCCACTTCTCGGACCGATTGGGATAACAAGCTCATGGGGCTATAAGACAAACACCCTTCAGACTGACATACGAAACCAAGGCTATCCTGCCTTTAGAATTTTTTATCCCTAGCTTTAGGATAGCGGTGCAAGAGCCTTGGGAAGGGAAAGAGGCTTGGACTAACCGTCTTATCGATTTGGAATGCCTCACCGAAACTAGACTCATCGCCACCCATGCTCTAATTTGTGAAAAGGCACGAAGAAAGATGTGGTTTGACAAGCATGTCAAACAATGTGAATTCGACCAGGGGGACCTTGTGTTGTGGTACTCTGTGAAGGGCCATAAGCAGAAAATGAAGTTTCGATGGATAGGACATTTTAGAGTGTGTGCCATCAACAGGACAGGCAACATCGAACTTGAAACACTGGAAGGTGAGGGCATGGGCTTTTTCAATGGTAGTCGCATGAAAAAGTACTACCTCTCCAGACATCCCTTACATGAGCCCCCTATGATAGATGCCCCTGTCCATGTTTGTGTCACAAGCATCACCAAGATAGAGGATGATGAGGAAGCTGATGTCAATACCCTAACCCATGCTCATTCTTTCAATGCTTTGATCGATGAGGGAGCTGACGTCAATATCCTAACCCATGCTCATTGTACCCTCATTGGTAAACCCCAATTGCAGCCAATTAATGCTAACCTTAGCCCATTTAGGGGCGCATCCTATGCACTCCTTGAGAAGTGCAAAGTCGTTATCTCTATTGAGTCTGAAAGTTTGCCAATCATATTTTATGTGTTGCCCAACACAAAGGAGGTAGGCAAGGCGTCGCTACTAGGGCACACTTTCAAAAAAGAAACCCATTATTATGTCAATTACGACCAGCAACGTATCCACCTCACCATAGGAAATAAGCGCATCGTGACAACTTTCAGCAAGGGCAGTGTGGGTCCCTCCAAGATCCACCAATAGAGAAGACCATGCCTAAGGCTAAGGAGGGGGGTAGTGATGCATCACACCCCACACTCAGCTCCCAAAACACCACCCTACCAAGCCCACTCCTAAGGTTAATAAACCTACATTTCAATGGGTACCGAAACATTAAGGCAAGCCTTCCCACAATAAGCAAACGTAACCCCGCAGACCTAGGAACTCTCATGCAAACCCTAGAAAGCAGCCTAGACACCACTGCTGTAAATGCACCCTTAATCCACGATGGGTCCCCATAACCCTATTACATGCTCAAGGATACTATGAGGGCAATAGTTGGATCTGGGTACCCAAGACATCCGTCCTTAAGAACAAATCCCTTACACAGCTTGCGGCCACACCAACTTCAAGCAGTGTGTTCACTAATCAACCAACCATATGTAAGACCCAAGCTATCAAATCTATGATAGCCACAAAGGACGAAACCCCAAAGCCTAAGGCCATCTATCGGGCAAAGCCGCAACCCGCTAGCTTTAAACTAGCCACTACTAATGCTAGAGCAAAGTCTCTAGAGACTCTACCTATGAGTCCCGTGCAGCCTGAACACACTATGTCTCTCGAGATCTCACATCAACTTACACAGTAGCTAGATATCCCGTAATCATCTAATGCAATCGACTCTTTCATGCCCAAATCAACTCATGATGAAGGTTGCATGTCTTTCGATCGCAGGACACACAATCAACCTTCCAGGAAGATGCTCCTCCCAAGGCACAATCTAGCGGAACATCATCGCTAATGTATCCGTCTAGTTGCCACCAGCAAGTGTTAGGCCTTCATGTGAGCGACGCTCATTTCTTGCCATGGCCAAGGACCTCATTTCCAATTCAAGTGATGACCTGGCCACTTGCATTAAAATGCTGGATAGCACATTTATGACCTTTGCCAGAAGATATGAGCGGCTAGACCTTGGCCTTCTTGATGAGCCCCTTGGTTCTGAAGTCCGTACCTTACCATGCACCTAGGAATTGTATGAGCTCATGACCATCAAATTCCCTCAAGTTGTAGATGAGCTTATCACTAGTGGTGAAGTCTCAAAAAAGCAAGCAATCATTGGCAAGATGCTGACCTCCTACTGAAAGCCTGCCGGCTCTGTAACCAATCCAAGAGCTGGAAGAGCTCTTGAGTCTAGCAAGCTCTACCTCTTCATTCTTACAGCGATGGTACGCCTTACGCCTCCAATGGGAGTGAAAAGGTTTCCAAATTATTATGAATTCCAAGTAGAGACGTGTAATCAAGGCTACGGAATAAGTCCCCGCGTACGTAGCTCCTACTTCTTTTAGGGTTATGGCCATATTGCGTAACAAACTGCGTAACACATGGCTAGCTACCTTGAATCTTGCAATATGATCCATGATGTCCTAACGTACATCATGTAAGCATCCATTAGACAACGTGAACTTGACCATCATGCCCAATTAGAATACAACCCAAATTTCTACTAGTGGCTGTTGTCAAATTAAGCACACCAGGCTGCTCTTTAATGCCCTTGCCTCATCCTATTCAATCCTAGGAAGGATCTTCATCTTCCCATAAGGGGGAGGGGGTAAGGTGATCAGGGAAACATAGGGGTGAGGTGATCATGGAAACATAACAAAAAGGAAAAACATAATGAAAGTGAACTACGCATACAAACTTGAGAGCAAAGCACATGTGGAAATTTCATGTCTTCTCTTCCAGTGTGTTATTCCTCAAATTTCACGTTCTTGTGCAGCTTTTCTAATTGTTTGAATATTTCATAATGTCATACTTCAGTCTTGCCTACCCCATCAACTCTAATTATGAGTACTATTGCATGGCAGGTACCCACAATGGTAGGACAAGAGAAAGGCGGCGAGCTTCTATTCTTTCATAGAAGAAGAACAAGCCAAGTATGAGATAGGTGTGGAGACACGAGGATTTAATTAGTTCACCTTCAAGCACACTCTAAACTTGGACGAAGCCATCCTAGAGGAGCCAGTAGTAAAGTGGCCGGTGGACAAGTGTGCTCTCCAGAAGTATGTGGAGAAAGTGGAACAAGTTGTGGATTACAGCGCTTGTGCAGAGTTTCTAAGGAATTTTGATGCTCGTAAGAACTGTGGCACACTGACACTAAGAAGAGGGGATTTTGTTCACCAGGTGGAGGTACCGCTTACTGCGGAAGTGGTGGAGAAGGCCCTTGGCTTTTCCCCCAAGGCAATAAAGTATCAGAGGAGAGACGTATATGCCATGCTGGGGATGAACAAGAGCAAAGTGCACACAATAGATGGAGTAATCTTGGCAGACATCCCAAACCCAGAAGTGAAGATGCAAGCAAAGATGGTCCACGCCCTCTTCTCAGGATAGAGGTACAATGCTTTGATGTGAACAGGATCAGTGTCCTAGTGCTGGAAAGCATAGCAGCAGGGTCCCCTAAAGAAATGGATTGGAATGGGTTTTTCATAAAGACCATCGAGACAATAGCAAAGGCCCTTGCTACGGGTGCAACAACGGCTGGAGGAGAGTCCCTTGCCTCTACAGTGAGATCAACTCGCAAGAAGTCCTCTACCAAGGCTTCTACCATCAGATACGGTGGTGTACTGACAGCGGCCATTATTCATGAGGCCACCAAGGAAGCAGGGGAAATTGAAGAGATAGCCGCACCCCCCAGCCACTGCCCCATGAGGAAGACAGATCGAGCAAATGCACCATGAGTGACAGAGAAGTGCCTGAAGCACCATCCACACAAGCCAAAGCTAGGGCACAAGGAAAGGCGAAGACGGCCAAAATCTGAAAATAGAGTAAGGAAAAGATAAGTAAAGAAGAGAAAGCTAAGTTGAAAAGAGCACAAGAGGAGTCCAAGAGAATGGAGGAGGAACGAAGGAGAAAAGAAGATGAAGAATTTGAAAGAATCAGAGAAGAGTCAAGAAGAACCTATGAGGAGAGGAAGAGGAGAGTGGAGGATGAAGCTAAAGACATAAGGAGGAAGGAAGCTGCAGACTTGGCAGAGGCAACTCACAAGTCCATAGAAGAGACCCATGGAGGGTGAGAGATGAGCCCACTGAGCCTGCCTCATGAGGCTGGAGTTAGTGGCAATGTAGAAATAACCTCGGTGGTTGCAAGAAAGGGAAAGGCTCCATTGCACCCCCTCCCCTCTTCCCTTGTGCCACTCCCAGCTGAAACCACACCCACCACGACATAGGAGTCGGTGCCAGCTATGGACATGACTTAACTAATGGAGATGATACAACTCCTTGATAACAAAGTGGCAGAGATTGCCCCCAAAGCAAGAACAAAGAGGTCGGCTACAGCAGATGCAGAATCACGGCTAGACCCCAACCAGCAAAAGCTGGAAGCATCAACAACTACGGCCCCTCTTATAGTGCCACCAGGCAAACTACAATGCATATGTGGTTGAACTCCTCACTCAATTGAGCCATGCCAGAGAGGAGAAGAAAGCCACCTTGGTAGAGCTAGTCGTCGAAAAGGAAGCCTCGATAGCTCAATGTGTCCAAGCAGGCTGCAGCTCATCACAAAGAGTTTAAGACTCTAAAGGAGCAGTTGGACGCCAAGACCAAGGAAGCTCAAGAGAGTGAGGATCATCTGAGACAAAGGCTAGAGGAGGAAGAACAAGATGCACTAGCCCTTCTAAACAATCAAAAAATGCTAATTCAACAGTATAATGAGCTGATGGAAAGGACCGTTTGCTTGGAGGCGCACTATGGGAAGAAGGCCAGGAGTCGGGAGAGCAATGACAAGAGCAAGAGGACGACCTGGTGTTTTGACTATGGTATGAAATAGAGGAGCAAGGAAGGCTAGAAAGAGAAATCCAACCCTGGAGCAACAAAGGCCGGATGCCATAGGAAGAAGCACACAGGAGCTGAAAGATGATTTGTAAAACACAAAAAGCGATGTGGAAGCCCTCATGGCTATGGCGATAACAAAAAGAAGACTACACTTTGCAGAGTTAGAAAGCCGTGAGCAGATTCGAGAAGAGCTCTTGTGGAGAGGTTCGCAAAGACAAAATTGCAATTTACCATTGTGGAACAAGGAAGGAAAATAGCCGAAGAGCAACTGAACCACCGCAATAAGGAGAAGACGTAGATACTAGACTTAATAAATGAGTAGCAACAGGTGGTAATGATGCTGTCTCAAGAAATGGAGGGGAGGAAAAAGATGGAAGAAAGGGCACAAAAATGGGAGCAGCACAACTTTGAATGAGTGCGTGGACTAAAAAAACACCTGGCGGTGCATGAATGTGAAAGAACGTTCGCAGAATCAAGAGCAAGGGGGCTACCAAAGTGTGCTCAGATGCTCAGAGATAAGCCTTCTTGAGCACGGTGCTGAATGTCACCCAAGTTGAAGGTCAAGACTTAAGAGAAAGGATAAAGAGGAAGTTGGAATTAATATCTCGTGCCTTAAGATACGGCCTTCAAGAATGCACCCTTCCAACTGGCACAGGTATTACTGCGGCACAGCAACACAGTTACCTGTGATAAGCCGGCCTTTCCTTTGACGAGCTCAGGGAACTAGGGTTTGAAAAACAAGTGAAAAGCCACCTCCTAAAGACCAACTGGCGGCAGAGTAAGCCACAGAAGAGGGGCCGGAGCAGGAATATGAGGAGGAACAGCACAGAGAGCCCAATTTGCCCTTGCCTGAATTTCCACCGAAAGAGCGAGAAGGGGCACAAATTCCTCAACACGTAATAGCAGCCCGAAGAAGAAGGCAAGAGCTTGTGGAGAAAGCCTAGAGGAGAGTGAGAGTATGGCCATAGCAACTCCCCGACGAGCCTATGCTGATGCACAAAGATCCCCATCCCGTCAACTGGTCTTAGGAGTTGGCTATATTGCGACAGCGAGAGTTCCAGACATGACCCTTTGAGCTGTTCTTTTCCTATCCACGATCTTTGGATCATGTCCTACCCCTGGAGATGGTGGCAAGGGTCAACAGAATGGCCAATGACCTCGCCAACAGATGGATACAGGAGAAAAACATTGCGATTACGAGATGGAGGGAAGAACTAGCAGATTTTTGGCAGGACAAAGTGAACCAGGTTCCCAAGACCATCCAAGACAACGAGGCATAGCCGAAGTGGAGGAGGAGGATTTGGGATACCAACTCTGATGCCTGGATTGCTTTCTACATCTCGTTGCTTAAAGATCGAAACGACCCCATCTACATGCCCTATCCCTGCAAACATGGAGTCGACCATGATAGGAGCTTGCATGGGGCCCTTGAGTTTCCAATAATCTACAACTCAATGCACGGACTCCCGAGGGATGCTTGGCTTTTAGATTGGAGGATATCCTTCCATCCATTGAGTGCTTCCTCGAGGATTTCTCCTTATGTCTAGACTCGGCATTCATAATAACCTGTAATTACCTTAGACTCGTTAAGTTTGTGCTTAAGCAAAAGGCTATAGCTAAGGAAGCCCACCTTCCCCCACTCTTTTTTTATATCAATTTAGGCATCGATAGTTGCACCATGACTAGGCTCATGATGAGGGTGACCTTACTCCCCTCTTTTTGCATGCAAATCATAGAGAACATGAGCGATACTCGCTTCACAAGGTGTAACCATCCCTTTTTGTCATCAACACCTCTGAAGGTATGAGCTAGCATCAAAGAATATCTGCAAAGCCACACATTTTTGACTAAGTATCTCAAGCCACCTTGTGGACCCTCCGAGGATGATAGGAGTACAGCATAAGAACTCTTTTTGTATTTCAGTCGTAGTCATGATCAATACGCCATCCAAAAAAAAGAGAGACAAGAAACAGGGCAAGAGAGGACAAACATGCGTAAGAAAGAGAAAAGTAGGGGATTGAGCTCCCCATGAAACATCTTGAGTGCCACTTTCAGTGCACCTAGGGTTCCCCCCTAGCCCCTTCCCCACCTCATGCTTAGGGTACATCAAGGGCAGGACTACCAGACCTATCACCCTAAGCTCTGCACCGCACCCATGACGATGCACAAATTGGGCCCTCTAGTGTAGGACAATACTGATGGCTTGACCCAACTCCTAGTTCCACCGCCACGTGCATTGCACGCACCACGGAGAGGCATACACATCCCTTAGGAAGTGCACAACTTTGCCTTGTAGGTTAAGTTTGGGCCATCTCAAAGAGAAAGCACATCAACCAATGGTTCCGCCCCAGTCCCAATTTCAAAGGCAAATTGGTGTCCTAACAAAGCATGACCTTTGTCAATACCCTCCAATACCATTCTCGACATGGGCATATACACAAACTCAAGAGGCCAACCAGCCACCAACACTACCATCTTCCCAGCCACCACCACCCAACAGTGCCATGGGAGTGGCCCTCGACTAGGAGGGGGTAATGTTACTAGCAATAGTAAAAAGCAGGAAAATAGAAAAATCTGAGAAGCAGAAAAAGGCGCAGGGCAGACATGGAGAAGGTGCCCAAAAGAATAATAAGTCCGAAAAAATCCAAAAGCAAGGGAACAACCGCCAAAAATCCAAGGCGCAATCCCTGAAGCCTGGAGGAGTTAAAAGCAAGAAAGCACACCCTTAAATGCGCAGGCACCCTCAAATCCTTGTAAAAGAGCACTAGGCTCCCTCTTGTGCAAATTGAGAACGTAGAAGGGCGGTAGGACCAGCTAGGAAGTGAAGGAATGGAGAAAAAGGGCCTACGCCATGGCCGGCCATGTAAAAATCAAACCCGTGAGAAGTGGGGCATGTATATAAAGTTGAAAAGTGAATGAGGAGCTCATTCTTGTGTGTGGCCAAAAGCTTCTTCTTCTTCTTCTCTTCTTCTTGCTTGTGCTTGAGAGAGGGAGTGAGTGAGGGTGAGGGAGTGAGTGTGTGAGAGTGAGGGATCGAGGAGAAGAAGCTCCCCATCTCCTCTCTTCATCTTCTTCTCTTCTCTATTCTTCTCTTGTATCATGCGGCTATGGAGGATGGAGCTTTTTGTGTGTACGGGAGAGGAGGGTACTCGATGGGGCATCAAGGTAAGCTCACTACACCCCATAGGTAGGGAGGGCACGTTGGCTATGTGAGAGGTAGCCATGGCCGCTCGGCTTGAAACGATTGACCAATAAGCAGTCCATAGGTCTCGGGGGTTGAGCTTGAAGCTCCCTTCAATGTGTCATTCATAGATGACTATAGTAGGTACACATTGTTGTATGTGCTGAAGCACGAGTGATGTCATGGATGCTTTTCAGGACTTCAAGAGACATGTGGAGAAAGAATTGGCTTGCTACATCTCATGCTTGAGATCTGATAGTGGTGGAGAATATGTCTCTAAAGACTTTGATCACTTCTTGGCAGCTCATGGGATTAAAATGCAATTGACATGCAAGTACACACCACAACAAAATGGTGTGGTAAAAAGGAAAAATAGGGTGATCATGGAATGGGCTAGAGCCATGTTGAATGAAAAGAGCCTACCAAATGCATATTGGGTAGAGGTTGTAATGACTACAATGTATGTCATGGATTGTACACCAACAATAGGTATACATGAGGTGACTCCTCATGAGAGGCTTTATGGGATAAAGTCAGACATTAGCCATCTTAAAGTTTTTGGATGCTTGGCATATGTACATGTTCCAGATGAAAAGAGGAAGAATTTTGATTCAAGGGCAGAAAAGGCCATGTTTATTGGGTATGCACAAGATAGGAAAGCATACAAATGCTACAATCCATCTACTCATGAGACATTGGTCTCAAGAGATGTGGTATTTAAAGAGCTGAAATCATGAAGATCACCTTACTGATGATGATGATGTTTGTCAGGAGACTTATGTACATGCAGGTACAAATGAAAGTGCAGAAATTTTTGGGCCTTCTAAAGATGCTACTTCATCAGTCAGTCCTTGGACAGGTAGATTGAGGACTTTAGCATCTTTGTCCAGTGACATGAGTATGTCAGTGTGAGAGGGAGAAATGTGGATAAAGGCAAAGGCAAGCTTGATGAAGTTACAGGGCCACTCACTTGTGGTTATGATTCACCTAGCACTGACAGCTTGGATAGTGAGTTTGATATTCCATCACAATTGTGACTCTTGGTGTGAGACATAGATACATACCACCACATGAGAGAGGAGAGTCTCATACTGCACCTTAGTTGAGGAGATCAGCAAGAGTCAGGAAACCTGTGGATAGGCTTACATAAAGTGATTATACAATGAGGTACTATGCATATATGGCATAAGTCACTAGCTTCAAGGAACCCATAAAGTTTTTTGAAGCTATTTTGGATGATCATTGGTGTAAGGCAATGGATGAGGAATATTCAGCATTGGTTGAAAATAAAACTTGGTATTTGGTTGATTTGAGTGAAGGAAAAATGGTTATTGGTTGCCAATGGGTATACAAAGTGAAGTGCAAATCAGATGGCACATTGGAAAGATACAAGGAGAGAATTGTGGCAACAGGGTATGCACAAGTCTGTAGATTGAAGAGAGCATTATATGGGCTAAAGCAAGCACCTAGAGCTTGGAATGCTAAGATAAGTGCATGCTTACAGAAACTTGGTTTCACTATGGGCAAGGCTGATCATAGCCTATTCACAAAGAAGATAAGAGCAGGTTATGTGATATTAGTCATCTATGTGGATGACTTGATCATTACAGGTGATGATGTCGCAAGAATTGGAGAGATCAAGAAAATGTTACATGTTGAATTTTAGGTCAAATATTTGGGTGAACTAAAATATTTCCTTGGGATTGAGGTTGTCTCTACACCACATGGTACTTGGTTGTTGCAGAAGCAGTATGCACAAGACATGTTAACCAAGTATGGTGTTAAATTGCAAGGCTTTGAGCACTCCATTGGAGAAAAATGTTAAGCTACTTGCAAATGTTGGACATGAGATTGAGAATGTTACTATGTATAGACAAATGGTGGGTAGCCTAATTTACTTTACCATTACTAGACCGGATCTTAGCTATTTAGTTGGACTAATTAGCCAGTTCATGCAGAATCCTATGAAGCCACACTTGGATGCAGTGAGGAGGATCTTGAGATATGTGAAGGCTACATCAGTCTATTCTATGAGCATTTTAAGCCTTTGGAGCTTACAGGATATACAGATGTTGATTGGGTAGGAAGTACCTATGACAAGAGATCTACTAGTGGGTATGAATTTTCCCCTGGTAGTAGTATGATCAGTTGGAGCAATAAGAAGAAACCTATAGTTGCACTCTCTAGTACTAAGGTAGAGTATAGAGAGCATGGCTCATGAAGCTTTTTGATGATTTGAGCATGCACAAAGTCAGGCCTGTCACACTCTATTGTGACAACATGCGTAGTGTGATCCTAGCCAGTAATCCTGTCTATCATGCTAGGACTAAGCACATTGAGGTACACTATCACTTTATCAAAGAAAAAGTGATTTCAGGTGACATTGGTTTGGTCCATGTGAGGACAGAAGACCAAGTTGCAAATATCTTTACCAAATCATTGGGTGAAGATACGTTTGTGCATTTCAAAGAGCTACTTGGAGTGAAGTACCCCACTTGAGCTTGAGGGGGAGTGTTGAGATTCAAGCTCGTAGCCTTTGGTTAGTTTTTTATCCTAGTTGAATAAGGAGGTTAAGTCATATTGACTTAACCATGATTAGATCTAGGTCTGTTGATCTTTTGTGTGAAGTACACAATTGACTTTCGAGTGTGTGTTGATGGAATGAACTAAGAAGGGAGAATGTTTGCTACCCTTTATGCTTGTCCCTTTGTCTATCTTTTTTCTCTCTGAATTCTAATAAGCTTGGCAATCCTAGCCTGGTTTGTAGGCGTTGTTTTCCTGCTGCACTAAAGTAATCCTCCATGGATTCAATCCATACTTCAGCATCGGCTTCAACATTCTTCCCTTTCCCATCAAATTTTGGTGGTTTGATTTGTTTGAGAAAAAACTTCTTCTCTTGTGCCTTTGCCGAGCTTAGTGTGGGAATAAGATTTTGGTTCTGTGTTTGGGGTTGTATCGAGTTTCAATTTAAGCTTTCATGTTAAGATTGCATTTACACATCTCATCACAACTTATCTCAATGCACAGATTATTTTTCATCAATACTGTGCAACAAATCAATAAATCATAAAATTCTTATTTATCCATAAAGAAGTATAATCCTCAAGTACAATTATTTGGGGATAGATAGAGATTGGTTGGGATGATTTTATTTTGAAGAGATACATTAGCACCAGGTTAATAATTCCCTATTGGATTCATCTATGGGAATGGAATAATAATATGGGTTTGGGGAATGGATTCTTAGGAAACGATAAGTCATGGGAAGTTTAGAAAATCCCCATTTTTGATAGCCATGATGTTTGTTCACCCCATTACTTTAATTCTATCTACTTGCAAGACTTCGACCATGACTTTGGTCACCTCCTCATAGACGTAGCGAGTCTGTTCTACCTGCTGACATCTAATGTGTAGGATTGAGTTCAAACACTCCTCGTGTAATATGAATAACTTGATAATATTCAAGTCCTCCAACCATTTTAGCTTCTTCAAATTGTTTTGAAGATAGGCAAGCCAGTTGCATCTATGTAGCATTAACTTGCGCTCCAAGTACAACACCTTTCTACATACAGTAGAGAAGGGTTGTAGAGTCGATGGAGGATCCCTATCATGCCGGCTCTTCTATGATAGCTTGAAGAATTCATAATTGTCCTGAACATGATATTGAATATGAGGAACCTGCTCCATGCCTCATAGGTCTAGAAGCAACAACAATCCAGAAGTGAGTAAAAGAAAACACTGAGGCAACAATCCGCATCGAATCCTCGGCATTATCATCCATATCTCTCGTGTGTCAGAGGTATTCTAGGTACAAGTCCTACTCATGGATGAGTACTCTATGCTTCATCCCTTGATTATCCTTGCAATAGGAATTACAATTTGCCTTTAATGGGTGCTACCCTCCCATTATTATCCCCACAAAACCCTATCCCAATCCTCCAGGATTTAGAGGTTTTACATAAGTCGTGTTTTTTCATCCTAGATCACTCTAGGCCCTATTTTGGGTCCCTCCTATTGTCATTATCCTACTCCTTTGATTTCTTTTGTGGAAATCATTATCAACTACCTTACATGCAATAAAATTACTCTGTCATGGTTTGGATGATCTCCACTGTCTTGGGGTTTTATTTCTCCAAGGATAACAACCCTAGTTTGCTATGAATAGTCACATGTTTGTGGGTAGCTATGTTCTCTCCAACAAGTGTGGAAAGAGAACTTAGTAGTCCTACAGGTCGGTCCTTAGACATTGTTTCCATCATTTTAATGGTTAGGTCACAAATATTGCTCTAAGGTTTATCTATTGATCGGGGATCCTAGGAATGACCTAAGTGAGTTGCCTTCTTACTTGGATAATTCTAAACATTCATGTCATTACATCAGGCAGATCGGAGCTTGAATGTCTTTCAAGTATTCTCTATCGTAGATGCATTTTTTTAATGCCTCAATCATATGCAATTATTATAATTTATGCACATTTCAATCATGAGATAAAACACAGTTTTATGGAAGAAGAGAAACACTTCTATCCCCTTCAATTCTTTTCTCTCTTTTGCTCATGCGTTGAAGCAAGAATTTACCGATTTTCATGGATGCATCTATTTCTTGCAAAAACATATGCAAATATTTCTTTGTTAAATAAGATACTTGGGACCCTTCCTTGCAATCATACGTCACACTTTTCTAGATGCAAGTCACCTTCATGATATCATGATGTAAAACGTTAATCCCTGGCAATCCTTATAATTTTTCTAGGTAGACTGCACCCATCTTTCAATTCCTTTTATCTCTTAAGCATGCCAATGCTGAACAAGGTGGAGAATCCAAAAATTCTAAGGCAGAAGATAAGGCCAAGGCAAAAGTGAAACAGAAGACGAAGGCAGGCCACGAAGAATCTGAAGACACAAGAAGTGCAAAAAAGTCCTAAATCAAGGGGAAAGGTGCACAATAAAAAGTGCAAGTCAATACTTTTGTAAAAGAGTGCAAGGAGCACCATGATTTATTTTAAGAGCAACGGGATCTCACCTACACGATTTGTAAAAGAGGTTGGGTGGTAGGAAGGAATATAGGAAGATAGGAGGATAATGGGAAAAAGGGCTGGGTCATGTAAAAAAGGGGATAAGGGAATGACCGCTCAAAAGGGATTTAGGGTTTTGTATATAAAGTTGAAAAGATAATGAGAAGCTCATTCTTGTGTGTGGCCAAAAGTAGCTCTCTTCTTCTTCTTGCTTGGTTGCACTTGTGCTTGAGAGAGGGAGTGTGAGAGTGTGAGGGAGTGAGTGTGTGAGGGTGAGGAACCGTGGTGGAGAAGCTCTCCATCTTCTCCTCTCTTCTTTTGTGTGGGAGCTTTTGCTCAACCGCCAAGACCCACGGACCGGTTATTGCTTCAAGCGTTCCAAGTGAGCTCTATTGGCTACCTCTCACATAGTCGATGCGCCCTCGCTCCTACGAGTGTAGTGAGCTTACCTTGATATCGAAATGAGTTGCCTCCTCTCTTGCACACTTCGGTATCTCCACGATCCTAGATGCTAGCTCGAGCATGCTCAAGCCTCCTCCATCTCCAAGCTCCATCCGCCATAGCCGCGTGCAAGTGTCCTACCCTTGATGGGCCCTAAGTGTGAAGTGGGGGAGCAAAAAGGGCTAGGGGGTTAGGAGCAGAGCCGGCCGACTGAAGCCACTAGGCACGCCTAACTTGAGGACCCCTAGGTGCGATGATTGTGCTTTATGTGGTACTGAGTGCTTGTGGAAGTGAGTTGTTTTGGTTATTCCATGAGTAAGGATCTGCCTGTGCATTGTTCTTTTTTTTTTTTGTATTACACTAGGAGAACGACAGCCTGTACCTAATCTTCCTTGTCTGATTGATGCGGAGAAGGGGTCCGGATGGACTTGCTCAAAAATTGATGGCTTTGCATGTACCCTTTGAGGTTCATGCGAATGTGGAGGGAGGTGGTAGAGAGGAAGGGATGGTTGCACCTAGTAAACTGGCTATCATTCATATCTTCTAGGAGAGCTAGGAAAAAGGAGGAAAGAAGGCTAGCTCTCATCATTAGGCATACCATGGCGCAACTATCAATAGCGTTGGGGTCAAAAAAGAGGGGAGGCAAGCCACGCTCTTGTGGGGTCGGGTCCTACTTGAGTAATAGCTTAAGTAGCCTAAGGTAATTACAGGTAGTTATAAAGGCGAGATCAGGACAGGAGGAGAAGTCCATGAGAAAGCGCATCATGGAATCATTTAGGCTTCCTAAGTCAAAAAGGAGGGCATGCTCGAAGGAGGTGGCGTTGGAGTTGTAGATGATGGGGAAATCATGCCGCCCATGGAGGGTGGCAACAAAATCCACACCTACCCTATGAGGATATGCCATGAATGTGGGGTCGTTCCTCTCATAGGGTAGGGTGTTGCAAAACGCCATCCAGGTGAGCATGCTAATATCACACACTCACCTCCTCCAAAGAGGTTGGTAGTTGTAGCCCTGTACAGTATGTGGTATTTTGAACACCTTGTCTTGCCAAAACTCTGCTTCCTTCATGCCCCATAGAGTGGGGGTCTTCTCTCTTTCTTCTAGCCATTTTTGGCCCAGTCAGCCACCAGTCGCGATCACCTCCTCCATTACCTTAATTGGTAGGATCCTCCTCAGGCTGTTAGGCATGAGGAAGCTGAAGGTGAAAGGGTTTTTTTCATTTCCTTGCCATTCCCAAATCACCAGCTCCATGTGGAATCCCATAGGGAGGTCATCGGGGCATGGTGGGAGGGGTGTGGATGGCCGCATGACTGGTTTGGCTCGTAACTGCCTCCTGGTTTCTTCAACTAATTTCCTCTATCGCTCCCTGAGTACGGTTTGTCTTTCTGAGGGCGGATCAATTTGTTGTTGTTCTTGATCATGCGGTGAGGGGGGTTGTGATATTATCTCTTCGCTGGTTCTCCTTATGACGAATTTAATGTCAGCCTCCTCCCCCTGCCGATCTTCTAGTTGCGTTCCTTCCTCAAAGCCAAGTGCGTCCAACTCCTGGGGTGTTAGGCTGGCCAATAGTAGGTACTTTCATTGTTCTTCTAAGCTCAGCCTAACCTCCGCAGGTTGGGGTGGCATCTGTAGCCCCGTATGCAAGACCCTATGTGCGATGCTTAGTTTCTTCTGCACCACCTCCAATGACTCCTTTCCCTCTGGCTAGGTCATGTCCAGTAATGTGTTGAGGAAGGCTTGTTGCTGGGCACTGAAGGCTGTCTGGGCGACGTTTGCTTTACTTTCTGCCAGGATTTTTTCTTTTTCCACCAAAGTGAGGCGTCGTGCTAGTGCCTTCACCCGTTTCTCGTTTTGCATGGCCCATTCCTCTACCCTTTTGTTCATTCCTTCCATGCTCTCCCCCTTTTTCTGTGTTAGGGTTACGAGCTTCTGCTCTTGGGCTCTAAGTTCTCTGCTCATATTCTCATGCTTGTTCCTTCCCAGGTGCAGTTGATCGGTCATAGACTCGATCTCCTTTCACTGATGCTCCTTCTCTTGTCTTCTCTCCTCCTCTTTGGCATTTAGTTCCTCCATCATTTGCTCGATGTTGGTGGTTTTCGCCTCTAGTTCCCATGTTGCATCAAGAGGAGCTTATATTCCCGCTGCATCTGCACCAATTCTTGATTTTCCTCCTCGAGCCGCTGTTTGTAGCTTTCTTCCTGTTGAGATATCGAGCTCCACTCGTGATATGCCAGGGTGATCGTTGTGCATTTATATCATCGACTTGTTAGCTGCAGATGCGATTGGTATACCGCCCATGAATAATAGCTAGATGAGAGCTATCCTTATCTACCCTAGTTCGTGGCTCAGTTAGTATGGCACCTTAGTTAGTTGAGTTTGGTTTGAGACCCATATATAGGGTTCTTCTATTTCTCTGTACTAGAGTTCTTTTTGGCTTACACAACTAAGAAGAGGAAAATTGTTTTCAGACTCCACCTTTGTGTGTATTCCCCCATTGTGTAAGTGAGAAAGCTACAAGTGAGACTCCTTCCTTCTCTCCCACAATCTTGACATGGTATCAGAGCCTGGTTCGTGATAAGGAGCTCAAGAAAGCAAACCAAGTTCGCGGCATTCTGGTAAGAGGACCAGTGTTGCTTTCTTTTTTCGAGTTTGGGAGCAAGTCTCTGCAGGTAGCATAGCCGGAAAGTGCAAGAGTGCATTGTCTCAGGTTGAGACGCCCTTTGCGGTGTAGCAAGAAGGCAGTATATGTTGTGGGCAAGGGCTTTAGGCCTCAATTGCCCTGTTTTTTTTATTCGAGGCCATTTCGGGGCCTGTTTTGGAGGTGGAAGTTTTTCGCATGCACTCACGAAAAGGACCTATTTTTTGCTGTGCAACCACTGTTCTACAGGTCGGTGAAAAGTTACCATAGAAATTGCATCGTATGCCTATGCACAGAGACATTGGGAGTTATAGAATCATCCTTGTTGCATGTTGATGCAAAATCGTCACTAGGAAGTGACTGTGGTCAAATACCACTTTCCTCAGTTTTGCAGATTTGCCCTTGTGAGACTGAAGCTGTGTTTTTTGCAGTGATAGAATTTTTTGCAGTGTTCTGTAATGGTGTCTGATTCTCTTTCACATACTGTCATTGAAAAGCTTGACAAGAACAACTTCCAAGCATGGAAGTTTAGAATGACGAATTTCCTTATGGGAAAAGGATATTGGGAATTCGTTGCAGGAAATGAAGAAGAACCAGTTCTTCCTGATGTTCTCAATCAACAACAAATGCACGCATTTAAAAGATGGCATGAGAGAGCCAGAAAAGTTATGTACTGGCTATCTATTAGTATTTCAGACTCTATGATTGTGCATATTTAGGATCCAAGTATGCCAAAGGATGTTGAGATATCGAGCTCCACTCGTGATACGCCAGGGTGACCGTTGTGTATTTATGTCACCGATTTTTCAGTTGCAGACGCGGTTGGTACACCGCCCATGAATAATAGCTACATGATAGCTATCCTTATCTACTCTAGTTTGTGGCTCAGTTAGTATGCCACCTTAGTTAGTTGAGTTTGGTTTGAGACCCATATATAGGGTTCTTCTATTTCTTTGTATGAGAGTTCTTTTGGCTTACACAGCTAAGAAGAGGAAAAACTGTTTTCAGCCTCCACCTTTGTGTGTCTTCCCCCATTGTGCAAGCAAGAAAGCTACAAGTGAGACTCCTTCCTTCTCTCCCACAATCTTGACATGGTATCAGAGCCTTGGTCGTGGTAAGGAGATCAAGAAAGCAAGCCAAGCTCGCGGTGGTCTGGTAAGAGGAGCAGTGTTGCTTTCATTTTCTGTTTTGGGAGCAGATCTCTGCAGGTAGCACAGCCGAAAATTGCAGGAGTGCATTGTCTCAGGTTGAGACGCCCTTCGCGGTGAAGCAAGAGGGCAGTATATGCCGCGGGATAGAGCTTTAGCTCTAGGCGACCTTGTTTTTTTGATTTGAGGCCATTTCGGGGCCTGTTTTGGAGGCGAAAGTTTTCTGCACGCACTCAGGAAAAGGCTCAGTTTTATGCTGTTCAGCCACTATTCTACAGGTCGGTGAAAAGTTACTGTAGAAATTGCATCGTATGCTTGTGCGCAGAGACATTGGGAGTTTCAGAATCATCCTTGGTTCCTGTTTATGCAAAATCGTCACTAGGAAGTGACTGTGTGGTCAAATACCACTTTCGCCAGTTTTGCAGATTTGCCCTTGTGAGGGTGAAGCTGAGTTTTTGCAGTGACAGAATTTTTCGCAGTGTTCTGTAATGGCGTCTGATTCTCTTTCACAGATTGTAACCGAAAAGCTTGACAAGAACAACTTCCAGGCATGGAAGTTTAGAATGACGAATTTCCTTATGGGAAAAGGATATTGGGAATTTGTTGCAGGAAATGAAGAAGAATCAGTTCTTCCTGATGTTCCCAATCAACAGCAAATGCAGGCATTCAAAGCATGGCATGAGAGAGCCAGGAAAGTTATGTATTGGCTATCTATCAGCATTTCAGACTCTATGATTGTGCATATTCAAGATGCAAGTACGCCAAAGGAGGCATGGGATACTTTGTCAAAAATGTATAGCACAAATACGCAAGCCAGGAAAATGCAGCTCAAGCAAGAGTTGCATAATGTGCAAAGAGAAAGTATGAGCATCAACGACTACCACATGAAGGTGAAGAAGATTGCAGATGCACTTGCTTCCATTGGGTCGCCAGTGGAAGATGATGATTTAGTTTCCGTGACCTTGAATGGTCTAGGAAAGGATTATGCACAGTTCCGAACATCCATTTCCGTCCGTGAAAGATTTCCTGATTTTGAGGAGTTGATTGCTCTTCTAATTTCTGAGGAGCAGAGAAATGGTGGTGCATCTTCTTCAGGAGGAACTTCAAAAGAAGCTGTCTTCTACTCAAATGCTGGAAGAGGTAGAGGCAGAGGTAGAGGAGGCCGATTTGGAGGCCGTGGCAGAAATCAGAATATGCAGCAAACTCAAGAAAACCAGTCCTATGGAGGAGGACGTGGTAACTCTAGAGGCAGGGGGAGACGAAGAGGTCGTGGTGGATGGCAAAGAGGTCAAAATGCAAACAGTAATGTTGAATGCTACTACTGTGGTAAAATGGGTCATATGGCTAAAGACTGCTATAAAAAGCAGAATGACATCATGAATGGAAAACTGCAACAAGGGAATTATGCATCTTCTAACAGACAGGGTGATGACAGAAATGAGCATTTGTTCATGGTGCAGCACATGAACAATTCTGTGACAAGTGCAGAAGAAAGCAATGATGTATGGTATGTTGACTTAGGTGCATCAAACCACATGACAGGTCATGCAGAATGGATGGAGGATGCAAGGAAAATGGAAAAACCAGGATTTGTGGAGATTGGTGATGATACTGCACATCCTATTGTGCAGATTGGAAAAATTCCTTTGTCTATGCAGGATGGGAAAAAGAAATACCTGTCCGATGTATTTCATATTCCCAATATCACCAAGAATCTAGTTTCTGTTGGTCAAATGGTTGAGCAGGGCTTGCAGGTCAGATTTAATCCTCATGGATGCTTTGTTGAGGATATGAAAAATAAAGGTCGCTTGATAGCAAAAGGAAAGAAGAAGGGCAGAATGTTTACATTGGATGCAGATATGTCTGAATTGAGTGCAGCAATGTTTGCACATGGGACCGGTGTAGTTGCAGATATTGATATCTGGCATAAACGCATTGGTCATGTTAATGTACAGCGACTTAAATCAATGCAGGCCCAAAATATTGTTGCAAGATTGCCAAAATTCAAGGTTGCAGAAATGCATAAGGTATGTGAAGCCTGTCAGTTTGGAAAACAGGCAAGGAAACCATTTCCTAGACATGTTCAAGAGAGTGAGAAGCCATTGGAATTAATCCACTCTGATGTGTGGACTACTAAAGCTGCATCCCTTGGAGGCTGTCATTATTTTGTCACTTTTATTGATGACTATAGCAGAAAAGTTTGGGTGTATTTTATGAAAAAGAAAAGTGAAGTTTTTGGGCATTTCAAAACTCTTAAAGCTATGGTTGAAAAAGAAACAGGTCTGCAGATAAAATGCCTAAGGTCAGATGGAGGGGGAGAGTACCTCTCAAATGAGTTTGCAAGGTTCCTGTAGGAGCATGGCATAAAGCAGCAATATTCATGCAGTTATACCCCACAACAAAATGGAATTGCAGAAAGGAAAAACAGGCATATTGGAGAGGTATCTCGTGCCATGCTTAATGAAAAAGACTTGCCAGATTTTTATTGGGCTGAAGCAGTTGCTACAGCAGTCTACATAATGAACAGGATTCCCACTGCAGCAATACATGGAATGACTCCAGAGGAGAGGTATACTAGTAGGAAACCAGATATTTCTCATTTGAAAATTTTTGGTTGCATTGCCTATGTACATGTGCCAGATGAGCTGAGATCCAAGTTGGATCCAAAAGCTGAGAAGTGCATCTTTATTGGTTACTCTCTGCAGCAAAAAGGGTATAGATGCTATAACCCTTCTACTCGTAAGTTTACAGTGAGCAGAGATGTTGTTTTTGATGAGATGAGTAGCTGGTATAAACCAGTAAATGTGATTGATGATGTAGATGCACAAAATGGTAATGCTGCACAGAATTCACAGCAGCAGTCACAAAATATTAGTGGACCTGGAGCGTCCTCTAGCAGTGGTTCACATTCTTCGCCATGGACAGGCAGATTGAGATCAGGAGAATCTTCTCAAAGAAATGCAGATAGTGGTATGCAGGTATTACGAAAAGGAAAAGAGAAGGTTGATCAGCCCATGTTTGATGTGAATGCAGGTCACTCTTATGTGGATGGTGAATCCAGTGGCTCAGAGCAGAGCATTGATGATGAGTTGGGTATTCCTTCTATTGTTACACCTGGAGTAAGGAAGACCAGGGATGTTTTGAGAGCACCTGGGAGTGAACCTACTTTGCGTAGGTCTACGAGAGTTAGGTATCCTGTGGATAGGCTGAAATATGATGGATTTACAGCCATTCACTATGCATATATGGTCAAAGTGATACAGGAACCAGAACCCACTTCTTTTGAGCAAGCCATGGGAAAAGAAAAATGGGAGAAAGCCATGGATGAAGAAATGGATGCCTTGGAAGCAAATGCTACATGGGAATTGGTACCTTTGCCTAAAGGTAAAAATGCAATTGGCTGTAAGTGGGTTTATAAGGTGAAGCACAATGCAGATGGTTCTGTGAACAGATACAAGGCAAGATTAGTAGTCAAGGGGTATGCACAAACATATGGCATTGACTATGAAGAAACATTCAGTCCGGTTGCAAGGATGGCAACTGTAAGAGCAGTCATTGCTATGGCTGCATCAAAGAGATGGTCTTTACATCAGATGGATGTAAAGGATGCCTTCTTGCATGGTGATTTGCAAGAAGAGGTCTATATGGAGCAGCCACCAGGTTATGTGCATGCTGTTCATCCTGAGTTTGTTTGCAGGTTGAAGAAAGCCTTGTATGGCTTGAAGCAAGCACCTAGAGCATGGTCTGACAAGATAGGACAGTATCTTGTCACTATTGGCTTTCAGATTTCCAAGGCAGATTTCTCACTTTATGTGAGAAAAACAGAGAAAGGTATTATGCTACTTGTCATTTATGTTGATGATTTGATTATGACAGGTGACAGTGATGAAGATATCCTTCATGTGAAAATGCTATTGAAGCAGAAGTTTGAGATGAAGGATTTGGGAGAGCTGCGTTATTTCTTGGGCATTGAGGTGATTAGATCACCAAGTGGGATACAGCTCTTGCAGAGGCAGTATGGATTGGACATGCTGTCCAAATATGGGATGACAGGCTGTAAGCCTATTTCAGTTCCTTTGGAGCAGAATGTGAAGCTGAGCAGAGATGCAGGTGAGCTTCTGGAAGACCCTACTGTGTACAGACGCATTGTAGGAAGTTTGATTTATATGACTATTACCAGGCCAGATTTGAGCTATGCTGTTGGATTGGTAAGTCAGTTTATGCAGGCTCCAAGGAAACCGCATTTGGATGCGGCTAGACGCATACTCAGGTATGTGAAGTCCACATTGCAGTATGGACTATTTTATGAGACTAGGGTTCAGATACAGTTGCATGGATACACTGATGCTGATTGGGCTGGTAGCATTTCTGATAGACGATCTACCAGTGGATATGTGTTCTCTTTTGGGAGTGCTGTAGTCACTTGGAGCAGCAAGAAACAGCCTACAGTTGCCTTGTCGAGCACAGAGGCTGAGTACAGGGGTGTAGCAATGGCTGCATGTGAGGTAGCTTGGTTGCATAAGCTACTTTATGATATGCATCAGTCTACAGATGGGCCAGTTGTCATTTATTGTGACAACATGAGTAGTATACACTTGGCAAATAACCCAGTCTATCATGCTAGAACAAAGCACATTGAGGTGCATTATCACTATGTGCGGGAGAGGGTTTTACTAGGTCTTATTGATCTAGTTTATGTCAGCACAGAGGATCAGGTAGCTGACATATTTACGAAAGCATTGGGTGCAGAGAAGCTGCGCAAGTTCAGAGACCTGCTTGGTGTGCAGGAATTGGGATTGAGCTCGAGGGGGAGTGTTGAGATATCGAGCTCCACTCGTGATACGCCAGGGTGACCGTTGTGTATTTATGTCACCGACTTTTCAGTTGCAGACGCGGTTGGTACACCGCCCATGAATAATAGCTACATGATAGCTATCCTTATCTACTCTAGTTTGTGGCTTAGTTAGTATGCCACCTTAGTTAGTTGAGTTTGGTTTGAGACCCATATATAGGGTTCTTCTATTTCTTTGTATGAGAGTTCTTTTGGCTTACACAACTAAGAAGAGGAAAAACTGTTTTCAGCCTCCACCTTTGTGTGTCTTCCCCCATTGTGCAAGCAAGAAAGCTACAAGTGAGACTCCTTCCTTCTCTCCCACAATCTTGACAAAGGAGGCATGGGATACTTTGTCAAAAATGTATAGCACAAATACTCAAGCCAGGAAAATGCAACTCAAGCAAGAGTTGCACAATGTGTAAAGAGAAAGTATGAGCATCAATGACTACCACATGAAGGTGAAGAAGATTGCAGATGCACTTGCTTCCATTGGGTCACCAGTGGAAGATGATGATTTAGTTTCTGTGACCTTGAATGGTCTAGGAAAGGATTATGCACAATTTCGAACATCCATTTCCATCCGTGAAAGATTTCCTGATTTTGAGGAGCTGATTGCTCTTCTAATTTCTGAGGAGCAGAGAAATGGTGGTGCATCTTCTTCAAGAGGAACTTCAAAAGAAGTTGTCTTCTACTCAAATGCTGGAAGAGGTAGAGGCAGAGGTAGAGGAGGCCGATTTGGAGGCCTGGTAGAAATCAGAATATGCAGCAAACTCAAGAAAACCAGTCCTATGGAGGAGGACGTGGTAACTCTAGAGGTAGGGGAGCCAAAGAGGTCGTGGTGGATGGCAAAGAGGCCAAAATGCAAACAGCAATGTTGAATGCTACTACTGTGGTAAAATGGGTCATATGGCTAAAGACTGCTATAAAAAGTAGAATGACATCATGAATGGAAAATTGCAACAAGGGAATTATGCATCTTCTAGTAGACAGGGTGATGACAGAAATGAGCATTTGTTTATGGTGCAGCACATGACCAATTCTGTGACAAGTGCAGAAGAAAGCAACGATGTGTGGTATGTTGACTCAGGTGCATCAAACCACATGACAGGTCATGCAGAATGGATGCAGGATGCAAGGAAAATGGAAAAACCAGGATTTGTGGAGACTGGTGATGATACTGCACATCCTAATATGCAGATTGGAAAAATTCCTTTATCTATGTAGGATGGGAAAAAGAAATACTTGTCGGATGTATTTCATGTCTCGAATATCACCAAGAACCTGGTTTCTGTTGGTCAAATGGTTGAGCAGGGCTTGCAGGTTAGATTTAATTCTCATGGATGCTTTGTTGAGGATATGAAAAATAATGGTCACTTGATAGTAAAAGGAAAGAAGAAGGGTAGAATGTTTATGTTGGATGTAGACATGCCTGAATTGAGTGCAGCAATGTTTGCACATGGGACCGGTGTAGTTGCAAATATTGATATTTGGCATAAATGCATTGGTCATGTTAATGTACAGTGACTTAAATCAATGCAAGCCCAAAATATTGTTGCAGGATTGCCTAAATTCAAGGTTGTAGAAATGCATAAGGTATGTGAAGACTGTCAATTTGGAAAACAGGCAAGGAAACCATTTCCTAGACATGTTCAAGAGAGTAAGAAGCCATTGGAATTAATCCACTCTGATGTGTGGACTACTAAAGCTGCATCTATTGGAGGCTGTCATTATTTTGTCACTTTTATTGATGACTATAGCAGAAAAATTTGGGTGTATTTTATGAAAAAGAAAAGTGAAGTTTTTGGGCATTTCAAAACTCTTAAAGCTATGGTTGAAAAAGAAACAGGCCTGCAAATAAAATGCCTAAGGTCAAATGGAGGGGGAGAGTACCTCTCAAATGAGTTTGCAAGGTTCCTGTAGGAGCATGGCATAAAGCATCAATATTCATGCAATCATACCCCACAACAAAATGGAATTGCAGAAAGGAAAAACAGGCATATTGGAGAGGTATCTCGTGCCATGCTCAATGAAAAAGACTTGCCATATTTTTACTGGGTTGAAGCAATTGCTACAGCAGTCTACATAATGAACAGGATTCCCACTGCAGCAATACATGGGATGAATCCAAAGGAGAGGTATATTGATAGGAAACCAGATATTTCTCATTTGAAGATTTTTGGTTGCATTGCCTATGTTCATGTGCCATATGAGTTGAGATCCAAGTTCGATCCAAAAGCTGAGAAGTGCATCTTTATTGGTTACTCTCTGCAGAGTAGAAAGGGTATAGATGCTATAACCCTTCTACTCGTAAGTTTACAGTGAGCAAAGATGTTATTTTTGATGAGATGAGTAGCTGGTATAAACCAGTAAATGTGATTGATAATGTAGATACGCAAAATGGTAATGCTGCACAGAATTCACAGCAGCAGTCACAAAATATTAGTGGAGCTGGAGTGTCCTCTAGTAGTGGTACACATTCTTCGCCATGGACAAGCAGATTGAGATCATGAGAATTTCCTCAAAACAATGCAGATAGTGGTATGCAGGTTTCACGAAAAGGAAAAGAGAAGGTAGATCAACCCATGTTTGATGTGAATGCAGATCAGTCTTATGTGGATGGTGAATCCAGTGGCTCAGAATAGAGCATTGATGATGAGTTGGGTATTCCTTCTATTGTTACACCTGGAGTAAGGAAGACCAGGGATGTTTTGAGAGCACCTGGGAGTGAACCTACTTTGCACAGGTCTACCAGAGCTAGGTATCCTGTGGATAGGCTGAAATATGATGAATTTATAGCCATTCACTATGCCTATATGGTCAAAGTGATACAGGAACCAGAACCCACTTCTTTTGAGCAAGCCATGGGAAAAGAAAAATGGGAGAAAGCCATGGATGAAGAAATGGATGCCTTGGAAGCAAATGCTACATGGAAATTGGTACCTTTGCCTAAAGATAAGAATGCAATTGGTTGTAAGTGGGTTTATAAGGTGAAGCACAATGCAGATGGTTCTGTGAACAGATACAAGGCAAGATTAGTAGTCAAGGGGTATGCACAAACATATGGCATTGATTATGAAGAAACATTCAGTCCGGTTGCAAGGATGGAAACCGTAAGAGCAGTCATTGCTATGGCTAATCAAAGGGATGGTCTTTACATCAAATGGATGTAAAGAATGCCTTCTTGCATGGTGATTTGCAAGAAGAGGTCTATATGGAGTAGCCACCAGGTTATGTGCATGCTGTTCATCCTGAGTTTGTTTGCAGGTTGAAGAAAGCCTTGTATAGCTTGAAGCAAGCACCTAGAGCATGGTCTGACAAGATAGGATAGTATCTTGTCACTATTGTCTTTTAGATTTTCAAGGCAGATTTCTCACTTTATGTGAGAAAAACAGAGAAAGGTATTATGCTACTTGTCATTTATGTTGATGATTTGATTATGACAGGTGATAATGATGAATATATCCTTCATGTGAAAATGCTATTGAAGCAGAAGTTTGAGATTAAGGATTTGGGAGAGCTGCATTATTTCTTGGGCATTGAGGTGATTAGATCACCAAGTGGGATACGGCTCTTGCAGAGGCAATATGGATTGGACATGCTGTCCAAATATGGGATGACAGGCTGTAAGCCTATTTCAATTCCTTTGGAGCAGAATGTGAAGCTGAGCGCAGATGCAAGTGAGCTTCTGGAAGACCCTACTATGTACAGACGCATAGTAGGAAGTTTGATTTATATGACTATTACCAGGCCGGATTTGAGCTATGCTGTTGGATTGGTAAGTCAGTTTATGCAGGCTCCAAGGAAACCGCATTTGGATGCGGCTAGACGCATACTCAGGTATGTGAAGTCCACATTGCAGTATGGACTATTTTATGAGACTGGGGTTTAGATACAGTTGCATGGATACACTGATGCTGATTGGGCTGGTAGTATTTCTGATAGACGATCTACCAGTGGATATATGTTCTCTTTTTGGAGTGCTGCAGTCACTTGGAGCAGCAAGAAACAGCCTACAATTGCCTTGTCAAGCACAGAGGCTGAGTACGGGGGTGCAACAATGGTTGCATGTGAGGTAGCTTGGTTGCATAAGCTACTTTATGATATGCATCAGCCCTACAGATGGGCCAGTTGTCATTTATTGTGACAACATGAGTAGTATACACTTGGCAAATAACCTAGTCTATGCTAGAACAAAGCACATTGAGGTGCATTATCACTATGTGCAGGAGAGGGTTTTACTAGGTCTTATTGATCTAGTTTATGTCAGCACAGAGGATCAGGTAGTTGACATATTCACGAAGGCATTGGGCACAGAGAAGCTGTGCAAGTTCAGAGACTTGCTTGGTGTGCATGAATTGGGATTGAGCTCGAGGGGGAGTGTTGAGATATCGAGCTCCACTCGTGATATGCCAGGCTGACTATTGTGCATTTATGTCACCGACTTGTTAGCTGCAGATGTGGTTGGTACACCGCCCATGAATAATAGCTAGATGATAGCTATCCTTATCTACTCTAGTTTGTGGCTCAGTTGGTATGCCACCTTAGTTAGTTGAGTTTGGTTTGAGACCCATATATAGGGTTTTTCTATTTCTCTGTACTAGAGTTCTTTTTGGCTTACACAACTAAGAAGAGGAAAACTGTTTTCAGCCTCCACCTTTGTGTGTATTCCCCCATTGTGTAAGTGAGAAAGCTACAAGTGAGACTTCTTCCTTCTCTCCCACAATCTTGACACTTCCATGTCTTCCTTGGCCTTTTCCTGCTTGAGGTGAAGGATTTGTCGTTGTTGCATGGCTATTATGCGGGTTTTCTCAAGCTGGAAGGCGGCTACTAACTCCTTTTCTGCCACCAACTTAGCCACAACCATTATATTTTCCTCCTTCGTCCTCTCCAATTGGGAGAGCAGCTCGGAGATGTACTCGTCATAACTGGCTAGTGGCGTCATTGTTGTGTGGGTTGGGGTGGTTGAGGCCTCCACTCTCGGATGCTTCTGGTCCTGCCTTGACTCAGCATCTATAGCTAGCCTCTTTTGCCTTGTGGCCATGGTTTTTGTGCTCTTCCCCTGGGCCATTTCTTTACCGATAAAATATTGCATCCATGCTATGAAGTTGGAAACTTCAATGCTGGTGGGGATGCTAGGAGTGAGGATAGTTGGTTCGGTGGAGGGTGCAATGACGGTGGGGATAGGATGGAGGAGGGCCTTGCCTTTGCCTTCCAGGACAGCGGGCGGCGCTACTTCTGGTACCTGCATGCTAGAGCTAGGCCCTTCTTCCCTCACCTGGCTCTAGGCTCCTTGACCATTAGCCCTGCACTGTTGGTCAAAGACCGGCATGTGGCATCGGCCAAGTCCTCATCCTCCTTCCTTCTTAGTTCCTCTTCTTCCTCCGCAACTCTTATTTGCCTTTCTTTTTTGGCCTTCCTATACTCTTCCTCCAGTTTCTCCTTTTCTTCCTGCTCTTCTCTTTTTCTCTTCTCAGCCTCTTGTTTTGACGCTTTTTTAGCCCTCTTGACTTGTTCTGTTGTTTCTTCATCTTCCTATTTTCTCTTCTTCTCCCTCTCCTCGGCCTCCTTAAGGGATTGTCTTTTTTCTTTTTCTAAATCCTCTTTCTCCTTCCTGCGGCCTTCATCCGGTTTCTTTTTCTTCCGCGCTGTCTTCTTCTTGGGTTCCTTGACCTACTTTTTGCTTGATTCAATCTTCTTGCCCCTGTCCTTCCTTATCAATCTCAGTCCTGTCATTGGACCTCTCTTGGTCATGTCGTTGGACCTCTCTTGGTCCTGATGAGGGGGTGACCTGTTGGGTGTTTCCCCTTCCCCTTCTTCTGCATCCTGCGTCTCTTTCACTGCCTCCTGGATGAGCCCAGTTAAAATGCTTCCATAGGCGATGAACAAGGCCTTGGATGAGACCTTCTTTCTTTCTATGGTCCTAGAAGCTGGAGACTCTCCTCCTACGGGCGTGCTTCCTAAGGCCAATGCTTTAGTCGCCTAGTCAATAGTTTTGCGCACATAGGCGTTCCAATCGACTTCATGCAGGGTATGAGCCGCTACATACTCTAGCGCAGGCACACTGATTCGATGCATCAATGCGTTGTAGCACTGGCTGGAGAAGAGCGTGTGAATTAGTTTTGCCTGCAATCTGGTTTCCACATTAGGGATGTCCTGGATACTGATGCCGTCATTTGTTAGCACGTCCTCCTTCCTCATCTTCAGCATGGTGTACACATCTCTCTTCTGCTTCTTTTCTATTTTGGCTCCAGTCCTAATGCCTTCTCCACCAAGGTGGGGGTTAAGCGAACCTGCACCTGTTTGACATTTTGTCCCCTTCCTATTTGATGGTGCCGCACTCGTTGTCGGGGTCGTAAGACCTGAGAAATTCCACACACTTTGTGTGGTCGGGTTCTTGTGCAAATTTTTCCAGGTACTTGGTGAAGTTGTATTTTTCAATGACTCTCCTGGCCGCCTCCTCCTTGGCCACCAAACCTTCTATGTTGTGAATGGTTTGGAACTTAAGTTGGTTATAGGCACGACTCTCTAGAGTGATGCTGTAATGCACTCTTTCCTCTTCTGTGAATGGAAGTAGGTGGGCACGGTCTTGTTGTGACATCTTTCGTTCATGTCATAAACCCCAGTTTCCATTAGTGCTTCCAAATTAACAATTCACAAAAGAAATCATAGACTAAAAAGGAAAGACTCTATGTGTTTACTGAATGAAAGCCTTAAAATCTTATCCAATGTGGAGCCTTCCCTTTTAGCTTTAATTTTTTTCCTTTTATTTTAAAGTTCTCTTGACATCTTCTACCTTGCTCGTTGTCTACACGCTTATGCATTTTGCTTGATTTTCACTGGTTTTAATTGATCTCTTAATTCACCTTACTCCCCTTCCCTTCCCAGCTTGAGAAGAATCCTTACTAGGATTTAAGGTGTGGGAGGTTGAGGACCTTTGGCAATGGATCTTAGGAGTCAGTGGCATAGGAACCAAGTGTAAAAATCGAGGTTGTACTCTAACTGAGCTGTGCGATCGAGATCAAAAGGGCAAGTGCCAATGTGTGTTATGC
This sequence comes from Lygodium microphyllum, assembly GCF_053477565.2. Lineage (NCBI taxonomy): Eukaryota > Viridiplantae > Streptophyta > Polypodiopsida > Schizaeales > Lygodiaceae > Lygodium > Lygodium microphyllum. The sequence continues at coordinate 116,668,044 of NC_141148.1, forward strand.
AAGTGAGAACATCTGTTAGGAAGTCACCGGAGGCACCACGGCTAGCAATGTGTAGCTCCTCCTGAGTTAGTAGGCGATCAAGGTAAGGATGTCCCTTGATGTGCTTTTCCAAGGGGCGTTTGCGAAGAGTGGTTCACACTATGTACAAGGTTGGCGCGATATAAGTGGGGTCGTACTCCACTGTTTTGATTGCATAGCGCTGCTCTGTGTTGGTTATGACTCGGCATCCCTCTACTTCCCATTGCAACCTAAGAGTGTACCAGTGCCGGGGATTCAGGCCAAGCAAGTTGGGATAATTCTGCAATTTCTTGGTCGGTGATGGCAGAAGTGGTTCGCTGATTGTATCACGTTATGAGGCGTTGTTTGAGGGCTTGCTCTTTAGAGACCTCCCTGTCGAGCAACACAACAGCAGAGTTTGCTTCCTTTGCGAAGGCAAGTCCAAACATCTCCCAAGAACAAGGCATCATGCGAATTTCGGTTGCAAAAGGCTCGAGCAACAAGCCTAAGTCCAAGCGGTCATAGCTTAGAGCTAGCTCTCTGAAGGTGGCATCGAGTTGTCTAATGAAATCAACTACATCTTCCTTTTATCTTCGGCTAGATCTAAGGCCAGTGTCAAAAATGACTTCTGCTCGTAGGAGGGTTTAAGATGTGTTGGTGGTTGGGGTTTGATAGCACTAAAGCCTTTGACAGTGGATAGTTGTGGTTGCGGGTGTGCCTTAGGTTGCGATTAGGCTTCTTGGCTTAGGACTGGGGGAGCAATAGCTACTTTTGATGGACTGATGCCTTCAGAGTGGATCATTGTAGTCGGATGGACTCTAGTGGGTGATGGGTCATGCAACAGTGTCTGTCATTTGGGCCGGTAGGCTTGTTCGAGTCTCTTGGGCATATGTGTAGATGGACTTGATGGATGTGGGCCTGGGGAGCACTGCGGCTCATGGTTTTGAGGTTTGATGGGACTGGGGGTGATCAACCTTGGGGGTAGCATATGACTAGCAGTCTTGGCCATGTGGGCTTTAGGGATATATAACCAGTTCTTTCCCTCATAGTAGCCTTGCATGTGCAGGAGGGCTTTGGAGACCCACCTTCACCGGATCATGCCCTGATTTTTGTAACTGCGCCTTAGCATCCTAGGTTTAGAGCTTTGGGTCTTATGAGGTTGTGTGCAACGACTCCTAGGTGGCAGTTGCGGTTGTTTAGGCCTCCATTGGAAACTAGGTTGTTGAGCCTTAGCTTTTGTTACCGCGAGTAGTGGTTCTTGAGAGGTGGTGGGTGGTGGTTGGGACACTGCCCTTCTCCTTAGATTCGGATGCTAATAGTTCTATCAGTGGTCGTGCAGACTGTTCCATTGTGCAACCCTTGCTGAAAGGTGTATCCATGCGGATGTTGCCTATGGCAAGGTGAATGCGCTACAACTCATAATCGATGTGGCAACGAGTTTGCTTCTTAAAGGTTCGCCCTAGCAGCATCTCCATGCTTGCGTCCTTGGCATTTGGTAGCACGTAGAAGATCATTGGTACAGTTTTAGTCTCGATAGAAACGGCAGCCCTGCACTTGCTAAGGAGTGCATAGGAGCAGCCCCCATATGGATTTAACCTGGCGTTAGTGGGTTGTAGTGGCGGTTTGCCAAGTTGGGTCCAATGATTGTGAGTCAAGATGTTGAAGTCCGCTCCCTCATCAATTAAGGCATTGAAGATGCATGTTTGCTTGGCAGTGACCGTGATGTGTAGGTATGCAAGTTCCACGATTTCCTCATCCGCGGCATTGATTTCGGTGATGGTGGCTACCCGAACGTTGACTGGTGGTTCCAACATTGGTGGTTCATGCAAAGGATGCATGGGGGGATAGTATTTCTTGACGCATCTACCATTGAAGAAGCCTATTCCTTCTCCGGCTAGAGTCTCGAGCTCGACGTTGCCCGTTTGGCTGATCGCACGGACCCTGAAAGGTCCAAGACCCCGAAACTTCATTTTTTGCTTGTGCCCCTTAACTCAGTATAGGAGCACTAGGTCACCTTTCTCGAAGTTGCGTTGCTTGACATGCTTGTCAAACCAGCTCTTGCATCGTTCCTTCTCGCATATGTGCATGGGTGGCTAGAAGATGAGTCTACGAGAGGCATTTGAGCATTGTCTCCATGCTTCCTTTCCTTCCCATCGCTCCTGAATCGCAATTTGTAGGCTAGGCACGAAGAATTCTACGGGGAGAATTGCTTCAATTCCGTAGGTCAGCCTAAAGGGAGTCTATTCGATGGCCGTTTTGTAGGTTGTACGGTAAGCCCACAAGGCTGCCACCATTAGCTTGTTATCCCAATCGCTATGTGAGGCCGAGACTACCTTGGTTAGGATGTTGACAAGAATCTTATTTGTGGATTCTACCTGGCCGTTTGCTTGAGGGTTGTATGGAGAGGATTTTCGATGGATAATTAGGAAGATGGATAGGAGATGAGTTATCACTTCATTGATGAAGTGTGTCCCCTGGTCACTAACTAGTTCCATAGGGCATCCGAATTGCGAGATCACCTGCTCCCACAAGAACTTGGCAGTTTTTCCAGCATCATTCTTTTGGGCTGCTCTCGCCTCTACCCACTTCGTTAGGTAGTCTGTGGCCACAATGATGTATTTGGCCTGAGAATACTGTGCAGTGGGACTGTTGGGTCCCATGAAGTCAATCCCCCATTTTTCAAAGGGTTGTCATGCAATGATTGGGGTCAACTCCATGTGATCCTTGCGAGTCGGGACCTTCGTCTCTGCTAACATTCGTCACAATGCTTAACAAATCATGCGGCACCATGAAACAACGTTGGCCACCATAGTTGAGACTGCAACACCTTGCGGGCCGTTGTGTCTCTGCAAAAGTGTCCACCAGCAATCCCATTGTGTGCCTCTGAGAGCATGTCATGCATCTCATGTTCACACATGCATCTGCGCAACAATCCATCTTGCCCTAAGCCATATAGCTGGCCTGCTATCAATTGGTAGGGTTGGATTTTGAGAACAAGTCGCCTCAGTCTTGCCTTCTCTATTGGTCATTTAGGTAGTCCGTGCTCAAGCAGTTGGACTATGTCATCTACCCAATATGGTGTTAGATCGGTCTTGAATAAATCCCTCCCGCTGGAGAGGTTAAAGAGGTGGGCAACTGGTAATTCATTGGTAATGCATTCTCCAACGGATTTCCCTGTGGGGATGCGTGACATATGATTGGCCATGTAGTGTTGTTTTCCCTTCCGTACAACCATAGAGAAGTCAAACTCCAAAAGAAGGAGGAGCCCCCGAGCTATGTGTCCTGTAGCACAAGGTTTGTTCACTAGGTATAGCAAGGCTTGATGGTCTACAAAGAAGGAAAAAGGGTGTAGCCAATAGATAATGTCAGAACTTCTTCATAGTAAACACCATGGCCAAGCCCTCTCTTTCCGTCATCGAGTAATTCATTTCCGTCTCCGTGAGTTGTCTGCTAGCAAAGCTCATTGGATAATCTAGGTTGTGCTCGCCAGGTTGGCACAACACTGCCCCCACAGCAATTTTAGAAGCATCGATATGCACGTGGAAGGTTATGGTCCAATCCGAGGCTCGTAGAATTGGTGTTGTGGTTAGAGCCCTCTTCAACTCTTCATATGCGCGTTGGCATGCTTCAGTCCATTCGAAGACAATCAACAGCTTGTATAAAGGTCTTGTTATCAATGTTAATTCAACACAAACTGTCGATAGTATCCTGTATGGCCTAAGAAGCATTGAACTCCCTTGTAGTTGGTTGGGGGTGGAAGGTCCACAATAGCCCTGACCTTCGAGAAGTCAATGGCAATGCCGTTCTTTGAAACCACATGGCCGAGGATGCACCCATGCTTTACCCAAAACTAGCATTTCAAGGGGTTCAAGGAGAGACGATATAGCAACATCGGTCAAAGACTGGCTTGGAGTTTGTTCAAGTGTTCCATCCAAGTCGAGTGAATGCAGATGTCATCGACAAAGACTTCTAACTCCTTGCAAAGCATGTCTTTAAATATGGTGCACATGAGACGTTGGAAGGTGGCAGGGGCATTTATCAACCCGAAAGGCATGACTATGTATGCAAAGATGCCCCAATCGGTGGGCGAAGGAAGTCTTATGCCTATCGACAGGATGCACTTGCACTTGGTTGTATCCTGAGAAGCCATCCAGAAAACTATAGGCATCCTTACCTGCCACTCTTTCAAGCATGTGCTCAGTGTATGGAAATGGATAATTATCCCTTTTGGTAGCAGCGTTTACCTTTTTATAATTGACACACACTCTAATTTTTCTATTGTTTTTCATCACAATGACTATGGATGATACCCACTGCGTGTGCTCAATTTTGTAAATGAATCCTGCTTTCATCAGCTTATCAAAATTTTCCTTGACAGCATGAGCGTGCTTAGGATTCATTGGGTATGGTCGTTGCTTCATTGGTGTTGCGTCTGGTGTCATGGGTATGTTATGAGTCACTACACTCGGATCTACCTCTTTAAGCTCTTCCAAGGACCATGCGAACACGTCCATATACTCTCGCAAGAGAGCGACTAGACTCGCTTCCTCATTCTCAGCCAAGTCATCGGCAACAAAGACTGGTTGGGGTGTCTCCCCTTCCCAGGCTAAGTTCACCTCTTTGACCCTAGCTGGTCCCTCGATCAGTTTGCTCATTTGCCCTTGCCGTTTGGCACCCATCAAGACCACTACCATATCTCCTTTCTTGAATTTTGTAAATCGTTTTGGAAGGTCCTGTGGTTTTCATTGCTCGTATGTTCGGGTGTCCCTGGGTTGGTTCACCTTTCCTTGCTTCAATCGTTTGCGCCTCAGGTGGATAGGTAAGTCCCCAGCTATGCATGGGTCTTGGGTGGCCTAGGTATTTCAGGCTCGCTATCCGAGCTCACCTCTGACTCAGAGTCGAACTCATCATCTTCGCTAGAAGAGGAGGTCTCCCCTGATGATCACAGTTTAGATGGTGATTCTGCTCTAAGCACTTGTGTCGCCCCTAGTTGAGCTAGGCCTGCTTGCTCAAGGTCTATGGTTGCTACGTGTTCTAACCAGGGACGGTCACAATTTATGTGCATGAGTCCTTGCCCTGTCTTGTAGGCACTTCTTTTTTGTGGCTTGGAATCCGCCCATATTTGTTCTATTTCATGTCCCTCCGTGTCATACTCTACCAAATCCACCTTACCCTCACTTCCATCACTGAAGGGTTGGCAGTCTCCGTACTCGTTGGTTAGAGTCCTCTGTGTCAGTTGGTTCATCGTCCCATAGGGCTTGGTACATCTCTTGTCGTCGATCCAGCACTAAGGCCCAATTGTACATAAGGTTCAAGTCATGGACCCTGGTCCATTGCCACTCGGATTCACCTAAGACATCTTGGAGTGGTGTGAGGTTTGCTGCTAAGTTGTCAGCCAGCTTGTCTGTTAAGTATTCCAGGGCCTCCTGGAGTTCTCTCTTGTTGCATGGCACTTGGAAAGTGACAGGCTTAGGTCTCCCAAGATGGGTTCCTTCCATCATGCACACTAGTATAGAGGGTGTGCTGTCGATTATGCCCATCATCTTGATAGCTTGCTCATGCGCTTCTTGGTCCGAGAACAGCAGGTCGATTGTAGCAAGGACATGCATCCAATCCCGCTCGTCTTCTGGACATGGGATATACTTGGTCAAGGGCCCATAAGACTTCTTGACCTGACTATCGCCCTTGAGCATCGAGGAGATGGCATCCAAGTTGATTGGTGAGGTTTTCTAAGTGTCCATTTCCACCCTCAGCTTTTTTCCTATTGCCTAAAAATATCAAGCCGTTACCCCAATCTTCAATAACTCTGGCATTGCGCATCTAGGGCTGACCTAACAAGACATCGTAGTCCACCCCCTTCATGACTATAAAGTCGATAGAGAACCACGATTTTCACTAGTTAGTTTTTAAGTACCTCAAATGGCCTCACCCTCATGCCGTTTGCTAACGTGACATTAAACCGAGCGGTCTCAACAGGTGGGTTTCCCCAGGTCTATAGTACTACATGGCTTAGCACACTAACCCCGACTCCTGTGTCTATGATCCCCTTTCTTGTTGTGTCTCCTAAGGCTAGGATTGGTAACACTGCATGCATATCGGTGCCTTCCCAGAAAGAGTTAATGTGCAAGGATTTTAGCACAGAGTGTAGCGTTAGACTCGGTATTTGTATTTCTGTATCCTGATCCTACAGATCTGATGCCTGTTCTCGTGATTCCTCGACCCACTGCTTGAGGTTTTTCCATAGGGTGGAGTGTTGCTTAAGCAGGTCTCCTAGGCTTAACGTCACTAGGGTGGTCACTAGTGTGGTGAGGAGGCTGTCGGTTGCTCGTCCCTCTCCTGCGCCGAATTGTCCTGGCCAATGGCCATGACTGATTTCTGGGCATGCAGCATCAAGGCTTGCCCTAAGGGGTGCTATCTGTGGTGCGGTTTCCCTTCTTGACTTTGGTTGAGGGGGTGAGTCTGCCATGCTCATGTTGATGAGATCCTCATTCTCGTCCTCTAGGATGGGCTTGCCGTCTCTTAAGTGCTCTTGGGCCTCTTTTACCCAGTCCCTCACCTTCTTTATGGCCTCGAGTTGGCACTTCGGATGCGGGTATTCCCCTACCTCGGCACCTCCCTTTTCGGCCATCTTGAGGGCCGAAGTTTCCATATCTACATCCTCGACTTTCTTTCCAACAAGTAGAGTTGTAGCACTCTCAGCTTTCAGTGCGATCTTAGCCTCTGACCTCCTCTTCCATCACCTATGGCTCTTTTTTCCCGTCGAGGCTACATCGAGGTTGCTGGGCCCTAGTAGTGATATGCCGGCCTGCTTTGTCTGGGCACGGGTCATGACCCACAACGGGATGGGTGTGGTCTCCCCATCAAGGTTCCTGACGCCAAATAGCCCCAATGGGACAGATGGTACTTCGGCTGAATTTATAGAAGGTTTTTGCTTTGGGCAATCGACGAAGAGATGGATGATTCCACACTCAACACACCTCAGGTCAGCTTTGTCTCTATTCTGCTGCTTGCTCTCGGGGCAACGTGATGAGACATGGCCTAGGTGTCCACAGGTCCAACAGATGATTGGATACTGCGTATGCTCCCCTAGGCCTCTACCTCTTCCTCTCCCTAACGCCATCACTGGTATTGGTTGATAGTCCATGAGGACGGCATTGCCCTCTTCGTCGTGAGAGACATAAGGGTATAAGTAAGTCTCTTCCTCGTTTGGCTCTTCCATGTAGTGGATTGGAGCGTCACTTGGTAGATGGGTCACATAGGCCTCTACCTCGTCCTCTCCCTAGCACCATCACTGGTACTGGTCGATACTCCATGAGGACGGTGTTGCCCTCTTCGTCGTGAGAGACATAAGGGTATAAGTAAGTCTCTTCCTCATTTGGCTCTTCCACGTAGTGGACTGAAGTGTCACTCGGTGGATGGGTCACATAGGGACCGGGCGGCCTAGGTATACCTATAAGGTTTATGTCCATCCTGGGGACATTTGGCTTCATGTTGTTAGGTGCAAGAAGGGCCAATGGGGCTCCCCTTCTGAAAAGCGGCTGTGGTCTATTTGCTAGGTAAGGCTGAACCTATGGTTGGGAGTATGGAAGTCTCCTGGGAAATTTACAGTGCATAGTGTCACGACCGAACTTGCCGCAGTTAGTGCAAGGTCTCGACCGAGGGTCTTGACACTCAGCTAGCAAATGATTTTTGCCACAGTACACACATTGGATGTGTGGCCGCGTTGGTCGTCTCCATAGGTCTTGTAGCTTGACTATCTCCATCTTGACATCAACCAAGTCGTGGTTCGTCTCAGTGGCCTTCCCCTTATCTTGGGATGATGGTACTAGTAGTCGCTCACCAGAGGTTGGTGCTCTTTCCAAACATCGTGAGATGGTTTTTTCTGAGTTGGATTTCCTGGAGCTCCTCTCTTTCAGTTAATCGTCAACTCTAATAGCTTCCTCAAAAACCCTAGTTAGCGTGTCTTGCTACAAGCTCGAGTTAGCTGCCAAAGCCTTATACAGTTCCTCATTTCGAATTTCGCTAATAAACACAGTTGAAACTGCTCTTTCACTCGGTCGTTCACCTATAGGGATTCTCTTGAAGAGGCTCCTTACGTTGGTTATGTAATCGCGAATGTCCTCCTTCTCTTTCTGCTTGACATTCATTGGTCGCACTAGCAGATTGTCAGAGTATCCAGGATCAGCTAATCTCTTAATGAAGAGATCCTTGAGGCTATTGAAGTTTGCCCGCTTTGCAGCATCTAAGCTTGTATACCAAGTCCTGCCCTTGTCACCTAAGTAGAGTTCGAATGCTTGAGAATGTTGAGTCAGGTTGCTGAGGCCATTGGCTTCGTAAACTTTCTCGAACTGCTCTACAAAGCTGTATGGGTCATCATGAGGTTGGTACTTGTCGAGCTGCTTTGTGACCATCGGGATTTTAGATTGGCTCTTAGAGCCTTGGGTTGCTCCTAACCCTGCCAACAATGAGGTCGCTAATGCTACAGCACTTTGCTTTGCTGCAGTGTTGTCTAACAATCACTTCATAAGAAGTTTGCTCAATGTTAAGTCTCCTTCTAGGGCTCTCTCGTGATCCGTTCGGCTAAGTTCAACACTCGCTATACCTCACGCAACTCCGTGCTTTGCCTTTGACTCTTGGCATGCTGGTCTCTATTGTATGCGGCTATGCCTTGCAATGCCTTATGGGCTAGCTTCCTCTCTTCTTCTAAGTCTACGATGATAGCATCTGTTGTCCAACTACGGTGCTCATATCGGGTGTGCACATCGTAGCTGCTGACCAATTGTTGAATAGCCTCTGGGAAGACGCCCAAGTCGAGTTCCTCGTTGGACTTGCGGTCTGAGCTTTCCTCCACCATAGTCGAGTTCTCGTGCTTCACCAAGCTATCGATCGGATTGAGTGGGTTTGTCAAATCCCCTTTGTTTGCACCGCTTGCTTGCTCCTACTTTGTGTGTTGATGGTTTGTCTCCGTCTGTGGGTTCTCTCCTATTCGTGGGTTCCTTGAGTGGCTTATCTAAGTGAGTTCCTTGACTTATTAAATACAGTCCTCAAGTTATCTCCCCTCTGTGCGTGTGTTCTTTCTGATGCACGTATGTTCAATCAGGATTTCAGTTTTTCTTTAAGTGCACTTCAAGTGCATAAATTCAAGGTGAGTGTAGCAAACAGCCTCGGCGTCTCATGCACCCTCGGACCTGATAGGCTTTGTAGATCAATTCTCTGGCCGCCTAGGCGGGATTTAGGGCCTTTCGGCTACGTTGCCTTGCCATTTTTTGGGCTCAATCAAGGTTTTATGGCTCGGTGGGTTACCTCTAGGTCTCTGGGTTTCTAGGTATTGCAACAGCCCACTCAAACTATTAAGTGGCCATACCTTACGATTTTGTCTACTCGATGCGCTAGAATCAAGCTCTAATCGTCAGGAGGGCTCACGATAGGTTGTGTTGTTGAGCTCCAATTGGGACAAGTCAAATCTCCGAGACTGAGTTAGGCACACACTCGGCCCAATTGGTCCGAATTGCAGGGGCCAAGTGAGTGACTCGGACGGGCCGAATCGCGCTTGTTCGAGTGCAAAAAGTTTTTTTAGTAGGCCGAGGTCCGAGTGGAGTAACTCAGACGGGCCGAGCCAGATGATGGGGCCGAGGGCCGGGTCCTGGGCTGAGTGGACCTCTGGCCAAGTGGACTTCGGGTCGAGTGTCGGTTTGGTCAAAGGGCCGAGTGGAGTAACTCGGACGGGCCGAGTCGAGTATCGGGTCCGAGGGCCGATTAGGGTTTTTGGATCAAGGTCCGAATGGGTGGGTCCAAGGGCTGAGTGGAGTAACTCGAACGGGTCGAGTCGAGTATTGAGTCCAAGGGCCGATTAGGATTTTTGAGTCAAGGTCCGAATGGGCAGGCTCGAGGGCCGAGTCTGGGACTTCGATCGAATCTCCCTAGTCAGGCAATCATCGCCTGCATAAACTTCTAGATCCTGGCTAAGGCACCAAGGGAAGTGATTGGTATACCTGGGGTGAGCGGTAGGCTCTCCGACGATGCAATCAAATCGAATCTTTGTGGGCTCTCTCTCTCTCTCTCTCTCTCTCTCTCTCTCTCTCTCTCTCTCTCTCTCTCTCTCTCTCTCTCTCACTGCAACTGTTGCAAATGAGCTCTCCCTTGGCCCCTTGGCCCTTAAACCCCTTCTCCAGCAAGGCTTTAACACTCTCAATCACTCACTTGCCAACATTAAGCATCCCAAGCTAGCTTTTTGCCAATTTTTGCATGTTTTATACCCTATTTTTCCCCGTTTGCAACAGTAAACATTAAACCCTACACTTTCCTAGTTCGATTTCCTAATCCTATCCTATACTAAATGCAATGAGAATTGAAAGAAACAAATTGAAATGATTTCTCCCTATTTTCCAATCATCAAACAAACTAACTAACCCAAAATACTTACTTGTTTCGAAGATCAAAACACCCAACCTTCCTACCTACCTCAAGCTCCGTTTCAGGGAAGAATCCCTTACTTCGATGCTTGATATGGGGCGTGCAAGCACTCAAGCTTGAATCCGTGGTCCTGGCAATGGAACCAAAATGTGGGAGCTTTCCCTCAACCGCCAAGACCCACGGACCGCTTATTTCTTCAAGCGTTCCAAGCAAGCTCTATTGGCTACCTCTCATATAGATGATGTGCCCTCGATCCTACGAGTGTAGTGAACTTACCTTGATGCCGATATGAGTTGCCTCCTCTCTTGCACACTCCGGTAGCTCCACGATCCTAGATGCTAGCTCAAGCATGCTCAAGCCTCCTCCATCTCCAAGCTCCATCCACCATAGCCGTGCGCAAGAGAAGAGAAGAGAAGAGAGGAGAAGATGGAGAGCTTCACCCACTTGATCCCTCACTCCCACACAATCCCTTCCTCACACTCGCAATCAATCCCTCTCTCAAGAGCACACACAAGCAAGGAGAGGAGAAGAAGAGGAGAAGAGAAGAGCTCTTGTTGGGCACACACCAAAGAATGAGCTTCCATTCACTTTTTAAACTTTATATATACAAACCCTAAAAACCCCATGGGCACCCATCCTTTTTTATATGACCGGCCATTGTGGCAAGGTTCCTTTTTCTAATTCCCTCTTTTTGCTTCATGCCCTAGGCCTATATTCGACTATTCTTTTATAGGTGGCATAGGAGGGATCCTGGTGCTCTTTTACAAGAGTTTTTGGAGTTTTTGAGGCACCTTTTATTTAAAACTACGCTTTTGGCCCCGGCTTAGCTTTGGAGACCTGCCTGCGTGTCCTTGCTCCTTTTCCATCTTCTTTCTGCTTTTTGATTCGTCCTTCCGCCTTCTCAGATTGGGGTTAATATCGTGGAGCCATCGAAGTGCTTGGGAGAGGAGGCATCTCAATGGGGCATGGAGGTAAGCTCACTATACCCGTAGAGATGGATTGTGCATCAGCTATGGGAGAGGTAGCCATTAGTGCTCGGCATGGAACACTTGAAACAATAGGCAGTTTGTGGGTCTTGGCAATTGATCGCCTCTACATTTTGATTCCGTTGTTGCTAGGACCAAAAAATTCAAGCCTTGACAACTTGCGCGCTTTGAATGGAGCATTGAAGTAGGGTTTTCCTTGAGATGGTGCTTGAGGTAAATAGGTAGGAAGCAAGGGACTTTGAAGAGGTAGATCTCCTTAGCAAGTAGGTTTTCTTTTTTGGATTTGGAAAATCATGTTGGAGTAGTGTAGGTGTTTTCTTTATGATTTTTGTTTACATTTAGGTAGGATAGGAGAAAAATATTCTGAGCACATAGTAGGGTTTCTGCTGCTATATAACAAGTTGAAACAGGAAAAAGAAGGGAAAGAAATAAAATTTTGGGTTAAATGCTAGTAAGAGGAGCAAGACTAAGGTGAATGCAAATCTGGGCAGGGCAATAAGAGGCCAGGAGTGGCAAGGGAGACTTCATTTTGCATTTCAGTGATTAGGGAGAGCTTGAGAGAGAGAGAGAGAGAGAGAGAGAGAGAGAGAGAGAGAGAGAGAGAGAGAGAGAGAGAGAGAGAGAGAGAGAGCTACTGATCACAAAGGAGATCACGTGCTTGATTTTGGTGTTTTCAACCGATCCAAGTATGTAAGGATCTTCTTTATATGCCATTGATGTGATATGGAAGGTATGATAGGGGTGCGTAATGAGCACTAGGAGAAATCGGCCAAAAATCATTGTGTTGCGCTGTAGGGTTCGCAGTCAAACCAGTATATCTTGGTTCAACTCCCAGAGTCGAATATTGGGACCATCAGACTGGGAGCATTGGAACATCTGACTCCACAAGTCAGACTGCCACCCTAGGTCTGAATCATCAGACCATCTATCCAGTCAGACACTCTTTGACAGTCAGACCAAGCCCTTTGGTCCAACCCAACTATCCAATCGGACAACCTTTCCCAACCGAACCACCCATCCAGTCAGACATCCCAATTTTCCAGTCGGACATGCACAACAATTAGACCATTAGCTGTGATGATGCCTCTTGCAGAACATGTCCTTAGCAATTCACCTGTGGAAGAGGTGTTGCAACCAACATCCTTGACACCTCCAGCACTGCCGAAGCACTTAAAGCCTAGGCTTGAGGAGAAATCTCTCAAATATTTGGCCAAGGAGATGGCGCATCTGACCAATGAACTAAAGATGAAGTTCATGATGAATCTTGATCACAAGCCATCACACGTGTGTACGTCCATGTGGACATCGGAAGCCCAACATTGGAACACACAAATCTCATAGATGAACCCCTGACTTGGGATGAGCAACAACATGTTTGCTCCCACTATGTAGTTGTTGCTGAAGGAGTCATAAAGGACATCCCAAAAGCCACAGCTAGAGACTTGCGCTTGATATCCTCACTCTATAATGCTCAATGTGAGATAAACAAGGAAAAGCTCAAAGAAATCAAACGAAAAGGGAAAGGACAGGGTGACTTTGTGCAGAAATGGTACTCCATTGGCAGCCAAAATTGGCCACCAACTAATGACACTCGCTGATGAGCAAAGGAAAGCCCTTTGGATACCAATACATGATCCCACGTACGTTCGACTTCACTACGAGTGTTGGCAGCGGTCCAGCTTTCTGCCACTACCCAAAAACATCCCTTGTATGATAAACTGTTTCTAGACGAAGATCTACACGTGGCTAACATGCTAGGAGTAGGGAGCATGGTTATTGATGTTAGTGCATATTTCTTTTGCCTCACTCAAGACCCTGCAATCCTAGATCTCTATGCTTCCCATCAATACAACCCTGACTTCTTCAGCTAGTTCTGTTCGAGCCTACATGAGAAGAATCCTAAACCGTCTCTTGGTTCTACACTAGAGTCGCCCAAACCTCCAGAGAAAGAGAAAAATAGCTCTAAACACAACACTTGCTCTGATAAGAAGCAATGTAGACATGTTCCAATGGGTAAGGACAAGAGTCTTGAGAAAACACCCAACCAAAAGCAACTGCCAATGCAATAATCGGATGAGGAGCTAAACGGAGGGGAAATGACTAAAGAGCTAGACTCTCAAAAAAGAGAGGCAGTTGTACCCTCACAACCTAGTGAGGCTATTCAGCATGCCACACCTATGTCCCATGAGGACACACTAAAGAAAGAGAATGCTGAGGCCCCCAACCAAACACATCAACGGTTGACCTAGTTCAGGGTCCTGATTCTTCAAAGGATACACCTCCATTGCCCAAGAAAAAGAGAAGAAAACAACAAAAACAACAACAATTGTAAGTGATTGTAGACACCAACAAGATTGATACCAAGAGCACTGAAGAGCTTGGGAATAAAGCTTTGAGTTCACCCACGAATGAACCCATTGCCATCTCTCCTAATAGCGGTGAAACCTTAGACACATCTGTGTGTTCTGATAATTCAAAGAAACCATTACAATCAGTGGTTACTTGCAACACTCAACGCTAAACCCTAAACCCTAAACCCTAACCCTAAAAGATGCCATCATGGAGGAGCCAATCATAAAACAACTCTTGGACCAGTGCAGTCTAGACAAGTATGTAAAGAAGGTCAGACAGGCTATCGATTACAGTAAGTATGTAGAATTTTCGAGGAGCTTCGATGCTGAAAGAAAATGTGGCATAGTGATGGTAAGAAGAGGCAAAGAAGCTTGTCAAGTGGAGGTGGAGTTGAGCCCTGCAATAGTGGAGAAGGTGCTGGATTTATTAGCCAGTAGCAAGACTAAGAAATGCCCAATGAGGGATGTGTATAATATGCTAGGGGTGAGCCGTCACCAATCCAAGAACAAGAGAGAGACAAAGTCCATAAGGAACAACGTAACAACATGGAGAGAGTTACTAATAAAAAGGATAATGACCAACCATCTCAACAGCAAGAGAATGAGAGAACAATTTGTGAGCAGCAAGGCTAAAAAATTGTCAAGTCAAATGGAAAGGAAAGATCACACTCTCAAAATCCCCATAATAAGAACTCGGTCCACCTCCAAAGAAAATAGAGAGCTGCAAAGGGTGGAGGAGGAATTGAGGAGATTAGGAGAAGAGCGTAAGAAAAATCCAAAAGATGAGAAGAATGACTAAGGCAAAAGGGAGGAGGAGATTACTCTAATGAAGATGGAATCAAAAATTTAACTTGCAAGTTGGCACATCACTGCAACATGGACTCCATGCTATGGCACCTAAGCCTAACACTAGCTTAGGAGTAGAGGAGCAATGTGCTCCCCTAATCTCAACTGGCTAAACCTCATAGGAACTCTCCTTGCTAGGGGCTTGGGGAGCCAAAACAACAAATGCAGCCACCTCAATAGGAGCCACTAGAGAGTTGATCCATGAAGAAGTGCATGACTCCAAATCAGATCAACAAAGAAAGAACGAGTGCAGGAACCAAGCCCCCTCCATAACCACGATAAGTATAGTTAGAAGAGCAAAGGGCTCCATGCTAAGCCATGCATTCCCTGGTGAATCTCTTAGGCCCCCTCTAAATGTAACTACTATAGAGCATCAGGATTATATCTAGAATGTAACTACTGTAGAGCATCCGGATTATATCTAGCATACCCCCTCTCAATGCATCTCCAAAAAGAGAGAGAGAGAGAGAGAGAGAGAGAAAGAAAAAGAAAAGAGAAAACAAACAAAAGACCCACACAACGCAAAAGTAAAGGAAAAATGAGCTTTTCCATGTATATCAAAGTGCCACAAACACTGCACCTAGGGGTCCTCACATTAGGCATGCCAAGTGGCCTTGGTTAGCCCAGCTCTATGCCTAACCCCCTAGCCCTTCTTGTCCCCCCACTTCACACTTAGGGCACATCAAGGGTAGGACACACATAGGGATTTTGTGCTCGCCTATGGTTAGATCTGTCTCCCTAAGTGATACCCACAGCACCTCCCCTGTACACAAACTGGGTCCTCAAGTGTGGGACAACACCACAGGATTCCCTGAGGTTCAACCCAATTCCCAGTTTTACTAGCACAGACACCATGCAACACTTCACAGTGAGGTAGATCACCCCAGGTAGTGCACTTTCTTTTTCTTTTTTCAGGTATACTCAATAATGGCAATCAACCACTGACATTGAAGGCCCCCACTACCCGATCAAATCTAATCTCGACCTTCTTTTCTCTTCTCTTGTCTTGCTCACGGAAATGGAGTTTGGAGCATGGAGCTTAAGGATGGAGCTTGCTTGAAGCTTGCACTTGGATCGTGGAGCTATCAGAGTGCTCAAGAGAGGAGGCAACTCAATTGGGCATGGAGGTAAGCTTACTACACCCGTGTAGATGGATATCATGTCGACTATGTGAGATTAGTGCTTGGCTTGGAACGCTTGAAACAATAAGCAGTTAGTGGGTCTTGGCAGTTGATCACCTCTGCAACTAGTGCATAAAATTAATGCTCTACGAACAAAATCAATAAAATCCTTGGTTTTTGTGTGCACCAATGCAAAGTCTATTATGCAAACTGTTCGTTCTATAACATGTTGTATTGCAATAAAACACAATTCCCAACATGATTTTAATGCAACATAATTGGTGGTTTGCTATCATAAATTTTTCCATGAATACTTCTTCCTACCTAATGTAGTCAATCTACATCTATTGTCCCTTTAGACGTTTCCTACCAAAGTAAGATTTATGGAATGCACCTGGTTACTAAGTGTTGCAGTTCCTTGATGCGTAGCTCCATTAGTTGACACGGGATTCACGTTCGATTGGACCTTACTTCTCTTTGGAGACATCATCTAGTTCGGACTTCCTTCACAGATGTGTGCATGGGCTACTAAGGAAGCTGACTCCTTGCGAGGGAATGGCGTGGGCTTGCGACAGTCCAGGAGTGATAACTCCTCTCAAGGGGGAAGGATTTGGAGGCTCTTTGGGAGATTCATCTTCTCTCTCTCCCCCCTCTCTCTCTATCATGCACACTCTCTCTCCCTCTCTCTCACCTGTCAAGAATCGCGTGGTGGGGGGACTTGCTCAAGATGCTGCGCCGAACACACATAGAATGCACAAGGAGAAGCTCACTCAAGAGACAAGAAGAGAGATGAAGGCCAAAAAATTTTCTTGCTAGTTTCTTTTTATTCTTCCACACACTTTACAATGTACACAAAGTATAGATACGATGCAACATAAAGGAAAGTGGCCTACTACGTCAAACAATGGATAATTGACTACACTAGTTGACTGGCACTATAACTATGCCAGCAAATAGGTGTAACAACTTGAATATAATAAGTAATGAGTCAGTGGCCATGTGAGAGTCATAATGACCACCGACGTGCTAAGTATAGACGTGTGGACCCATCTAACTAGGCGGTCCATCATTAATGTCCGCATGTGTTGAACTTGTTATCTCAACACTCCCCTCCAAGCTCAACACTCCTCCTCAAGCTCAACTGCATCTCTGTAACTCCAAGTAAGCTTCGAAACTTTTGAAGCTTCTCTATACCTAATGCCTTTGTGAAGATGTCAGCTATTTAATCTTGTGTGCTCACATACACCAAGTCAATCTCACCTGCTAGTACCTTCTCTCTTAGGAAGTGGTAGTGTACCTCAATATGTTTTGTCCTGGCATGGAACACAGGGTTCCTAGCCAACTGTATACCGCTCATGTTGTCACAATAAATGACAACTGGACCTTCCACCTGCACATCTAAATCAGCCAATAACTTTTGCAGCCATACTACCTCACATGCTGCAACAGCAGCACCTCTATACTCAGCCTCTGTACTCGACAAAGCAACTGTAGATTGCTTTTTGCTACTCCAAGTAACTACTGCACTACCAAGAGAGAATATGTATCCACTAGTAGATCTTCTATCAGACATACTACCAACCCAATTTGCATCTGTGTATCCAAACACCTATACATCTGTACCTGCCTCATAGAAAAGTCCATAATGTAATGTGGACTTCACATATCTCAAAAAGCGTCTGACTACATCCAAATGTGGCTTTCTAGGTACCTGCATAAACGGACTCATAAGACCAACATCGTAGCTGAAGTCTGGCCTTGTAATGGTTAGGTAGATCAAACTCCCCACTATCCTCCTGAACATAGTAGGGTCTTCTATCTCATCCCCAACATCAGCACTCAACTTTACATTCTGCTCTAACGGGACTGAAAGTGGTTTGCATGCTGTGATACCATACTTGGACAACATATCCAAGCCATACTATCTTTGGGATAGCCATATACCATCATCACATCTGATCACCTCAATGCCAAGTACCTTAGCTCACCTAAATCCTTCATCTCAAACTTCTTCTTCAAAATATCCTTGACTTCAGCAATCCCACTATCACTATCACCTGTAATAATCAAGTCATCCACATAGATGACTATGATGACCAAACCTGCATCTCCCTTTCTCACATAAAGTGAGTGATCAGCATCAGAAATATAAAAGCTAATATTGACAAGATACTCTCTGATCTTGTCAGACCATGCTCTAGGTGCTTGCTTGAGCCCATAGAGCATCTTCTTCAACCTGCACACATACATGGGATGCTCTAAATCTTCATCCTGCAAATCACCATGCAATAAGGCATTCTTCACATCCATTTGTTGCAACCTCCAACCTTTGACTGCTACCAAAGCAATCACACATCTGACAGTTGCCATCCTAGCAACTAGACTGAAGGTTTCTTCATAATCTATGCCATATGTCTGGGCATAGCCTTTTGCAACCAGTCTAGCTTTGTACCTACTAATAGAACCATCTACATTGTGCTTAATATTATAAACCCACTTACATTCAATAACTTTCTTGCCCTTCGGCAATGATACTAGATCCCAAGTCTTATTGGTCTCTAATGCAGCCATCTCCTCATCCATTGCTGCATCCCAATGAGCATGACCAACAGCCTCCTCAAATCATGTGGACTCAACATCCTCAATCACTTTCACCATATAAGCATAATGGTGAGCTGCATAACTTTCAAAACCAAATCTATTAACAAGGTATTTCACCCTGCTAGACCTGCATACCACTGGATCACTCAATGGAGTCTTTGCATTGATGCATGCTCTCTACACACCTGGAGTCCTCACTGAAGGAATGCCAAGCTCATCATCCAAGCTCTCTCAGCCACTGGAGTCTCCATCAAGAACTGCATCAATGCCATATGACACTTTATTCTTTCCTTTGTCTTTACCTATAGTGCTACTAGATGCACCTCAAGATGTAGAGCTACTCCTTAGTCTCCCAAACCAAGGACTACCAGATGATGTCTCTGGTCCACTAAGAGTCCGTGATTCTTGCTTTTCAGCCTGCACATGAGTGTCATGATCATCATCATCATCCAATGCATCACCACTAGATGCATACTAACTGCTCATTTCATCAAAGATGACATCCGTGCTCACTCTGAACTTACATGTGACAGGGTTATCACAACCATACCCTTTCTGCTCTAAAGAGTATCCAATAAAAACACATTTTTCTGCCTTTGGATCAAGCTTCTTCCGTAGCTCATCTAGCACATGAACGTATGCAACACAGCCAAATACCTTCAAGTGCAATACATTAGGCTTCTTGCGAGTAAAGCATTCTTCACGAGTCATACCATGAACTGCAACTGTGGGAGTTCTGTTCATAATATAAACAGCAGTATGAACAACCTCAGACCAAAAATGCTTAGGCATATTCTTTTTAGCCATCAAGATGCGTGCAACTTCTGCAATATGCATGTTTTTCCTTTCTACAATCCCATTTTGCTGTGGGGTATACCTGCATGTGAACTGTCTCTTTATCCCATGAGACCTCAAAAAATCACTGAACTCATTCGAGAGATACTCTCCCCCTCCATTTGACCTCAAGCACTTTACTTTCAAGCCTGTTTCTCTTTCAACTACAGCCTTGAAAGTTCTAAAGTGCTCAAACGCTTCACTCTTTGCCTTCATAAAATATACGCACAGCTTTCTAGAACAATCATCAATGAATGTGACAAAGTATGAACTGCCTCCAAGAGATACATTTTGTATAGGCCCCCAAATATCTATATGCACAACATCAATGATATTTCTGCTTACATCTTTGTCATGTGAAAAGGGTTGTCTTGCATGCTTACCAAATTGACATGCTTTACATACCTTATGAAATTCTGCAATTCTAAATGTAGGAAAAATTTCAATATCTGCAACAACACCTTTTACTTTAGCATACATAGCAGCATTCATAGTAGGCATTCCAGCATCCAGAGTAAACATACGTCCAACTCTACTTCCCTTTGCAACCAACCTGCACTTGTCATTGAAGTCTTCTACGAAGCAGCCCTTTGCATTAAATCTGACTTGCAACCCTTGCTCTACCATTTGACCGACTGACACCAAGTTCTTTGTAATAGATAGCACATGTAATACATCTGAAAGACACTTTGTCTTACCATCATGCAAGGACAAGGAAAGTTTTCCAATGTGTGAAATTGGGTGGCATGAATCATCACCCGTCTGCACATAACCTATATTTTGCAAATCCTGCATCTCTCCAAACCATTCTGCATGGCTGGTCATATGATTGGATGCACCTGAATCAACATACCAAACATCATCATGTGTTCCCTTTCCTGTAACAGCATTCAACATATGCTGCATAACAAACAGACGTTTATTTTTGTCTTCATTCTGTCATGAAGGCGATGCATAGTTTCCTTGCTGCAACTTACCACTACAAATATCATCTTTATTAGCATAACATTGGGCTATAATATGACTTGTTTTGCCACAATAGTGACACACAATACCAGAGTTGTTAGAACCTCTATTCTGCCATCCACCTCTTCCTCTAAAGCTCCCCTTGCCTCTAAAGCTACCATGACCTCCTGAGACCTGCATATCACCAAATTGCTGATTCAATCTGTTTTGTTAGTTGTCACTACCACATCCTATACCACGGCCTCTTGAAGAGGATCTACCATGTCCCCTTCCTGAACTCGAGTAAAATGCTTGGACCTGTTCACCATTTCTTTCAGATGAATCACCCTACATATTGATCTCTTCAATAATCATGAGAGAGATCAGCTCATCAAAATCTGGAAATGGCTTCTGTACATATACTGAAGTAACAAATGATTTCCATGCTTTCTCATTGTGAAGGCCACTCAGAGTGGATGAAACCAAATCATCATCTGATGCCAGGAGGCATATTTCACGGTGGATTCCGTGCCACGGTGGATTCCATGAGGTTTTACGATGGATTTCGTAAACTTTGTTGACCGGGGCTCATACACAAAGTGGATTCTTTGTGTGAGAAGTTGATGAGGACGCCTATCCTTTTCGGGCATTTCATTAATTTAGTGTGTACATGGGTGATTCCATAGCGGGTGATTCCGCAAAATACATATTAAATTAATAAAATTTTATGAGTTTAGAGTGCGCACTCGTGATAAATTAAGGTTAGGATTGATTTCTAACCAGTTGATTTATTTATGTAGCTAAAGATTGCTAGGTATTTACTTTTGTTGGTTTAATTGTATTATTTTCCTAACGATTGTGAATGCTTCAGTTGATGTATAGAGATAGCAGCAGTGGCAGAGGAAAGCATTGGAGGATAGCGTGTATTCGAGTTATCACTTATATTTTGATGGGTGCATACCTTAGGCATGACACCTATATTTTGTCGCGCCTATATATTAAGGCATTGGATATTTATTTATTATTTTGTATGCGCATGGACGCACGATTATGATATTTGTATTTAGACATTATATCGGGTATGCCTGACTCTTTGGGTATCCGCCCATTAGCTTTATTTCTATTTTGTGCTAAAGAAAACTCAAAAGCCAAAAGCGTGCTATTTTGTAATTTGGGCTAGTATTTGAGCTTGAAGATGATTAATACATAAAATACATGCTTTGTGGAGCACTCGCACAAGGCATGGGGGGAGATTGCACCCAATCGATCTCTTGTTCATGTCGTGCATGCTTTCTACCTTGAGTTTTGTGCAAAAAGTAGAGTTCTTTTGTTCTTGGGGACCTTCCGGTGCTCACTACGCGAGCATACAACATCCGATCTGTGCACCAGTGGTATCAGAGCGAAGCTGAGATCAAGAGCTTCTAATTGCTACCCATCTTGCGCGAAGGCGGAGCTCTTGGAACGATCGAGCTCTACAATCAGTTTCATCGCGAACGGTCGATATGGGTGGATTCTTGGCTGTCAAGAAACTCTCTCTACAGCCTCTGATCGCGAAGGACCAGCCCGGGGAAGCAGAGGACCACATTAACATCTCCCTACTCAAGACGTTTTTATACAGTGACAGTAAGCTCATCTCCATAGCTTTAAAAGTCATTAAGCTTTAAAATAAAGCTTAGAAGCTTAAAGAGCTTCAAGCATGAATTTCGGCAACAGGGCAGCAGCATCCTGTAATTTTCGCGATTGAAAATGGCCCCCCCTCTAAAATTCGTTGTCGTCAGAAGATTAAGCTTCAATCTTAACCAATCAAGTCTCAAGTCACAAAAATCTTCCAAGTTGATCAAGTATATTAAGTTCTGCAACTTTGCAAGTTCTGCAAGTCAACAGAGGTCAAAACTAACTTATGCTAAAAACTCCCATAAGGAATGTTCCTGCGCAGAAGCACTGAACTGTAAAGTTGTTCCCTGAAAGACTCTGTTTGCATACATAGACTTGCTGAACCAGTTTTAGCACACGCAGAAGGTCATATGCAGATTTTACGAAGATTTCAAATCCCGCAACTACAAAAGTCGAAGACCGTGAAAGCCAAACAAAAATCTATAAGCCTTGTACACCCGACTTTGAGCTACATTCATCCTGCTAATTGGATTTTGAGAGTGTGAGGTCTTTTGAATTTTTACAGGATGACGGAACAAAATATGGATGATTTAATGGTTGAAGGCGATCTTCCTAAACCTACGATGGAACAAAAGTTGGATTTAATTATGATGCAGTTGGATGAAGAACGAAGAGCTTGGCAAGCCTTGCAAGTTCAATTGGCCAATTTACAATGATCGACTACAAACAAAGATGGACCACAGGCCGAAGATCTTATCCGACAAACCATCGATGCGACTCTCGAAGCTCAATCCATCCTCAAAGAAACAAAGATAAGTAAAAGAAATTTCAAATTATGTACTTTCAATGGAACTTGAGATGGAAAGACTATTCTTGCATTTATCAGTTAGTTTGATGATTACTTTCATGAAGAGACATACGCTGAAAAAGATAAAATCAAGTGTGTCACTAATCATTTAGTGGATAGAGCATCTCTTTGGTGGACTGTGGTTCGTAAGAGCATAGATTGTCCCACTACCTGGGAGAGTTTCAAAAAGAAGTTTATGAGAATTTCCTTCCTCCACAATTTCATGAAAAAGCCATAAAGCAATGGGAGCTTCTTCAGCAAAGAGATCGTGAGCCTATTTCTCAGTACACCGAATGCTTTTGGAATGCTTTACTCCAACTACGCATGATTGAAGACGTACCTGAAGCGAGTCACAAGCGCAAGTTTATGTCTGGATTACTTGGGCATTACTATGCTGAAGTCAATATGTTCAAGCCTGCAACTCTTGAAGATGCAATTTCTTTAGCTCATGACACTGAAGACAAGCTTCGAGGAAGAGACAAGCCTCCACAACAATTTCAAGCAAATGGTAACTATGGTTCTAAGCAATTCAATTCAAATTTTAGAAGATTCAATCAAAGTCGATTTCCTTCATCATCTTTCTGTAAGTCTTGGATAAAACCACTTGCTTTGCCATCAAATACCAATCAGAATCCTAAGCCATCCTCACAGCCAAATCCTAATACTCCTAGACTTCCTACCATTGCAAACAATGTATCTAAAGCCAAACCTATAGTGTGTTACAAATGCCATCAACCTCGACATCTAGCAGCCAATTGCCAATCGAAGAAGCCACCTGTCTATATCAACTATCTTGGAGCAATGGAAGATGAAGAACGTGAAGAAATGCTTGACTTTACGAAAGATGAGGACAACATTGCTACCACTTCGGATACTTTATCAGGTATGCCAACTCCACATTCTTTGTTGACAATGAAATGTTTAGTGCATGGAAAAGAAAAGATTATTTTGCATGATGATGGTAGTACACATGATTTTATTTCTGTAAAGTTAGTGAAAGAATTGAAATTACAAACTGTTCCTACACATTATCGTATTAAAGCAGCATTCTTAGGCACAAGGTATAATGGAACACAAGAGGTGCATGATTTAGAAATTCAAATTGGTGAATACACTGAAAGAAGGAATTTTCTAGTTGTACCATTACAGTCCAGTGATATTATCCTAGGTATGCCTTGGCATCATCAGCATAATCCTGACATAGATTATTCCACACATTCAATTAAAATTCATTTTCAAGGAAAACACATTACATTGTATGGTATGCACGCATCCAATAATTTTCCACTGCTTATTCATACTCAAGCTAAACGTGCATTACGCAAAAGTAGTAAATTTTATCTAATTTGGGTGAATGAACTTCAAGCTAAAGAAAAACATATGCACCCTAGGCATAAATAATTCCTTGCACAATTTAAACATTGTTTTGCTGAAGATCTACCACTTGGACTACCTCCTTTACGTCCTAAAGACCACAAAATAGATTTAATTCCTAGTACACAACCACCCTATAAAGCACCATATAGGCATAACCAGATCAAACAGAAAGAAATTCAAAATCAAGTTGAGGAATCATTAAATAGAGGATTAATTAAACCTAGTAGTTCTCCATTTGGCACACCTGTTTTGTTGGTAAAGAAGAATAATAATACTTATCGCATGTGCATTGATTATCGTGCCCTAAATAAGATTACTATAAAGAATAGATATCCAATTCCTAGGGTAGATGATCTTATGGATAAACTACAAGGTTTTGCCATATTTAGTAAAATAGATCTTAAATCTGGTTATCATTAGGAGAGATTAGATAAATATGATATATTTAAGACTGCATTTAGAACACAATTTTGTCATTATGAATTTTTAGTGATGCCTTTTGGATTGACTAATGCACCTGCTACATTCAGTAGAATGATGAATTGCATATTTTTGAAATATCAGCATTGTGTTATAGTATTCTTTGATGATATCTTGGTATTCAGAAAAAATGAGAAAGAACATTATGAACATCTGTCTTTGGTTTTCAAGTTGTTGAAAGATAATCAATTGTATGCTAATCCGAAAAAGAGTGAGTTCTTTCAAACAAAAATTGAATATCTAGGTCATATTGTGTCATTAGAAGGTACTAAGGTTGACCCTAAGAAGATAGAAGCAATATTGAACTGGCCTATACCCAAAAATGTGCATGACTTACGTTCTTTTCTAGGTCTTGCTAGTTTTTATAAGAAGTTTGTGCGAAATTTTTCATTACTTGCTTTGCCTTTGACTAAACTTTTAAAGAAATGTATTGTTTATCATTGGTCTGATAATCAACATAAATATTTTAATTTATTGAAACATGCATTAACCCATGCTCCTGTATTACAACTACCTGATTTCAATAGACCATTCTTTTTAGTAGTTACTGATGCTAGCGGATCTGGAATAGGAGCTGTACTTATGCAAGATAATCATCCCATAGTCTATTTTAGCTGTAAACTGAAACCATCTGAACTTAAATATTCCACATATGATAAAGAATTGTTAGCTGTTATACAAGTTTTAAGACAATGGAAACATTACTTAATGGATTCTGAGTTTATGATTAAGATTGACCAACAAAGTATTAGACATCTCCTTAGTCAACCTCAAATATCTGACCGACATATCAAATGGGTAGCTTTTATTCAGAGTTTTCATCCCCTTATCCAATATCAACCAGGTAAAGAAAATGTAGTAGCTGATGCTTTAAGTAGAAGACCCACCATTCATAATATTTCTGTCATATCATTTGATTATCTAACTTCTATGAAAGATACTTATCATCAGGACATTACTTTTCATGCTGATTGGAATAAATTAGTTAGAAATAATTGGATTCCTATTGATTCACTATCTTATAATGATGGATTCATGTTTTATGAAAAAGAGATTATGTGTTACAGTCCCATTTAGATCTTTTGTTTTGAATGAGATTCATTGTCCTCCATATCAAGGTCATAGAGGTATCATATCTAATTTAAGTACATTGACTGAAGATTTTTATTGGCCACATATGGACACTGATATATCTAACTTTGTTTCTGAATGTTTGGTTTGTCAAAGAGTTAAGAGACATCATGGTAAACAGTATGGTTTACTTATGGCTTTATCTATTCAATCAAGTCCATGGGAACAGATTTCTATGGACTTTATTATTGGTTTACCTAATACTAAAGCTAACCATGATATGATTTTGACTGTTGTAGACAGGTTTAGTAAACAAGCATATTTCATTCCATGTAAGAAAACTTTAACAGTATCTCAGGCAGCACAATTGTTTTTGAAAACTGTTTTTACTAATCATGGTTTACCAAAAGTTATTATTTCTGATCTTGATTCTAGATTTTGTAATAATTTTTGGAATACTTTGTTTGCTAACCTAGGAACAAAGATTGATTTCTCATCTGCATTTCATCCTGAAACTAATGGTCAAACAAAAGCCACTAACAGTACTATTTTAGATCTTTTACGTGCTTACACTATTTCTAAGCCACAAACATGGGACACACATTTGCACTTACTATAGTTTGCATATAATAATACACCACACATAGCTACAAAGAAAGTACCATTTGAAGTGATTTATGGTTATAGATTGTCTACACCTGTTGCATCTTTATCAAATAGAATTCAGAGTGCTGATGATATTGCTAACATGCACGCTACTATTTTTGATGAGGTTAAAGACATGATTGCCAAAGCCCAGCAATCATATACAAAACAAGCCAATAAGAAAAGACAGGCCATGAATTTCAAAGTTGATGACTATGTTTGGTTAAGAATAGAAAAACATAGATTACAAAGTGTAGATAAACACCCAGTTGTGAAACTAGCACCTAGATTCTATGGACCATTCAAGATCATTCACAAAATCAATGACAATATATTCAAGTTAGAACTACCACCACATTGGAAAATTCACAACACATTTCACATTAGTTTATTATGACCCTTTAGAGGCCAATTACATGTACACCATGTTTATGAAAACCCACCTTTGCTAGATGAAGAGACTAAAATCCTTGAGCCTGAAGCTATCATAGATACTGACTTTATGACCACTAGAACTGGCCGTAGATATTCTAGATATTTGGTCAAGTTTAAAAACCATCCTATTGAAGAGGCCCAATGGATGCACGCTAGAGACTTAAATGCCTTCCCCACTTTGTTAGCTCCACATTGAGCTAATAGCAATTGAGGACAATTGCTATCCCACCCCGGGGGTATGATGCCAGGAGGCATATTTCACGGTGGATTCCGTGCCATGGTGGATTTCGTGAGGTTTTACGGTGAATTCCGTAAACTTTGTTGACCGGGGCTCATACACAAAGTGGATTCTTTGTGCGAGAAGTTGATAGGGATGCCTATCCTTTTCGGGTAATTCATTAATTTAGTGTGTACATGGGTGATTCCATAGTGGGTGATTCCGCAAAATACATATTAAATTAATAAACGTTTATGAGTTTAGAGTGCGCACTCGTGATAAATTAAGGTTAGGATTGATTTCTAACCAGTTGATTTATTTATGTAGCTGAAGACTGCTAGGTATTCACTTTTTTCGATTTAATTGTATTATTTTACTAACGATTGTGAATGCTTCAGTTGATATGTAGAGATAGCAGCAGTGGCGGAGGAAAGCATTGGAGGATAGCGTGTATTCGAGTTATCACTTATATTTTGATGGACGCATACCTTAGGCATGGCGTCTATATTTTGTCGCGCCTATTTATTAAGGCGTTGGATATTTATTTATTATTTTGTATGCGCATGGGTGCACGATTATGATATTTGTATTTGGATATTGTATTGGGTATGCCTGACTCTTTGGGTGTCCGCCCATTAGCTTTATTTCTATTTTGTGCTAAAGCAAACTCAAAAGCCAAAAGCGTGCTATTTTGTAATTTGGGCTATTATTTGAGCTTGAAGATGATTAATACATAAAATACATGCTTTGTGGAGCACTCACACAAGGCATGGGGGGAGATTGCACCCAATTGGTCTCTTGTTCATGTCGTGCATGCTTTCTACCTTGAGTTTTGTGCAAAAAGTAGAGTTCTTTTGTTCTTGGGGACCTTTCGGTGCTCACTATGCGAGCATACAGCATCCGATCTGTGCACCATCATCATCCGGCATTGCATCAATCGCTACTAAAGCATCTCCAATGCTCCTCACCTTCAACACATACTCATTGACAGACATTTTTTCTTTCTTCAAGGCATTCAACTCTTGCTTGAGTTGAATCTTTCGTGCCTTTGTGTTTACTGAAAACATACTCTCAAAAACCGTCCAAGCTGCATGTGAAGTTTTTGCATTCCTGATATGTCCCAGCATAGTATTATCAATTACTGCAGATACCCAGTACATCACCTTTTAGTCTTTCACATTCCACTCTTTCCATGCTTTTAACTCATCTACAGTAGGGATACCCAGCTCTGGCTCCTTTTCTTCACCTGAGACAAACTCATAAAGGCCCTTTCCAATGAGGAAGTTTGTCACATGGGACTTCCATGAAGGGTAGTTGTTCTTGTCAAGCTTCTCAATAATGGGATTTCTATTGTTCTATGCCATTATCACAAACAAGGATATAGCACAGCAAGCTAGTCTTCTGCAATCTTCCACAACACATGCATAGTAATACACCAAGCAACCTTTTTCACTGATTGCTCAATAGTACATGTAATTTGCAACCTGTTTGCATGTAAACCTTATGTTTGCTTCTTGCAAACACCTCAAAAATTACAGATTCGCAATCTGTAACCTGTGCACCCACTTTCGGTCAATACAGTCGAAATCATAGTATACCCTGAAACTGTTGTCCGCAACCTTGCGGCTCTAAATTGGGACCTGAAATGGCCTCAGATGCCAAAAAAAACTGCATGAAAGCCCTATATAGTACTTTGCTCGCACACCAAATCTCACACCAATCTGAGATTTTTTACTCAACC
The DNA here is from genome assembly GCF_053477565.2 of Lygodium microphyllum. Classification (NCBI taxonomy): domain Eukaryota; kingdom Viridiplantae; phylum Streptophyta; class Polypodiopsida; order Schizaeales; family Lygodiaceae; genus Lygodium; species Lygodium microphyllum. Next base: position 116,696,565 of record NC_141148.1, read on the forward strand.
TTACTTCCGGTGACTCCACAGGCACTATCCAAGAGAGAGAGTGGAGGATGGGAGAGCTTCTTACCCGTGGCTTGCTTGCTCGAACCTTGCTTCTTCTCCTTCACTTCATCCTTCAAAATTAGCCTCTCTCAATGGTGCAACTCTGATACCATGTCAAGAATCGCTTGGTGGGGGGACTTGCTCAAGATGCTGCGCCAAACACACACATAATGCACAAGGAGAAGCTCACTCAAGAGACAAGAAGAGAGATGGAGGCCAAAACGTTTTCTTGTTGGTTTCTTTTTCTTCTTCCACACACTTTACAATATACACAAAGTATAGATAAGATATAACATAAAGAAAAGTGGCCTACTAAGTCAAACAATGCATAATCGACTACACTAGTTGACTGGTGCTATAACTATGCCAGCTATAAATAGGTGTAACAACCTAAATATAATAAGTAATGAGTGAGTGGCCATGTGAGAGTCATAATGACCACCGACGTGCTAAGTGTAGATATGTGGACCCATCTAACTAGACGTTCCATCATTAATATCCGCATGTGTTGCCCTCCTAAGGGACAAAAACGAAGTGAGGTAGAAAAACGATATAATGCTCTCACACATAAAAATGGACAAAAATATATAGTGGCCAAAGAAAGTGAAGATGCTAGGGAGTTTGAGAAATGTCCAAGGCAAGCATGGAGAAAATTGCAAACCAAACAATCAAATGTTATGGGGGATTTTACATATGTTGACATGCTATCGTATGTTACAAAACTTTACATGGATAAATGGTGCGCAGATCGGATGTTGTACGCTCGCGTAGTGAATGCTGGAAGGTCCCCAAGAACAATAGAACTCTACTTTTTGCACAAATTACAAGGTAAAAAGCTTGAACGACATGAACAAGAGACCAATTGGGTGCAATCTCCCCCCATGCCTTGTGTGAGCCCTCCACAAAGCATGTATTTTATGTATTATTCATCTTCAAGCTCAAATAATAGCCCAAATTACAAAATAGCAAGCTTTTAGCTTTTGAGTTTGCTTTAACACAAAATAGGAATAAAGCTAGTGGACAGTGCCCAAAGAGTCTGGCATGCCCAATACAATGTCCAAGTAGAAATAACATAATCGTGCGCCCATGCGCATACAAAATAATAATAAATATCCAACGCCTCAATAAATAGGCGTGACAAAATATAGATGCCATGCCTAAGGTATGCACCCATCAAAATATAAGTGATAACTCGAATACACGCTATCCTCCAATGCTTTCCTCCACCACTGCTGCTATCTCTACACATCAATTGAAGCATTCACAATCGTTAGTAAAATAATACAATTAAACCGACAAAAGTAAACACCTAGTAGTCTTCAGTTACATAAATAAATCAACTGGCTAGAAATAAATCCTAACCTTAATTTATTACGAGTGCGCACTCTAAACTCATAAACGTTTATTAATTTAATATGCATTTTGCGGAATCACCCGCTATGGAATCACCCATGTACACACTAAATTAATGAAATGCCCGAAAAGGACAGGCGTCCCCATCAACTTCTCGCACAAAGAATCCACTTTGTGTATGAGCCCCGGTCATCAAAGTTTACAGAATCCACCGTAAAACCTCACGGAATCCATCGTGGCACGGAATCCACCGTGAAATATGCCTCCTGGCATCATATTCCATAGGATCCCACCTCCCCCCCCCTTTTTCCTATAAAATTTCCCTCCCCTTCCCTTAAGCAGAGGAGATACTACCTCCTTTCCAACCCCTTGCTGCAGGCTAAAAGAGGGAGAGGGAGAGAGAGAGAGAGAGTAGAGTAGTTTATTATCGCCACGGAAGGCCAAATTATGACCCATGAGACCTTTCCACATATACAATGATTCTCCTCCCCCATGGTAGGAAAGGGGTAGCTGTGGTGAAATAATGATTTATGCAGCGTGGTTCTCCCGAAAGCGTAACATGCGAGTGATGAGAGCCGCTAACTTCGATATAGGAGTAGTGGTTAAAAATTGGTGGAGTGGCCCCTGTAAAGGGATATCAAAGTTAGCCCGTATATGTGCATATACTGGGCATGTCATAATCATGTGCTCCTCTGATTCTACAGTTTGTAGTCCACATAGCTTGCATAATCTTGTCTCTCTTGCCTATCCTCCACATAATGTACTTTTTGTGGGGTCTTTGATTGCTTAGTGTGCACAGCCATTAGCTTTGTTTTTGATACATTCACCGTCAAACCACTATCTTGACAAACCAGTTTAAGAATCCCCATGAACTGCTGCATACATTCCCCATTATATGTAAAGAAGATCACATCATCTGCATAAAGAAAGAGCAAGATGGCAAACCAATATGTGGGCTTTTGGCTTCCTCTTCATTCATAGCCGTGAGAAGTATTTCCTCTAGCTTATCAATGCATAAACCAAATAACATAGGGGAGAGTGGGCAACCTTTTTTAACTCCCATATTACTCTCAAATACTTGTGACAGCCCATTGCGACCTCTGAGGTAGCACACCACTCATTGGTATATCTTGTAAATTTCCATGCGTAGATCATTTGGGACCCCTAATTCTTGCATTCATTGCCATAAGCTAACTCTTGGTACGGTGTCAAAAGCCTTCTTAAAATCCACAAAACAACAATACAAGGTTACTCCCTCAAGTCGACTCTCATCCATAAGCACACGTAAAGTAACCAAATGGTCTGGTGTTATGACCATGGCTAAAACCTGCTTGTCCATAAGCTCATTTGTTATTACTTTCTGCCCATTTACTCAATTACATTTCCAAGATAGTACTGAATAGCTTTTCCATGGCTGAACTAACCATAATTGTGTGGTAGTTTGTGAGAAAATTGTGATCTCCTCCCTTATACAATGGTTGTATCCAATTCTCTTGCCATTCTTGGGGAAAACCATATGCAAAAGCATCATATATCACATGCAACATAAACAGTCTCGTCTCCTTTGTTGTCCATTTCAACATCTCCACATTCAAGTGCAAAGTATCACATGCTTTTCCATTAGCCATCTTGTTGAGGGCTGCCTCCAATGTTTCTAAAGTGAATAGAGCACTAAAAGTATGTGTACGTACATCACATTTGATGGGCTATACCCCTTTATTGGTGCGCAGATCGGATGCTGTACGCTCGCGTAGTGAATGCCGGAAGGTCCCCAAGAACAATAGAACTCTACTTTTTGCACAAATTACAAGGTAAAAAGCTTGAACGACATGAACAAGAGACCAATTGGGTGCAATCTCCCCCCATGCCTTGTGTGAGCGCTCCACAAAGCATGTATTTTATGTATTATTCATCTTTAAGCTCAAATAATAGCCCAAATTACAAAATAGCAAGCTTTTAGCTTTTGAGTTTGCTTTAACACAAAATAGGAATAAAGCTAGTGGACGGTGCCCAAAGAGTCTGGCATGCCCAATACAATGTCCAAGTAGAAATAACATAATCGTGCGCCCATGCGCATACAAAATAATAATAAATATCCAACGCCTCAATAAATAGGCGCGACAAAATATAGGTGTCATGCCTAAGGTATGTGCCCATCAAAATATAAATGATAAATCGAATACTCGCTATCCTCCAATGCTTTCCTCCGCCACTGCTGCTATCTCTACACATCAACTGAAGCATAAACAATCGTTAGTAAAATAATACAATTAAACCGACAAAAGTGAATACCTAGCAGTCTTCAGCTACATAAATAAATCAACTGGCTAGAAATAAATCCTAACCTTAATTTATTACGAGTGCGCACTCTAAACTCATAAACGTTTATTAATTTAATATGCATTTTGCGGAATCACCCGCTATGGAATCACCCATGTGCACATAAATTAATGAAACGCCTGAAAAGGACAGGCGTCCCCATCAACTTCTCGCACAAAGAATCCACTTTGTGTATGAGCCCCGGTCATCAAAGTTTACAGAATCCACCGTAAAACCTCACGGAATCCACCGTGGCACGGAATCCACCGTAAAACCTCACGGAATCCACCGTGGCACGGAATCCACCGTGAAATATGCCTCCTGGCATCATACCCCCGAGGCGGGATAGCAATTGACCTCAATTGCTATTAGCTGAGCTAACAGAGTGGGGAAAGCATTTAAGTCTCTAGCATGCATCCATTGAGCTTCCTGTACAGGATGGTTCTTAAATTTAACTAGATATCTAGAATATCTTCGGCCAGTTCTAGTGGTCAGAAAGTCAGTGTCTATGATAGCTTCTGGTTTAAGTATTTCAGTCTCTTCCTCTAACAAAGGTGGGTTTTCATAAACAGGGTGTACAAGTAGTTGGCCTCTAAATGGTCTTAATAAATTAATGTGAAATGTGTTGTGAATTTTCTAGTGAGGTGGTAATTCTAACTTGAATGCATTGTCATTAATTTTATGAATGATCCTAAATGGTCCATAGAATCTAAGGGCTAATTTCACAACTGGGTGTCTATCTACACTTTGTAATCTACGTTTTTCTATTCTCAACTAAACATAGTCATCAACTTTGAAATTCATTGCTTATCTTTTCTTATTGGCTTGTTTGGTATATGATTGCTGGGCTTTGGAAATCATGTCTTTAACCTCATCAAAAATAGTATTATGCATACTAGCAATATGATCAGCACTCTAAATTCTATTTGACAAAGATGCAATAGGTGTAGATAATCTATAACCATAAATCACTTCAAACGGTGCTTTCTTTGTAGATGTGTGTGGTGTATTGTTATATGCAAACTGTAATAAATGCAAATCTGTATCCCATGTCTGTGGTTTAGAAATAGTATAAGCACGTAAAAGATCTAGAATAGTGCTATTAGTGGCTTCTGTTTTTCCATTAGTTTCAGGATGAAATGCAGATGAGAAATCAATCTTTATGCCAAGGTTAGCAAACAAAGTAATCCAAAAGTTGTTACAAAATCTAGAATCACGATCAGAAATAATAACTTTTGGTAATCCATGGTTAGTGAAAACAGTTTTCAAAAACAATTGTGCTATCTGTGATGCTGTTAAAGTTTTCTTACATGGAATGAAATATGTTTGTTTACTAAACCTATCTACTACTGTCCAAATTATATCATGGTTAGATTTAGTATTAGGTAAACCAATAATAAAATCCATAGAAATTTGTTCCCATGGTCTAGATGGAATAGATAAAGGCATAAGTAATCCATACTGTTTACCATGATGTCTCTTAACTCTTTGACAAATCAAACATTCAGAAACAAAGTTAGATACATCAGTGTCCATATGCGGCCAATAAAAATCTTCAGTTAATGTTCGTAAAGTAGATATGATACCTCTATGACCTTGATATGGGAGACAATGAATCTCATTCAAAACAAAAGATCTGAATGGAACTGTAACACATAATCTCTTTTCATAAAACATAAATCCATCATTATATGACAATGAATCAATAGGAATCAAGTTATTTTGAACTAATTTATTCCAATCAGCATGAAAAGTAATATCCTGATGATAAGTATCTTTCATAGCAATCAAAGAATCAAAAGATATAACAGAAATATTATGAATGGCAGGTCTTCTACTTAATGCATCAGCCATTACATTTTCTTTACCGGGTTGATATTGAATGATAGGATGAAAACTCTGGATAAAGGATGCCCATTTGATATGTCGGTCAGATATTTGGGTTGGCTAAGTAAATGTCTAATACTTTGCTGATCGGTCTTAATCATAAATTCTGAACCCATTAAGTAGTGTTTCCACTGTCTTAATGCTTGTACAACAGCTAGTAATTCTTTGTCATATGTGGAATATTTCAGTTCAGAGGGTTTCAGCTTACAACTAGAATAGGCTATGGGATGATTATCCTACATAAGTACACCTCCTATTCCTGATCCACTAGCATCAGTTCACTATTAAAAAGAATGGTCTACTAAAATCAGGAAACTGTAAGACAGGGGCATGGGTTAATGCATGTTTCAATAAGTCAAAGGATTTCTGTTGATTATCAGACCAATGATAAACAATACCTTTCTTGAGAAGTTTGGTTAATGGTAAAGCAAGTAATGAAAAATTATGTACAAACTTCCTATAGAAACTAGCAAGACCAAGGAAAGATCGTAACTCATGCACATTTTTAGGTACAGGCCAATTCAATATTGCATCTATTTTCTTAGGATCAACTTTAATTCCATGAGATGATACAATATGACCTAAATACTCAATTTCTGTTTTAAAGAATTCACTCTTTTTCGGATTTGCATACAGTTGATTATCTTTTAATAACTGGAAAACCAATGACAAATGCTCATAATGTTCCTTCTCATTTTGACTAAACACCAAAATATCATCAAAGAAGACAATAACACAATACTGATATTTCAAAAATATACGGTTTATCATTCTACTAAATGTAGCAGGTGCATTAGTCAATCCGAATGGCATCACTAAAAATTCATAATGACCAAACTGTGTCCTAAATGCAATCTTGAATATGTCTGGCTTATCTAGTCTCACCTGATGATAATCAGATTTAAGGTCTATTTTACTAAATATAGCAGATCCTTGTAGTTTATCCATAAGGTCATCGACTCTAGGAATTGGATACCTATTCTTTATTGTGATCTTATTTAAAGCTCGATAGTCAATGCACATACGATAGGTATTATTCTTTTTCTTGACTAACAGAAGAGGTGCACCAAATGGAGAACTACTAGGTCTAATCAATCCTCTATTTAGTAATTCCTCAACTTGACTTTGAATTTCTTTTTGCTCTATCTGGTTATGCCTATATGGTGCTTTGCAAGGTGGTTGTGTACCAGGAATCAAATCTATTTTATGGTCTTCTGGACGTGAAGGAGGTAAACCAGGTGGTAGATCTTCGGCAAAACAGTTTTTAAAATGTGCAAGAAATTCTTTATGCCTAGGGTGCATATGATTTTCTTTTACTTGCAGTTCATTCACCCAAATGAGATAGGATTTACTACTTTTGCGTAATGCACGTTTAGCTTGAGTATGCGAAAGCAGTGGAAAAGCATTAGATGCATGCACACCATACAATGTAATATGTTTTCCTTGAAATTGAATATTAATTGAATGTGTGGAATAATCTATATCTGGGTTATGCTGATGATGCCAAGGCATACCTAAAATAATGTCACTGGATTGTAATGGAACAACTAGAAAATTTCTTCTTTCAGTGTATTGACCAATTTGAATCTCTAAGTCATGCACTTCCTATTTACCATTATACCTAGTGCCTAAGAATGCTGCTTTAATGCGATAATGCGTAGGTACAGTCTGTAACTTCAATTCTTTTACTAGCTTTGCTGAAATAAAATCATGAGTGCTACCGTCATTATGCAAAATAATCTTTTCCTTTCCATGCACTAAACATTTCATAGTCAATAAAGAATGTGGAGTTGGCATACCTGGTAAAGTATCCGAAGTAGTAGTAGTGTCATCCTCATCTTCCGTGAAATCAGGCATATCTTCATGTTCTTCATCTTCCATTGCTCCAAGATAGTTGATATGGGCAGGTGGCTTCTTCAAATGGCAATTTACTACTAGATGTCTAGGCTGGTGGCATTTATAACATACTATAGGCTTGGCTTTGGTCATTGTTTGCAATGGCGGGAAGTCTAGGTACATTAGGATTTGGCTGTGGAATAGACTTGGGGTTTTGATTGACATTGGATGGTAAAGCAGGTGGTTTTGCCCAATTTTTATGGAAAGATGATGAAGTGAAATGACCTTGATTAAATCTTCTAAAATTTGAGTTGAATTGCTTAGATCCATAGTTACCATTGGCTTGGAATTGCTGTGGACGTCTGTCTCTACCTCGCAGCTTGTCTTCAGTGTCGTGAGCTAATGAAATTGCGTCTTCAAGAGTTGCAGGCTTGAACATGTTAACTTCAGCGTAGTAATGCCCAAGGAGTCCAGACATATACTTGCGCTTGTGTGTCGCTTCAGGTACGTCTTCAAGCATGCGTAACTGGAGTAGTGCATTCCAAAAACGCTCTGTGTACTGAGGAATAGGCTCACGATCCCGTTGCTTAAGAAGATCCCATTGCTTTATAGCTATCTCATGAAATTGGGAAGGAAGAAAATTCTGCATAAACTTCTTCTTGAAATTCTCCCAGGTAGTGGGACAATCTATACTCTTGCGTACTACAGCCCACCAAAGAGATGCTCTATCCACTAAACGATTAGTGACCCACTTGATTTTATCTTTTTCTGCATAGGTTTCCTCATGAAAGTAGTCGTCAAACTGACTAATGAATGCAATGACATTTTTTCCCTCTCGAGTGCCATTGAAAGTACGGAATTTGAAATTTCTTTTACTTATCTTTGATTCCTTGCGGATAGTTTGAGCTTCGAGAGTCTCGTCGATGGTACGTCGGATAAGATCTTCAGATTGAGGTTCCTCTTTGTTGGTAGTCGATCTTTGTAAATTTGCCAGTTGAACTTGCAATGCTTGCCTAGCTCGTCGTTCTTCATCCAATTGCATCATAATTAAGTGCAGCTTTTGCTCCATCGTAGGTTCAGGTAGGTCGCCTTCAGCCATTAAATCATCCATATGTGGTTCCATCATCCTGCAAAACTCAAAAGACCTCTCACTCTCAAAATCAAGTTAGCGGGATGAGCGTAGCTCAAGTTCGGGAATACAAGGCTTATATGTTTTTGGGTATGGCTTTCACAATCTTTGAAAAATCTGTGTTTTATCCTTCTTCGTATCCTGAAAATGCTTCAGCAAACCTGCGTATGCGTAGAGTACCTTCCAATGAACAACTTTGCAGTTCGGAATTTCTGCGCAGGAACAATCCTTCTATGAGTTTTGAACAGAAGTCAGTTTTGACTCCAGTTGACTTGTCTGACTTGCAGAGTACTAGACTAATGTGACTTGCAGAGTTTGTAGACTTGCAGAACTTAGTTGCTTTGTCGGACTTGCAGAACTTCAACTTGATAGACTTGCAGAATTTGATTGGTCGTGTGTGACTTGGAGTTTTGATATGACTTGACTGATTGAAGCTTAAGTGATTAAGCTTGGTAGTGTGGCAGCAAGTCGTCGATTTGAGGGGGGGAGGGGTGTTTTTGCAATGCGGCGCAAAATTTGGAGGTCTCCTGAGATACCACGCGATTACATTTGAAGCTTTAAGCTTCTTAAAGCTTATAAAGCTTTAATACTAAACTTGATAATCATAAAAGCTTTTAAGCTTTTGGGCTATGGAGGCTTATCTCTGTGTATGAAGACGACTTGATGAAGAAGAGATAGAAGTGGTCCTCCGCCTGTGCAGACCGGTCCTTCGCAGTCAGATGATGGAAACAGAGGTTCTTGATCGCCAGGAATCCGCCTGTATCGACCGTTCGCGAACGAGATTGACCGTAGAGCCCGATCGTTCCAGGAGCTCCGCCTTCGCACAAGATGGGTAGCGATTGGAAGCTCTTGATCTCAGCTTCGCTCTGATATCACTGGTGCGCAGATCGGATGCTGTACGCTCGCGTAGTGAATGCCGGAAGGTTCCCAAGAACAATAGAACTCTACTTTTTGCACAAATTACAAGGTAAAAAGCTTGAACGACATGAACAAGAGACCAATTGGGTGCAATCTCCCCCCATGCCTTGTGTGAGCGCTCCACAAAGCATGTATTGTATGTATTATTCATCTTCAAGCTCAAATAATAGCCCAAATTACAAAATAGCAAGCTTTTAGCTTTTGAGTTTGCTTTAACACAAAATAGGAATAAAGCTAGTGGACGGTGCCCAAAGAGTCTGGCATGCCCAATACAATGTCCAAGTAGAAATAACATAATCGTGCGCCCATGCGCATACAAAATAATAATAAATATCCAACGCCTCAATAAATAGGCGCGACAAAATATAGGTGTCATGCCTAAGGTATGTGCCCATCAAAATATAAATGATAAATCGAATACTCGCTATCCTCCAATGCTTTCCTCCGCCACTGCTGCTATCTCTACACATCAACTGAAGCATAAACAATCGTTAGTAAAATAATACAATTAAACCGACAAAAGTGAATACCTAGCAGTCTTCAGCTACATAAATAAATCAACTGGCTAGAAATAAATCCTAACCTTAATTTATTACGAGTGCGCACTCTAAACTCATAAATGTTTATTAATTTAATATGCATTTTGCGGAATCACCCGCTATGGAATCACCCATGTGCACACTAAATTAATGAAACGCCCGAAAAGGACAGGCGTCCCCATCAACTTCTCGCACAAAGAATCCACTTTGTGTATGAGCCCCGGTCATCAAAGTTTACAGAATCCACCGTAAAACCTCACGGAATCCACCGTGGCACGGAATCCACCGTGAAATATGCCTCCTGGCATCAGAATACGTGGTTATTACAATAATCTCATGTATCATATTATCACTTGTTCACTTTTTTGTATCCTTACAAAAGACCCGAAAGCTAATATCAGTGTTTTAAAGATTTATATATGTACTTTTAATGAAAAGTACATATCATGAATCGTATATGCACACTGAGATACTCATTAGGGCCAAAAACGCTTCAAAAATGGCACTTGTAAGAAAGTGATTAAGTTGCTAATTAGTTGAGGTTTAGGAAGAATAAAACCTCTAAATTTGGTTGTCCAGATGTGATTAATGAGAGAATATTTGGTTCATTGAAGAGGTCAGCCATTAATTGCCCTCATCTTTTAATCCAGGTCAGGGGTCACCTTTTGGGCCGTTTATTGTCTTGGAACTTGAGAGATTTTGTATTTTCGAGATTTTTGTACGAACTTCGCATTTGTTTGCTCCCGCATTTTCTTTCTATACACTATTCTCTTTTACCATTCCTTTTGTTGCACTTGCTTCCTACCACTGTGAGATTCTTGCTCGGTTCATTTGCTAGAATATTTAGCAATACTACTTCAAATAACACAGGCGCAAGCACACGTAAATACAAGCTATCTATTCAGCTAGATCCGACTTACACATCTTGGAGAAGTATACATCATCGAGTATTGATAGATGAGATTGAAGCCAACAGGTTGCGAACACAAGGAATGAAGCATATAGATTTGTGGGTGGATGGAAATATCTATCCCAGGGATCCTTCTACAGGTAGACCACCTCCTTTTTTGAATGTCGATGACTATATAAGATATGCTGGAGAAGGTTACAATGGAATGCTTGGCTACTGTATGAGGTTATACTCTGCATCTTACACATATATAGCTCAAGTGCACGAAATGAAAAAAGCACTAGAAACTACACAAACAAATATTTTAGAGTTGACAAGTCAGATTGATATTTTGAAAAATGTTAACAATTCAGTGCAGGATAAGCTAACACGCTTGAGAGAAACTCCAGCAGGATTTAGAGAGAGGAAGAGACCATTAAAAAATATAACCAGCTTGTGTGAGAGAGCAAAGAAAAGGAGACTAAATCTTACAAAGAAATATGTCTCTAACATACTAGGCATAAATATCCGAGAGAATGAGGAAAGAATCAAACTTTTGAAGGAAACCATGAATAAGAAAGACATTTTGAGGATTCTTAAGTCACCAGAAAATGTGGATTTGAGAGGTCCAACTCTGAGAGAGTTAGTGAAGGATTTAAAAGGCACAGTGAAAGCAAATGAAATCGTAGAGACATGTGATACTGTGGGTATAAGTCGAAAAGGTTATCGTGCTATCTCTGGATTATGGTTTAAAAATCTTAAACACAATAGGGTAACTATATTTGGATTGCCCCGAGCCCTTGCAGTTTCGACTGCAAGAATTTCCATGAATCGCAAGATTCCACATGTTTTTGGAGATTACATTCACATCGAAAGGTCTATGTCCTATGAAAAACAAAAAAAACAGGCAATTTTTTATTACAATGAGTTTAACAATATATGGGTTGATCTAAAAAAGGTGCAAATTGCAATGGTTCACATGTATAAAATCACAGTAGAAGAAAGTTATGGTGTTCTAAAGTTTGCCTTGAAGTTGGATGAAGCACAGATTCAAAAGGGACAGAAGATGGAAAGAATTAGCATTTGCCTCATGAACATGCCATTGGACCATGGCAATGGCGAGGGCAAAGCTCCATTGCATAAGATCCAATCCGTGATGGAGATTTGGTGGATTGGTGCAGCCTAGGTACCAATTGAAAATCATCAAACGTTGAAATGGTTATCAAATGTATGCTTGGAATATGTAATGGTGCAAATGCAAAATATCCTTGCATTTATTGCATGGAAAGTATTGGATCCAAAGATTGGAGTAGTTTGCGACCAGTAAGAAGAGCCCCAAATAGAGACTCTATAGATTTGAGTAAATTTAAAAACATAGAAGACATCTGGGATCCCATTCTTTCCATCTCTCTTAAGAATGTTCATATTTGTACTTTGCATGCACAGATTAGAATAATCGATAAGCTTCTCAGGTTGCATCTTGACTACGCATATTCCATTAAGCCATTATCTTTATCAGATGAGTGTATTGATAAATGCGAGGCATTGCTATCGAAAATGGGATTTCATGGGGGCCAAGTTCACTTGAGAAAGGATCCAATACTTTCAGGAAAAACAAGAGATATCTTGGCCGATGTCTCTATGGGAGGCTCAAAAGCTAGACGATTCTTAGGAAACCATTCAGGAAGGCAGGTGAATGCGGCTTGGGAGTGTTGGAGAGAGCTATGTGAGATCACAACAAATGTTGCAAGCACGCCGAGGCTTGCATTTCTTAGAATGGAGGTCTGGATACACCTTGATGTTTTTCTGAAACTCCTCAGGCAACATAAGACAACATATACATATGCGGAAGAGTTCAAAAGATCAATCACAAAGCTTGTTCAGGCGATAAAGAGGCATGGGGAGAAAAAGATATCACTTTTTATCTGGTAAAGTAATAATTATTTAATATGGACTTATTTTGATAGGTTTTTCAATTGGTATAAAATTTGTGTTACTTTGTATTGCAGCATATTCTTCATATTCATGGACCTTTCTTTGTGGAGGAGCATGGCCCCTTAGCAACTTATAGCAACCAAGGCATGGAAAAATCCCACTATCAAGCACGCACAAGTTATTTTCGAAGCACAAGGCATGGGGGAGGAGTTACAAAAAGCAATGCTTTGGAGGAGCTATTCAACTGGTTTTTTCGATGACAACTTCAAAGAATGCAAATAAAAGATGGCAATGACACATGAGCAATCGCACTTTTATATATAAGAAAGAATATATACAAAGCTAGTTTTCCAAAACTCTCACATTCTCTTCCTCCTCAGGAATCTTTCCTCTATATCGTAGAAATTTTTTTCTCTTGTAGCCAGCTATAGATTTTACATCAGTTCGGTCTGCAGCTAAGGCGTAGGATGAAAACGCCAAAAAGTATCCTGCTCTAGAAGTAGAGTAACCTGGACCGTAGCCAAAAATCCTAATTGCTGTAGTCTTTTCCAAAAACATTACTTTGTGGGCATTATATTGTAATCCTGAGAAACCTAGAAGCCTTGTAATAGCTTTAATACAAAGTATCGGCCATGCTGCATCCTCTGAGAAACTACTATGAAGTACAAAAAAGGAATCAGGGTCAATCCTAGCCAAGTAGTGGCCGAGTGCAATGTCTTTGGTGGTGTTACTAGCAGCTCTCGATCCTTTGCCACGCCCCAAGAAGTTATCTGTATCAGCAATCTCCAACTGCAAATAAAACCCATACTAAATGAGCATGAAATGTAAACCTACCAATGTGTAAAAGCAAATTCAAAATTATCTTACCACTTGATTTTCATCATACTCCAATTTAAATGGATTCCATAAATTAATTGATGATGCTGTCTCATTGGTGTTAGTCAATTCGTTAACATATTCAGACTCCTCTCTTCCAAAATTGGAAATCTCGAGTTCTCTTTGAATGCGATCGAAGACCTCATCAGTAATACTCAACTCTTTCTCAGCTTCTTTGGCCTTTTCAAAACAAAGAGAGAGGGCCTCACCAGCATCAATAAACTTATAATCTAGAGTTTCTTTATCAAGTTTCAGAATCTCTTCCTTTGATTCATTTTCTGTGTCAATTATCCCATTTACAGCATCAGAAGCCTCTGCAATAATTGCAAGACAATAATCTTCCCTGAGATTAAAAAGTTTTTGAATATCTGACAGTAAAATGTACTCCTTGTCCTTGAAAGGTATACATGGTAGGGAAGGAACAATATGGTGAGAACTCTCATCAGGTTGAGGGTTTGTATCTCCTTGGCTCTCCTCAATGATAGTCTCAGCTTTGAAGTGAGCAACATCCAAATTCTCAGCAATAGAAGCCTCAAAATTTGTATCTACAACCTCCTCTGTTTCCTTTTCATCTACCAGATCATCTAACATGCAAAAGCTGGCAGACTTTGCTCCTTCCAACTGTTGCTCCTCAGCTTTCACAGGGTATTTGACAAGGGTGAAAACAATAAAAGCAGCAGATTTTCTCATCATCTTATAGTTTTTGGAATGAGTGCAGCAAAATATGTCTCTTGAATAAAACCTCTCCAGAGAGTGGGCCCTACACTTTTTAGTAAATACTGACTTTTCATTTCCTGTTGACCCAATGGGAACATGGACATATTCAATTGTGTGAACTTCAACAGAAGGACCTGCAAGATTTTCAAACTCCAAAAAGTCCTCCACAATATATTTTTCACAAGATTTCAGAACTTTGTCAAGTTCCCAATCAGGATTAAACACATTTTTCACAACTCCATAGAATGAGAGATCCATTCCATTCTGAAGCATAAATTCAAGTAGCCTCTCTGATGGAGTGATATCAGTGAGCTCTGATACTCCTTGACCTCTCACTACCGACGTTCGCTTCCCTGGAGATGTACTTGGCCTTCTCACACTGGTGGCAAAGGATGGAGAGGAAAAAGAATGCACAGGCTCATCACATGTTGATGCCCTTGAGCCTTTTGAAAGCCTTCTTCTTTTACCAGTTCCTGGAGAAACCTTGGATCCTAGGAATTCTATGGGTTCAGACATGTTTATAACTTCTGCCGATACGGCGCGATAAGAGAGAAACGATTCAGACGGATAGGCCCCCTCGCGCCGTATCGGTGATTCCAGTAAGAAGCCCGAAAGCCACAACGGTGGTCACACGAGCTTGGGCAGAATGAGCTTGAGAGGAGAGCTGAAAGAAGACTCTTCAGAACCTCCAAAATGACGCGAAGAGAGGAAAGCGAAGAAGGCAAACAGTCGCCCTCGCGCCGTATTAGCAATACAAACAGAGCTCCCGAAAAATCGAAAAAAAACGTACAGATAAGGAACACACCCTTATGTAGGCGCGGAATTATGCCACCTGGCAGTATCCGTTGGTTTCCGACACGTGGCAGTAGCCGTTGGCCAACACGTGGCCGATAACCACGTGGCAAACAAGTGGACCGGTCGTTACTTGACACGTAGCATACGGACCATAAATGCAGATACGTGGCACAATCAGCGTTGGACACGTGTCCGACACGTATCAGGATTGACGTGGGTATATAAGTGGTAATTTTTCCTACGTGTACACTTTTCATTTCTCGAGCTCTTCCCACCTTGCTTGCCGATACGGTGCAATACAAGACTTGTGTCTTCTCCGTTTCTTAACTCTCACGTTGTATCGGTGGTCTTTTGGCTCAGTCCTTTTTTCGCTAGTAAAAAAGAGGTGTGCCGATACGGAGCGAGGGCGTCCGAACGCTGTTCTCGTTTCCTCCATATCGCGCCGTATCAGCAGTTTGGTCTCACCAATACGGAGCAGGTCTATTAACATTCCGCTTTTGTCATTGCCAATACAAAGCGAGGGCGTGCATACGCTGTGTTCGTTTGCTCCATATCGCGCCGTATCAGCATTTCGGTCTCACCCTTGTGTCATTGCCAATACGGAGCGAGGGCGTCCTTACGTAGTCTTGGTTTCCTCCATATCGCGCCGTATTGGCATTCTGGTCTCCAATACGGAGCGAGGGCGCTGTTCCATTCTGCTCGTTTTGTTCATATCGCGCCGTATCGGAATTGCTCATTTCGTCCCTTTTCGCGCCAATTAGCCTGTTTGGTTTACTATTTCAATTATTGTCCTTCTGGTTGTTATTTTTGCTTTTCTGGATGGCAAGGACAAAGCAATTTGCAAGAAGAGTGTATTTGGATGGGAAGGACAGTGGGGGTAAAAGAAAGTTAAAATTTGATGAATCTGAGGAGGAGCCCTCTTCCAAGTTTACTGAAGCTGGTCCATCACAGGCCCCAGAGCATTTTACAACAGAAATCCCCCCTACACCAGGTGTTGGCCTTACATCTTCTATAAATGTTTCTTCTCCTGAAGTTGAGGAAGCAAAGGGTGATTCTTGCCCTGTGAAAGACTCATTCCCTACAATGGCACCTGAGGCTACATCTGCTGAAGCCACTGAACCTCCCAAGCCACAAAAGAGAAAGAGGAAGTCCAGGTTCTTCTATATGCAGAGATGTTTCAGTGAGATAAGGAAAGCCCAGAGAGCTACACAGCATGTCATTCCAAAAGCTGCTTTTATAAGGGTCGTTAAAGAGATCTCTGATAGATTGTCTCAAGTGGCAACTGTCTCTGGTCTAAATAAGAAGTGGCAACTCTCAACCATTCTTGCCCTGCAAGAGGCCGCAGAAGATTTTGTTATTGATTTCATGAACGACGCTTACATTGCTGCCGCCCATGCTCATAGGATCACCCTTATGAATAAAGATTTCAGCATCATCAGCAGAGTCAGGTATAGGTTTGACAAAGTGCTGAGGCCCTTGCCTTCCAATGATAAAAAAGCCTTTGAAATCCTTAACATTCCCCCAAAATTGTCCAGGAAAGAGAAAAAGCTAAATGTTGAGGATGTTACTCACCTTTACCCTACAAGGGTTGCCACCCAGCAGGAGGCTTTCTTGAGTGAAAAAAATCAGGAGGTGCTTGAAACTGAAGACGATGTTTACAAGAGGAAAGCCGCATCACTTGCTCCCGTCAACAGCGAGAGGATGGGCAAAGTGTATGGGCAGATTCTTGTGAATGTTTCTGCGGAACCTGAGGAGGAATATCTTAGTATATCTCCCGAGGACAAGCCCATGTTGGAAAAAAGGGATGTCCAACTATCTGACTCCGTGGTTTTTTGTTGCATAAGGTAAGGTTTTTTTTTTTTTTTTTGCGTAAGTTAAGTCTTTTAGGTTCAAGTATATTTTGGATGAAATTTGTATTGAATAGCTTTTGCTATTGTCTACAGGGCATTGGTCTCCTCGCTCACTCTCGATATCCGAAGAACCATATACATTGTTGATCCACTTCTCTCTATGGAACTTTTTGCAAAATCTGGTTCTAATATTTCACCATTTTTTCGTAGCTTCGATAGTGTGACAAATTATCACATCTTTTTCCCTTATGTAGAAAGGTATTTTTCTTTTTCTATAGAGAAAAATTTATATTCATTTGATTTCACCCTTCTACTCACCTCTTTTATGAATTTGCAGAGGGCATTGGAGTCTCATCTACATTAATTGTCTTTCAAGGGAAATTATCTTTACGAATTCTCTCAGTGGTGTTCATGGTCAAGCATGAATGTATGTTGAAAGAAAATTACTTACTTTGATTTTATTTATAAAGAATATTTTGAACTTACAAAGTTTCCTTTTGCAGTGCTGGTAGACTCGTTTCTACATTTTTGGATACAACATACGAGGATCTTGCTGATCCTCAAAGGCCTTATACTTTTCTTCTACAAGAAGTTCCATTGCAAAGCGATGCGCATTCTTGTGGATAGAGAGTTATCTCAAACATTTGCAGAATAGTGGATTCAAAGTTATTACAAATAGAAGGAGTGAATGTAAGTTAATTTCATTTGATGTTTGTGCAACCCTTATCATGATTTCTTTTCACTAACTTATAACATTTATTTTTACAGTGTAGAGACTATCCCGAATCATATGTTTGGTGGATAAGGGAGAGATGCATCGAGGTGATTCTGGACAAGGCAATCACACCGTACGATCCTGACTTCCCTCTTCCTCCCAAAACTTCAATGGCCAAGGGCACAAGCAAGGGAAAGGGTAAGGACAATGGCAATGGTAAAGGCAAGGGCAAAGGCAATGGGACCACTGCTGCAGAGTCTAAGAAAAAAGGAATGCCAATGCTCTCTCCTCTTAAATTTGATCCATCCCCTCTTAAGCCCCAAGAAAAGAGACTACCTGTAAAGGTGAAATTTTTTCAACAATCAAAGAAAGGCCCTGTGAGAAAAAATATCTTTGAAGAAATCGATAAAGAATGAAAATAACAAACATAAGCATACATGAGCCTTATTATTTTGGCTTTGTACATTTTTATGCAATTTTTGTACCTCATTGTGTAATGAAAATTTTCACTTGTAAATCGAATGTAATGTACATTTTATTTATACACATTCGAAAGGCAACTTGCTTCCTTATGAGTTCCCATTAAAAAATATCTTAAGGACAGTCTATTAAGATAAATTCCTGCCAAGTTTTCATTCTCAAGGCTCAAAACTCACAATTGTGGGAGACAAACAACTTGTACAAAAGAAAGAGCGCTCGGCTATTTTACCAATTGTTACACCATTCACTTTGAACTTATATCTAGGGGATGTATTGTCTAGCAATTCCAAGGTATCCCTCACATCTTTTAGACTCCAATTGGAAGTAACATTCACCTTCTTTACTTCTTCATGCGGTAAAACGTGCACCGCAAGTTTATATGGTGTGTAATCTGTATCGGAATCCAAGGGAACCCAAATACCCAATCTTAGTTTGTATCTCCTGTAATCAAAGCCCAAAGCAAGAGTTTGGCGAGGGATACTGTAAGCCAAAGCCAAGGATTGAGGGCATGCACTGCACCTCAAGATATCACCCTTATGATCGCACTCTCTAGATTTCCAATGCGTCCCTATAGTGTTGTCCAAATCCTCTTCCGAAAAGTTTCTACTTAGCCAGGATACCTTCGTTCTTTGTAAATTTGCTGTTTTGAAGCAAGCCACGAAGATATGGAGGGGTACAAACCATGATAAACGTATTCTTCTTGAGATCCTTCCAGCTGTCATGGACTTTTTAATATCCTGAGATATTTTGAATTTGAAACTCTGCACTGTTACCTTGTCAGGAATCTCCCAGTTTAGAGATGAAAGACTTGGCAATGGCAAATCTTCGATATTCCCATACCTATCCGCTTTAGAGGGAACCACATACTGTGCATAATATATAAAAACCTTGCATTCACTATAAAAAGACACAGTTTGATCGGCATAAATAATGTCTGCCAATACCTTATGAATGGCATGGAAAGTCCCACTTAGGCTTTCCACAGGTTGCTATTCAATACTTGTTGACAGAAAGATATCTACAATGACGAACCGTTTGTTAGAACTTGCATAAATGGAAAAGAATTATATACGTTATTCAACTTATAACTTACAATGTGTTTGTTGGGGAACACGTTCGTTTGGAGGCAAGTGTATATCCTTGGCCATGTAAACATGTTGCACCTTGACAAACCAGCCTTCGGGCATAATTTTAAAGGCAATGATACGCCCCTTCCAGTGATGTTTTATATCTTCTCGTTTTCTTCTTTTCACCTTATGAGAGCCCTTGCAAGAAGGCAGTATGGTAACCCAATCGTTTACAGCAAAGGTTTTGGGCTCAAAATTTCCATCTACTCCCTGGCTATAGACTGTGCAAGAGTGTATTAAACGAGAAGGGCGCCTGGAGGAAGCCATGAAAAGAAATAAAGCGCAGAGAAAGAAGCTCAAAGAGGGGTGAATGAACTAAAAAGTAGCGCCAAGAACCCAAATGAGTATGTATTGGGCGCCAAAAACAATATTGAAAGATCTCCCGACTTTCAAAAAACTCATTATTAATTTCATCACATCTCTGTCACGTATTTTGTCAGATTTGTAAGTAAATAACGTCTTTGGGACTCCAAAACATGTCAGACTTTAAGGGTTTTGGCTAAAAAAGAAGAGAGAATCACGAAATGGACTCCACTATCTCTAAAAAAGAGGAGACAAGAATACCATATTCTTGCACACGTGGCGAACTCTCTTTGGCCCTTTCCTTAATCTTGTGATTAACAAAAGTGCATTTTTTGAAGCGTTTTTGGCCCTAATGTTAAAAGTATGATCTCCATATTTTCTTTTGTCATATCAACCTACTTTAAACAGTAAATTATAAAATATTTAAATAATATAATTTATTTTAAACCAAGTGAATTATAATATTTAAAAATACATATTTATATTATTACAATTTTAAACAAATACCATGTACTAAAAAAAACTCTAAAAAGTTACCCTTTGAATACCATTGAAAATATCAATTTTAATGCTTGGATTTGAAAGATCCTTACATTCTTAATCCAAATAAAATAACAAAAAAATTATTATTCTAATGTAAAACTTATACAAATACAAAATTCATGTATAATACCTTCAATCTCTTTTCTTTGATGTTGTTGCCTTCTTTCCAACTTATTTCTTGCAAACGATTTGTCATTTTCTTATTTGGCTAAAATAAACAAATAGATAATTAAATGCTAAATCACATTTAAAATTTATTAATTTATTTAAATATTTTCAACATATAAATATAAATATTTACCTTTCACTTTCTCAAAATATTTCACATTACTTCATAAATTTTCTCATCTACATAAACCTATATTTAAAAATAAATTTAGTAATCAAATTTAAAAATATATAACTACATGATTAAAACAAAACATATACCTTATATTTGCTTGAGTTGTTAATGTTTTGTTGTATGGCTCTTTAGGATATACTCTTTTTGTTAAACCATGTAACAACAACTTTGCAAAGCTTGCACAACTTTCCACATCAAGATTCTCATATTCATTTTTAACATCCTTTAGTAATAACACATTTTAACAAAGTAAATAATAAAACAAAATATTAAGAATACAAACATGTGGTCAAAATGAATTTTAACATAGATATCAAAACCTAATTTATTGTATAGTCTTGAAATTCTTGAAAGCTATCTTGTCCTTCGACAAACATATTCGTCTAAGACAAATAAATTTTCATATATAAATATAATATATAATATATATTATATAAAAATATAAAAAATTAAATAAAATCATTACATTTAATGATAAATATATCTCTTTATTTTCATGCGAATCTTCAAAGACTTTTTCTTCTCCAAGAGGCTAAGATAATGCCATACATATATATTAAATGCATGAAATAGCATAAAAGCATAAAAATCATGCATTAAAAAATAAACACATAATTTTTATTGGATATATTTTTCAATGCTTGATCAATTGGAATATCATCCATAGTGGGGATGTATATATCTAGCTTGTGAGAGTCAACAACAAGAGTATATACTTTACACTACCATCAAAAGGTACATATATAAGCATGGAAGAAGTGGAACTAAGAAGATAATCATAAAACCAAACTTATAAAATTGTATTATCTTACTGGTGATGCTATTGTATTTGAAATCACATGTTTGGATATAGGTTTAACCTTATCCTATTTTTCCACTCCAAGAAAGACTATAAACTCTTTCTATATGCCAAAAAATTAATGGATTCACCAATTAAAATTCTTTGTCTCAAATACTAGGAAAGTTAATGAGAAAAAAATTGACTAACTTACATTCTTTAGAAGGCCCTTTCTCCTCAAATACTTCCTCTTATCTTGCCTTGTACTTTTTCACCAATCTATAAATATCACACTCTCTCCACAAGTACTCACATCCATAAAACTTCAATGTAGGTGATTTTGAGAGATTATTAATTCAATACATTATTTTTTAGCCTTTTTTTAGAGTAGATCATTTGACTTTGAGGAGTCAAACCATCTTCATGCCCGCCGATAATTTTCAAGCGTGACTACATGTTGGCTTTTAAAGCATTCAACCAAGATTTTTTTCCCATAAAATCTACCCTTTTCTTTATTTTCCAAGGTGGGTGGTTGAAAGATTTCATCATATGATGGTAGGCAAATTATACTTGATGAAACTTAAGATATCAAATATCACTTATTACATAGTTGTTTATGATAATTGATCATTACCTATAAAAACAAGGTACCTATTCTAGACACAATGAAACATCAAGATAAGAAGTGATCTCCTTATCTTCCTTTCGTGCATTCTCTCTTGTACCATCTTAAGTACTATTTTTTTCTATATTTGCACACAATTATTCAAATTTTATGTTGATATTGAGATTATAACATTTTGAGAAAGCAAAGAAACAAATTAAAAATAATGTATTTGATTGAACTACCTATTAGTAAATACTTGGATTACAAAAAAGGTATTAATCTCAAATATTTAGTACATTTCATCTCATCCATCATAGAGTCCACAAGCCCAAAAAAAAATGGGATCTTCACTCATCATCTTCTTTAGAAGAGCCATCATCTCTATGCTAGAAGTTGACATTTGAAACCTACATAAATGTGGTGACTATGGAAAAATGTATATTAATTTTATTGAAAAAATAATTAGGTAACATAAAAAGTAACTTTAATAATCATATCATCGTACGATTGTTGGGTCATATTCAAGTGAATGACACATAATATATATGATTTTTTTTCTTGTATTGATTATCATTTTTTTTGTTTTGATTACATGCCATTGTTTTTATGTGAATACACACAACCACCAATCTTTCCATTCTGGATTCTCTCCTATCACCTTCCAAATATTTTCTTGAAAGTGGACCTTAGTCAACCATCCCATTTTAACTTGTTTCATTTCATAATTAAATGACCTTATGATGGCATATTTTAAGTCATTTGGCCCACACAATGGTAATAAAATATAAATGATTTCATTCTCCTCTAGCCAAGGATAATTACAACCAATGCAACCTATCTTTGTCAAGCATAACCTTAGTCTCAAATCATTTGTCTCATATGCAATAATAGAATTTCTATGTTGAAGCGGGATAAATTTATGTAGTAATGACTGTATTGGTCTAATACAGTCCCATGAAAATGACACGTGACTATTTTAGAAGCGAGTCATGCCTGTAGTGGTATCCACAACTAAACTGTCATGGCCCCTTTCAATCATAATATATTGTCTATAGTAATGTGCACCAAGCAAAATCCTCACTTTACCATGATATTCAAATGAGAAAAGTGATGATATGCATGCTTTCAATGGCCAACATTCATATCAACAATGGCATCTTTGTCACATCTTACAATCACTTTATCTCCCACTTTATAAGTTTCTCCCTTAAGAAACATTTTTTTAATGTTGTATTACTCATTCCACCTCTGAGTTCAAAGTCTGAAGAATATGTCTCCTTTCATCACTAGTTGCATTCTTGTATCTCAACCTCTTCCCTCCTATTACTATTCCCTTAGTTATTGTTGCTATTTTGCATGCGCAATCATCAGCTTTCGT
Source organism: Lygodium microphyllum (assembly GCF_053477565.2). NCBI lineage: Eukaryota > Viridiplantae > Streptophyta > Polypodiopsida > Schizaeales > Lygodiaceae > Lygodium > Lygodium microphyllum. The sequence continues at coordinate 116,719,921 of NC_141148.1, forward strand.
AGAAAACATCCATAACTCTTCTGCTCTATATCAACACATGGTACATGCATGAGACCTAATGCATGCCATTTTGGACATTCATCACATCCATCAAGATCCACCAAGTATCCATCAGGTGGCAAGAAAGCTTTGTGAAATTGTCATATCATACTTTGATGTGGCATAAGTTTGTTAAGCTGGTCTTTTGTTATATGAATGAGTACCCATGTAAAGAAACTCTGCCTTTGATAATTTGCATAAGAGATCTCATTGCCTTTGTTTTTTGTTTTGATATTAACATATGTTGAGACCATTCATTCATATGCATAGCACCAAAAAGCATCATGGCTACCGTGACGAAGAATATCATCCAAGAATTGTTCAAAACATATAATTAATATAAAAAAAGATACATTATTAAATTGAAATGCAAGGTAGCTATTTGTTTATGTATATGAAAAAAAGATTAACCACCCTCTTTAAAAGATCCAATCTTGCACTGAGCTGGATGGTCACCGGCTACCATCATTAGCATGGCACGTGCAATGAGTCTTCTGTTGAGGGAATTTCTATGTTTAGTAATGTGTGTGATTGGATAATTGAAATCCACTTTAAATCTATCAACAAACATACTTTCCAACTCATCAATCAATGGTTGCATGAAGACATGAAAAAGCTTGCTAGAGCTCCCAAGCACGTTTTTATAGCTAAGTGGAATAAATAAAACTGATATAACTCCAATAAAAGAGTTCTTTTTAACATTGAGGACCTTAAACTCAACAATTCCACAATGATTTTGGGTTGTCTTTGAGGCCTAAAACCCATCTCAATGAAATAATAAAGCAAAATTTCGTGGATTACCCTATTCACCAAAACCAAAAAAGTATGTATTTTACTAATCTATATCAAATACTATTCATGGAATTTTGTAAAATTTGTATTGTAATAAAGTGTACCTTGTAGTGCGTTTTGTCCTTGTGTATGTGAGTTTGACATGATTTGCAAATAAACTTACAGGTTTTCTCTATCTCATTCCAACCATCTACAAGCGTTGGTGACCTTTGGGAAGGAGGCCATGCTTTATGTGCTTGCTTGCAATGCATATTATTACATATCACTAGAAGCTCCATGTATGATTCTGGATCTTAGAAATCTTTTACACTCTTGCCCTTTGTGTCATCCCAAAACTCATTTATCTGTGAAGTACCAATTACATTATCCTCTATTAACCACTTTTTTTTTATTTCTCCACATTTCCAATCATTCATGACATAGGGCTTTACTTTTGGTTAGTAATTGCAATTGCTTGGTAATGGAGATATAATCAAAAGAAAGCATATATTTCCTAGGTAGTGAACAATTGGAACACTTTTCACAGTGTTGTGGGCAATCACGCTTTAACTTCTTCCTTCCCATGGCATTGAAGTTACATTGACATTCAAGAGTGTCCTGAGTATAGTTATCTTCCTTACTTGGTTGGTATAGCAATGATGCATGAGAAGAACCCTCATGTCCTTAGCATATTCTATATCGTTGAGAGTCAATCATACCAAGTCATGTCAACATGACATTGAGTTTCTCCCAACGAGTAGGAATACTTATAACACCTAAGTCTCCATCCCATGTGTTCGTTGGGTAGCTGCACTAATAATTTTCCTAAGCTTGGAGCAAACATATTGTCTGTACAAGTTTGAGAAGGCTTCCTCCCAACAATATCACCAAACAAAATTTGAAGCATCTTGTCCTGAAACTCAACCAAAGCTTGATGTTCATCCCAAAGTGCTTGCATTTGAATTAGTCTTTGAATGATTCTATCAAATAAAGATGGCTCAATATCATCCATCTCAACCTCATCTTCTTCACCTTCATCCAAGCTATCAATCTCATTTGAGGACTCATTAAGGGCTTTGTTATCCAACTCAATGTCACACCCTTCTAGAATGTCCTCCAATAATAAATCATGAGGGTCATGTAGACCTAGATGGGTTGTAAGACTCTTTAATCTCTCCTCAACTTTTTGGTGCCTTGCATAGGTTGAAAGAGGAACTAAACTTCCACCACCACAATATGTTTGCATCTACACCATACACGTCTACATCTAGGGGATGATTGAGATGATACATGACTTCCAATAGGGTTGTTTTCACTCATAGTAGCATTGTCTCTCAAAGAGTTTTGACTAATTTTATAAGCCACAACTAATGGATGCATACTACCATTCATATCTTGATGACTATGTGCATAATATGTTTGTCTTATAACATCTTGATAGCCAAGAGATGAATGTCTGCACTTGTAATTGCACGAACATCTCATGATACAATTCATTATAACTACTTGAAATATAAAAAATTATCAAAGCTAATCAATCCATACATTCAAACTTTAAGTCAAAGGAAGAAGCTTTGTAACATCATGAAACCATCTTCATGAACACTTACATAAAAAAGACCAACACAATATTTAATCATTATTATAATCCTAGGTGTAAGGGACGCTCTCAAAATCAATAGGGACACAAAAATGTAAGAAGCTTTGTAATATAAGGAAAACATATTCATGAACACTTAAGTATTACAATCTGTAAAGAAGAGTTTAAGGTAGTCCTACAGCTAGACTAGTTTAAGAGCTACATAAATATAAGTCATCTCAATACTTGGAGATGGCAAGCCAGAACACATATGAGAAGGTTGTGTCTTGGGACTTAGCAGTCCCTCACAACAATTATCCCTTCCGAGTATGGTTTCACATATCCTGCTATGATGTATTTCAATGTGTTACATTGAGTTTTCAATCAATAGTGGCACAAAAATGAAATAATATTAAAGGGCCTATACTAATGTAAGAGCTACATAAATATAAGTCATCTCAATACTTAGAGATGCCAAACCAAACGCAAAAGGGGAGGTCAATATGTTCTCGGGACTTAGCAATCTATCACATCTTTGTATCAGTTAATTCGAAATTAAAGCAGTTTTTGTTCTTTGCATTATTGCTATGTATTCTTTGCTCCTTCCTCAAATTCTATCAACTATACTGTGTAATTTTTTACATGGTATCAAAGCCCACGAGCTTTAAGGAGTGAAAAGTATGTGAGAGGCAAGGGCTTGAACATCGGCACATCCACTAACCTTGAGCAAAGGCAAGTTAGATTGTACAAACTACATTTTGTAAAAGTTTAAAATTACAACTATCCTTGATTCTTATGGCCTTCTAGAGATGATACAGGGGTTTGCCTAAAACCACAACCCACCTCCAACCCATCAAATTTGAGTGTTATGATTCTTCCAAGTGTAAATCTTGTATGTGCTTGGAAACAAAGGAGCACAAATATGTTGTATACCTTGGTTACAAGTTGTTCTGATAGTGTTTTGACCTTAATTTAGTATATAACCAAGGCATCAAAGACTTGGAATATATTGAGGAGTCAATATGACATGTGAATTCAAATAAGGATTCATGAACTTGGAGAATCAATTAGCAATAGAGAAGTTTATTAAAGGAGAGATAGTTGAAATGTTCATCATTTGGATTAAGAATTTATGTGACCAAAAGGCTAGCACTTCGATACAAACGACTAGTGAGGGACAGCTTGAAGGTCTCTTCAAATTTGACTATTCTAAACATCCAATGGGATCCCAAGCTTTGACATTTGTTAAATTTTATTCACTGCCAATGGAGGAGAAGTTGTGGCTTAAAGCCTAAAAAGATCATAGTAGTGGAGATACTACATTCTCGGCCAATGCAAAGTCAAAGATGGTTCTTCTACCAACAAATTATGACAAATCAAGGAGAGTGCTTGTGCTACAAGAAGAAAGGACATACAATTGCATATTGTCATGTAAATGAGATAGATGAAAAGAATGGCATCGTAAAGACGAAAGGGCAGGAGACAACCAATACAACTAAAGTAGAGTTGGAGTTATTCATGGCAACCATTCAGGAAGTGTGTTTCTCAATGCAAGAAATATCTACCACTAGCTCATAAGTATCAAATAGTAGTGTCTCCCATCAACAAGAAAGGTTTATATAGTTAAATACAACCAAGTTTGAAAACATCCATCACTCTAATGATTGGAAATGATAAAAAATGCCCTACTAAGGGCACATATACTATTTTCTTTGTTGCTACAAATGGTAAACTAAAAAATCTTTCAAATATATTGTATGTTCTGGAGATTAGGAAAAATCTATTATCAAATTCTTTTATAATTACTATTGGTCATGAGGTGAGGTTCACCAAGATAGGTCTCAGGGAAGTTACTATATATATATCATCTACATCACGTGTGTTCAAGGCCTATTTATAAATATCCTTATCTATGAATTTTTTCTGAATAAAACATAACCCTTTTCTATTCAATATGTAAATAACCCCTTTGTATACACCCTTCTATATATAAAATATATATAAAAGTAATATTTTAAAAATACCTTATTTTGAACCCATGTGATGCACACATATATTCATGAGTAACTTACCCGAGAGATAGATCTAGAAATTATTGACAATGCTGGCAAAGTTGTCATCAGTAAAGGAGAAAAAAGAAATGACATGTATTATCTAAGTGCTCTTACAGCCACTACTTGTGTGGACATGAGTAAATTTTGGCATGAAAGATTTGATCACATTGGTTTTGTAGTGTTAAAGGAGATGCATAAGCAAGGTATGGTTCCTTACAGTAAGTGAAATAAAGGAACCATTTGAAGCTTGTATGATGGGCAAGCAATAGAGAAATTCATTTCCACAAGAAGGCAAGAATAGAGCAAAGGATCCTCTAGAGTTGATGTATACTGACTTGTGCGATAAAATACCTATACAAGCCTTGGGGGGGATCTTCTTATTTTATGTTGATAGTTGATGACTATAGTATAAAGATGTGGGTATACTTTTTTCTAACACTCAAGCTTTTGGTAAGTTTAAAGAACTATGATTTGCTAGAATGATTGGATGTACTCATATGAATATGCACTTGGAGAATATCTAGCAAGATAATATCTAGATATTTAGGAGAACTATATAAGATGGGGATCTAAAATATGTGGATGATACTTTACTAAGAAGACCTACCATATCCACACCTTTATTGTATATATATGTATACTCTCAGTTGTTGCAATACAAGTGTGTAAGTGTGCAATACAAGTGTGTGATTCATTCTCCATCTCTTTGTGTCATTATCTCTCTCTCTTTCTCTCACCATCACTTTCACTACATGGTATCAAAGCACACCAAGCTCCTAAGGGCCTAGGTTATTAGTTTCCAGCTTTTTCCTACTTAGTTAATCCTTATATTCATTTCTTGCTTGCAATCCAAATCACTTGCTTTGTGTGTGGATTAGTAGGATTTGAATCCATGTCAAGGTAAACTAACCTTATTTACATGCACATTATCTTCATTATCTTGATCTCATTTTATCATGTCTACCTACTTCTTGTCTATTCTTATCATCTTCACTTACTCTTATCTTCTTTGTTATCACCTCTCCTTGAGTTATATATATATGTATATATATATATAACACTTTAAAGCCATCCACCACCTTTCTTTAGTACCCTTATCCTCTCCATCTACACACTCACTCTCCCCTATTTTATTATCACCTTTCTCTATCAGCTTCATTGATTGAGAGAAAGAGAAAGAGGGGATGCCACTTACAAAATTAGGATAGAGATATTTCTTTCCTAATTAAAGTTATCTAGACCTTAATTAGGTGGCTGCTTTTAGGCTGACGGCACTCTAAAATCATTGTGTCAATCTTTAAAAGATTCATCAACACCAAATGCCAACACTAGCGTGAACATGAGCTTCATCAACGCATCCATAGTTCATTTTAAAAAAACACGAACTTATCATGCTAGGCATACTCTTGATTAGCTCGTATTCAATAGCATCTTGCAAATAGCATTACCCATAGGGCCATCCAGCCATTTCTCCATCATAGGTGCCATATTAAGTGGTATTAGTATAGCCAATAGCTAACTTGGTAGGCAGCAGCAAAAGCATGGTCATTATCAACATCCAAGCATCTTTATCAGCATCCTAGTGTTGATTGATGTTACCGTTAGCAATCATTATTGTGGTAGTCCAATTATAGTCTTCTAAGGTGTGATGTGGGCCGTGAAGCACCATTATCCACATCAATGTCAACATCCAAGGCATCAACTTGGCATCAATGTGGGGCATCCTTTAAAGCCATCTTAGTGTGATAATCAACTTGGCATCCAACTCAATAGATCAAGGCAACCCACAAATGTAGCATCACAGGTGCAATCATCGGATGCTTTTGTGATATAAAAGCTTTATAGGTTGTAAGATTTTAATTAAGGGCTTTAAACCTTAATGCTCCCTTAAGTACTATTTACACTAAGGTACTAAGTCACTCTCTATGGTGCATGCTCCACAACCAATCTCAACATGGTAATCACATGTGGCTCTACCTAGCCCTTTGATCCTTTGCCATATTAAGGTCTAAATCACTTCTCTCTCACCCTCATTTGTGGCCCACCCATCCATTACCCATTAAAGTGATATCCCGTACACAATCCACTTAATTCTCATGGTATCAAAGCATCACCACTGAGAGAGGCTGGTTTTAAAGACTGAAGTAAAGGAGAAAAAACAAGGATTCAAGAAAGAAAGAAACCGGTAAGAAGCTCTCCCATTCTTCTAGTCTTTCTCTTGGATAGTACTTGTGGAGGCACAAAAAACAACGTAGAGTGAAAATATCTAATTGCTGTGAGATTTAGTGTGCAAGCATAGCATTGTATGCACTGCACATTCACCCTTTAGGGCTTGCACATTGTTTTTTAGGCATCTGAGGCCATTTTAGGCCCCATTTTAGAGCCACAAGGTTACGATAGCAATTCTGGGGTATACTGCAATTTTGATTGTATCGACCGAAAGTGGGTGCATAGGTTGCATGTTTCAAATCTGTAATTTTTTGAGGTATTTGTTAGGAAGAAAACATAAGTTTTATCTACAAATAGGTTGTAGGTTGCATGTATTATTGAGCAATCAATAATACATGCAACCTACATGTATTATTGATTGCACTTGTTGTAGGTTGTAGGTTGCATGTATTATTGAAAAAGGTTGTTTGATATATTATTGTGCACTTGTTATAAAAGATTGCAAAAGAATTGCTTGTTGTTTTGTATCATTTTTGCAATAATGGCAGAGAACAGTGGAAACCCCATCATTGAGAAGCTCTACAAGAACAACTACCCTTCATGGAAGTTCCGTTTGACAAACTTCATCATTGGAAAGGGCCTTTATGCTTTCGTTTTAGGTGAAGAAAATGAGCCAAAGCCAAGTATCCCTATGACTACAGATGAATTCAAGGCCTAGAAAGAATGGAATGCAAAAGACAAAAAGGTGATATACAGGCTATCTGCAGTCATTGATAATACTATGTTGAGACATATCAGAAATACAAAAACTTCACATGCAGCAACTTAGATAATTTTTAAGAATATATTTTCAGTAAATACAAAGGTATGAAAGATTCAACTCAAGCAAGAGTTAAATACCTTGAAGAAATGTAAAATGTCTATCAATGAGTATGTTTTGAAGGTGAGGAGTATTGCAAATGCTTTAGCAGTGATTGATGCAATGCCTGACAATGATGATTTGGTTTCACCTACTTTAGGTGGCCTTAATAATGAGAAGGCTTGTAAATCATGTGCCACTTTTGTATATGTACGGAAGCCATTTCTAGATTTTAATGAGTTGGTCTCTCTCATGATTACCAAAGAGATCAATATGCAGGGTGACTCATCTAAAAGAAATAGTGAGCATGTCCAAGCATTTTATTCAAGTTCAGGAAGGGGATGTGGCAAATCCTCTTCGAGAGGATGTGGTATGGAACATGCTAGTGATAACCAGAAAATATGTTAAATAAACAATTTGGTGAAATGCAGGTTTCAAAAGGCCGAAAACTTTAGAGGCAATGGGAGCTCTAGAGGAAGAGGTGGATGACAGAATAAAGGTTCTAGAAATTCTGTTATTCTTTGCCATTATTGTGGCAAAACACATCATATTGCAACCCATTGTTATGCTAAGAAAGATTATATCTGTAGAGATAAATTGTAGCAAGAAAACTATGCATCATCTTCAAGACAAAATGATGACAAAAATGAGCATCTATTTATTATGCAGTATATTATGAATATTGTTATAAGAAAGGGGACATGTGATGATGTATGGTATGTCAATTCAGGTGCATCTAATCATATAACCAGTCATGTTGAACGGTTTGGAGAGATGCAAGACTTATAAAATCCAAGTTGTGTAGATGGGTGATGATTCATGCCATCCAATTTCACACATTGAAAATATTCCCTTGTCTTTGCATGATGGCCAGACAAAGAGTCTCTCACATGTATTATATGTGCCATCAATCACAAAGATTTTAGTGTCTGTTGGCCAATTGCTAGAGCAAGGGTTACAGGTTTGATTTAATGCAAAAGGTTGTTTGTAGAAGACTTTAATGATAGATGTAGACTGGTCACAAAAGGAAGTAGAGTTGGTCGCATGTTCACTTTAGATGCTGAAATTCCTACAATGAATGCTGTTATGTATGCTAAAGGAAAGGAGTGGTTGCAGACATCAAAATATGACATAAAGATATTGGATATGCGAATGTACAAAGACTAAAATTAATGCAGCCTAAAGGATTGCTTACATGGTTGCCTGCTTTTAGAGTTGCAGAATCCCATAAAGTGTGTGAAGCATGCCAGTTTGGTAAGCAAGCAAGACAACCTTTTTTGCATGACAGAGATGTGAACAGAAATATAATTGATGTTGTGAATAGATATATTTGGGGACTTACATAGATTGTACCTCTTGGTGGCAACAAATACTTGTCACATTTATTGATGATTGTTTAAGGAAGCTATGGGTATATTTCATTAAGGGAAAGAGTGATGTATTTGAGCACTTCAAATCTTTCAATGCAGCTATTGAAATAGAAATTGGCTTAAAAGCTAAGTGCTTGCGATCAGATAGAGGGGGAGAGTACCTCTCAAATGAGTGTAGTGGCTTCTTGAGGTCTCATTGAACAAAGATACATTTTTTTGCAGGTATACCCCACAAAAAAATGGGATTGTAGAAAGAAAAAATAGGCATATTTCAAAAGTTACACGGGCATTGATGGCTATAAAGAATATACCAAAATATTTTTGGTCTAAAGTTTTTTATACTACTATATATATTATGAGCAGAACTCCCACAGCTACAATTCATGGAATGATCCCCCCCCCCCCCCATGAATGCTTTACAGGCAAGAAGCCTCATGTGTCACACTTGAAAGTGTTTTGCTATATTGCATACGTTCATGCCAAATGAGCTACGAAAGAAGCTTGATCCAAAGGCTTAAAAATGTATTTTTATTAGATACTCTTTAGAGCAAAAAGTGTATCATTATTATAACCTTGTCACAAGTGAGTTCAGAGTGAGCAAGGACATTATTTTTTATGAGATAAGCAATTCATATACATCTACTAGTGATGTACTAGATGATGATAATGATCATGATAGCTATGTGCAGAAAGAAAAGCAAGAATCACGGAGCATTAGTGGACTAGAAACATCATTAGTACTACAATTAACCCTTGGTCTTGGAGACTAAGGAGTAGCTCCACATCTTCAAGTGGATCTACAAGTACGACATGTAAAGACAAAGGAAAGAAGAAAGTGTTGGATAGTAATGATGCATCTAGTAATCATTTGGGATTTGATGGGGATTCTAGTGGTTCAAAGAGTTTGGATTATAAGCTTGGTATTCCTTCAATCAGAACACCAAGTGTACAGAGAGCACATAATAATGTAAAGGCTCCACTGAGTGATCCAATGATACGCAGGTCTAGCATGGTCAAATACCCTATGAAAAGATTTGGTTTTGAAGGTTATGCAACTCACCATTATGCTTATATGGTGAAGGTAGTTGAGGATGTTGAGTCCACTTATTTTGGGGATATTGTTGGTCATGCTCATTGGGATGCAACAAAGATGAGGAGATGACTACATTAGAAGCCAATAAGACTTGGGATTTGGTACCATTGCCTAAGGGCAAGAAAGCTATTAATTATAAGTGGGTTTACAAAATCAAGCATAATGCAGATGGTTCAGTTAGCAAGTATAAGGCTAGGCTAGTTGCAAAAGGCTATGCTCAAACATATGGCATAGATTATAAATAGATCTTCAGTCCAATTGCTAGAATGGCAACTATTAGATGTGTGATTGCTTTGGTAGCATCCAAAGGTTGGAGTTTATAGAGAAAATGGATGTCAAGAATGCCTTCTTGCATGGTGAATTAAAAGAAGAGATATATATGGAGTAGCCATCAGGTTATGAGAATTTAGAGGACCCTAAATATGTATGCAGATTAAAGAATGTGCTCTACAGTACGGAGGCTGGAATATAGAGGTACTCCTATGGCAGCAATTCGAAAGTTATTGGGTGATTTGGATGTGCAAGGAAATGGTCCAATTGTCATTCATTATGACAACAGGAGCAATATATAGCTAGCTAGGAACCCAATGTTCCATGCTAGGACAAAACACATTGAAGTGCACTACCACTTTGTGAGAGCGAAGGTACTTGGATATGTATATGTCAACACACAGGATCACATAGCTAACATTTTCACAAAGGTATTGGACGTAGAGAAGCTTTGAAAGTTTTGAAGCTTACTTGGAGCTACAAAGATACAATTGAGCTTGAGGGGAGTATTGATATTGCAAGCTCAACACGTATGGACATTGATGAGATGGACTGCCTAGCTAGATGGGTCCAAACATCTACACTTAGCACATCAATGGTCAATATGATCCTCATATGGCTAGTGACTTATCACTTATTATATTTAGTTTTTTGTACCTACCTATAGTTGGCATAGTTATAGTACCACCACTTGATCAGTATAGTCAGTTATGCACTATTTGACTTAGTAGGCCACTTTCCTTTATATTGTATCTTATCTATACTTTGTGTACATTGTATAGTGTGTAGAATAAGAAGAAAAAACTAGCAAGAAAACATTTTGGCCTCCATCTCTCTTCTTGAGTTCTTGAGTAAGCTTCCTCTTATGTGTATAGTGTGTTTGGTGCAGCAACTCAAGCAAGTCCCCCCCACCATGTATTTCTTGACAGCTTTCAAGTGTTAGTTGGGTTGCAAACACAAAAGGCATCAGCATATAGATTGTAGATTGCAATTATTGTTGTATAGTGAGTGGAAAAGACTATGTATTTAGTTGTGATGCACCTGGTATCAACTTGATTGCAAATTGCAATTTTTTGCAAGTTATTTGTTTTGTCAAAATGTTTGATAACTTTAACTAGATTGCTAGTAAGGCGCTTTATAAGAACAATTATCTTGCATGGAAGTTCAAGATGAAATTTTTCTCGAAGGGAAAGGTGTTTGAAATTACATTGAAGGAGACACGAGAGTAGCACTTAAAGTTCCTACACAAAACGTTATTATAAAACATTGGGAATAGATATGAAAGGCTAAGGAAGATTGGGAGTAGACACATTGTAAAGTGATGTATTGCCTCTAAATCCCAGTATCACAGATAGCATTATGGGCTATTTGCAATAATTTGAAACCCTCACTATTGTATGGAGGAAATTGGCAAGGCTATTCGAAGTAAACACAAAGGCCAAAAAGCTGCAACTCTAGAACCAAGTGGAAAGAGAGAACCTATCCACTATTAATGATTATGCCTTGAAGATCAAGAGTATTTTGGAAGCTCTTTGATCTATTAGTATGGTAGTTGATGATAATGGTGTGCATGCATGCTTAAATATACTTGGAGATGAATACAAGAGCTTTAGGTCATCTATGAATACCAAGGATGATATCCTTGATTTGGTAGACTTGATTTCTATGCTAATATTTGAGAAGAAGAACCTCAACTTGGATTTCTCTTCTTCTCAAAGCAAGAATAAGTCTAAATAGGTGGTTTACTCTACTAGCAAAAGTAGAGGTCATGGTAGAGGCCAAGGTGGCCATGGTCAAGGTTATAATGCACAACAAAATAGAGAAAATATGTTCATTAATGATAATACCTTGAAGATCAAGAGTATTGTGGAAGCTCTTGGATCTACTAGTATGGTAATTGATGATAATAATGTTGTGCATGCATACTTAGATAGACTTGGAGATGAATACAAGAGCTTTAGGTCATCTATGAATACAAGGGATGATATCCTTGATTTGGTAGACTAGATTTCTATGTTGATACTTGAGAAGAAGAACCTTAACTTGAATTTCTCTTCTTCTCAAAGCAAGAGCAAGTCCAAATAGGTATTGCACTCTACTAGCAAAGGTGTGGCAGAGGCTAAGGTGGTGGCCGTGGTCAAGGTTATAATGCATAGCAAAATAGAGGAGCATAGTCCTATGGAAGGGGGAGCCAAAGAGACCAAGTTGTAAATTGCAATAGGTAACAAAATTCTGGCGATAGCACAAAGTGTTGGATTGTGGTTAGAAAGGCTACATTTCCAAAAATTACTTCAAAAAGAAGGCTAAAATGAGAAATGAAAAAAATTAGCAAGGCAATTATACATCCAACAACAAAAACAATGATGACAAAAGTGAATAGTTGTTTGTTATGCAAGACTTTATGAATAGTATGACTGTTGATGGTTCATCAAAGAATAATGTATGCTACGTAGTCTCAAGTATCTCTAATCACAAAACTACTCACAAAGAGAGTGGTTTAGAGAGATGTCCAGTCCAAAGTCTTTCGACTATGTGGAGACAAGGGATGATATAGCTCACCGAGAGCTCACCCCATTACTCATGTTAGAAATCTTTCTTTTGAATATTCATGACAATAAAGCTAAGTACTTGGATGATGTGTTGCATATGCCAAATATTACAAAACACTTGGTTTCTATTGGTTAGATGGCACAATAGTGATTGTAGGTTCAATTCACATCTGATGGTTGTTATATAGAACATCTAAAAAATGATTGCAAGTTGATTGCAAAAGAGAAACATGTTGGCAGATTGTTTACTCTTGATGTAGGCCTACCTAGAATGGATACTTCTACGTTTGCATAAGGTTCATGTGTTGTGGTTGATATTAAATTTTGGCATAAGAGAATTGGTCATGTGAATGTGCAATGGCTCAAAGACATGCCATCAAAATAGATTGTGGATGGCTTGCCCAAGTTTTGGATTGATGGGATGCATAAAGTATGTGAAGCATGTCAATTTGGAAATTAACCAAGGCATACATTTCCACATGAAAAGCATGTATACAAGAAGCCACTTAAATTGATACATTCTAATGTGTGGGATCCTACAAAGACTGTAACTGTGAGTGGTTGCAAGTATTATGCTTCCTTCATTGATGATCATACTACTCACAAGGTATAGGTTTACTTTATGAGTGAGAAAAATGGGGTGTTGATTCACTTTAAAAGCTTTAAGGCTTTTGTCCTAGATCCCAAGTTGTGTTATTCTAGGGGAGGGGATTGAGACAATATCTTATGGGTAGAGGGGTCGGCATGTGCCACTCCCCCTCATTTCTCGCTCTCTTTGAGCCAAGTGTGACAATGGTACACTTTAGATTCAGAGATGATACCTAAGCAATCACCTCACGCTAATGCTAGATAATGCTAAGAGGAGATTTTACTAACAAATTAAGACCAGTTTCAAGTTGATCCTTGAGGGGTTGAGGTGGGGTTTCCCCTATGAGCCTTGAGGTAGACCCAAGCAGTTCAAGGTTATGGAGTTTGGTTATTCCAAGAGAGTTCCCAATGGAAGTTGCACATTTGATCAAACTGGGTATAAGTTCCCAAATATTGACTAGAATGGAATTTATAACCTTATTCTAGTAGACATAGTGACCATAGAATCCTGTTTAATAACCATTGATACAAGTGCATTCCATTCATGGCTTTCTGGTGGCCCATCAAACCATGTCTAAAGGTGATTAGACATAGATTAAAACACATGTTAAAATCTCCCATTTGCAAATCAAAACTACCAAGTTGAAGGTATAATTGTGACTATTACCATAAGTCATGATGCTATGTGATATCATTTGATACATAGATGCCAATAATTGTGGAAGCTTACCATCATTTGTAATCTTAATAACAAGGAGTCTACCAGATACATCCTATTGAATCCAAATCTCTCTCTCTCTCTCTCTCTCTCTCTCTCTCTCTCTATATATATATATATATATATATATATATATATATATATATATATATATATATATATATATATATATATATATATATATATATATATATATATATAAACATGGTTTGGGAGGTAGAAAGAGAGAGGGAGTTTACCTCAATAGAGTTCAAAGCTCAAGAGAGCAATAACAAAGGTTGAGAGAGAGGGTCTACATGATGAATTGGCACGAAAGGTGGAAGAAAACAAGGTCGTAACAAATTGGCATGAAAGAGGAAGGAAACAAACTCACATTAATTTTTGAACAATGCGTAACAAAAGCAGGGTTGGATTGTTTAAGAGATGAAAATCTGTTTATAGCCATTGCTACTTGTGTTGAAAAAAAACATGGCTTGAAATATGTCATTTGTGACACAAAAAAACGTTACTTTAATAGTGGTTTTAATTCTTGTGTATGTGGCATGTACTTGGAGACTTTAGTTATTCAATAACATTGTAGTTTAAGTGACAAAAGCCATCATCACATAGGCAACTCTCACTATTTGTTCTTTACATTGGCCTTGTTCCTAAGGCTATCCACTACTAGTAATGTAATCAGCTATAGGTATTTGAGTAGCTATTGGTTATTTAGAGACATTGGTGACCTCCCTTGTGCATTAAACACATGGATATATGTTCTTCTCAATAAAAAAATTCATTTGAGTGTTTTTCTCATCTTCATGCATAATTGACTAGGTGTAATCTTTGAAAATGTGCACTCAAGGCATGTGTGACATATGGCTAGGCTACTTGCCAAACTTCAATATGCTCTAATTGCATAGATGGTCCAACCAAGAAGGTGCACAACGATATGGTGCTTGCTGGGGATTGAGATGGAGCAAAGCTGCTACATCTAGAATTATGGCATACATATACATGAGAGAAAAGGCTTCTCTCCTTGGAGAGGAAAACACTAGGCTTCAACAACTTTGAATTGCACAACTATATGGTGCTTGATGGGGAATGAGATGGAGCAAAGGTGCTACCTAGGGAATTATGGCATACATGTACATGGGAGAAAAGGCTTCTCTCTTTGGAGAGGAAGAATCTCTCTCTCTCTCTCTCTCTCTCTCTCCCCCCGCCCCCCCCCCCCCCCCATATATATGTATATATATATATATATGATTGCACCGCCTAGACTACATCTACATAAAAGAGGAGCAAAAACATTGATAACAACAAAGATATGCTTTTCCAAAAGACTTGAAGACACACTCGTTCAACCTCTGATCTTTTAATGGCCAATGGACGTAGGGGATATTCTGATGGCCAATGGACGTAAGGGGGGAGGGGGTGGTATTCAGTAGATCGATGTGAGAGGCAGAAGGAAAACACTTGTATAATCATTTGTTTGAAAGGTCAGTAGATTCTGTGGGACTCGGGAGCCAGAATAGGAACATGAGGGGGGAGATATATATATATGAGAGAAAGATGATGAAGGAATCTCTAGACTATCGGCACAATATTCATGCAGATTAATGTGTGGTTTTGGCAGGACGCGAGGAGGGGGGCGCTATCAGGAAGATCCAAATGCCACTGCGGGAGTCTGATGTGAATACATTCTCAGAATCTTGGCCGGGCAGAGGGCAGGGCCCGCTTTTTATATGCCTTATAGCTTGAGATGGCATTATTATGTGGGCTGACCAAACCAGACAAGTAAGCCAGTCCCTACCATGCCTTCTCCTTCGTTTATCCTCTTTTCTTGTGTTGGCTCATCGGGAGTCAGGATCTCTCTCTCTCTCTCCCCCCCCCCCCCCCCCCCTTATAGCATCTATCATTAATGCCGTCCTCATTAGTACAACTTACAAGTGCTAGGGTAAAAGACCTACACATTGTTAGCTAAAGTATGGCCCCTCGATTTCTCCTTGTGAAGCATTGCAATGTTGCTGCCCTTGAAGAGAAATCATCTTGCTCAATAGAGACACAATAGGAAAAAAAATTATGGAGGAGTGCCTACTCCATAGATAGAGCGAATGATGGTGCACTAGTGTTTCAAAAAAAAAGGTTTGCATCAAGGGACCTAAAGGTGAGCAAACTAAATACGGAAATCAATCACTCAGAGATGTTAGATTCGCTCGGCATAAATCATAATCGTGCATTTTACAACAAAACTACAAACTTTTTGGGAGTGGAATGTCTTCATTTTGGGGGTAGTCACCTTATTGGTCCCCCATACCCTATATTTTGTAAGGATACCCCCAGCTTTTGAGCCTCCAAGGGCTCTTTGCAAAAACCTTGGGCCCTTAGGGGGACTTGCACATTGGGCGACTCCCTTCTAGCCACTAACATAAAAGTGCAATCAAGGAAGACTCACAATGTTCGCAAAAAGGTTTTTCCCATCCAATGGAAAAGGAAGAGGTTGAAATATGACCAGTTTTTAGGCAAAATAATATGACATTAGTGAGTCTTATAATTAAAACATTCAAAAAAGTAGCATGCTTTCATCCAAGCAAACATGAATTTCAATTGGTCTTTTAAAGTTCCAACCTAGGAAGAACACAATAAAGGTTGATTGTCTATGAGTGCTTGCAGGTAGCATGCTTTATCCAATATAAAATAGATTGCATCTAGATGCCAATAAAGTCGATGCAATCTGTACCTCAATCAATTCTCATTGGGCTTCACATTCATGATGTCTAATGTTCAAGTGTTTTTGTTGGCAAATAAGAAAAATGGAATCACATCTCATTATGAACTTGTCTATGACACCTTGTGTGGCCATTTGTGATTAATGTAGATATATTATTGGGCTTATAAATTGATGCCTCTAGCTACTATACAAGTCAGCAAACAATTAGAAATTTGGAGGGCAAATAAGTCTTAATATGATATATATTAGTGTCAATGACTACCTGTGAATGATAACATGACACCTTGGTAAATATACATATACTTTTGAGCAACATTGTCATATGGGTAGTGGCATACTTTGAGCATGTGATTGAAAAATCTTCTTATTGAGCATGAGACTACTAATGGCTTCAAATAACTTGCAAAAAAGAGGTGCAAGTGTCAATTACTCAAGATTTGTGAAGCTTTGGTGGAGATTGGTTGTGATAGGTAAATGGAGGGCAATTAGGGGGTTTTAGGCCATGATTCTTTGTCAAAGATGCTCCAAGGTTGATGGAGCACCAAATGATGTGCACAAATGACTTGTTGGTTGTGTATTTTGCACATATATGTAGAAATGCATGTAGCGTGCAATTTGTATGGCTAGCTACTATAGTAGCAATGACACCTTCTTTGCATTCCCCTTGTTTCAATGTTTTTAGGGATATTTGAGCCATTTTCCCTATAGATTCATGCTTCATGGAGGGAGAACAATGATATCATTGGTTGGGGGTTGTGTAGCGACAAAGAGAATTATTGGTGGGGACTTAAGCACATGACTTGGATTAGGGAGGATGATACTTAGCTCTATTACCACATGAAAAACTGTATGGTGGGGGTGATACACAAGGGAAGACAAAGATATGAGAAGAATAAGATGAGATTGTTTTACTTGATGCCTCTTTATCTAGGTAAATAGCTACATGTAGCGCATTGCATGTGACCACTCTTTAGTGCCAACTCATGTATCCACTTGTCTCTCTCCTTATACTTCCACTCTTTGAGGCCTAGTCACCATATACTCAAGCATTGAATATGTTTAGACCTACATGAGCCATTAAAGTGGTAACCCTTCCAAAGCTTGTGCCTAAAGTTGCTAATAGACATAGATAAGCATGCTTCTCTTAGAGACACCTATTTTCTCTAATATTTGATTGGTTAAGCTTATTTGTTTGTAATGTAAGTTGAATTGTTAAAAAGACATGCACATCTACATCTCCTAGATCTAGAGTGAGTGTAGCATGTGTAAAGTTAAGAGAAGACATGGTGTGTTAGAATCAATCTATGTCCTTGAATTTAAGAGGTCACTGTGGAGGCTCACGATTCAATGTTTATGGATGGTGCATAAGAAGAGGTGCCAAATGCAAGAACAAAAGCAATGAACATATGACCTAGACAAAGGATTTGCAAGCTCAACCACCAATTTGAGCTTCCAAAAACAAAATAAATAATTTTTTATTCCCAAGTGATGAATTTTTTGTATTATTTTCTTTTCTTTTTGCATATGAGGGGTTCATCTACCCTAGTCTAGAACTGTTCAACTAAGGGTTTCACTCATGAGTACATGTAAATAGGGTGGTTGAAGTAAGGACTTCACCAAGACGTTGAACTACGAAGGACATCCTTTACATTACACCTATACAATGCTCACAAAAAACTTTTTCTCAAGTACTAAAAATAAGAGTAAGTTCTCAAATCAACCAATTTTGCTATTCAAAATCTATTAGAAATGAGATTTTTATAGCTAAAATACTAAGCAATGCACTCTTTTTTCAAGGGCACAACAAGATTCCAAGTGGTAAATTGGAATTTTAGTCAGTACGACTATTGTAAAATAATATTTTGTAGGAGCATTGCACCTATATGGACAAGCTAAGTCAAATATTCTTGTTTATTACAACCACCTAATGTTTTTATTCCCATAGAAATTCGGTGATTGTCCAATAATTGATGCGTTCACATAGGAAGAGTACATGTTCAAGGGGGGCTACATCACAATATACAAATCATGTGATGACTCCCCTTTCAAAGCACAATAAATTTGCTGCTTGTGGTGTCAATCTCTTTCATTTTTAAGAAGAAGTGTTTGAAAAGTAGATGCGTACTTGAAAGGATTCCCAAATTCAATCCTTTAAGGGAGTTTGAAAGGTAACAACTTGTACGTATACTTTGTTGAATAGTCCAAAAAGTGTTATTAAGTTGACTTGTTTGGGATCCTTTGAAAGATTAACCAATTCTTTCCTTATGTACTTTTGGAAAAATCAAGCAAGTAGCAAGTTTCTACATTACTACATAAATGCATTTACATGCACATCATGTATGGATCACCAAGACAACTAGAACCTTTTGAATACTTTTGTCCATTTCTACATGAATGTAGTTAAAGCATCAAGAGACGTTTGATGGTCTGTTACTCAACAAATGGTGTGAAAGAAAGACTATGAAAAACCTTATATTTATGTATGTGCAAGGACTCTATTGACTTCTAGAAGCTCTGCTTGGGCACCTTGAATGTGAGGCATCTAACTTGAAAAGGACTTGGAGGACATAAGACATGCGTTGTAAGTTGTGCCTATACTTATGGTGGTAGATCTCTAACAAGTGCATATGGTCGATGGCATTTGTTAGAAATGCATCCCCACTCCATTAAGTGCTTGAAGTGTATAAATCCATTAAGTGCTTCAAGTGACATAAATGGGCTTAAGGCAAACATGCAGTGCATTTTCTTGATTGTTATTGGCACGAAAATTTTTGAGGGTCAAGTTTACGAGTGTTTTGATATGATTATGAGCTCTTGAGTTTTCAGTTGGGCTCCTATGTACATAAGATTGGAATGACCCTAAATAAAAAGCATAATCTAGCACATAACTTGTCACACTCATTGACTTGCATGCTTAGAATTGTGCCTCGAAACACAATAACTTTAACCAACACATTGCTAAGGTTTTTTTAAATAAAAATGTTGTGTATTGAATTGTGGCCACAAAGACAAGCCCTTTAACAATCTGAGTATTAAGTTTATTATTTATTCGAATGTAGTGCTTTTAAATGTGGTGTATTTGTGTCGTACTGATGTGGGTGCATTCAAATCCTTTCACTTGAATGTTATTCTAACCCAAAGGTGAGTCAAATCCAAGTATTTCACCTAGGCTATGGAGCTTGCCACCTTGAGAGATTTGGACCTACGACACTATTAAGTTTCGCAGGATAGGGTTAAAGGAAGGAATGATGGGCGAGGGGGACTTTGAGATCTCTCGAGCATGAGAGTTGGAAAATAGTAGCATTCAAGGAGGAGCCGATTTATCATGGAAAGTCCAGAGTTTAAGCTACTCAAACAAAAGGTTACACCAATTTATGAGGAGCCTGTTTATCATGGAAAGTGTAGAGTTTAAAGTACTTGCCAAAAAGGTTACACCAAATTACTAGGGAAATCCCGAATGAGGTTTGCCAAAACGCGAGTTTTTCTCGAGTGTTAAAAGAAATATGAATATGAGTGGCTTGTGGATAATGGTGGTTTGTGTGTTCTTTAGGCTTGAGGGTTGGAGCAAAAATTTTGCATCACGTTGTGTGTATTTTATATTATGGATGATGGGGCATGCAAGTGTGTTCCTTAAACAAGAGTCTTTAGCTTTGGTTCTTTATTTACGTTTGGACGTGCCCACGTCCTACAAATCCCGATGTCTCTCTTAACCCAAGTTTCACGGGTCTTTTTGCTTTTGTGGCTTCGGGTCGATGAGAGAGGCCGCACTTCTAAGCTCGCGAGTCACGTCCTTGCAACAAGCGTCGTCCTTGTGCATATGAGCCACTCCATCCTACCCTTTGCTCACCTCCCCCTCTCATCTCTTGTGTTCATTCATATAGCTTTTGCCCTCTCCTCTCTCCCAGTGCTTATGTGTCCCCTAAGAGCCCAACCAACCCATATAACCCCTTCTTACTAGAAGCTTCCACTCCTACCTAGGCCTCTCGAAGCTGGCAATATATCCCTTTCTTCCATGCACAACATGCCATCTCTCCTCTTTTTGACTAGCATTGGTTACCCCTTGCACGGTCACCTACCACCACTGATATGATGACCAACATGTAAATACGTTCGTTTAGATGTGGGTAACATTACCTTGGGATCCTTCCCTATCATTATTCAATCAACTTTGCCTACCGTGGCCAATGCCCAATCCTTTAAAGCTTATATACCTTTTGATAGGTTGCTATGGGTACCATGTGGCTTCATTACTCCTAAAATTTACATCCTAAAGAAGAACCATGTGGCTTCATTACTCCTAAAATTTACATCCTAAAGAAGAACCCTATGATCAACTAGCTCTATATGGATGGATCAATCGTGTGGTGTGATCCACATGATCATGTCTACCCATATTGCCCATTTTCCAATGTCATTGAGTGAGCTTATGAAATAGTACTTGGATATGCTTGTGGGTCTCCTTATTAGCAAATCATTAAGATACCGCTTATATACTTATGTATGTCACTTATACTCAAGCAAGACATAGTTGTAGAGTATATGCTCTTGCTTTAAAAGAAAATTAGCTCCTCGCATTGTAGCATCAATATTTCTTATTCATCATTGCTAGTTAAGATTATGATTTGTCAACTTACATTAGAATATCATTCTTAGTTGGATGGCTAGGAGTGAGTGAGTGATTGATTTTGAGATTATTCTAGAGAAAGGGCTATTCTTTAGGAAACAATTATGGAAGGTTGATAATTCATTATAGCATGATTATGGATGGGTGATTTGAGAGGGATATGGAGTCACAACTTTGGATTAGTTTAAACGCATGTGTCTTCATGTTCTTTATAATATTTCTTATATGCTCGATAATTTTCCGATTGGTTTTAAGGCATTCAAGATCTAACCCAAATACATATGTGCCATTGGGAAAGCACAACCTAGAGTCTGGACTCACACACCCACATATGCATTGAAGGTTTAACCCAAATACATGTATGCCACTGGGAAAGTGCAACCTATAGTTTGAATTCACACACCCACATTACTCAACCACACTTAAACCAACTAGGCTAAAACCCCATTACCATCGAAGGCACTCAAGGTCTAGTCTTAAACTACAATTTTGTTTCATTATATAAACGAAATACAACATCTATTATTTGCATAGACAATAGAGCTAGGCTTTGTTGAACACATTGTTGTACAAGGGACCAAGTTTAACTCAATGTGGTTATTGATTACTCTTACTTTCATGCATTACAATTTCCCATGCCCTATGCCATAAACATTATTAGAAAAATGGTGGCGAGTTGCTAACTAAAATGAGTGCAAACAATTAATCTCACTCTTGCACTATAGCACTTTCCAAACTCTTATGAAGTTATAATGCTATTACCCTTTTTAATTGCTTCCATTATGTCCATATGATATTCCTCTCTCATGTATGTTTTTCCAACCAAGTTATGGACTTTAGGTTATAATGAGTGGATTCATGTGCAATAGGACCTCCATAGTAGCTCAAAATAGCAATGCATAATTTATCTACAAAGATAAGGTTTTATATAGCATGGTTGGGCAATAAAGTGAATAGTCATTAAACATAGTGTGAGAATGAGCAATGTTCATGAAAAACCCAAGTGAAGAGGTTTCTTTAGGAGAATGTTTCTTAATCTCAAAATATCTAGCTCCATTAGTAAGAGAGATTGGAAAACCTATGGAAGACTTTCAAATCCTGAGGTTGAAGCTTTTTATATTGTGCATCTTTTAATAACATTGGATTAACATGCGAGTCACAAATGTGTTTTGGAAGGTAATTATTGAGGGGTAGAAATATTAAATCTCAAAGTGTTTTGAAGAACCAAATGTAACAATAGAGTAGCGATAGCTTTGAAATGCTGACCATGGGATGAGGACCTAAAAGTGATAGCCCATTTGGCGAGATTCATGGTGTTGATTGTCAATTCAATTGTTTAATGCTTGGCATCATAGGTAAGGATACCAATATGACATGAATAAAATGTGAGATTTGAATCTTGGGATATGAGTAGTGTGGCAAGTGGACTCACCACTAGGCTAACTAATTAATATGGTTATATATACCACACACACACACACACACATGTACATAGATCCATGCATGCATGCAAGCACACACACACACACACACACACACACACACACACACACACACAAATGCCATTGATTTTGTTAAAGGGTTGATCATAGTCATAGATTGGCAATGTCATGACATGCATATAAAAGGGCATCCAAAATTGCATGGGATGGAATGGAATTAAATATGAACCTAGGTGGATAGATAATAAAGGCAATGGGCGGGTTGATCATAGTCATAGATTGGCAATGTCATGACATGCTTATAAAAGGGCATCCAAATTGCATGGGATGGAATGGAATTAAATATGAACTTATGTGGATAGATAATTAAGGCAGTGGACTGTCTATTAATTAGGCCAATTCCTATTATTGCTATATGTCTATACATACATACACATATGTCATGTGTATGTACACACGTGTGTCTATATGGCGAGAGAGAGAGAGAGAGAGAGAGAGAGAACTTTGTTCCATTCCGGAGAGACTTTGGTCAATGGGATTTTGAGAGAGAGAGAGAGAGAGAGAGAGAGAGAGACGGCAGCTGGGTGCAGGTGGAGAAGAGCCGGCCGGGTTAGAAGGTTTGCAAAAGGCGATTAAGCGACTTGGAAGGTTGCACGTTGTCGCTATATTTTTTGGATTCTCTGTCTCTCTCTCTCTCTCTCGTCCACCCTTAGTCTTGCTTCTTGAGAAAGGCAACTGACGGACAGAACTCTCACACACACACACACACACACACACACACACACACACACACTCTCTCTCTCTCTCTCTCTCTCTCTCTCTCTCTCTCCCCTATGATCTATAATAGCACATGCCCGACTTCCATCCCGCCATAGCGATCTGCCTTGCAGCTGGCTAGCTTAGCTTAGCTAGCTAGCTAGCTAGCCTGCCTTACCATTGTAATTTTGTGTCGTGAGCGATGATGCAGCTGGGCCAGTGCAATCATTACAACCGATCTCCATCACAAAGCAAGCAAGCAAGCAAGCTCGAAGGGCGCCGCGCAACTAAAAGTTGATAGCAGAGCTGGAAAGGCGCCCCTTTTCTGAGATCTCTCGGCGCCTGGTACACTCTCTCTAAAAAAAGAACCCATCATCATGCGATGTTGACACGGTTCAACCGGATGGCTTTGTTAGCCAAGCCTCTAGCAACGCCGTGGGGTTGAGCCGTGCCAATATCACATGATCTCTCTCTCTCTCTCTCTCTCTCGCACCCACTCACACACACACACACGCGCGCGCGAAACTTCTCTACTTCTGGTGAGCACTTAAGTGATCTTGATGTTGTGCTATGTCTAGTCAAATATCATCAAGAGTTGGAGTAAGTCCCAGCTACACTCTACAAACTAGTCCCCCTTCTAAGTTTCCTTTCTTCCATCCTACATCTCACTCAACAAGTCCATATACTTCCTCAACTTAGCTTAACATTCTCATTCTGCACATTTTGTGCTCATCATAGCATCCCGCACTTTGTACTCTTTTAGCTTCATCGAACGAAACAAAGCCAGTGCACCTAGTTCTACTTGTTGTTCAAGGTGCTCTTCTCATAATAGGTCAATATGGAGTTTTATGTCTGGACTCTTTGCTTAGGAGAATTATCTTTCTTATTAGATGTAGTAAAAAAACATTAGTAATAATGCCATGCTAGAGTTGAAATCCATTTTGCTAGGATCTCCGATTCATCATCATTAAACAAGATTTATGAGGGCACCCTAAAACATTGTTTTGCCAAAAACCAAAACGAACTTTCATACTCCTTAAATAAGTCTACATCATGATCAACTCTCATCAAAATTATGCTAATTTGTATATTATGACATAGCATGTGGTTCAACATGAATGGTTCTATTTGAGTTCATGCTTCATCATGCTACTTCATGTATGTTACTTCTCGTGAACGGATCGTACATAATTAAGTAGCTTTTCTAAACCTATTAAATGTTGCAAAAAAGGAGATAATTGTTGATTTTGTCATGTAGGAGTGTTAACAATGTGAATGTCACACATGGCTTTCGACAATAGTTGAGATCACACATGTAGAAATTTGATTCTTTGGAAGAATATTGTGTTATGTAGTCATGATAAACAACCCTTGAATTACAAATACACAATGAGCCATGATTTTGGTTATTGAAGTTTAGAAGGTGTCATCTAATGCACCATTTGATTGTTTCAAGGACATATAATATGAGCATTCAACCAAAACAATAATCAAATAACATAATGTAATATGAAATGTAGTCAAAAGGGAGTTGAAGCAAAGAAAGCAAAGAGTACTTGGCCATCTAATTTGGAATAATGAAATGATACATAATAAGTCCTTTCCTAGTAGTAGCTTTTTCTTAGTCAACATCCCATTTTTTGGATTACTATAAGTCAATACACTCACATAAAAGTCTCATAACCATACCTATAGTGTGGCAAATGACACTTTGCCACCTTTTTCACTTTTTCTCCCTAGCCAACTACGACTTGTAAGAGCCTTTTTTGTCCTGTTTGAGGGTTTACTTTATGTAAGTGTAGCGAGTGAGATAATTAAGATGGGTTCTTTCATTGCTTAGTTTTTAGGAAAAAAACACATAGAGTTACATTCACAATCCTCTTTTTATAATCAATTTTAGTAAAACATGCTTTATGAAAAAATATCCAAATGCAAATAGATATGTCGTGAGGGATTTATGAAGAAATATTATGAGAAATATTGGTTTTTGACTCATGAAAATATGTTAAGTACAAGGGGTTTTTAAAAAGGTTCCCATGAAGAAATATTATCTTTTAAACTCGTGAATATATTGTAAGTAAGTAGTTCTCAAACACACCTAATACATAGCATTTCTTGGTTGTGGACCCCTATGATAGCCAAGTTGATTTCAAGTTTCTACATTAAATTGTTAATGTGAAAAATATACTTAACATTTACTTTTTGACTTTGGTTCTAAAAACATTCGTAGCACTAGGACTTAACATCCACCTCTTTATTTTAGTTTGAAAAATTCTTAGATGTGAAGTTAAACACTATAAAGAGGCGAGTAATTGATATAACATTGAGGAGCCTTGCCAAACTAATTCTTTGAAATATTTTATTATATGATAGTAATAGCTATAGTTTGAATATATGTGTGTATTATATGGGTTCAAAATAAAGGGTTTTAAAAATACTAATTTTACACATTTTTTATATATAGAAGGGTGTTATATAAAGGGGTTACTTATAGATTGAATAGAAAAGGGTTGTGGTTTATTCAAGAAAAATTCATAGATAAAGATGTTTATAAATAGGCCTCGAATGCATGTGACATAGAGGATATACATGTAGTAAACCCCTCGAGTTACATGTGCACTTGTATTTATGACTATGTCCTATTAACTTTTGGGTGTATGCCCCTCTTTCATATCAATTAATTCATATAGAGAAGAGTCTTTAAAGTTGCCATATGCAAAATTCTTGATTCATTCTAATCCCTCCCTACTCATGAAAATGATTTTCCCTAAAATCTCTAGTATAGAAATGAGTAGAAAGGGCATATAAAAATTAGTAAGGAATATAGAGGAGGTAAAAATGATAGAGAGCTACCAAGTGGACTCATACGCCCTTCCATTTGATCATAAATTCTACATTGAGGTGATTGTCATAAGTACCATCTCTACATATGCTAAAATTAGATGACCTACATTGAGGTGATTATCATAAGTACCATCTCTACGTACGCTAAAATTAGATGACCTACATTTTATGATGGAAAGTGTGGACTATAACATACGTACGAGTGGTGTAGGAGGGAGTTTTGATCTATAAGCCATTGCCCAATCTAATTGTGAGCTATCAAGCAAGGGACATAAAACAAATATGCCAATTTATCATGATGCCATCTCATTAAGAATGGAAATGTAGAACTTGGGGATCTTGACAAGGATTAGCTCACTCACCTTGAACCCTTTTTTATTCTTGCCATTAGCAAGTTGTGCATTTATGCTCTTGAGCCTACTTAAGGTTTTACTTGCATTGATCTAATCAGGCATGCATTCCTTCAAGCTTGTCCTTGGATTGTGTATTGATAATCTTCTCTTCTTATGATAACAAGTTCATATGTATGCACTTATATGTAGATAGATACCCAAAGGTCAACAATCTAATATCTCATAAATATATGAAACTTTTTACATTTTATGCAAATCACAAATCCCAAAAATTGGTTTAATTATTGTGACAATAGTGGTGTGGATAGGTCTCCAGACATTAGTTTATTCCTTCACTACGCCCATTTTTTACAAAGTGGCATCCCTTATAGAGCCAAATTTGTAGCCATCACCTCAAAGCATGTTTGCAAAAAGACACCCTTAAATCTTATATGCATGTTACTCAATATTATCTTTTAAACTCCATGTAATCCAAAGGATATGTTCATAAAGTGTGGCACCACATTGTAGGAGTATAATAAGTAAATGGCCTAAGTATACTACAAAGGGTTATTGGAAGAGAGGGAGAGAGACAGAGTGGAGCAGAAGATGAACCTCAGCTCATTGTTGTTCTTCTTCCATTATTCTTCCATCATACTAACTGAAAGAGACTTACACACATATGTATGACTAACCAAGACTAATTGTGGTTAAGTCGCTTACTACACTGACTTATTGAATGTGTCACACGTGTACAACTGTATCCAGCTAATGTCGGTCACACACATAAAGATAGACTGACTGAAGAGTAACGGGAGCTTGATATTCCAACACTCCCTCTCAAGCTCAAACCATATGATAAACTCCAAGTAGCTCTCTGAAGTATATGAACTTTTCTTTACCAAGAGACTTGGTAAATACGTATGCTACTTGGTCTTCAGTCTTCACATGAATCAAGTCAATTTGCCATGCAAGAACCATTTCTCTGATGAAATGGTAGTGAACATCAATACATTTGGACCTAGCATGATAGAAATGTTTGCTAGCCAACATAACACTGCTGAGGTTATCACAATGCAATCTCACTCTGCTTTCTAGCTATATTCCCAAGTCTTTCAACAGTTTAATCAACCAAACTGCTTTGCAAGCTACTAAGGCAGCTCCTCTGTACTCAGCTTCTGTACTAGACAATGCAAAAGTAGAATATTTCTTACTTTGCCAACTGATCATACTGCTGCTCAGTCCAAATGCATAACCATTGGTTGACCTCCTGTCATAGGCACAACCAACCCAATCAGCATCAGTAAACCCTGTCAAGTTAAGGGATTTTTCATATGCATAAAACAACCCATAATTTGTAGTACCCTTTACATATCTCATGATCCTCCTGATTGCATCGAAATGTGGTTTGCGAGGCTTTTGCATAAACTGACTAATCAGCCCCATTGCATAACATAAGTCAGGACGGCGGGTAATAGTCAAGTATATAAAGCTGCCCACCATCTATCGATACATGGTCACATTCTCTATGTCATTCCCAACATCAATCTGCAGCTTGACATTCTAATCAAGAGGTGTCTCCATAGGCTTACATTCAGCCATACCATACTTCTATAACATGTCATGAGCATACTGCTTCTGTAGTAGCCATATACCTTGAGGCATAGAGACTACCTCAATTCCAAGAAAATACTTCAACTCACCAAGGTCTTTGACTCTGAATTTAGCTTGTAAACATGATTTAATTTCAGCAATGCCCTCTTCATCATCTCTAGTGATGATAAGATAATCTATATAAACCACTAAAAACACACATCCATGATCTATCTTCTTTGTGAATAGATTGTGATTTACATCACCCAATCTAAATCCATGTTGCTATAAATAACTGTTGATCCGAGCATTCCATGCTCTAGGTACTTGTTTTAGACCATATAAAGCCTTTTTTAGCTTACATACATGTGTAGGAAAGTCTGAATGAACATAGCCTTCAAGCTGCTCCATATATACTTCCTCAACCAAATCATCATTCAAGAAAGCATTCTTGACGTCCATTTGCCATAATTTCTAGCCTTTGCATGCTGCCAAAGCAATGATAGTATTGGATGTTGCCATTTTAGCCACCGGACTAAAAGTCTTTTCATAGTCAAGGCCATATTGTTGTGCATACCCTTTTGCAACCAACCTCGCCTTATAGCATTCTAATGAGCCATCTTACTTGCACTTAACCTTGTACACCCATTTGCAGCCAATGGGGACTTTGCCTTCTTCAAGCAACTCAACTAATTCCCATGTCCCATTTTCAGCCAGGGTTGCATACTCCTCATCCATCGTAGCACACCAATTATCATCTGTAACTGCATTATCAAACTTTGTAGGTTCTTTGTAACCTGTCACACTAGCCATATATGCATAATGGCGGGCTAAATAACTAGTGTATGTAAGCCTGTCAACTGGTTTTCTGACTCTCTCAGATCTCCATAACTGTGGCTCACTTTGAGCTTGCCTCTCATGAGATGGTACATAACGACTCTGCCTTGCTCCAGGCATCATAATAGATGGAATTCCCAACCCACTATCCAAACTGTTGTTGTTAGATGAGGAAGAAAGAAGATGGATGAGAGAGCCAGCGAGTGGGAAAAGAACAATTTTGAAAGAGTTAGGCATTTAATAGAACACTTGGCGGTGGTTGAGTGTGAGAGAGTGCTTGCCGAGTCTAGAGCAAAAGCTGCTGATGTATGCACCAACACACAAAGGCAAGCCTTCCTCAGCATAGTACTACATGTCACCCATGCGGAGGGCAATGATTCAGTGGAGAAGGTAAGAAGGAATCTAAAACTGACTACTCGAGCACTAAAGTATGGCCTTCAAGAATGGGAGCTTCCAACAGGCACAAGAATCACAAAAAATCAGCAATTTCACTACCTATGTCGTGCCGGCCTCTCCACTGTTGAGGTTAAGAAACTTGGGTTCGAAGAGCATGAGCCGCCACCACTACCACAAGCAGCCCCAACAGTTGCCGAGCAGAATGTCAAAGAGGGTCTGGACTTTGAGCAAGATGCTGAAGAAGAGCAGCAAAGAATGCCCAGTCTGCCTCTACCAGACCTCCCGCCTGAAGAGCCCAAAGATGCCCACATGCTTGAGTGCATTGTTGTAGCCAGAATAAGAAGACAGGAACTAGCAGAGGAAGCCCAACGCAGAGCACGATCACTGCCAAGACAATTCCCTGAAGAGCCGGTGCCACTATGGGAGGATCCCCATCCTATCGATTGGCCTCAAGAATTGGTCATATGGCGTGAACGAGAGTTCCAGATGAGGCCATTTGAACTTTCATTTGCTTATGCATGCTCTCTAGACCATGCATTGCGTCTAGGTATTCTAGCCAAGATCAAGGATCTAGCTAATGATCTTGCAAATAGGTGGATAGAGGAGAGAAGCCTCATAATAACTAGATGGAGGAAAGAGCCTATAGACTACTAGCAGGACAAGGTAAACAGGGTTCCCAAAACTGTCTAAGGCTACGAGGTGCAGTCGAAGTGGTAGAGGAGGATTTGGGATACTAATTTTGATGCTTGGACCGCCTTCTACAGCTCACTCCCTGAAGAATGCAATGACCCCATCTACATGCCCTACCCCCGTAGGCATGAAGTTGACTATGATCAAAACATTCATGGGGATCTTGACTTTCCTAAGATATATAATGTTAATGCCCAGAGCCCTAATGAATGCCTAGCCTTTAGGTTAGAGGATCTCATTCCATCTATCAACCGCTTCCTCATGGATTTTTCTTCTTGCCCAGATCCAACCTTTTTAACCACTTGTAATTATCTTAGGCTCATCAAGTTCCTATTAATGTAGAGACTCACAACCAAGGAAGCCCACCTCCCTCCACTCTTTTTTTACATCAACCTAAGGATAGATAGTAGAGCCATGACTAGATTAATGATGAGGGCAACCCTGCTTCCCTCCTTTTGCCTAGAAATCTTAGAGGATATGAGTGATATCCACTTCACGAGGTGCAATCATCCTTTCTTGCCATCCACACCTATGAAGGCCCGGGCCACCATTAAAGAATATCTACAAAGTCGTGAATTCCTATCCCAATGCTTGCGACCGCCTCTTAATTTGACTGAAGGAGATAGGCATTAGCCAGGACATCTTCCTCATAGTAATAAATTTAAAAAAAAGCACAAGGGCTCACTTCACTCGCTACACCTAGGGTTTACACCTAGCCCCTCCCCCACTTCATGCTTAGGGCACATCAAGGGCAGGACTTCCAGACCTATCACCCTAAGTTTTGCACTGCACTTTCAACAATACCCGAACTGGGTCCTCAAGTGTGGGACATTACCAAGGGCTTACCCAAGGTTAGACCCATCTCCCAGTTCCACTACACATGCACTTACACCATACCGTGAGATAGACACCCCCCTTAGGGAGTGTACAACTTTCTCTTATAGGCTATGATCGTGCCTTAGTGAATGGCTACCCAGCTAAAGAAGATCATCCATGACATCCGCTATTGGCCAGGAGTTTTTTCCTGAGATGGACAGGACACCACTACAACAGTTTCAGGAGCTTTTGCATACTCCGATGATTAGATGGACCAACATGCTTGATGTAGCTGACCATCTGCCTGTTGATGGCTACCATGTGACTGAACCAAATCAAGCAGAAGGAAAACTCAAAGATGGACCCACCATTGGCATAGATTTTGGAACCTCATATTCTCCAAATGATTAAAGATGCCCATACAAAACCTTTATCAGCCCGCCGTTTCATAGAATGGGAGCTACAATTGCGTGAGAAATGCCGAGCATCTTCATGAAGCCTAAAGCATGTCAAAATCTCTCCTGGTCATCGTTAATCAAACTCCATGACCTCCCATTCATAACAGCACCTTTTGATTGTGGTCATCTACCCACTAGTTCCACTTGGCAACAACCCCAACTACCTCACTACTCCCCATCACAGTGCCATGGGACTTGCACTAAGCTAGGAGGGGGGTAATGTTTACCGCAACACAAAGGAGAAGGAAAATGGAGCATAGGAGTGGGAAAATGGAAGAAGGAGATAACCGAAAGGGCACAAGACAAAGGAAGGAAAAGGCACCGCGGATGGAAGTCAAACCCTGAAAATTTTGAATGACAACCTCTCCAGAAGGCCTCAATGTCACCTCAAGAAATAAAAAGAGTAAAAGCGCACCATTAATTATGAAAGTGCTCCTGAATCCTTGTAAAAGAGTGCCAGGCTCACTCCTGTACAAATTGTATACACTTGTTGGGAATGGGATAAGTTAGAATGGTGGGAAATAGGAAAAGAGGGCCTAGGCTAATGGCCGGCCATGTAAAAAGTGGGGATAACTGCCCAAAAAGTAGGGCATGTATATAAAGTTCAAAAATGAATGAGAAGCTCATTCTTGTGTGTGGCCAAAGCTTCTTCTTCTTCTTCTCTTGTTTCTTGCCTTCTTGCTTGTGCTTGAGTGAGGGATTGAGGGAATGTGAGGGAGTGAGTGTGTGAGAGTGAAGGATTGTGGAGAAGAAGCTCCCCATCTTCTCTCTTCATCTTCCCTTCTTCTCTTCTCTTCTCTTCTCTCATGTGGCTATGGAGGATGGAGCTTGACGGAGATGGCTTGAGGTTGCTTGATCTTGCCACAAGGATTGTGGAACTACCAGAGTGCAAGAGAGAGAATGGAACTTGATTGAGCATCAAGGTAAGCTCACTACACCCATAAGGTAGGCATTGCGCGTCGGCTATGTGAGAGGTAGCCATGGTCGCTCGACTTGAAATGCTTGATCAACGGTCCGTAGGTCTCGGGGTAGAGCTTCATAGCTCCCCTCCATTGAACATAATGTAGTGTTGATGGCTAGAAATATATTCAGGAAGTTCCTTTATAGCACTATTATGTATTCACACATAATGATGTTTCGTGGGGTTGCTCCCGAATTTGTTAAGGGAGATGATAAAGATGTAGGTATTAAAGATGTACTTCATGTTGGTAAGCAAGATGATGGGGATGATTTTAAAGTGGATGGCAATCTTTATGCAAAGAAAAAGCAAAAAATTGGGAAAATATGATTGAGGAGTAGGTTTATATCACTAGAGAAGAAGCAAGATGCTAATCTTGATGCTGGGAAGATTAGCCATTAAAGGAAGATTAGCCATTCAATATCCTTCCTTCGGTTTTACATGGTTCTAGGATGCACGATGATCAGTTTGATAGTCTTTCTAATGATGTTGGCATACTTCAAGGATTATGATAAGTGGACTGTTGTTCGGATTACTGATATGTAGGTTTCAGTTGGCTGCCAGGCAAAAGGCAATTGCAGACTTGAGTCAGAAGCTGCAGCACAAGCAATCAACGTATGATGCATTAGAATTGGATCTTAGGGGTAAAATTGCAGATATGCAACAGATGTTGGATAAAAACAAAATGTCTACTGTGCTTTTTGAAAAATGGACTAGTGAACTTAAGACTAAATGCTTAGAGGAGATGCAGTCTTTTATGGGGAAACACGTTCAATTTTAGGTTGATTATCAAATGTTGTTAGAGAGATTTCAGCCATTAAAGGAAGTTGAAAAGCAAATTTTGAGCAATGTTGAAGTTGAAGTGGATGCTTTAGTGATATTGAAATCTAACTTTGAGGATATTAAAAGTGCATTGGTGAATGATGTCAAACTTGCATGGCAAATGGTTGTAGATAGGTTTGAAGGCAAGATTTCTTGGCCTTATCATATGCTTAAGAATGTCTTTGTGTCCACAAATTATGAGGATGTCATGCATGAGAGAGATGATTTGAAATTGAAAGTGGAGGAATTGGAGACAAAATGCATGGATGTCAATGCAAAATTGGAGAAGGCTTTGAATGCAAAGAGAGCAAGTGAAGAGCATGTAGCTTCTTTGTTGCAGCATAGAGATTTTTGGTCTGATGAGCATGATTCTGTCATTCAAAAGGTGGTTCATACACTTTATCATGATTTTTCTATCATGGATCATGGGATAGTTCAGAATCATGATGTTGGTGCTGTGGCATGTCAGATATCTTCATGCACAGACATCATTCCCTATACTCCTAGATCTTTTCAGCTATTACTTTGGATGTAGTTTTGTTTTGTTCATGATATATTTTGTTCATCCCACTGACTCTTAGAACCAATTATGCAACTGCATATGAGGATTATGAGTATCCTAGAGGAGCTTTACTCATGATAGCTCTGTGTGGCTTGTCAAGGGGTGCAAGGCCTCTAGCAAGGCATAATTGTGTTCTGTGAGTACTTCTTCATCATATTTAGTTTCCACATGTTCAGTTAGCTATCTACATGCTTATGGGTTTGAGTCATGACTTGCCCAGTCATCCACCAAGCTATGCCAGGTGTTAGGACTTGAACTTCACCATCTATTTAGTACTATTTCATACCTTAGTATTAGTATGCATGTAGTCTTCTGGATCAGCATATGTAAACCAGTCCTTATACTTCATATGATGTGTCAAGTTGAAGGTCAATGCGCAGGTCAAAAATGTTAGGTAGTTGTATTCGAGTAGTTGGTTCTTGATCACAAATGGAATATGACTGTATGCAACACCCAAAAATGGTTGCTAATGTTTGATCCCATTATCTTCTGATTGTTTCTTGAGTGTTGGTGTTATTCTCTTTCATGTTGTTTAATCAATAATGACTATGGTGATAGAAAATAGTGTCGCAATTGATGAACAACAATTCTATGTTGCTGAGTATGATGTTTGCTTTGTATTTGAATGTATTTATTGAACATAATGTAGTGTTGATGGCTAAAAATACATTCAGGAAGTTCCTTTACAGCACTATTATGTATTCAGGCATAATGATGTTTCGTGGTTGTTATGGCATATTGAAAGGCCATAACAGATAGCAACAGTAGAATGCCTAGCATGGCACAAATACACAGAGCCAACATGGATATGGCAGTTTTCGAGGCAAGGGGAGATTCCCTAGAGGCAAAGGAGGATCCTGGTAATCAAATGATCAATCCAATAGAGATAAGGACTATCTGTCATTACTCTGGCAGATATGGACACATTGCAAAGGATTGTTACAAGAAGCAGGGAGATATAATGGAAAAGGGCAAACAACATGGGCACTATGCATCTTATAGCGGTGCTCATGATGAGTAGATTAACAGATTGTTTGCCATGTAGCATGTGTTCAAGAATGCATCTAGGCAGAACAGAGATGAGAGATGGTACATTGATTTAGGGGCTTCAAATCATTTGACACCCCATGGAGAATGGTTTGATGAGATGGTTGCAAGTTCACATGGTTATGTGTGTACTGGGGATGACACCCATCATGACATTCAACACATATGAATTATTTTGTTGATGATGCCTGATGGCAATAAAAATAGCATGCATGATGTCCTACATGTACCTACAATAACCAAGAATCTTTTGTCAGTTGGATAGATGGCAGAATAAAATTTGTAGGTGAGATTCAATAGAGATGGATGCTTTGTTGCAGAATATGGTAATGCTTGCAAATTGATTGCTAGAGGCCGAAGAGATGGCATAATGTTTACTCTTGATGCGTCAATTCTAGAATTGAAAGCAGCCATGTTTGCATATGATGATGGTTCTATACGGGATGTTGAGATATGGCATAAGCTGATTGGCCATGTGAATCTACAAAAGCTGAAATCTATGCAATAGAAGGAGATTGTGCTTGGATTGCCTAAGTTCAAGTATCATGACTTTGGACATGTATGTGATGCATGTCAGTTTGGAGAGCAGGCAAGGTTTCCTTTTATGAGACATATACGGAATAGATCACAACCCTTGCAATTGGTACATTAAGATGTATGGGGTCCATCTCATAATGCTTCGTTTGGTGGTGCTCGTTACTATGTATCCTTCATTGATGATTTCAGCAAGTACACTTGGCTTTACATACTGAAACATAAGGATGATGTGTTTGATGCATTCAAGGACTTCAAGAAGCATGTTGAAAATGAGTTGAACTGTAAAAATTTCATGTCCTACATCAAATGGAGGTGGAGAATATGTCTCTAATTACTTTGACAGGTACCTTGCTAAATATGGGATCATAAGATAGTTAACTTGCAACTATACACCACAACAAAATGGTGTAGAAAAAAGAAAAAATAGGGTATTGATGGAATTGACAAGAGCTATGCTGAATGAGAAGAGTTTGCCAAATGGTTATTGGGCTAAAGCAGTAGTGACTATTGTCTATGTGCTAAATAGAATCCCTACAACATGGATTCATAATGCAACTCCATATGAGAGAATGTATGGTCATGTGCTTGATATTTCACACTTGAAGGTATTTGGTAGCATTGCATATGTGCATGTTCCTAATGAAAAGAGGAAGAAATTTGACCCTAAAGCTATTAAGCTGACTTGCCAAGGTTGTCACAACCTGTGCTGCTCATTTGTTAAGAACCAGAGTTGGTTCCTTTTCCTAGATTTTTGAGCTAGCTGTTCTTCAGCAAGTTCTTTTGCCTGATTTGCAATGCTAAATCTCTGTTTTGCCTCAGCAATTAGT
This sequence comes from Lygodium microphyllum, assembly GCF_053477565.2. Taxonomy (NCBI): domain Eukaryota; kingdom Viridiplantae; phylum Streptophyta; class Polypodiopsida; order Schizaeales; family Lygodiaceae; genus Lygodium; species Lygodium microphyllum. The sequence goes on from NC_141148.1 coordinate 116,756,231, forward strand.
TCCGACTTTTCTTGCACAAGCTGCTCATGAATTTGAATCTCTACAAGGTGCAATCTTCTTTGGGTGAAGACCATGGCCATGAGGGCCTCTATGTCCCCCTTGGTAATCTCCAATGCACCTTGCAGGTGTTGTGTGTCATTTTGCAGCCTTTGTGCTTCTGCTGCGGGGATTGTCGGCCTGTCCTATGCTAGGAACTCTATCTCTCTCTCCAATCTGTCTTGTTCTTCAAGTCCATATCATAGCTGAAAAGCTATGTCATCCTCTTGTCACTCACTTGGCTCGCCCTCCTGAGCTGCTATCTGTCCGTACCTTTCCAATTTGGCAGTTCTCTATTCCAAGTCAGCATATTGTTGCACTAGTAACCTTAAGCTCCACTGCTCTGCCACCAGGTTTTGCTCTTCATCTTCCAACCTTTGTCTTAGGCGGCTCTCATTGTCCTGGGCATCCTTGGTTTTTGCTTCTAGCTGATCTTGTAGCGCTTTCACCTCCCTTCTTTGGTTGGCTCCTTGCTTTGAAACTTCTAGCCTTAAGGTTGTCAAAGTTTCCTTTTCTTTCTCTAGCTCACCAGGGCCACCTTCGTTTCTTCTTTCACCTTGTCCAATTGTGCTTGAAGCTCAGCCACATAAGCATCGTAGTCGGCACTAGATGGCATGGGAGTAGGGGCTGTAGTGGTTGACGCCTCTAGCTTTTGTCGTTTTGGATCTTTCGTCGACTTAGTATTTGTGACAGTGGGCCTTTTCACTCCACCTTTTGGTACAATCTCAGCCACTTTACTGACAAGTAGCTACATCATGCTCATCAGTTGGGCCGTGTCTAGAGAGGGCGTGGATTGCAGCGTGGTTGTGGTTGTGGTGTCGTCTGGTCCTGGTACAAAGGAGGAATGCAGGGGGTGCAACAGGGACTTGCCCTTGCCTACAACCATTGGGGCCGCTTCCACACTGCCACTTGCTTCAGCCTCATGGCGGGGACTCAAAGGGTCGATCTCTCCTCCCCCATGGGTTTCTTTGACAGATCTACGAGTGGCCTCTGCCAACTCAGCAAGTTCTTTCATTCTTAGCTCGTCGGCTTCCTCCTCTGCCCTTCTTTGCCTCTCTTCTCCTGCCCTCTTTGATTATTCTCTAATTCTTTCGAGTTCTTCCTCTTCATTTTTCATTCATTCCTCCTCCACCCTCCTTGACTCTCTTTGAGCCCTCTTCACCTCGGCTCGCTCTTTTTTGCTCAATCTTTCTTCCTTCTTCTTTTGGCTATTTTCAATCTTCTTTTGCTTCCGTGGTTTGGCTGCTTGAGTGGGTGGTACCTCCGGCTCTCCTTTGTCCCTTATTGTGTTTTCACTCGAGCCTTCTTCCTCATGGTGAGGTGAGCTTTGGTGCACAGCTTGCTTTTCATCTACACTGGCATCCTTGATAGCCTCATCAATGATTGCCATCAGGACACCTCCATATCTGATTGTAGAGGCTTTCGAGACTAGCTTTTTTCTTGCGGATCATGAAGTAGAGGCAGGAGATTCCCCACCAGCTGGTGCTGCTATTGGAGCCAGGAGCACGGTTGAAATCTTGATAGTTTTTTGAACAAAGCTGTTCCAATCCACCTCCTATGGAACTCCTTCCGCGATGCTTTCTAGCAATGGCACCCCGATTCTGTTCATTAAAGCATTGTATCTGTGTCCTAAGAAAAGGGCGTGGACCATTTTAGCTTGCATCCTTATTGCGGGGTCTGGAATATCAGCCAAATTGATTCCATCCACCGTGTGCACGTCCTCTTTTTTGACTCCCATCATGGTATACACATCTCTTTTTGGGTGTCTCTCCTTCTTGGACACAAGCCCTAGGGATTTCTCGACAATAGCTGCATTAAAGGGCACTTGCACCCTTCTTTCCTGGTCACCAATTCTTATTGTAACCGTGCCACAACTCCTACCTTCATCAAAGCTCCTTAAGAAGTCAATGCACATGCTGTAATCTACAGCCTGTCTGGCCTTTTCCACATACTTTCAGAGGTTGCATTTGTCCACCAACTCCTTCACTGCCAGCTCTTCCAAGATGGCTTCATCTAAATTCATGGTATGTTTGAACGTGAACTGGCTGAATCCACGTGTCTCAACCCTGATTCCACACTTTGTCAGCTCCTCTTCAGTGAATGGAAGTTTACCATGTCCTGCCATGGTAGGTGCATGTCATCACACCATGCCAACATTAGCGTTATGAATTGACTCATCACTAACAAAAACCCAAGAAAGAATGCATGTGAAAATTTGCCATGTTGCTTCAGAGGCATGAAACTTGGAAATAATTCAAAAGCAATATCTATTTCCTCCTTGCATTCTTTCCTATTTGGATTTAGTTGACCATTTTCATCCATTATACATCTTGCTACATCACTTGGCTCTCACTTTGCTCCCCCCCCCTTTCCTTAAGTTTTAAAGGAATCCTTCCTAGGATTAGCAAGGGGAGAAGGAGGGCTCACATGGACTTTGTGGGGCGAGTTCCTTGGCCAACAACCAAGTATAGAGGTTAGGGTTATATTCAAGCTGGGCATGATGATCAAGTTTGCATGGTTGTATGGAAGCTTGGGTGATATAGGTCAAGACATCATGAAAGATGTCCCCGGAGTTGAGGCGATTAGCAACGTGCAACTCCTCTTTTGTGAGGAATTGGTCAATGTAAGGGTGGGCCAACACATGGTCATCTAAGTGTATAATGCGTGTAATGGCCAAAAACCTAAATGAAAGAGGTGCCACATAAGTAGGGTCGTGTTCAATTGTTTTGATTGCCCTTCTTTGCTCGGCATTGTTCGTGATATGGCAGCCTTTTTTCTCCCATTGGAGTTGTAAGGCATACCACAGTTGTAATAATGAAGAAGCAGAGCTGGCAAACTGCGTGAGCTCCTCCAGTTCTTGCTCCAAGTGTAGAGCGAGCAGGCTTGCGGTACGAGGTAATTAGTCTTTTGAGAACGGCTTGCTCCTTTGAGATTTCTCCATTAGCGATTAATTCGGCATCAATTTTGGGGAATTTGACTGTCATAAAATCGTAGTCTTCCCAAGTGCATGGCAACGCACGAACATCAGAAGCAAGGGGTTCATCAAGAAGTCCTAGGTCAAGCCTCTCATAGCTCCTAGCGAATGTGGTGAAGATGTTATCTAACTCCTTGATGCATGTCACTACGTCTCCTGAGGTCTCAGCAAGATCCTTGGCCATTGAAATGAAAGATTGTCTTTCATACGAAGGCCTAAGACGTGCTGGTGGTGATGGTGCAATTGGGCTGGACAGTGGTGACTCCACTGATGGTGTCACATATGGGACTTTGCACTTAGGAGCACTTTGAGATGCTGCAGGGGGCTCCAGTGGGCATAAGAGGTGTGCTACATTCTATCTGAGCCGGCATGGGGGTGCGCAACTCCTTTGACTTGGATAATGCTGGGGCATCTAGCTTTGGATCATAAATGTGTTGGGATTCATTAATCACAACGGGTGCTGGTCCAGCTTGCTTTGTAGCCTAGGCTCCATATGTGCAAGCCTCTCTAGCTGGAGTGAGGTTGCTTAGAGTTGAGCCTCTTGAATGTCCACCCTTAGGCACCCATATCTAGGGGTTTCCCTCATAGTATCCTTGTGATCACAAGATATTTTTGGGGATCCAACGTGGCGTGGTAGTGCGCATATGTCAATAGCGTTTGAACTGCCTCTTAGGCTATGACTAAAGTTTTTGCGGTTAGAAGCACATTTCTGAGGTTTACAAGGAGGTGGCCCTTGTCGTTTTGGCACCCATATGAGTGTGGACTCTTCAGCCTTGTGAATGGCCTTGGAGGGCTTGGTTCTAGCAGTTTGAGCATGGGGTGAGATATCACAGCCCTTCTCCCTAGGCTTGGTCATGGGCGTGGTCATAGGGGTCTCTATCGGTGGCTTTGCAATTGTAGAAGGATCAAGATAACCCTTCCTGAAAGTAGTCACTATGTGCACATTGCCCATAGCAAGATGGATGCAATCTAGGTTATAGTCCACATTGTAGTTCGTCTGGTTTTTAAAAGTGCGACCTAGTAGTGACTTGTTACCGGCTCCTTTAGTGTTTTGCAACACAAAAGAAGATTGATATACTTTCAGACTCGATAGAGACGGCCACTTTGCATTTTCCTAAGAGTGAGTAAGTGTTGCCCCCAAATGGGCTGAGTTTAACATTTGTAGGCTGTAATTTAGGTTGACCAATGCATGTCCAATGGTCATGCGTCAAGATATTATAGTCGATACCTTCTTCGATCAAGGCATCAAAAGAATACATCCACTCTGCAGTGACCGTGATTCGTAGGTAGGCGGGTGCCACTACTTCCTCATCTTGATCTGTCAGTTCGGTAATAGTGGCCATGCAAACGTTGACAGGGGCTTTAAGCATAGGTGGCTCGTGCAACGGATGGGAAGGAGGATAGTACTTTTTCATGCGACTGCCATTGAAGAAGCCTATTCCTTCACCTTCGAGCGTCTCCAACTCAACATTGCCTGTTCTACTAATTGTATGTACTCGGAAAGATCCTAGTCCTCGAAATTTCATTTTCTGTTTGTGACCCTTTACAGAGTATAGTAGAACGAGGTTCCCCTGATCAAAGTTGCACTGTTTGACATGCTTGTCAAACCACATTTTTCTTTGTGCCTTCTCACAAATTAGAGTGTGGGTGGCTAAAAGTTGAGTCTCTGTGAGACACTATAACTCCACCAAGCGGTTGGTCCAAGCCTCTCTTCCCTCCCAATGATCCTGGGCTGCTATCCTTAAGCTAGGGACAACAAACTCTAAGGGTAGGATGGCCTTCGTTCCATAAGTCAGCCTAAAGGGCGTCTCTCCGACATCCATCTTATAAGTTGTACGATAGGCCCACAAGGCCGCCATTAGTTTGTTATCCCAGTCACTTTGTGATGTGGATACTATTTTAGTGAGCATGTTGACTAGGATTTTATTCGTGAATTTTACTTGGCCATTTGCTTGAGGGTAGTAGGGCGAGGATCTTCTATGAATGATTAGGAAAGTTGAGAGTAGGTGGGATATCACTTCATTAATGAAGTGCGTGCCTTGATCACTTACTAGTTCAATTGGACAACCAAAACATGAAAGGATTTGCTCCCACAAGAACTTCGCAGTGGGTCTAGCATGGTTCTTCCTAGTGGCTCTTGCCTCTGCCCACTTTGTCAGGTAATCAATTCCACAATGATGTAGTGTGCCTGCGAGTACTGTGCCACAGGACTGATAGGTCCAATGAAGTAAATACCCCATTTTTCGAAGGGCTGTCATGTTATTATGGGGGTCAACTCCATCTTATCCTTGCACATGGGCACCTTAGTCCTCTGGCACTCATTGCGGTGTTTTACAAATTTAGCAGCATCATGGAATAGGGTGGGCCACCATAGTTGGGATTCTAGCACCTTACGGGCTGTTGTATCCCCACTAAAGTGTCCTCCAGCTATTCCACCATCCGCTTCTCTCAATAATCATGCATCTCATGCTCACACACACATCTACGCAACAAACTGTCTTGCCCTAGCCTATAGAGTTGGCCAGCGATTAGTTGGTATGGCTGGATCTTTAAGATAAGTCTCCTTAGCCTGGCTTTCTCAATATGTCTCTCAGGTAGACCGTTCTCTAGCACTTGAACTACATCATCGGCTCAATATATCGTTAGATAGGCCCTAAACAAGTCTCTTTCACTAGACAGGCCAAAGAGATGAGCGTCTAGTAGGTCGTCAGGTATGCCTCGTCCAGCAGCTTTTCCTGTGGGTATGCGGGACACGTGATCAGCCATGTAGTGCTGCTTTTCCTTACGTATAACCACAGAAAAATCAAATTCCAACAAGAGAAGTAGCCATCTAGCTATGCGACCTGTAGCGCATGGCTTGTTCACGAGATAAAGCAAGGCTTGATGGGGTCAACGAAAAAGACGAAGGGGGTGGCCAACAAATAATGCCTAAATTTCTTTACAGCAAACACCATGGCTAACCCTTCCCTTTCTGTAGTGGAATAGTTCATCTCCATTTCAGTGAGCTTCCTGCTGGCAAACTCATGGGGTAATCTAGGTTATGCTCACCAAGGTGGCATAGAACAGCTCCAATAGGAAACTTATAGGCATCTATGTGTACATGGAATGTTATGCTCCAGTCTGGGGCTCGTAATATTGGTGCAGTGGTGAGAGCCTTCTTTAACTCTTCATATGCACGCTGGCATTCCTCAGTCCACTCGAATACGATCAACAGCTTGTACAATGGTCTAGCAATCACTACATAATTCAGTACAAAGTGTCGATAGTATCCCATATGGCGTAAGAAACACTGAATGCCCTTGTAGTTAATGGGTGGTGGTAGGTCAACAATGACCCTGACTTTTGAGAAGTCGGTGGCAATGCCATTCCTTGACACTACGTGGCCTAGGATACATTCGTGCTTCACCCAAAACTGATACTTTAAGGGGTTCAATGAGAGGTTGTATAACCGACACCGTTCAAAGACAGCTCTCAACTTTTCTAAGTGTTCGGCCTAACTAGAGGGTACACATAAGTCGTCTACGAACACCTCTAGCTCGCGTCTAAGCATATCCTTGAAGATGGTGCATATTAATTATTGGAAGGTTGTAGGTGCATTCACTAGCCCAAAGGGCATAACGATGTAGGCAAACACACCCCACTCTGTGGCAAAGGCAGTCTTGTGCTTGTCGTCAGGGTGCACTTGCACTTGATTATAGCCAGAGAAGCAATCCAGGAAGCTATAGGCTTCTTTTCCTACTACCCTCTACAACATGTGCTTGGTATACGGTAAGGGATAATTGTCCCTCTTCGTAGCGGCATTAACTTTCTTGTAATTATGCACCCTCGAATTTTACCATTCTTTTTCATGACGATTGTACCTCCATGAGCTTATCGATTTCCTCCTTCATGAAAAAAATAATGGTACCTCCATGAGCTTATCGATTTTCTCCTTCACTGCATGGGCGTGTTTGGAATTCATAGGGTAAGATCGTTGCTTTGTTGGCACCGCATCTGGAACCATTGGGATATTATGGGTCACAACCCTAGGATCGACTCCTTTAAGTTCCTCCAGGGTCCAGGAAAACACGTTGACATACTATCGTAGGAGAGCAACAAGTTTAGCCTCCTCATCCTTGGTCAAGTCGTCAGCAATGAACACAGGTTGAGGCTTCTCGCCTTCCCTTGCCAAGTTGACTTCCTTGACCTTGGCGGGTCCCTCAATTGGCTCACTGGTTTGCCCTTGTCTCTTTGCTCCTAGTAGAATCACCACTCTATCACCCTTCTTAGACTTTGTCAAGCATTTGGGGAAATCCTGCGGCTTCTTTTGCCTCTCTACTTCTGAGTCCTTAGTTCGGTTCTTGGCCTCCTCCTTTATAGCCGTCTGCGTCTTAGGTGGATTGGCAAGTCTCCTTTAGTGCGGATGACCTTAGAGGGTTGGGGTATTTCGGGATCACTCTCAGTACTGACTTTTGACTTTGAGTTAAACTCACATCCCTCGCTTGAGGAAGGAGTTTCACCAGGGGGTCGTAATTCAGTAGGTGTATCCGTCTTAAGCACTAGAACTACCAATGGTTACGCCACTCCTGCCTGCTCGTAATCCATGGCTCCTATGTGTTCCAACCAAGATCTATCGCACTCCATCCGCATGACTCCTCTTTCATTCCAGCCTGCCCTTTCCCTTCTAGGCCTAGAGTCTACCTTGATCTGTTCGATCGCTCTCCGTTCACTATCATATTCTATCTTGTCTAACTCTTCTTCACTCTTGTCTCCAATACAGCGACAATCCTCGTACTCCTGATCATCAGAGTCTTGCCCCTCTGATTGCTCGTTATCCCCCAGGCTTTCCTCTCCAATCTCCTTTTCATCAGTGACTAAAGCCTAATTGTATAACAGGTTCAGATCGTGAATTTTGGTCCATTTCTACTCAGGCTTAGCCAAAAGATCACTTAGGGGTTTTAGATTGGCAGCCATGTTGCCCTTTAGTTTATCGATCATGTACTCTATGATTCCCTGAAGCTCAATCTTGTTGGTGGGAATATGGAATGAGACCGGTTTCCCTAGGTTATGTGAGCTTCCTGCCATCATGCAGAGTGGCACGATGGGCTCCCTTACTAGTATGCTTGGGGAATTAGTAGATTGCCTATATAGCTCTTCCTCATCTGAGAACGGTAGGTCAATGGTTGCCAAGATGTGCATCCAATCCCGCTCGTCCTTAGGGCAAGGGATGTACTTGGTCAATGACCCATAGGGTTTGCTTCCCTGTGCATCACCTTTTAGCATAGTTGAGATAGCATCAAGGTCGACTGGGGTAGTCTTCCAGGTATCCATCTCAACCCTTACTGCTTGTATTCTATTCCCCTTACTGCTTGTGTTCTATTCCCCAAGAAGATGAGATTGTTACCCCAATCTTCAATAACTCATGTGTTCCTCATCCAGGGTCGGCCTAGTAGTATATCATAGTCCACTCCTATGACCTTCACTGGCCAGTTCTTTAGGACCCCGCCTGACCTTCATTCCGTTGGCCAATGTGACATTGAACCTAACCGTTTCCATAGGTGGGTTTCCCCAGGCTTGTAGAACTACGTGGCTCAAGACACTGACACTGGCACCTATGTCTATGATTCCTTTTCGTGTTGCATCCCCCGAGGCTAAGATAGGTAAGACTACATGCATCTCAGTGCCTTCCCAGAAAGCATTGACGTGCAATGACCTTGGAACTGAGTGTAGCATTAGGCTTGGAATCTACGTGACTATGTCTTGCTCTTGCAAGTCAGCGGCAGTATACTCCTCTTTTCCCTCCACCCAATACTTTAATTCTTACCATAAGGAAGGGTGTTGCCGAAGCAGATCTCCTAGGCTCACGGTTACTGGAGTGGTTACTAAAGTGGTGAGGAGGTTGCTGGGTGGTTGCCTTCCTCCTTGGTCATCATTCTTTGGCCATATGTTTTGGTTAGCTTGCTAACATGCTTCCTCTTGGTCTTGCCTCTGTGGCATCTCATATGGTGTGGGTACATTCCCTGATTGGGGTCGCGATGGTGAAACGGGTGTACTCACACTAGAGAGGTCTTCAATTTGGTCTTCCAGTATAGGCTATACGTCCTTAAGGTGTTCCTGGGCATCCTTGACCCACTCTTTGAATTTGGCTATAGCCTCGAGTTGCCGTTTGGGGTGGGGGTATTCCCCTACCTTGGCACTCCCTAGTTTTGCTGTCTTAGGAGCTGAGCTCTCTGCCTCTGCATCAGTGACCCTCTTTCCTGTCACTAGCGTTGTAGCTTCCTCAGTCTTAAGGGTAATCTTTGCGTCCATTCTCTTTCTCCTTCTCCTCCAGCTTTTCTTTCCCAACGAGGATGCATCCAGGTTACTTGGCCCAGGCAATGAGATGCATGTTTGTTTTGTCTGTGCTCGCATTCATCAGGATTGGATTGCCTTCCTCATCATAGGATATGTATGGGTTCACATAGGTCTCCTCTTCACTAGGTTCTTCCACATAGTGAACAGGAGCATCACTCGGTGGATGGGTTACATAGGGCCTTGGTGGTCTGGGTATGCCTGTTGGGTTCATCTCTAGCCTAGGAATGGCCGATCTTGCGTCATTTGGTGCTGGAAGTGCCAACTGGGCTCCCTTGCCAAAGAGGTTAGGTGGCCTGTTGCCTAAGTAGGGAGGGTTGTATTGCTACGCATATGGGAATCTCCTTGGAAATCTGCAATATAATGCGTCATGATTGAACCTACTGCAGTTCGAGCATGGCCTAGATCTAGGATCTTGCCACTCGGCTGGGAGGTGGTTACCGCCACAGTGTATACATTGCACATGCGACCGCACAAACTTCCTCATTTGTTCTTGTAATCGTGCAAGCTCCATTCTTACCTCAGCCAGCTCCTGGCCTTGGTCAACACTCTTTCCCTTCTCCCGTATGCTAGAGTTCTCTCTCTCTCCTGAAACTGTTGACCGATCTGGAGCTCTCTGGCTTGTACTGTCTTGACTGGTGTTCCTCATGCTTCGCTCCCTAAGCTGATCGTCCACCCTTATTGCCTCTTCAAAGACTCTAGCTAACACATCTTGGTGTAGAGTGGAGTCGCTTCGAATTCCATTTATAAATATGGTAGACACAACTTTCTCGTTAGGTCACTCATTTGCAGGGATCCTCTTGAAGAGGCTACACACATGAGTGACATAGTCCCTTATGTCTACCTTTTCCCTCTGATTGACATTCATTAATCGGACAATGAGATTGTCAAAGTACCCTGACTCAAATAATCTCTTGATAAAGAGGTCCTTAAGGCGGGCAAAGTTCATGCGCTCAGCTGCATCTAGACTAGTGTACCAAATTCTTCTTTTATCACCTAAGCACAGACCGAAAGCTTGAGAGCGTTGTGCAAGGTCCGTGAGACCATTTTCTTCATAAAATTGTTCAAATTGCTCCACAAAGCTATATGGGTCATTGCTAGGTTCATACTTGTCTAGCTGCTTTACTACAATAGGGATTTTAGATTGCCCCTTTGCCCCTTGCGTGACCCCTAATCCCAAGAGTAATGTTATGGCTAAGGCTATTGCGCTCTGCTCAACGGACGTATTATCCATGAGCTGTTTGGCTACGAGTTCACTCAACGATAAGTCAGCCTCTGTTGCTCATTCTCTCTCTGCATTTGGCCCTGCTTTGGCTGCACCAGCCAAGGCTAGCACACGTCGAGCCTCATACATGTCTACATCTTGTTGGAGTTTTCTAGCCTTTTGCTCGTGGTTATAGGCAATTATGCTTTCTAGTGCCTTTCTAATCGCCTTTCTTTCCTCTTCTAGGTTTGCTACCACTTTCTCTACTGGTTTGCCTTGAACTACAATCCTAGTCAACAAGTCGTACTCATTGACTAATTCCTGCACTAAGGCTAGGAATTCTCCCAAGTCCAATTGGTCCTCTCCTTGTCCACCTCGTGATCCTGACATTGCTCCCACTTCCAGCTCCACAAGGTCATCGATCAATTTGAGTAGCTCTGGCACTGTTCGATCCTCTATGTTGTCGCCTTCTGGATCTTCATGTCCTCTTAGGGTCCCACTGATGGGGCTCTCAGGCACCCAACTGTGTTTTGGGATCTTCTCCTAATAGTGGGTTTCTTGATGTTATTATATCTCCTCACGAGTTCCTTGTTATTGAAAGTAGTTGTCAATCTTATTCACAAGTTGTGCTTCGTGCTTTCTAGTGCTCAATAAGAAAACATGATTTTTCTTTTCTTGTAGTGCACCTTTGGTGATGAAATCAAAAGTGAGGTGCCAATGCAGGCAATGCTCAATGCAATCTCCACTCTTCCCCTCATGTTCGTAGCTTGATATGGTGCTAAGCATAGGTTCTGGCTGATCTAAGGTCTTACTGAAAGTCCATGCTGCATTCTCTATTCTGCTTCAAGGTTGGTTGGTTGGTTACCGAAAGTCAAGTCAAGTTTTAAATTCGGTGTGCTCAGTGTCTAGCTCTTTGGGGTAAATCCTCGGTTATCCTGCTTCAAGGTTGGTTGATTGGAAGAGTGTGATTGGAAGAGTGTGAGGACTAGGACACGTGTTCCGATTTTGAGACTGGGTTCGATTCTTGCAGTGGTTCGATTCTGGGAATCGGATCGGACAGGGTGGTCCAATTCTTTCAGTTAGATGGTCTGACTCAAAAAATCGGGTGGTCCTATTCTGGGAGTCAAATAGACTGGTTCGATGGTGCAAACGATGGCCCGCGAGTTGCGCGCAATGCTTCAAGGTCAACGCCTACTCCATGGAATCATCCTGTGCCTTCCAAATAGGAGCAAAAAAATACAAGGAAATGCCAAGCAATACCTAGAATCACTGTGGCGCTCGAATCGGTCAGCATTCCAAAGATCTCCCTGCAACTCTCTCTCTCTCCCTGGCTCTCAAGCTCACTCTCTTCTCACAAGGCAGAATGTCAAATGTGGTCTTTCCTAGCTCCCTGGGCCTCTTATTGCCCCAGCCCAGCCTGTTGTAACCTCAAAAATTAATCCCTCACACTCTTCCAATTAGAAACATGAATCTGTGCCCCTATTTCCCTATTTCTAGCAGCAATAGAACCCTTCTGTTTTCTTTCTTTTTCCTATCCTAATATTGACCTAATGCAACAAAAATCAAAACCAGAGATGGAGATGGATGGTCCTACTCTAATATTCAACAACAAATCAAAATAATTACTTGCTTCAAGGATTAAAACCTCCTAAATCTCCTAACTATCTCGAGCATCGGTTCGGGCTGCAAACCCTACTTCTATGCTCAATTCGTTGCGTGTGGCACTCAAAGCTCAATTCTGTCGGTCCCGCAATGGAACCAAAATGGAGGGGAGCTATGAAGCTCTACCCCGAGACCTACGAACAACTTATTACTGATCAAGCATTTCAAGCCGAGCGGCCATGGCTACCTCTCACATAGCCGACGCGCAATGCCTACCTTACGAGTGTAGTGAGCTTACCTTGATGCTCGATCGAGTTCCCTCCTCTCTCTTGCACTCCGGTAGTTCCATGATCCTTGTGGCAAGCTCAAGCAAGCTCAAGCCCTCTTCGTCAAGCTCCATCCTCCATAGCCGTGCAAGAGAAGAGAAGAGAAGAAGGGAAGATGAAGAGAGAAGATGGGGAGCTTCTTCTCCACGATCCTTCACTCTCACACACTCACTCCCTCACTCCCTCACACTCCCTCAATCCCTCACTCAAGCACAAGCAAGAAGGAAAGAAGCAAGAGAAGAACAAGAAAAAACTTTGGCCACACACAAGAATGATCTTCTCATTCACTTTTGAACTTTATATACATGCCCTACTTTTTGGGCGGTCATCCCCACTTTTTACATGGCCGGCCATTAGCCTAGGCCCTCTTTTCCTATTTCCCACCATTCTAACTTATCCCATTCCAAACTAGTGAATACAATTTGCACAGGAGTGAGCCTGGCACTCTTTTACAAGGATTCGGGAGCGCTTTCATAATTAATGGTGCACTTTTACTCTTTTTTTTTTCTTGAGGTGCCATTGAGGCCTTCTGGAGAGGTCGTCATTCAAAAATTTTAGGGTCTGACTTCCATTTGGGGCACCTTTTCCTTCCTTTGTCCTGTGCCCTTTCGGTTATCTCCTTCTTCCATTTTCCCGCTCTTCTGCTCCATTTTCCCGCTCCTCTGTGTTGCGGTAAACATTCAAGAAATACATTCAAATACAAAGTAAACATCATACTCAGCAACATAGAATTGTTGTTCATCAATTGCGACACTGTTTTCTATCACCATAATCATTATTGATTAAACAACGTGAAAGAAAACAACACCAACACTCAAGAAAAAATCAAAAGATAATGGGATCAAACATCAGCAGCCATTTTTGGGCATTGCACACAGTCATATTCCATTCGTGATCAAGAACCAACTGCTCGAATACAACTGCCTGATGTTTTTGACCTGTGCATTGACTTTCAGGTGACATATCATATGAAGTATAAGGACTGCTTTACATATGCTCATCCAGAAGACTACATGCATACTAATACTAAGGTATGAAATAGTACTAAATAGATGGCGAAGTTATTGAATTGTTGCTTCAGTTGAATCTTTCTTGCATATGTTATATTTCCATAATTCTTCATGAGTATATTCCATGCATCCTTTGGGGAACTGCATCCAGTAAGCTGTATAACCATAGCATCTGATATATATAAGGAAAACCAATGTAACACCTTGCATTCTCTCTCAGTCCATAACTTATGAGCCCTTTTCTAATCATTTGTCCAATTCTTTTCAAGCATTTCAAGCTAGCCTCATCGCCTATACATAAGTCCCTATAACCTCTGCCAACCAAAAATTCTTCATACGGAACTTCCATAAAGCAAAATTTTTGTTGTCCAGCTTTTCTCCCACATTTTTAGTGATATTGTTAGTGCTTTGAGCATTTGCCATAGTTGTAGCTTATTATTTAGTGATGCATACAACCTGTAAGTATCTGCCTTCTTTTCCTATAGTTTAGGATCAGTTTCTTGCAATTCTTGACAGTTTCCTGCATATTAGGATAGTTTCTTGCAATTCAAGACATTTTTTCTATAGTTTAGGAGTAGTTTTTTGCAATTCAGGATAGTTTTCTTGTAGTTCAGGAAAATTTTCTACAATTCAGGACAGTTTTTTGCATTATTTTTGCACCAAAGAAATAGGGTATTTTAGCCCTTTACAACCTCAGAAACATCCACAAGCATGTGTACATTTATAGTGAAAACTTGTAGCAAGGAAATTATGCATAATCTTCACAACAAAATAAAGATAAAAATGAGCAGTTATTTGTTATGCAACACATGATGAATGTTGTTATATGAAAGGGGACATATGAGATGATGTATGGTATATTGATTCAGGTGCATCCATTCATATGACCAATCATGTTGAATGGTTTGGAGAGATACATGACTTATCAAAATCCAAGTTATGTGCAGACATGTGATAATTCATGCCACCCAATTTTACGCATTGAAAAGTTCTCTTGTCCTTTCATGATGGCTAGACTAATAGTCTATCAAATGTATTACATGTGCCATCAATCGTAAAGAATTTAGTGTCCATTGGCCAAATGTTAGAGCAAGGGTTGTAGGTTTGATTTAATGCAAAAAGTTATTTTGTAGAAAACTTTAATGATAAGTGTAGGTTGGTCACAAAAGAAAGTAGAGTTAGCCACATGTTCACTTTAGATGTTGAAATCCCTGCAATGAATATTGTTATGTATGCTAAAGGAAAAGGAGTGGTTGCAAAAATTGAAATATTGTATAAATGTATTGAACTTGCAAATATGTAAAGTCTAAAATCAAACTAAGGATTGGTTACAAGGTTGCTTGCTTTTAGAGTTGTAAAATTTCATAAAGTATGTGAAGCATGTGAGTTTGATAAGTAGGGAAGACAACCCTTTTTGTATGATCAAGATGTGAGCATAAATATACTTGATGTTATGCATATAGATGTTTGAGGGTCTACACGAAACGTATCTCTTGGTGGCAACAAATATTTTGTCACATTTATAGATGATTGTTCAAGAAAGTTGTGGGTATATTTCATGAAGGAAAAGAGTGGTATATTTGAGTACTTTAAAACTTTCAAGACTATTGGTGAAATAAAAATAGACTTGAAAGTTAAGTGCTTGAGATCAGATGGAAGGGGAGAGTATCTTTCTAATGAGTTTAGTGACTTCTTTTGAGGTCTCATGGGATAAAGAGGTAGTTTACTTATATTAGGTGTACTCCACAAAAAAAATGCAAAAAGGAAAAATAGGCATGCAGAAGTTGCATGAGCATTGATGGGCTGAAAAGAATATGCCAAAATATTTTTGGTCTGAAGCTATTCATATTACTATTTATATTATGAACAGAACTTCCATAGTTGGAGCTCATGGGATGACCCTTGAAGAATTCTTTACAGGAAAGAAGCCCAATTCGTCACACTTGAAAGTGTTTGGCTATATTGCATATGTTAATGTGTCAGATGAATTGTGAAAAAAGCTTGATCCAAATATTGAAAAATGTATTCTCATTGAATACTCTTTAGAACAGAAAGGGCATTGTTATTATAATCCTATCACAGGTGAGTTCAGATGAATTGTGAACAAAGCTTGATCCAAAGGCTGAAAAATGTACTTTCATTGAATACTCTTTAGAACAAAAATGGTATTGTTATTATAACCCTGTCATCACAGGTGAGTTCAGAGTGAGCAATGATGTTTTTTTTAATGAGATGAGAAATTAATATGCATCTACTAGTGATGTATTAGATAATGATCATGATCATGATAGCTATATGCTGAAAAAAAAGCAAGAATTATTGAGCTTAAGTGGACCAGAGACATCATCTAGGGTTCTACACCTATAGTTAGCTCTTGGTCTTTGGCCCTTGGTCTAGAAGACTAAGGAGCAGCCCCACATCTTCAAGTGGATCTACAAGTATTACAGGTAAAGACAAAGGAAATAAGAAAGTGTTGTATGGTAATGATGCATCTACTAGTAATTTAGGATTTGATAGAGATTCTAGCGATTCAAAGAGTTTGGATGATGAGCTTGGTATTCCTTCAATCAAGATATTAGGTGTACATAGTAGTGTAAAGGCTTCTTTGAGTGATCCAATGGTATATAGCTCTAGTAAGGTTAGATACCATGCTAAAAGATTTGGTTTAGAGCATCCCACATATGTATGGAGGTTAAAGAAGATGCTCTATGGGTTGAAGTAAGCACCTAGAGTAAGGTTTGGCAAGATTAGAGAGTATCTTGTCAATATTGATTTTTATATTTCTGATGCTGATCACTCACTTTATGTGAGAAAGGGAGATACAAGTTTGGTCATCATAGCCATCTATGTGGATGACTTGATTATTATAGGTGACAATGACAATGGGATTGCTGAAGTCAAAGACTTGAAGAAAAAGTTTGAGATGAAGGATTTAGGTGAGTTGAGGTACTTTCTTGGTATTGAGGTGGTCAAATGTGACAAAATAATTCCAAGTAATGTTTGAGTTAAAAAATTGTACATGCTAAGCTATTTTTCTATTTCCTTTTCTTATGCCTATATAATATTTTTAGTTTTTATTTTTTCTTATTCCACATGCTCCTTGGTTGTGCCTTCATAGAAGGGGTTCCCATTACCCCCCCTCTTAGAGTTGTACAATTCCCATGGTACTCTATGGTCTAATGAGATCTATGTACAGTTATTGCTGGTTGGAGGTGTAGAGGGTAACCATTAGTATCCTTGTACTTTTGGGCCATTGTTGATAGTAATGGAATTAGCTTCAGGTCAGGCATTGAGGCTAGGGTCACTATCAAGGTAGAAGAGGAAAATATCAAGATGATGTGGGCCACCGATGTCATTGGTTGTGTTGAGCTACTCTTTAGGCTAATTATCACCATAAAAGAATGTGCATACTCATCCTAAGGGGATGAGTACCTCACTATGCTGTGACTCTTGTGCGCATGCTAATGCAATCAAGAGATGAGTCAAATCCCAAGTAGGCTTGAAGCATTGTCTCAGACTTGAGGATCCAATTGGTGCTAAAGGAGGTGCAGTGTAAAAATTCTTCCGATATTCTTGAGATGTCCTATCCTTGAGGTACCCTGAGTTTGTGAAGTGGGGAAGGGCTAGAAATTCAAGTCCTCTAGGTATTGTGATTGTGTGTGGTTCTTTGTCTTTTCTTTCTTTTCTTTTTTTTCCTCCTCTTTTTTTCCCTTTTTTCTTTCTGTTGAAAGAAAACTAGAGGGCTTCATTGGGGCTCTCTGTGTTACCTATGCAACAATCTTTCTAAGTATAATTTGCTCATCATATATGTTTTCAATTCAAACCTTGCTACCAGGGCTATCATTGGAAGGAAAGGGTAGCTAAAAATTGGTGAATTGACTGACATTCACGTTTTCTAGTAGCTTAAAAAAATATGTGGATAGTAGTTTAGTACGAAGGAGAAATCTCACCATGGCATACCTATCTATTTCCACATTCACATCAAAGAACAATGGGTGGATAACCTTCTCTTGTAATGCCTTCTTCGAGTTGAGTAATTGAAGAAGAAATGGTAAATAATTGCACATTGTAATGAAAGTTGAATTTGGACAGGAAGAGAAATGCTCCATGAATTGTTTGAAAGAAGTAATCAAGTCCTTCTCTTAGAACTTGAGGATGACTTTTGACCTTTTTGCATTGACATTATATATCAAAGGGAAATCATGCTTGCCATGCCTTGCAAAGTCGTAGTCAACTTTGTGATACCTAGGATAAGGCATGTAGGTAGGGTTCCCTTGTTCCAACAATAGCGAGATGCAAAAAGGCACCCATGCTTTGATGTGGTCATCCAATATATTCCTTCTCTAGGTAGATTGAAACTCTTAACCCTTCATAGTCCTCAACACCTCAAACACCTTGTCATGCCAATAATATGTCGATTGTCATTGCCACAGTCCAAGGTCCCTAAGTTTTTGCTCTAGTTATTTATCCCTAGCCGTAATGACACCTGCATCACCTTTTGCCCAACTATTAAGGTAGTACCTTTTTGAGCCCATGCAAGAAGTTAAACACAAATTGCATAGGCAATTCTTAAGCCTCCCATTGTTTCCAAGTGATTAGTTCTCTATCCCAATTGATCAATAATAAGTACTCCCCTCTCTATTTGGAAGGGTATATCTGGCATTGGTTGAGAAGTGGCACTAAGCTTCTTTTTACTTTTTTCCACATGTTCTCTTCTTTGCATGGCTTCCATAATATTTCCTAAAGGGGTGGGTACCCTTTCCATTTCTGTAGTAGTTTTTGATTGTGGGAACATTGGCTGCTCGTGTTTTTCTTGTTCCTAATTTATTTCAAGTGCAAGGGCTGACGATGGTGGTGCTTCCATGGTTTGGGCGGGTTCTTCAATGTTGATTATCCCAATCATGTAGTCAAAGTGGTGGTGAGAGAAAGAGAGACAGACAATGAGATAATGAGATGGAGAATGAATCACACTCTTGAATTGCACACGTACTTACACACTTGAATTGCAATAGCTGAGAGTACATATAATGATATACAATAAAGATGTGGATATGGTAGGCCTTATTAATGAATTATCCTCCACATGTTTTAGATCCATCTTATCTAGTTCTCCTAAATATCTAGATATTATATTGTTAGATATTCTCCAAGTACATGTTCATATGAGTACATTCAATCATTCTAACATTCCCCCTCTCTAGAAAAGGTTAACAATATTTTCTAACATTCTTCCTCCCTTCTCAAAAGAAAATAGGATTTTATTTTTCAGTATAAAGACTTTATGCCAATCATCTTGGTTACAAGAGAAGTAAGATTACAATAATGACTATAGCATGAGACCTTTTCCTTGTGGTTGCAAAATTTATACTTCAATCTTTACTTGCAATGATTTAAGGGATATAAGTTGATGGTTAAGATCTTTGGGCTTTGGATACCTTGATGAAGAGTTGATCACCATAGTTTGCTTCATGATAGACTTGATAAAAGATGGGCTCATCATGTAGATAGATAATATATTTTAATTAGATCTTGATAGTTGTGGAGTGAAATAATGGTGAGAGCATGTTTGTAGATGGGAATATGATCCCAATGTGACTAGATATCATAGTAAGATAGAGATTGATAAGGTGCTTGTGACTTGATCTTTTGGAATGAATAGATAGTGATTGATGAGGAATTTTAAGCATGTTGTCTTTGAGAGGACTCCAAGATTTGGGCATAACATCTTCAATAATAGCATACTTAATGTTAGTGTGCTCCTTTATCTATATAAAGTACAAACATTGAAGTATTGAGAGTGAACAAGAGAGCTAGAACATGCTAGGATGGATTGGTTGAGAGCATGAGAGTACAATTTTTTTGGCACCTAAAACTGGCCCGACACTGGCTCTAAGGCATGAGCCGACAGGCCTCTACTACTCACCTAAAACCACCCCACACAGCCCCACGGCCAGAAGTGTCTAAGAACTTTGCATTTGTCTAATTTTGTAATCCAATGAATAATTCTTTCCCCCCTCCTCAGAGGAAGTCCCAAAACATCTTGGTCTTATACACCACGTAGCACACATACAAGGAGCACCCCTTGGTTGATCAATGTGGCTCCACTATAACTCTCCTATAGCTCGGGGATTGGCCCCAAGATGCACTGTGAACATAAAATACATTTGACAAAAAGTCTATTCTTTCAATTAAACAATCTAAGAGTTGATAGATAAACCTCATCAAATAAAACCCAAGGAACCGAATATCTAGCCCTATGGCTTGGGATACCTCATACTCTCAGCATCGGTCAAAATAGGTGCTATGTATCCAAGATATGACACCATGAGGTGCATCAATGCAAGTGTGAATATGACCATTTTGCTCAAAAAAATGCTCATTGAAAATCAACAACATGAAAGTGCGAAGACAATTCTTTTCATGATTTTCATTTTCTACGATAGTGCTTTGTTGCTTATGGCCTTGGGGAAGTTACTATATGTATATTCTCTACATCATGTGTGTTTAAGGCTTATGTATAAATATCCTTATCTGTGATTTTTTCATGAATAAAACATAACCCTTTTCTATTCAATCTATAAATAACCCCTTTATATTACAACCTTATATAAGTAAAAAATGGTATTATAAAGCTACCTTATTTTGAACCCATGTGATATACACATATATTCATAGATAACTTACTCGAGCTTATGGCTAGCACTGAGATTTCTCGTGCTACTAATCCCTTTCCAATTTTAAACAATCGCGAACTCTACATGATATACACCATGAAACATCAACATTTAACGTACTTTATCACTCAACAACCCCCTACTCCCTACCATTTAAAATTTTTCATGTGTTGATAGATGTAAGGCATGGTTTTTTATGTATTTTTCATTATTGAAAGCTATAAAAACTCACTCTAACAAAGAGATAGGGTTGAACTAAGGCTGAATCTCATGCTTTAGCTCTATTATATGTCCACAAATATAAACTTTAAAATTTCTTATTTGTATGATGCAAAAAACTTATTTTTTCTAAATTTTCATTATTTTTTCTATTTATTTATAAAAATTTACAGATAATTACTGATGTTTAGATGTAGATTGATTACTCTTATAGAAAATTATTTTCTTAGCATGTTTCAATCCATAGGAACAACAAATGCACAATAAAACCCAAAAAACCACATATTTTTCCTTAAACAACCTAGTCTTCTACTACAAATGCAATATCTATAGTAGTGATTAGGGAAGTGTGTCCCTTGGACGCTCCTAACCGTGAGGCCATGTGGGATTGTCTTGAGAGTGTTAGAGGTCCGCTAGCTAGTCCTTAGAGAGCCAGTGTCAGGCTTTTTTTAGGTCTCGATAGGTGGTGCATTTGCCAGGAGCTTCCTACAAGTGGCAGTTTCTATGCCTTGGTCAATTAGGACCTATTCTTTAGTGTGTTCCAAAAATTAGTGAGATAGACTCACAAGACCATCAAGCAGACCTTCAAAAGCAAGAAAGGGCTGAATGAGCTAGATGGCGGGTTGAGATAAACAAAAGATATTCTCCGCAAAGGAGTGGCCCAATATCTTTGCAAGGGTGGGGTATTAATAACCCTAGCTCAGTGCATAGTCCGTTAGGGGGAGGGAGCTCTAGCCCTTCTCCCCCTCCAATTAGTCCCTCCACTTCAAGTGGAGCTATAGTTTCTATTGCTCAAACCCTTGTAGAGAATCCGATTGTTACCATGGTGGCACAACCTATTGTTATACCTACTGGAATGACAGATTTGCTAGCTTTGGGATTCCCTCTACCCATCTTTAATGGGTTAGCAAAAGAAGATGCAGAACTACACATTAATGAATTCCAGAAGTTGATGTTCAACTGTCGGATTCAAGATGAAGAACACTTCATAATATTCTTCAATACAACTTTGAAAGGACGTGCCGCAATGTGGTATCACAGCCTAGAGGCTGGAACCATAACCTATTCTTTGCGGCCTTTTGAAGGGAGTTTGCCCCTAAAAGGGGAGGTCAAAATTGGCTATGTATACTAAATGTGACAATTTTCGTGCCACTACATGGACACAGTGTGAAAAACTCTAGAGTGCATCATCATTCGACTTTCTTATTGATCTAGAGAGTCAATATGATCTGAGTCATTATTGCTAGTGTGAATGGCATGAATGGTCCAAAAATACTAGATTTTTGGATAATTTTAACCTATTTTTTATATTATTTATTGTAAAAATCCTAAAAAGTTAGGAAAGCTTCTAGATTAGGATGACATGCAAAAAGCAAGTTGCTTTTTCAATCAATTTTGGATTTTTCATAGAAAAGAAAGATGGGCGAAATTGCCCGTATCGCAATCGCAATTCACAGGCTGAAAACAACACTTTGAATTGGAATAAGAAGGAGTGAACTAAGAGATTCTGAAGTAGGTGCCTTGAAGTTTTACCCCCCTTTCAAAGCCAACGAATCCATCAAATTTGGGTTCTGAGTAGTAGAGAGGAAGCTGTTGTTTGGATGCACGTTTTTCGTCATTGAAGGAGTTTTAGGAGATCTAATGCTTGGAGATTGCTTTTGAGTAGTGTCAGACAAGGGATTCCAGGTTCTATCAATACATATTGATTCGATTCATTGTATTTTGCCTTAATTGTGTTTACCTCTTGTCTATTCTTTTTTTTCTCTTCCATCTCCTATCTCTATTTCCTTCTATCTCTGATCCCCGATAGATAAGACCTTTTGACAAAAACCCCTCCAATAATGCCAAGAGCCACATGAGGATATCCAAGCATATGCCAAGAAGTTAAAAGAGGTCTTTGCAAATTGCAAGCATCTATCCCTATCCTAGCAGCAACTGCCCAACTACAATATTTTTTGCATGGTTTGGGTTTCAACATTTAGGTGTGGTTGACTAGTGTCACTTTGCTAGATATAGACACTGCCATTAGAAGAGCACAAGAAGTAGAATCCTGACTACAAGCGGCCTACGCCTCTTGAACCAATCAGGATCTAGTCGTAGGAAATAATTTGGCATTGACCTATGGCAATGGAAGTCAAGGGATAGCTATGACTAACCCGAATGTGAGCAGAAGCATGGTCCAAAATGTGCCTTTATTGCAAGCTCCTCCCAATCTGACTATGCCTATGGCTAGTCAGATGGCTCCACCAAATATTGGAGGCCAAGCATCTAACCCTAATGTTGTTCCTGTGAGTAAGCAACCAATGCCCAATCAAATTGTTAGACCAATGGAACGATGGATAGAGGATCATGGCTATGGAGTCAAGTGCCTCTAATGTCCTTGGCAAAGTTAAGGATATGATGAAGCACTACACCTACATGATTTCCAAACAATATCAAAAAATAACTGTTGATGTCAATTTCCTTTAAAAACAACAGAATCTGATAGGAAGTAGACACCTTGAAGAGGGTGCACCCTCAAGATTTAGTTGTAAATGGTGTGGTGGCTAACACTACCCTAGAAATTGTCCAAATGTTAATGTGATATTTATGGGAAGTTCGGCCATTTGGCTACCACTTGTTGGAGTAAGATTAGCTCTCTCTAGCAAGGTCGTAAACATCCAGGTCTTGCTAACCATCGTGCACAAGGAAATAATCTTTAGCAAGATGATGGGCCGAAACAAATACTTCAAAGGGGTAAGGATACTATAGAGGAGTTGCCTAGTGGTAGTGGAGTTAGCCTCATTGAGGCTATATAGGTCAATGGCACTGAAGCTTCTAATCTGTGAGCCATTACAAGAGGTCAAAATGGTAGAGAAGGCGACAAACATAATGTGAAACTTATTGATGGAAACCCTAAACAAGATGACAAAGGGACAAAGTCCTTAACCCCAACATGAAAGGGGGACCTCTAAAACCTGTAGGGAGTAAAGCTAACACCAAGAAGGATAAGGAGTTGCCAAGGAAAAATACAAAAGCTAAGAAAGAAGCACCAAAGCCAATTCAAAGACCAAAAGAGAGAATGGTCTGGTGAGAGAAGAGAGCTCTAGCGAATTATCATAAATTTGATTTGGCAACCTCTCTTTGTGAAGTTAAACTAGACTAAATATCTTGCAACTGATTAATCTATCTCCAAGAGTGTACAAGGAATTTAAAAAAATCCTACTTAGTACTAGTTATATTGTGGAATATTTTGGTATAGCGCAAGTAGGAGATGATTGGTGGAAGCATGCTGAAAAGCATTGCCCAAGGGTAGCAACCTACATTGATGGAATACTAGTAGATCATGCTATCATAGATACAATATCATCTATTAACACCATGAGTTCAGAATTGATGGAGAGATAGGGTCTAGTAATCTAAAGGATGCCTGCATAATTCTGTGAATGGTTGATGAAAGTTTAAGACAACCTAAAGGTTGTATTACCAAAGTCCTTGTGACCATTGCTAGTGTGGAATGCACTGTGGACTTTAGGGTTATTAGGTTTGCAGGATACCCAAGCTATCAGGTATTGTTAGGAAGGCCATGGATCTTGCGATCTGACTGTTAAGTGGATATACATGCTGGTCATTTGATATTTGGTAGAGGTGCCAATTGTGTGGTAGTAGATGCTTATCATGAGTCTCCTCAAAGCGAGAGAGCTCCTCTATCCTGTATAGAATTAGAGATATTAGAAGATGTATGTGCTAGTGAGACGTCATCAAGTGATGAATCCAAAGAAGGGTCCACTATAGAGGATATTTATCAAATAACTTTGAATGAGCCAATAGAGCCTCAATATCAAATAAGAGAACCAAATGTAATTGAGTTGGATCTTGGTATCTGTGGCCAATTAAATTAGGGTCCATGCTCAATTTGGAAGAAAGGGAGGACTATGTGTCCCTTATCAAAGAATTCTGCGGCATCTTTACCTAGAGTTATGATGAGTTGAGAGGTATTCCTCCTAGCCTAGCTGTCCATAGCATTCCTTTAAAGGAAGGTAGCCATCATGTGTGTTAGAAAGTAAGGCATATGCCTTTCAAACTGAGGGATGAGCTATTGGAGGAGTTATAGAAATTGTGAAAAGATGGTTTGATCTTCCCTATTCAACACACTGAATGGTGTTCACTTTTTGTTATTAAGAAGAAGAAAAATAATCAAATCTGGATTTGTTGGACTTTAGAGAGCTTGATAAGCACACAGTTAAGGACTACTACCCGTTACCCTTTATTTACCAGATTTTGGACCAGTTAGGAGAGGTAGGGAAATATATTCATTCATGGATTGTTTTGCAGGATACAACAAGATGGCAATTACAAAAGAAGATAAGCTGAAAATAACTTTCATTACTGTCTTCGGTACCTTTACGTACCATGTGATGGCCTTTGGTTTATGCAATGCACCTGGTTCATGGAAACGAATAGCAGAAAAGACCTTTTGTGACATCTCCCTAGAGGAGTTGAAAGTATTTATCAATGACTTGGAGGCAGCCACCCTAAGAGAAAGGCAATTGATTATTTTAAGAAAGTGTTTTGAGTGTTGTAGACAATTCTACATAGCTCTGAACCCACAGAAGTGTGTCTTTGGGGTGCTCGTAAGGTCTCCCCTTCCTTAGCTAAATTGACCTCTTTGACCTTGGCAGGTCTCTTGATTGGTTTGCTTGCTTGCCCTTGTCATTTGGATCCTAGCAAGATCACCACCCTATCTCCCTTTTTGAACTTTGTGAATCGTTTTGGGAGGTCTTGCGGTTTTCGTTGTTTGTCTATCATGTTTCTTTGCTCCATGCTTGTCGTTCCTCCTTTAATTGTCGGCATCATAGGTGAATGGGTAGGTCCTGCTTAGTGTGTCTAGTCTTGGGAGGACAAGGTATTTTTGGGCCATTGTCTGAGTTGATTTCTGATTCAAAATTGAAAGCTCTGTCTTCGCTAGAAGAGGGGCTCTCTCTTGGTGGTCGTAGCTCAGAAGGTGAGTCCATTTGTAGTAGTGGTGTGTCACTTGGTTGGGCTAGGCGTTCCTACTCGTAGTCAATTGCACTCGTGTGCTCCAACCAAGTTCGATCATAGTCATCCTCATGTCTAACTCCTTTCTCTACTCTAAGTACACTCCACTTGCATGATCTCGGGTCTACTCATATTTGTTCGATTATATGCCCCGCAATGTCGTACTCTAGGGTATCGATTTTCCTTTTTCTCTCATCACTGAAGAAACATCAGTCCTCATATTCATCGTTAGAGTTTTCTTTGTTTGGTTGCTCCTCATTATCCTGGTTTCGACAATTCTCTTCTTGTTGGTCGAGGATTAAGGCCCAATTGTACTTCAAGTTTAAATCATGTACCTGGGACCATCACCATTCAGGCTCATCCAAGAGATCTTGGAGTGGCTTAAGATTCGTTGTTGGATTGCCAACCAACTTGTTGGTTAAGTACCTTAGGATCACTAGGAGCTCTCATCTATTGTTCGGGAGTTGAAATGCAACGTGATTGGGTCTTTCACAGGCTCCCAGTCATCATGCAGACTGGAAGTTAAGGTATGTCCTTGAGCTTGCCAGCTACCTTGATGGCTTGTTCGTACACCTTGGTATCTGAGAATAGTAGGTCGATGATGGTAGCAAGAACGTGCATCCAATCTCTCTTATCCTCAGGGCATGTGATATACTTGGTAAGGACCCCATAGGATCCCCTAGTCAGTTCCTCACCCTTTAGCATGGTGGAGATGGCATCTAGGTCGATTGGCATAGTCTTCCAAGTGTCCATCTCTACTCTTACAGCTTATGTTCAATTATCTAAGAAGATAAGACTATTGCCCCAATCTTCTATGACTCTCGCATTGAACATCTAGGGTCGGCCTAGCAGGATGTCATAGTCCACTCCCTTCATGACTATGAAGTCAATAGAGAATTGGATTCCTGCAATCTTTACTGGCCAATTTTTCAACACTTTGAACTGTTTCACCTTCATTCCATTTTCTAGTGTGATGTGAAACCTAGCAGTCTCGACTGGTGGGTTACCCCAATTTTGGAGTACCGCATGGCTTATCACACTCACTCCTTCCTCTGTGTCGACGATCCCCTTTCTGGTGACATCCCCTAGTTCTAAAACTGGTAGGACTACATGAATTTCTGTGCCTTTCCAAAAGGCGTTGATATGCAAGAATCTAGGCTTGGAGTGTTGCATTAGACTCGATATTTGAATTTCTGCATTGTGCTCAAGCAAGTCTGTGGTAATTGAATCATTTGGTCCTTCAACCCACTGGTTTAGCTCTAGCCATAGAGTTGGGTGCTGCCTAAGCAGGTCGCCTAAGTTCACAGTTACTGGGGTGGTCACGAGTATATTGAGGAGGTTGCTAGTCATTTGCCTCTCTCCTAGGTCTATGGTTCTTGGCCAATGGCCTTGATTGTCTCACTGGCCCGGAGCATCTAGGCTTTGTCTAGGTGACCCAGCTTGTGGTGCCATTGCCTCCCTTGATCTTGGTCATGGGAGAGAGATTGGCATGCTTATGCTTGAGAGATCATTGATCTCATCTTCCAATATGGGCCCAGCATCCTTTAGGTGCTCTTGGGTCTCCTTCGCCTATTCTTTCACCTTCTTGATGGCTTCGAGTTGGCACTTCAGGTTGGGGTACTTCCCAACCTTAGTACTTCCCTTTTTAGCTGTCCGAGGAGCCGACGTTTCTTCTTCTGTATCAATGACTTTCCCTCCAATTGGCAGTGTTGTGGCACTTTTGGTTTGGAGGGTGACCTTAGCGTTTGGTCTCTTCTTCATTTGTCTCTGACTCTTCTTTCCAACTAAGGTTGCATCAAGCTTGCTAGGCCCTAGCAATGATATGCTAGCATGCTTCGTCTGTGCATGGGAGTCATGAGATGCAATAGAATAGGTGTGGCCTCCCTATCAAGTGTCTCGACAGTGAACAACCCCAATGGCACCGATGGCTTGTTTGTTAAACTAGAGGATGGCCTTTGCCTAGGGAAATTGACAAAGAGATGAGTGATTCCACACTCAATGCATCTTAGGTTCACCTTATCTCTATTTGCTTGCTCCCTCTTAGGGTAGCACGAAGAAATATGTCTAAGGTGACCGCAAGTCCAACACACGAGTGATTCTTGGGTTTGCCCTCCTAGGCCTTTGCCTCTCTCTCTACCTAATGCCATCACCGGT
This sequence comes from Lygodium microphyllum, assembly GCF_053477565.2. Lineage (NCBI taxonomy): Eukaryota > Viridiplantae > Streptophyta > Polypodiopsida > Schizaeales > Lygodiaceae > Lygodium > Lygodium microphyllum. The sequence continues at coordinate 116,783,779 of NC_141148.1, forward strand.
ACTAGTCAATAGTCCATGAGGATAACATTGCCTTCCTCATCGTATAACATGTATGGGTTTACATAAGGCTCATTGTTGCTCGGCTCATCCACATAGTGGACTGGAATATCACTAGGTGGATGGTAGGGATACATGTAGAATTTATTTCCATCCTAGGGATGGTCGATTTAGCATCATTAGGTGCCACGAGAGACAATGGGGCTTCCCTTCCAAAGAAATTTGGTGGCTTTTTCGCAAGGTAGGGTTGACCGTAAGGCTATAAGTATGGGAGCCTTCGAGGCATTCGACAATCTATGGTGTCATGGTCGAACCTACCACAATTAGCACATGGTCATGACCTAGAGTCCATATTCCGCTGATAAACACCATGGTTACCACTCTTTTGATTGGTCTTTTTCCCATTGGGATTCTTTTGAAGAGGCTCCTCACATGGGTCACATAATCTTGGATGTCCTGCTTCTCTCTCTGCTTGACATTCATGAGTCGCACTAGTAGGTTGTCATAGTACCCAAGTTCAAAAAATCTCTTAATGAAGAGATTTTTCAAGCTATTGAAATCGACATGCTTCGCAGCATCTAGAATTGTGTACTAGGTATAGAGCCTTCTCCCCTAAGCTTATTCTGAAGGCTTGGGAGTGTTGAGTAGGATCAGTGAGGTCGTCGGCCTCGCGGACCTGCTCAAACTGCTCCACAAAGCTGTATGGGCTGTTAGTTACTTGGTATTTTTCCAGTTGCTTTGCTACCATGGGGATTTTTTATTGGCTCCTAGAGCCTTGGTTAACTCCCAACCCTGTTCCAGTAGTGATATTGCCAATGCTACAACACTGTAATGTGTCCACCTGTTCGCCTACAGGACACATCTTAGCAGCCCATCGGGAAGAGGGTCAAGAAGGCTCCGCCCGGCACTCCCATGGAATGTTACAGGGTTTGTGATCTAGATCTTTCTGAGTCTGCCATGTAGCGGAAGTGTTTCGGCCGTTCCCACTTAGGATCGACCTGAATCAAGGTTTTCCTAATGGTCAAGTTCCTAGAGAGTAGTTGGCGTCGAACCCCAAGCAAACTACTTAATGCAGAAACGTCAGGGTCGAAGTGGATTCATGCTGCACTTGGTTCAAGGAGAATGGGAAACAAGAGGGATGCAAAGCTCAACCTCTCTGCCCATAAGTCATAGTCCCATTCTGTTCCCCTAAAACAACATAAGTCGAGGCTCTAGTATCCTAGACTCTAGGTCAACGTTCCTTGCTGTTAATTTCCTTCGCGAAAAATTCCCTGCTATCGATTCCATTGAGAAAAGTTCCCGGCCAACTAGGACCACCCATTTGTATGGCTGACCCATGGCCACATCCACCGCACTTTCCTCAAGGTTGCTTTAGCTGTCTAATTACCTACCACATTTAGTTGGACATGCAAAAATAACTTCCTTAATTAGCCAATTAGACACCAATTCCTTCACGTAATCTTAGTACTTGACATAGAAAAATAGTTTCAAACAAGTTCCTTTATATCAATTAATCTTATTTATCTTTGGAATACATCCAGCTCGAAGGCTAATCCATAATTTGCCCGAAGGCAATCCAACAATCCACAGGGATTACTAATCCAAGATTTCACCCGTAGACTAGTATGCAGGCCTCGAGATCTAATCCCGAGTCGCATTGGCCTCTTGTGTAGGGCCCGGAAAGCAAGGGATTTACGGCCAGAGCCCACCCTGGCACCAAGCGTCCTCTTGCTCCAAGTAGCACCCAACAGAGAGATCTCTCGTGGTCGGTTCAATCCGCGTTCTTGGCGCGGCTAACAACCCCCTTGCTTAGGGTAAGGCAGACAGTCGGGGGTAACTGATGCTGCCTCTCCCTTTAGGCCTTCAACCTAAAGCATTAATTATCTTTCCATATTTAGTCCCTTGAGCAAACAATGCAAACAGTGCTCCTAAACTGTTACAAACACAATCAATCCAGTGGTCGTTTATTTGGCCAACTGCTAAGGTGTGAATCCTTCTCTTCGAATGCATCCAACACATTCGATTCGTGATGGGACTTGAAATGGGCCGGCACTGGCTATAGCACTAGCCGGACCTCATGCTCATGACACACAAACACCCTCACGGCCTCGCGGACCAGGAGTGTCAACCTAATGCTAAAGGACAACCTGCCCTAAAGCCTAATCTATTGCGTTTATAGTTTCATCATTTTGTAGTCCAACATTTACCTTTCCATAAGCTCCTCAGAGGGAGAACCCATACACATTGGCAATGCCACGATCACATACATGGAGGCAACCTCTCGGTAGAAACACCGTGGCCCCACTACAGCTCTCCTACATCGAAGGGATTGGCCCTTTGATGCGCCGCTAAACATATAGAATATTTCCACACATACTCCTCTCAAGGTACCAACATTTTACGTTCCAGGATGTACCATTCCTAACTACACTTCCCCCTTAGGACCCAATGGCTAATCTACAGCTTAGGACATTCTCTCATGCTCATCGTTGATCACAACCTAAGGAAGACAGGTGCCATGCATCCAGGAGGTTTTTCTGATACCTTTTAATTGTTTTGCTTAATGTAGATCGTGTATGATTATGTGCTCAGACAAAAGAAAGATCAATATCGTGCATGGTGCATAAAGCATTCTTTCCATGAATTTTACTAGTGCGTGCTGCGTTGAAAGGAGGCACCGAGCCATATGCTCATGCTACCATCCTCTTTATTTAAACTGTTTCCTATATGCCAAGTGCAATGCATAAATCAAATCTTTTCTTTATCTTTCAGTGTTTCAGTCCCTCCTTATCTAACTCTTAGCATTTTGCATCATTAATCGGTTAGATAGGGTTTCTATGCATTTTCCCCTTTTAAAAGAACGATAAATACGCACAAAACATAGAAACGGGGACAAACCAAGGCCAAACTCATGCTTTGCCATCGTTATACATTGCAAAAACATAGATATAATTTTCCCTAATTTTCCTTAGCTCGTTTTCTATTTTTTCCTAATTTTAAACCCATTTTTTCTATTTTTGGACATTTTTCTTATTTTTCTTTAATAAATAATGATTGAAAAATGAAAGTTGATTGTGGGCTGTGGCCCTTAGGTTCATTGATAGAAAAAACTCAGATTTAGTTGGTGTGACATATCATATTTCTCATTTATATAGCAAAAAAATCCAATTTTATCCTTAAAACGCGTGTTTTCATGCATTTTAACACTAATTCCAGCCATGTAGCCTTATATTTTTTGATTTTCAGGTTGCAAACAATTGAAACTCATGGCAAAAAATATCATAATGAACTTTCATCCCATATGAACAAGGTTTCATAAAGCAAATAGCATAAAAAGATCATTTTTCTTTATAAAAATAGCATTACCGCTTATTTTCAGGTCTCGGTTTCTTGGTCTTGATTACGAGACTAATTTTCCAGCATGCATTTAATGCTCAGCATGACCCCGCATTGCCGTCTCCAGCCCCTCTTCATTCATGGAGCAATCCGATGAGCGAGCATCCGCCATTCCTTCTTTTTCTTTCTTCTTCCCACGTGCACCACCCCTTAGATGAGAGAGAGGGAGGAGAGAGAAACATTGATTTTTTTTCTCTCTCTCTCTACAGTCAGTCATTTCATGAGCGAGAGGCAGCAATTTGAAGTGAAGAAACAATGTGGTTTGTTGCTGCCTTCATTGCTATGGCTTCTTTATAGCCACCATATCTCAATTTTGGGGGGGAGGGGGCATGAATTTTCATCGCACTGATCAGCACGATGACGTACTCCCCTCCTTCACGAAAAAATTAGAGGGGGGGTCCCAAGAGGCACCCCCTTTGGTCCTCCTCTTTGGCCACCTCTTCAATTCTGGCCCTTTTCCAGGCCTTTCCCGCATCTGGTGTCTGAATTGCATTCCAAAAAATTTTGGGCATCCGCCTCGGCATCCTAGACTGGCTAGCAGCTTCCTTGACTCGCACAGGCACATGAAAAAATTATTAAAATTTCAGAAGTGTTGCAAAGGCGCCTTTAAAGCACTTGACACTTAAAATCATCCTAGGTCGAGCCGCCGCCTTCGATGTTGAATATTTTTCCCCTAAATTCCAAAATTTTTGGCAAATTTTAGGCACATCCAGAGCTCAAAACTCCACTCTCAATCCGGGACCAATTGCGACTTGGCAAGATCCCCAAGGGTTTCATTGTTTGTGTACCCTTGTATCCTTGGGTTAGGGTTATACCCTGTTAACCCAAATTAACCAACACCTTAGTGTTTCTTAAATTAAAACAATAAATCCTGGCGACCATGTTGCTCTAACTTGATTGATCCTTTGCTTACCAAGCAATACATAACTTCCCTCAACTTGGCAAATCAGCCCAAGAAAGGTGATGTAACAAGATGACTACTCATCCTCTTGCAAGTTAGACTTGCACTAGAACCTGCCAACCTCGTTCCAAGGAGTGGCAAATCTCTCTTGTGATTAAACCACAAAGCCGTGAGGCGTTGCAACTTGTTGCACAAGTGTCGCACCTAACTCATGGGATCATTTCACCCATTGAACATCGTTTCCTGGTCAAGGAATTATGTTTAGTCAGGATGTAGGGTTTGGGGTGTCTTCTTACCCAACCCAACCCTAATTATTCCAAATTCAATCCAAGTTTTAGCACTAGGTCGATCTATCCTTAGGGTAGAAACCCTAGATCGTTTTTTGCATAGGCGTCCAATTAACCCAAACATTCCTTGAATGTGGGTAGGGTCTTGACTTGGCGTCCAAGTACGATACTAGGGAGAATTTCTAGCTTGCTAAACTCTAGCTAGCACTTTGAGGTATTTATCGTATCGACTAATTATGCTTTTGCGAACCCCCTTGAGGGTTATAACATCACAAATGATCTACCAAATTGGTCTACTTGTCTTGTGACAAGAAACGATCTCTTCTTAGAGACGCTATATTTGTTCTAAGGGTGTAAATAGTTGCAAGACATCACAATATGTGTAAACATGCAATTCATTACTTCTATGCAACTATAAGGATTGCAATAACCCTTCTCTTTCCTTGCTAAAGTCGTGACGAACGACAATTTGGAGAATAACTTACATAGGACCTACTAGGATTTACATCAATGAATTATGCCTACAACCTTTCGTCTAAGCTTTTGAATTTCATGCTTTGATAAGCCATGCAACCTTTCCTAAATGCAACTCTTAATGAATGATTTTTTCGCATGACAAATATGTAACATGCAACCCTTTTCTAGATATAACATTGTTAATGAAGTTCATGTGACATGCAACCTTTAATCCATTTGACAAACATCTTCACATGCAACGTGCAAGTCTATGGTCCCATTTCCATGCTATGCAATTTATTTGGACAACATATAGCAGATGTTAACGATTTTTTTTTCCCATGCAAATCACAAAAAGGAAGATATTGCCTAAATGCAACATACACTTATTCTTTCCATGGCCAATCAAAAATGCACTTAACAATTTCATCTTTTACCCTAAGCAACATGAGTTTAGGCTCATTACTTTGGAAATGCACAAAAAACGCAACATGCAACTAAGCTCATATGATGAATAAGTGGTTTATATTCATAACTTTCCTATGAATTTTAAGCATGCCCAACGCGGAATTTAACTCCAAGAACCTGGTTATGAGGACTTGCAGAGATGTCCACGTGCAAGTTTGGGTCCGAGACTTTCGCGCGTGTGCCTTGTGACCTGGACTTTGGAGCCATTGTAGGCATAGTGTGTTTATGGACTCCGCGGATTCCTTCTAGCCTTTATTCTCGCTCTCCAAGGCTGCTTATAGGTTGATACCTTTTCCCTTACACAGGAATTGGAGCTATGAGTGTGGGTTATAAGCACCCGGGGTGAAAACCGCATGCATAAGCTTTATGGGCCTTATCCTTAGAAGATTCTAATGGCCACATCCACCACACTTTCCTCAAGGTTGCTTTAGTTGTCTAATTACCTACCACATTTAGTTGGACACGCAAAAAAAACTTCCTTAATTAGCCAATTAGACACTAGTTCCTTCACGTAATCTTAGTACTTGACATAGAAAAGCAGTTTCAAACAAGTTCCATTACATCAATTAATCTTATTTATATTTGGAATACATCCAGTCCAAACGCTAATCCATAATTCCCCCGAAGCCAATCCATAATCCAGCAATCCACATGGATTACTAATCCAAGATTCTGCCTGTAGACTAGTATATGTGCCTCGAGATCAAATCCCAAGTCACGTTGGCCTCTTATGCAGGGCCCGGAAGGCAAGGGATTTACGGCCAGAGCCCCCTTGGCACCCAAGCGTCCTCCTGCTCTAAGTAGCACCCAATGGCGAGACCTCTCACGGCGGGTTCAGTCCACTTTCCCGGCGCGGCTAACAACCCCCTTGGTTAGGGTCAGGCAGACAGTTAACTGATGCTGCCTCTCCCTTCAGGCCTTCAACCTGAAGCATTAATTATCTTTCCATATTTAGTTCCTTGAGCCAACAATGCAAACAATACTCCTAAACTGTTACAAACACAATCAATCCAGTGGTTGTTTATTTGGCCAACTGCTAAGGTGTGAATCCTTCTCTCCAAATGCATCCAGCATCATTCGATCCGGGACCAATTGCGACCTGGCAAGATCCCCAAGGGTTTCGTTGTTTGTGTAGCCTTGTATCCTTGGGTTAGGGTTATACCCTGTTAACCCAAATTAACCAACACCTTAGTGTTTCTTAAATTAAGACAGTAAATCCTGGCAACCATGTTGCTCTAACTTGATTGATCCTTTGCTTACCAAGCAATACACAGCTTCCCTTAACTTGGCAAATCAACTCACGAAAGGTGATGTAACAGGATGACTACTCATCCTCTTGCAAGTTAGACTTGCACTAGAACTTGCCAGCCTCATTCCAAGGAGTGGCAAATCTCTCTTGTGATTAAACCACAAAGCCGTGCGACATTGCAACTTGTTGCACAAGTGTCGCACCTAACTCATGGGATCATTTCACTTATTGAATGGCATTTCCTAGTCAAGGAATTATGTTTAGTAAGGATGTAGGGTTTGGGGTGTCTTCTTACCCACCCAACCCTAATATGTTTAGTAAGGATGTAGGGTTTGGGGTGTCTTCTTACCCACCCAACCCTAATTGTACTAGGCCGACAACGTTCGGTCCTAGGGTTTCCAAATTCAATCCAATTTTTAGAATTAGGTCAATCTATCCTTAGGGTAGAAACCCTGGATCTTTGTTTGCATGGGCGTCCAATTAACCCAAACATTCCGTGAATGTAGGCAGGGTCTTGACTTGGCGTCCAAGTACGATACTAGGCAGAATTTCTAACGTACTAAAATCTAGCTAGAACTTTGAGGTGTTTATCGTATCGACTAATTATGCTTTTACGAACCCCCTTGAGGGTTATAACATCACAAATGATCTACCAAATTGGTCTACTTGTCTTGCGACAAGAAACGATCTCTTCTTAGAGATGCTAGATTTGTTCGAAGGGTGTAAATAGTTGCAAGACATCACAATACATGTAAACATGTGATTCATTACTTCTATGCAACCATAAGGATTGCAATAACCCTTCTCTTTCCTTGCTAAAGTCGTGACGAATGACAATTTGGAGAATAACTTACATAGGACCTACTAGGATTTACATCAAGAAATTATGCCTGCAACCTTTCGTCTAAGCTTTTGAATTTCATGCTTTGATAAGCCATGCAATCTTTCCTAAATGAAATTCTTGATGAATGAATTTTTTGCATGACGAATATGTAACATGCAACCCTTTTCTAGATACAACATTGTTAATGAAGTTCATGTGACATGCAACCTTTAATCCGTTCGACAAACATCTTTGCATGCATCGTGCAAGTCTATGGTCCCATTTCCATGCTATGCAATTTATTTGGACAACATCTAGCAGATGTTAACGATTTTTTTTTCCCATGCGAATCACAACAAGGAAGATATTGCCTAAATGCAACATACACTTATTCTTTCCATGGCCAATCAAAAATGCACTTAACAATTTCATCTTTTACCCTAAGCAATATGCGTTTAGGCTCATTACTTTGGAAATGCACCAAAAAGGCAACATGCAACTAATCTCATAAGTTGAATAAGTGGTTTATATTCATAATTTTCCTATGAATTTTAAGCATGCCCAATGGGGAATTTAACTCCAAGAACCTAGTTATGAGGACTTGCAGAGATGTCCACGTGCAAGTTTGGGTCCAAGACTTCCATGCATGCGCCTTGCGACTTGGACTTTGGAGCCATCGTAGACGTAGTGTGTTTATGGACTCCGTGGATTCCTTGTAGCCTTTATTCTCACTCTCCGATGCTACTTGTAGCTCGATACCTTTTCCCTTGTGCAGGAATTGGAGCTATGAGTGTGGGTTATAAGCACCCTAGGTGAAAACCGCATGCACAAGCTTTATGGGCCTTATCCTTAGAAGATTCTAAGGAAGCTTCTTTAGTCTATCACAGAACGTGACGTGGGAGGAAAGGGGGTAATGATTGAAGAAGAAGATTAACGATGACAAAAAAGTGGGGGGGGAGGGGACTATGATGATGATGCTTATGATCATGGTGGCAACCTGGCGGAATCCGGCGCGGCAGGGCGACGATTTTTGGTGGCTGCAGCACGGTAGCATTTGTCCTCTCCTCTCCGATCGTGCCTCCCCCAATGCCTAAGGGGAAGGTTATATGGTGCTAAGGGGGGGCAGAGACTCCACACACGTGGAGCCCTCATGCTTCTCTCTTCTCCCCATGCACTCCACCTCTACACATCCCTCTCCCACTCCCTCCCCTCCAGCCATGCATCGGTTGAGGGAAGGGATAATTAGTATAAATAAAATTGCCTAAATTTTCATAATTATCCATTTTCCCTTTATCTAGGAAGGGTGTTATTGTGCGGCTTGCAATCTTCAAACCTTGACCTCAATTGCACAATGCGGATGGGCTCATTATTGCAATGCGGGCTAAGGATTTAGCTACTAATTTTTACGATGTGGAAGATAACTTTGCACAGGTTTTACGCGGGTGTGCGGGGGTCAAGTTCTATAATTTTTTTTGGCGAAAATATTACAAATGCTTTGTTCTGCGATCGTGCTATCTAGCAGCCACTTTGTCAAGAGCTCGCTCAGTGTGAGATCTCCTTCTAGCGCTCTCTTTCTCTCTAACTGATTTCTACCCGCTAATGCTAGCACTCTCTGGATCTCTTGCATTTCTAAGCTCCAGCATAAGTTCCTAGTTTGATGATCTTGGTTGTATGTGGCTAGGCCTTGCAGAGCCCTATGTGCCGTCTTTCTCTCCTCCTCAGATATGCTATGATGTCCTCTACAGGTCTATTGTGATACTCTAGCAGGGTTTGAGCATCGTATTTATTCACTAATTTTTGGATAGCCTCACGAAAGTCTTCTAGGTTAAGCTCCTCATTGTTTCTACGGCTTGAGCTGCTCTCTTCCATGTCTAGGACTTCCTTTTCTACCAAGTTGTCGGTCAAGTCAATAAGACTGGGTAAATCCACTTCCACAGTATTGTCCATCCTTGTTGTGTTTATATTTTGGCTGTGTTCTCCACTTGGTCCTAATTTTGGGGGTTCAATCTCCCTTGTATGTCTTTGGGTCTTCTCTTACTGGTGGGTTCCTTCAAGTTCTTAAGTACAGGTGCATTCCTTGTTAATTACAACCAATCCTCAACTTACCCTCACTCTCTGCATGTGTGAATGTGTGTGCTGTTTTTCGTGCATTGTGAAAAAGTAGGCTTTTAGCTTTTCTCAATTGTGCTTTGAGGGTTGGAATTCAAGATAAGTGAGAAGACAAGTGCCTAAACGACTCTATCACACTTGTTGTGGGTTTAGCCTGATAGACTTGTGTGCCCGGTTTTTGGCCATCCCCGATGGTTTATAGGGTTCTCTGCTATTCTCTCAACTACTTGGTCATGATTCAATAGTGCTCTAAGACTCCACTCGATGCCGCTGCTGGGTTGAATTGCTAGATGGTCGACTAATGTTTCCTTTATGACCGAGTCTCGCTAATCCCTTTATTCCTTATGACAGAAAGGCTTCTCGAGCGTTTGTATGGTCTTTGGATGTTCGGACAGCCGGTGTCTAGGTGGTCTTGTCCAATTTTCAAAAAAAAAGGGTAAATCAGATTTGACCCAACAGGTCCAAATTGTAGGGGCCAAATGAGTGATTCGGATGGGCCTGATGGGCTGAATGACTTATTCGGATGGGCCGAGTATAGGTTGGGCGAAATGACTGATTTGGATGGGCCAAGCAGTGGGCATTTGAGTCAAGAGGGTCGGGCTGAAGGCTGCGGGCCGAAGGCCAAACTTTGACGTGTTCGAGTTGAGTGGGATGAGGGTCGAGTTTCCAACTATTTGAGTCGATTGGGCCAAATGGCCGAATGGGAGTGGGCCAAGGGTCGATTCTGGGACTCAGCCCAGAATTGCCGTCACTCGAATGGGCCCAATGCGATGCGTTTTCTGCAATCTAAAAAAATTTTCACTACACCGAGCGATTGTGGCCTTCAAGCTAGTCAAGCACCTCCAGATTCTACCTATGCAGAAGGTGTGGGTATTCCTCTAGTGGGCAATGAACTTGTCGATGATGCGATTGAAGTAGGTCCATGCAATGAAGCTCTCTCTCTTTCTCTCTCTTTCTCTCTCTCAAGCAACTTGGGTTTCAAATGAGCTCCCCTTGGTCTCGTGGCTATTAAACCCCTCCTTCACAATGCTCTTGCCACTTTTTCCCCCTTTCTTGTCGGCCTCAACCCCCTTTAGCTCTCCTTCATCCCATTTTTCCTAGATCTGTGTTTTGTTTGGCATGTTTTACAGTAGCAAACCCCACACTTTTCCAACCAAATTTCTAACCTTAACCTACCCTAAATGCAACAGGAATCAAAAGCAAAGTACTGAACTAATTTCTCCTAATAAACTAGCCATCAAAGACAATAAATACTTACTTGTAGCACGTATTAAAGACCCAAAATCTCCTATCTATCTCAAGCTCTGGTTCAAGGATGAAACCCTTACTTCAATGCTCGATTTGAAGTGTGCAAGTGCTCAATCTTGAATTCGTTGTCTCAGCAAACGGAACCAAAATGTAGAGATGCCACTCAATCGCCAAGACCCACAGACCACTTATTGTTCAAGCATTTTAAGCGAGCACTAATGGCTACCTATCACATAGCTGACACACTATCCTTCTCTACAAGTGTAATGAGCTTATCTTGATGCCCGATCCAGTTACTTCCTCTCTCAAGCACTCCAATAGATCCACAATTCTTGATGCAAGCTCAAGCAACCTCAAGCCTCCACCTCCAAGCTCCATTCTCCATAGCTGAACGCGAGACAAGAGAAGATAAGAGAAGAGGAGAGAAGAAGAAGAGAGGAGATGATGGAGAGCTTCACCTCCTTGATCCCTCACTCTCACACACTCACTCCCTCACATTCTCACACTCCCTCCCTCAAGTACACACAAGCAAGCAAAGAGAAGAGAAGAAGAGAAGAAGAGAAGAAGGTGAGTCTCTTGTTGCCACACACCAAAAGAATGAGCTCTCATTCATCTTTTGAACTTTATATACAAAGCCCTAAATCCCCTTTGGCAGTCATTCCCTTTTTACATGGCCTACTAGGCCATTTTTTCCATTGTTTTCCTATCTTCCTAGCTTCATTCCTACTGCCCATCTACATTCACAATCTGCATGCGCTTTTAAAATAAATCATGGTGCGCCTTGCAATCTTTTACAGAAGTATTGACTTGCACTTTTTCTTGTGTACCTATCCTTGATTTAGGACTTTTTTACACTTCTTTTGTTTCCCGATTTTTCTTGGCGCGCATTCATTCTCCATTCCACTTTTGCCTTGGCCCTGTCTTTTGCTTTAGATTTTCTAGATTTTCCACCTTGTTCGTTTAAGGGTTAACAAGAAAACACATGAAGGCTATGAAGACATTGAAGAGGCTCTTAAAATCTACTTTAACTTTAAGAAACACTGATTACTCAAAAGGGAAACTAATAATCATCACAATAGTGGATACAAGCCCAATTGGAATTGGATGGGAAATTGGACAGGATGATGATGAGGAACATAGATATAGTATTAGGTAATGAACAACAACAGTGATATCCTCAAGTGAAAAGAGAGATTTGGGGGGTTATTACAATCCTTGCCACACCAGGCATTGCCATGTTACGGTGGATTGCATACATAAAATCATTGAATCTTGAATTTTAGCCTATTACAAGGAGAAATAATCTAGTGGGAGACATGCTGTCTAGAGAAAGGTATGAAGATAAAAATGGCATGATGAATGACAAAGAAAAAAATGAGTTTCTTGCTAAAAATGATGAAATTAGCACTAAAGTTAAATTGGCAGCTGTTATAATTGCAAGTATAGCTATCCTTAATGCAAGGACAATATTTGTTGTTGGAAGAGTGGGAGAGAGACAGAGTGGAGTAGAAGTTGAGCCTTAGCTCATTGTTGTTCTTCTTCCATCATTCTTCCATCATACTAACTAAAAGAGACTTACACACATAGGTATGACTTAACAAGACTAATTGTAGTTAAGTCATTGACTACACTGACTTATTGAATGTCACACAAGTGTACAATTGTATCCAGCTAATGTCGGCAGTCACACACATAAAGATAGACTAATTGAAGAGTAACGGGAGCTTGATATTCTAACACTCCCCCTCAAGCTCAAACCATCCGATAAACTCCAAGTAGCTGTTTGAAATATATGAACTTTCCTTTACCAAGATACTTGGTAAATATCTATGCTATTTGGTTTTTAGTCTTCACATGAATCAAGTCAATCTGCCCTATAAGAACCATTTCTCTGATGAAATGGTAGTGAACCTCAATATGTTTGGACCTAGCATGGTAGATAGGATTGCTAGCCAACATAACATTGCTGAGGTTATCACAATGCAATCTCACTCTGTGAAATACGCAGGATCTAGAGCATGGCAGATGTGGAAGCTATGGAGGTTGAAAGAAGAAAAAGAAACTCATGAAGACATTGACCCTGACTAGGACAAATTGTTACACAAGTGAATTAGGTTCCAAGATTGAGACTTGGACTCATAAACACAATCTTGTGTATTGATAGTGACATGACACGTTACTGAAAAGAAAAGAGTACTATCATTGCATTAGAAAAAGAGTGCAAGTACAATGCTTTATAGGAATTGAGTGGTGGTACTTTCTCCTACTGTGCATATGGGATTCTGGTCTATAGGTGTGATTGCAAATATCTCAACACCCCTCCTCAATCACAACCAAAAGTACAAAGTGTGTAGAGGCTTTAGTGAAAGCAACACCTGCAAAGTGCGGGCACACCATAAACATGGCAAAAACACCAGAGGCTGTCTCATAGAAAAGGCTAAGTGTGGGTACCACAAACATGATGGACATCTAGAGGCTCTAGCAAGGACCTCACAGTGTACAGAGGCTGTAGTACAAGAATAACTGAGGAGTTTACAAGTTTATGTTTGAGGCATTAGGGCTAGGAAATACAAAACTAAAAAAGTCTATCTGAATAGAAGGACTGATGAGGTTGGTCCTTCTCCTGGTGGTCTTCTTCTTCTTCTTCTTCTTCTTCTTCTTCTTTTGCTCTATTTTCTTCTTCTTCTTTGACTGCAACTAGATAGGCCTTTTGGGACCTCTTTCTGGTGTGGCAGAACTTCTCGGTGTGTTTGGTCCTTTTGTAGAAGTCACAGAAGAGCTGATCCTTCTTGCCTTTGTACCTGTTGCCAACATATAATGCATGCTCATCTCTAGAGGTACTTGGTTCTTCCTTAGTTTTTAGATTCTTTTCCTCCTCTAACAGTGATTCCTGGATATCAACAAGTTCAAGATTCGGCATGTTGATTAAAGTTGTTGATACATTATTATATTTAGGAGGCAAACTCTTAAGTAGAACACCGATGCAAACATCTTCTTCCATTTTAATGTTGATTCCTGAAAGTTGGGTTAGAAGTCCTTCCATGTAATTTAGATGTAGTGATGTGCTGGACTTCATTTAAAGCCTGAAAAACTCAATTAGGAGACCATACTTTGATGATTTAGACTGTGCACCGAACAAGGTGTCAAGTCTCTTCCATGTATCCTGTGAGGTCTCACAGTTATCCACATGGTGGATATAGCTATCATGTAGCTCTAGTTTGATAATGGCCTGAGCCTTATCATTATTCTTTTGCCAAGTGATAGTAAGATCTACATCACGAGGCTTCTTTTCTTTTCCAGTGGTAATGGCCTAGAGGCCCTTCTTCATCAAGATCAATTTGATGCGAGTCTACCAGGTATGAAACCCGACTCCTTTGAAACGCACAGTTGGAGAATCTTTGCCCATGTTTGACTTGAGAGACCAACAGAAAATTAGCTTCAAATGACTGAGAATAACTAGGAATGAGTTGATGTTTGTATGTGTCAAAAGACACAAGCAATGGCAGTGAAGTATCAAAAGATACTAGTTTGAAATTTGATGTTTGTTGCTTGAGTTTGACTTGATGATCTTCAAAAACTCTTCATAGCTTTCCCTCCTTGCTGATTTGATGGTTGAATACTTGCTGAAAATTTCAGGTTAGAGTGGCCTTGTCTTGGTTTAAGTGGCAGGAGATAGAAAATGAAGGAAAAATGAGCTTAAAGGTAAGTGGCTATGGCTGTCCTGTCAAAATAGGGACCAACAACTGGTAAATGAGCTCCCACGTGCTCCACAGGTTGAATTTGCTCAAACCCTTTGAGATGGAGAACCCTCACTAATGGGTCTAACTCCCTCTAAGAGGGTTTGTACTCATTATGCTTGAATTGAGAGATCTAAGCCTTCAAAGTGGTCATTGTTAAAACTACACCCAGATTTGGGAAAATGCAAATGTCGGGCATGGTGTGCATCAATCTCCTTGATTTTTGTACCAAGAAGTTGCATCTTGACCTGAAGAACAACTCTTGAGAAGAAAGCTTGAAGAGATATGGCCTAGTTGATGAGATATGGCTACTCCAACAGAGGTAGGTAGGTGTTGTCCAACACAGACACATTTATGGCAGCAACTCTGAAAAGAGGCAATGCTGAAGCTATACTTTCCCAATCTCAATGATTGAGGTGCCAAGAAAGATCTTTGGAAGTAGAGAAACACTTCTCCACAAGGAAGTTTAGAGAAATTTTTCTTGTGGAGAGAGATATTAAAGCTTCAAACTGACGGGGTGCTTCTATCTATGGCTGCCATGGAAGCTTCATTGAAGGTAGGAATGCAAATGAAGTTGGAGATAGGGTCTAGTACTCAAATTGAGTTGAGAAGAGATGGAAAGGAGCTGAGAGGAGTGAAAGGAGAGTTGGGCCATGCTCAACTAAGCTATGATACCATGTGAAATATGCGAGATCTAGAGCATGGCAGATGCGGAAGCTATAGAGGTTGAAAGAAGAAAAAGAAACTCATGAAGACATTGACCCTGACTAGGACAAATTGTTACACAAGTGAATTAGTTTCCAAGATTGAGACTTGTACTCATAAACCCTAAACAAAGTCTTGTGTATTGACAGTGACATGACACTTTACTAGAAAGAAAAGAGTATTATCATTGCATTAGAAAAAGAGTGCAAGTGCAATGCTTTATAGGAATTGAGTGGTGCTACTTTCTCCTACTGTGCATATGGGATTCTGATCCTGAGCCCTCATTGCTTCTCACAAAGGGACTAAAGTAGGTGTGATTGCAAATATCTCAACACACTCTGCTTTCTAGCTATATTCCTAAGTCTTTCAACAATTTCATCACCAAACTGCTTCGCAAGCCGCTAAGGCAGCTCCATTGTACTCAGATTTTGTACTACACAATGCAATAGTAGGTTGATTCTTCCTCTACCAAGTGACCATATTGCTGCCCAATCAAAATGCATAACAACTGGTTGACCTCCTATCATAGGAAAAAAAAACCTAATCAGCATTAGTAAACCCTGTCAAGCAAGAGATTTTCCATATGCATAAAACAACCCATAATCTGTAGTACCCTTTACATATCTCATGATCCTCATGACTGCATCTAAATGTGGTTTGCAAGGTTTTTGCATGAAAATTGACTAATCAACCCCACTACATAACATAAGTCAGAACGGGTAATAGTCAAGTATATCAAGCTGCCCACCATTTTTCAATACATGGTCACATTCTCTATGTCATTCCCAACATCAATTTGCAGCTTGACATTCTGATTAAGAGGTGTCTCCATAGGCTTGCATTCAACCATACCATACTTCTATAACATGTCATGAGCATACTGCTTCTGTAGTAGCCAAATACCTTGAAGCGTAGAGACTATCTCAATCCCAAGAAAATACTTTAGTTCACCAAGGTCTTTGACCCTAAATTCAACCTGTAAACATGGTTTAATTTCAACAATGCCCTCTTCATCATCTCCAGTGATGATAAGATCATCTACATAAACCACTAGAGGCACATATCCATGATCTGTCTTCTTCTCATGAATAGACTATGATCTGCATCACCCAATCTAAATCCATGTTGCTGTAAATAACTGCTGATCCAAGCATTCCATGCTCTAGGTGCTTGTTTCAGTCCATATAAAGCCTTTTTCAGCTTACATACATGTGTAGGAAAGTCCGGGTGATCATAGCCTTTAGGCTGCTCCATATATACTTCCTCAACCAAATCACCATTCAAGAAAGCATTCTTGACACATCCATTTGCCATAATTTCCAGCCTTTGCATGCTACCAAAGCAATGATAGCTCTGACTGTTGCAATTTTAGCCACCAGATTGAAAGTCTCCTCATAGTCAAGCCCATATTACTGTGCATACCCTTTTGCAACCAGCCTGGTCTTATATTGTTCTAACGAACCATCTGACTTGCACTTAACCTTATACACCCATTTGCAGCCAATGGGGACTTTTCCTTCAGGCAACTCAAACAATTTCCATGTCTCATTTTCACCCAGGGCTGCATACTTCTCATCCATGGCAGCACACCATTTATCATCTGTAACTACATCATCAAACTTTGTAGGTTCTTTGTAACCTGTCACACTAGCCATATATGCATAATGATGGGCTGAATAACCAGTGCTTGTAAACTTGTCAACTAGTTTTCTGACTCTCTGAGATCTCCATAACTGTGGCTCACTCTGAGCTTGTCTCTCAAGGGGCAGTACATAACAACTCTGCCTCCAGGCATCATAATAGATGGAATGCCCAACTCACTATCCAAATTGTCACTATTAGAAAACTTGTTGTAAGTGGACATGCCACATCCTCAAGTATCTTTTCTTTTCGCTTATCCAATCTCCCCCTCACTGACATATCCAGGTCAGTGGATGTAGGAGTATGACTCTGCAAGCGTCCTGACCAAGGACTTACTGTAGGTGACCTATCACCTATAGGACCACTCATAAATGTACTCACTTTAGGTGTATTTTTAGCATTACTAGTGCTAGCTGATCCATCACTAGCCACTACAACAGGATTACCATACCACGATGCCAGCTCATCAAAAACAACATCTCTGCTAATCAATGTCTCATGTGTAGATGGTACATAACACTTGTAAGCTTTTCAGTCTTGCGCATAACCAAGAAACACACTCTTGACAGCTTTAGGATCCAATTTCTTCCTCTTTTCATAAGAGGTTATTGTAGGTACATGTTGTACATCATGCATGCTCTTTTTCTTGCCATCAAGCATCAACAACAATGGAACAATTCCTATGTGCTAAATGTCATGTTGGGTGTCATCCCCAGCACACACATAACCATGTGAACCTGCAACCATCTCATCAAACCATTCTCCATGGGGTATCATATGATTTGAAGTGCTTGAATCAATGTACCATCTCTCATCTCTATTCTACCTAGATGCATTCTTAGACACTTGTTGCATGGCAAACAATCGATCAACCTACTCATCATGAGCACCGCTAGAAGATGCATAGTGCCCATGCTCTTTGCCCTTTGCCTTCATATCTCCCTGCTTCTTGTAACAATCCTTTGCAATGTGTCCATATCTACCGCAGTAATTGTTGAGATATCGAGCTCCACTCGTGATATGCCAGGGTGACCGTTGTGTATTTATGTCACCGACTTGTCAGTTGCAGACGCGGTTGGTACACCGCCCACGAATAATAGCTACATGATAGCTATCCTTATCTACTCTAGTTCGTGGCTCAGTTAGTATGCCACCTTAGTTAGTTGAGTTTGGTTTGAGACCTATATATAGGGTTCTTCTATTTCTTTGTACAAGAGTTCTTTTGGCTTACACAACTAAGAAGAGGAAAACTGTTTTCAGCCTCCACCCTTATGTGTATTCCCCCATTGTGCAAGCAAGAAAGCTTCAAGTGAGACTCCTTCCTTCTCTCCCACAATCTTGACATGGTATCAGAGCCTTGTTCGTGGTAAGGACCTCAAGAAAGCAAGCCAAGCTCGCGGTGTCCTGGTAAGAGGAGCAGTGTTGCTTTCATTTTCTATTTTGGGAGTAGATCTCTACAGGTAGCACAGCCGGAAAGTGTAGGAGTGCATTGTCTCAAGTTGAGACGCCCTTCGCGGTGAAGCAAGAATGCAGTATATGCTGCGGGAAAGGACTTTACCCCTAGGGAACCTTATTTTTTTGATTTGAGGCCATTTCGGGGCCTGTTTTGGAGGCAGAAGTTTTCTGCACGCACTCAGGAAAAGGCCCAGTTTTATGCTGTGCAGCCACTGTTCTACAGGTTGGTGAAAAGTTACTGTAGAAATTGCATCGTATGCTTGTGCGCAGAGACATTGGGAGTTACAGAATCATCCCTGTTGCCTGTTGATGCAAAATCGTCACTAGGAAGTGACTGTGTGGTCAAATACCACTTTCGCCAGTTTTGCAGATTTTCCCTTGTGAGGGTGAAGCTGTGTTTTTTGCAGTGACATAATTTTTTGCAATGTTCTGTAATGGCATCTGATTCTCTTTCACAGATTGTCACTGAAAAGCTTGACAAGAACAACTTCCAAGCATGGAAGTTTAGAATGACGAATTTCCTTATGGGAAAAGGATATTGGGAATTTGTTGCAGGAAATGATGAAGAACCAGTTCTTCCTGATGTTCCCAATCAACAGCAAATGCAAGCATTTAAAGCATGGCATGAGAGAGCCATGAAAGTTATGTACTGGCTGTCTATCAGCATTTCAGACTCTATGATTGTGCATATTCAAGATGCAAGTACGCCAAAGGAGGCATGGGATACTTTGTCAAAAATGTATAGCACAAATACGCAAGCCAGGAAAATGCAGCTCAAGCAAGAGTTGTATAATGTGCAGAGAGAAAATATGAGCATCAATGACTACCACATGAAGGTGAAGAAGATTGTAGATGCACTTGCTTCCATTGGGTCGCCAGTGGAAGATGATGATTTAGTTTCTGTGACCTTGAATGGTCTAGGAAAGGATTATGCACAGTTTCGGACATCCATTTCAGTTCGTGAAAGATTTCCTGACTTTGAGGAGTTGATTGCTCTTCTAATTTCTGAGGAGCAGAGAAATGGTGGCGCATCTTCTTCAGGAGGAACTTCAAAAGAAGCTGTCTTCTACTCAAATGCTGGAAGAGGTAGAGGCAGAGGTAGAGGAGGCCAATTTGGAGGCCGTGGTAGAAATCAGAATATGCAGCAAACTCAAGAAAACCAGTCCTATGGAGGAGGACGTGGTAACGCTAGAGGCAGGGGGAGCCAAAGAGGTCGTGGTGGATGGCAAAGACCCCAAAATGCAAACAGTAATGTTGAATGCTACTACTGTGGTAAAATGGGTCATATGGCTAAAGACTGCTATAAAAAGCAGAATGACATCATGAATGGAAAACTGCAACAAGGGAATTATGCATCTTCTAGTAGACAGGGTGATGACAGAAATGAGCATTTGTTTATGGTGCAGCACATGAATAATTCTATGACAAGTGCAGAAGAAAGCAACGATGTATGGTATGTTGACTCAGGTGCATCAAACCACATGACAGGTCATGTAGAATGGATGGAGGATGCAAGAAAAATGGAAAAACCAGGATTTGTGGAGACTGGTGATGATACTACACATCCTATTATGCAGATTGGAAAAATTCCTTTGTCTATGCAGGATGGGAAAAAGAAATACCCGTCCGATGTATTTCATGTCCCAAATATCACCAAGAATCTGGTTTCTATTGGTCAAATGGTTGGGCAGGGCTTGCAGGTCAGATTTAATCCTCATGGATGCTTTGTTGAGGATATGAAAAATAAAGGTCGCTTGATAGCAAAAGGAAAGAAGAAGGGCAGAATGTTTACATTGGATGCAGACATGCCTGAATTGAGTGCAACAATGTTTGCACATGGGACCGATGTAGTTGCAGATATTGATATCTCGCATAAACGCATTGGTCATGTTAATGTACAACGACTTAAATCAATGCAGGCCCAAAACATTGTTGCAGGATTGCCCAAATTCAAGGTTGCAGAAATGCATAAGGTATGTGAAGCCTGTTAGTTTGGAAAACAGGGAACGAAACCATTTCCTAGACATGTTCAAGAGAGTGAGAAGCCATTGGAATTAATCCACTCTGATGTGTGGACTACTAAAGCTGCATCTCTTGGAGGCTGTCATTATTTTGTCACTTTTATTGATGACTATAGCAGAAAAGTTTGGGTGTATTTTATGAAAAAGAAAACTGAAGTTTTTGGGCATTTCAAAACTCTTAAAGCTATGGTTGAAAAAGAAACAGGCCTGCAGATAAAATGCCTAAGGTCAGATGGAGGGGGAGAGTATCTCTCAAATGAGTTTGCAAAGTTCTTGCAGGAGCATGGCATAAAGCATCAATATTCATGCAATCATACCCCACAACAAAATGGAATTGCAGAAAGGAAAAACAGACATATTGGAGAGGTATCTCGTGCCATGCTCAATGAAAAAGACTTGCCAGATTTTTATTGGGCTGAAGCAGTTGCTACAACAGTCTACATAATGAACAGGACTCCCACTGCAGCAATACATGGAATGACTCCAGAGGAGAGGTATACTGGTAGGAAACCAGATATTTCTCATTTGAAAATTTTTGGTTGCATTGCCTATGTACATGTGCCAGATGAGTTGAGATCCAAGTTGGATCCAAAAGCTGAGAAGTGCATCTTTATTGGTTACTCTCTGCAGCAAAAAGGGTATAGATGCTATAACCCTTCTACTCGTAAGTTTACAGTGAGCAGAGATGTTGTTTTTGATGAGATCAGTAGCTGGTATAAACCAGTAAATGTGATTGATGATGTAGATGCACAAAATGGTAATGCTGCACAGAATTCACAGCAGCAGTCACAAAATATTAGTGGACCTAGAGGGTCCTCTAGCGGTGGTTCACATTCTTCGCCATGGACAGGCAGATTGAGATCAGGAGAATCTTCTCAAAGTAATGTAGATAGTGGTATGCAGGTATCACGAAAAGGAAAAGAGAAGGTTGATCAGCCCATGTTTGATGTGAATGCAGGTCACTCTTATGTGGATGGTGAATCCAGTGGCTCAGAACAGAGCATTGATGATGAGTTGGATATTCCTTCTATTGTTACACCTAGAGTAAGGAAGACCAGGGATGTTTTGAGAGCACCTGGGAGTGAACCTACTTTGCGCAGATCTACGAGAGCTAGATATCCTGTGGATAGGCTGAAATATGATGGATTTACAGCCATTCACTATGCATATATGGTCAAAGTGATACAGGAACCAGAACCCACTTCTTTGAGAAAGCCATGGGAAAAGAAAAATGGGAGAAAGACATGGATGAAGAAATGGATGCCTTGGAAGCAAATGCTACATGGGAATTGGTACCTTTGCCTAAAGGTAAAAATGCAATTAGCTGTAAGTGGGTTTATAAGGTGAAGCACAATGCAGATGGTTCTGTGAACAGATACAAGGCAAGATTAGTAGTCAAGGGGTATGCACAAACATATGGCATTGAGTATGAAGAAACATTCAGTCTAGTTGCAAGGATGGCAACCGTAAGAGCAGTCATTGCTATGGCTGCATCAAAGGGATGGTCTTTACATTAGATGGATGTAAAGAATTCCTTCTTGCATGGCGATTTGCAAGAAGAGGTCTATATGGAGCAGCCACCAGGTTATGTGCATGATGTTCATCCTGAGTTTGTTTGCAGGTTGAAGAAAGCCTTGTATGGCTTGAAGCAAGCACCTAGAGCATGGTCTGATAAGATAGGACAGTATCTTGTCACTATTGGCTTTCAGATTTCCAAGGCAGATTTCTCACTTTATGTGAGAAAAACAGAGAAAGGTATTACGCTACTTGTCATTTATGTTGATGATTTGATTGTGACAGGTGACAGTGATGAAGATATCCTTCATGTGAAAATGCTATTGAAGCAGAAGTTTGAGATGAAGGATTTGGGAGAGCTGCGTTATTTCTTGGGCATTGAGGTGATTAGATCACCAAGTGGGATGCAGCTCTTGCAGAGGCAGTATGGATTGGACATGCTGTCCAAATATGGGATGACAGGCTGTAAGCCTATTTCAGTTCCTTTGGAGTAGAATGTGAAGCTGAGCACAGATGCAGGTGAGCTTCTAGAAGACCCTACTATGTACAGACGCATAGTAGGAAGTTTGATTTATATGACTATTACCAGGCCATATTTGAGCTATGTTGTTGGATTGGTAAGTCAATTTATGCAGGCTCCAAGGAAACCACATTTGGATGCGGCTAGACGCATACTTAGGTATGTGAAGTCCACATTGCAGTATGGACTATTTTATGAGACTGGGGTTTAGATACAGTTGCATGGATACACTAATGCTGATTGGGCTGGTAGTATTTCTGATAGAAGATCTACCAGTGGATATGTGTTCTCTTTTGGGAGTGCTGCAGTCACTTGGAGTAGCAAGAAACAGCCTACAGTTGCCTTGTCGAGCACAGAGGCTGAGTACAGGGGTGCAGCAATGGCTGCATGTGAGGTAGCTTGGTTGCATAAGCTACTTGATGATATGCATCAGTCTACAGATGGGCCAGTTGTCATTTATTGTGACAACATGAGTAGTATACACTTGGCAAATAACCGAGTCTATCATGCTAGAACAAAGCACATTGAGGCATTAGGGCCAAAAACGCTTCAAAAATGGCACTTGTAAGAAAGTGATTAAGTTGCTAATTAGTTGAGGTTTAGGAAGAATAAAACCTCTAAATTTGGTTGTCCAGATGTGATGAATGAGAGAATATTTGGTTCATTGAAGAGGTCGGCCATTAATTGCCCTCATCTTTTAATCCGGGTCAAGGGTCACCTTTTCGGCCGTTTATTGTCTTGGAACTCGAGAGATTTTGTATTTTCGAGATTTTCGTACGAACTTCGCATTTGTTTGCTCCCGCGTTTTCTTTCTATACACTATTCTCTTTTACCATTCCTTTTGCTGCACTTGCTTTCTATCACTGTGAGATTCTTGCTCGGTTCATTTGCCAGAATGTCTAGCAATACTACTTCAAATAACACAAGCGCAAGCACACGTAAATACAAGCTATCTATTCAGCTAGATCTGACTTACACATCTTGGAGAAGTATACATCATCGAGTATTGATAGATGAGATTGAAGCCAACAGGTTGCGAACACAAGGAATGAAGCATATAGATTTGTGGGTGGATGGAAATATCTATCCCAGGGATCCTTCTACAGGTAAACCACCTCCTTTTTTGAATGTCCATGACTATATAAGATATGCTGGAGAAGGTTACAATGGAATGCTTGGCTACTGTATGAGGTTATACTCTGCATCTTACACATATATAGCTCAAGTGCACGAAATGAAAAAAGCACTAGAAACTACACAAACAAAAATTTTAGAGTTGACAAGTCATATTGATATTTTGAAAAATGTTAACAATTCATTGCAGAATAAGCTAATACACTTGAGAGAAACTCCAGTAGGATTAAGAGAGAGGAAGAGACCGTTAAAAAATATAACCAGCTTGTGTGAGAGAGCAAAGAAAAGGAGACTAAATCTTACAAAGAAATATGTCTCTAACATATTAGGCATAAATATCCGAGAGAATGAGGAAAGAATCAAACTTTTGAAGGAAACCATGAATAAGAAAGACATTTTGAGGATTCTTAAGTCACCAGAAAATGTGGATTTGAGAGGTCCAACTCTGAGAGAGTTAGTGAAGGATTTAAAAGGCACAGTGAAAGCAAATGAAATCGTAGAGACATGAGATACTGTGGGTATAAGTCGGAAAGGTTACCGTGCTATCTCTGGATTATGGTTTAAAAATCTTAAACGCAATAGGGTAACTATATTTGGATTGCCCCGAGCCCTTGCAGTTTCCACTGCAAGAATTTCCATGAATCGCAAGATTCCACATGTTTTTGGAGATTACTTTCACATCGAAAGGTCTATGTCCTATGAAAAACAAAAAAAACAGGCAATTTTTTATTACAATGAGTTTAACAATATATGGGTTGATCTAAAAAAGGTGCAAATTGCAATGGTTCACATGTATAAAATCACAGTAGAAGAAAGTTATGGTGTTCTAAAGTTTGCCTTGAAGTTGGATGAAGCACAGATTCAAAAGGGACAAAAGATGGAAAGAATTAGCATTTGCCTCATGAACATGGCATTGGACCATGGCAATGGCGAGGGCAAAGCTCCATTGCATAAGATCCAATCCGAGATGGAGATTTGGTGGATTGGTGCAGCCCAGGTACCAATTGAAAATCATCAAACGTTGAAATGGTTGTTCAACCATACAGGTATTCCAAATATCATTAAGTCTCAAAGTGAAGGCGAAATGTTGGTAGTTGATGGGGTTGGTAAATTTAATGTGGAATGGCATATGAGTGCTGATTTGAAAACTATCAAATGTATGCTTGGAATATGTAATGGTGCAAATGCAAAATATCCTTGCATTTATTGCATGGAAAGTGTTGGATCCAAATATTGGAGTAGTTTGCGACCAGTAAGAAGAGCCCCAAATAGAGACTCTATAGATTTGAGTAAATTTAAAAACATAGAAGACATCTGGGATCCCATTCTTTCCATCTCTCTTAAGAATGTTCATATTTGTACTTTGCATGCAGAGATTAGAATAATCGATAAGCTTCTCAGGTTGCATCTTGACTATGCATATTCCATTAAGCCATTATCTTTATCAGATGAGTGTATTGATAAATGCGAGGCATTGCTATCGAAAATGGGATTTCATGGGGGCCAAGTTCGCTTGAGAAAGGATCCAATACTTTCAGGAAAAACAAGAGATATATTGGCCGATGTCTCTATGGGAGGCTCAAAAGCTAGACGATTCTTAGGAAACCATTCAGGAAAGCAGGTGAATGCGGCTTGGGAGTGTTGGAGAGAGCTATGTGACATCACAACAAATGTTGCAAGCACGCCGAGGCTTGCGTTTCTTAGAATGGAGGTCTGGATACACCTTGATGTTTTTCTGAAACTCCTCAGGCAACATAAGACAACATATACATATGCGGAAGAGTTCAAAAGATCAATCACAAAGCTTGTTCAGGCGATAAAAGAGGCATGGGGAGAAAAAGATATCACTTTTTATCTGGTAAAGTAATAATTATTTAATATCGGCTTATTTTGACAAGTTTTTCAATTGGTATAAAATTTGTGTTACTTTGTATTGCAGCATATTCTTCATATTCATGGACCTTTCTTTGTGGAGGAGCATGGCCCCTTAGCAACTTATAGCAACCAAGGCATGGAAAAATCCCACTATCAAGAACGCACAATGTATTTTCGAAGCACAAGGCATGGGGGAGGAGGTACAAAAAGCGATGCTTTGGAGGAGCTATTCAACTGGTTTTTTCGACGACAACTTCAAAGAATGCAAATAAAAGACGGCAATGACACATGAGCAATCGCACTTTTATATATAAGAAAGAATATATACAAAGCTAGCTTTCCAAAACTCTAACATTCTCTTCCTCCTCGGAAATCTTTCCTCTATAACGTAGAAATTTTTTTCTCTTGTAGCCAGCTATAGATTTTACATCAGTTCTGTCTGCAGCTAAGGCGTAGGATGAAAACGCCAAAAAGTATCCTGCTCTAGAAGCAGAGTAACCTGGACCGTAGCCAAAAATCCTAATTGCTGCAGTCTTTTCCAAAAACATTATTTTGTGGGCATTATATTGTAATCCTGAGAAACCTAGAAGCCTTGTAAGAGCTTTAATACAAAGTATCGGCCATGCTGCGTCCTCTGAGAAACTACTATGAAGTACAAAAAAGGATTCAGGGTCAATCCTGGCCAAGTAGTGGCCGAGTGCAATGTCTTTGGTGGTGTTACTAGCAGCTCTCGATCCTTTGCCACGCCCCAAGAAGTTATCTGTATCGGCAATCTCCAACTGCAAATAAAACCCATACTGAATGAGCATGAAATGTAAACCTACCAATGTGTAAAAGCAAATTCAAAATTATCTTACCACTTGATTTTCATCGTACTCCAATTTAAATGGATTCCATAAATTAATTGATGATGCTGTCTCATTGGTGTTAGTCAATTCTTTAACATATTCAGACTCCTCTCTTCCAAAATTGGAAATGCCGAGCTCGCTTTGAATGCGATCGAAGTCCTCATCAGTAATACTCAACTCTTTTTCAGCTTCTTTGGCCTTTTCAAAACAAAGAGAGAATGCCTCACCAGCATCAATAAACTTATCATCTAGAGTTTCTTTATCAAGTTTCAGAATCTCTTCCTTTGATTCATTTTCTGTGTCAATTATCCCATTAGCAGCATCAAAAGCTTCTGCAATAATTGCAAGACAATAATCTTCCCTGAGATTAAAAAGTTTTTGAATATCTGAGAGTAAAATGTACTCCTTGTCCTTGAAAGGTATACATGGTAGGGAAGGAACAATATGGTGAGAACTCTCATCAGGTTGAGGGTTTGTATCTCCTTGGCTCTCCTCAATGATAGTCTCAGCTTTGAAGTGAGCAACATCCAAATTCTCAGCAATGGAAGCCTCAAAATCTGTATCTACAACCTCCTCTGTTTCCCTTTCATCTGCCAGATCATCCAACATGCAAAAGCTGGCAGTCTTTGCTCCTTCCAACTGTTGCTCCTCAGCTTTCATAGGGTATTTGACAAGGATGAATATAATAAAAGCAGCAGATTTTCTCATCATCTTGCAGTTTTTGGAATGAGTGCAGCAAAATATGTCTGTTGAATGAAACCTCTCCAGAGAGTGAGCCCTGCACTTTCTAGTAAATACTTTCTTTTCATTTCCTGTTGACCCAATGGGAATATGGACATATTCAATTGTGCCAACTTCAACAGAAGGACCTGCAAGAGTTTCAAACTCCAAAAAGTCCTCCACAATAGAATTTTCACAAGATTTCAGAACTTTGTCAAGTTCCCAATCAGGATTAAAAATATTTTTCACAACTCCATAGAATGAGACATCCATTCCATTCTGAAGCATAAAATCAAGTAGCCTCTCTGATGGAGTGATATCAATGAGCTCTGATACTCCTTGACCTCCCACTACTGGCGTTCGCTTCCCTGGAGATGTACTTGGCTTTCTCACACTGGTGGCAGAGGATGGAGAGGAAAAGGAATGCACAGGCTGATCTCCATCCTCTCCATCCTCTCCGATACGGAGCGAGGGCGCTAAAGCAGTATGTGCGTTCTCTTCTCATCGCGCCGTATCATCTTATCATCTCCGATACGGAGCGAGGGCGCTAAAGCAGTGTAATCGTTCTCTTCTCATCGCGCCGTATCGTCTTGTCATCTCCGATACGGAGCGAGGGCGCTAAAGCGGTGTGTTCGTTCTCTTCTCATCGCGCCGTATCGTCTTCTCATCTCCGATACGGAGCGAGGGCGCTAAAGCGGTGTGTTCGTTCTCTTCTCATCGCGCCGTATCATCTTGTCATCTCCGATACGGAGCGAGGGCGCTAAAGCGGTGTGTTCGTTCTCTTCTCATCGCGCCGTATCGTCTTGTCATCTCCGATACGGAGCGAGGGTGCTAAAGCGGTGTGTTCGTTCTCTTCTAGTCGCGCCGTATCATCTTGTCATCTCCGATACGGAGCGAGGACGGTAAAGCGGTGTGTTCGTTCTGTCCTAATCGCGCCGTATCATGTTGTCATCTCCGATACGGAGCGCGGGCGCTGGAACGGTGTAGTCGTCTTCTCATAATCGCGCCGTATCGGAATTACTAATTTCGTCACTTTCAGTTATTGTCCTTCTGGTTATTTTTCATTTTCTGGATGGCAAGGACAAAGCAAACTGCAAGAAGAGTGTATTTAGATGGGAAGGACAGTGGGGGTAGAAGAAAGTTAAAATTTGATGAATCTAAGGGGGTAGAAGAAGCTGGTCCATCACAGGCTCCAGAGCATTCAAGAACAGAAATCCCTCCTACACCAGGTGTTGTCCTTACATCTTCCATAAATGTTACTTCACCTGAAGTTGAGGAAGCAAAGGATGAGGCTTACCCTGTGAAAGATTCATTCCCTTCAATGGTACCTGAGCCCACATCTGCTGAAGCCACTGAACACCCCAAGTCAGAAAAGAGAAAGAGGAAGTCCAGGTTCTTCTATATGCAAAGATGTTTCAGTGAAATCAGGAAAGCCCAAAGAGCTACCCAGCATGTCATTCCAAAAGCTGCTTTTATAAGGGTGGTTAAAGAGATCTCTGATAGATTGTCTCAAGTGGCAACTGTATCTGGTCTAAATAAGAAGTGGCAACTCTCAGCCATTCTTGCCCTGCAAGAGGCTGCAGAAGATTTTGTTATTGATTTCATGAACGACGCTTACATTGCTGCCGCCCATGCTCATAGGATCACCCTTATGAATAAAGATTTCAGCATCATTAGCAGAGTGAGGTATAGGTTTGACAAAGTCCTGAGGCCCTTGCCTTCCAATGATCAAAAAGCC